>NC_132923.1:41742001-42358390 GCF_047675955.1 Chlorocebus sabaeus | reverse complement strand
CTACATGAAATAATCCAGGAAAAAGGCTTAACACTGAGCATATCTAATGGCCAATGCCTCCCAAATAATAGTTGTATTATTGCATTCCTTTGAACTACCTCAGTCTTCACTACATAGTAAGAGACCTTGGATGGTCAAGCTGCTAGATGAAATAACTACATTTTTTGGCATATTGGTGGTGCTAATATTTATTCTATTACTTTTTTCCCCTTTCTGTAGCACTCTTCATTATTTTCACACGGTAAACTTAAACTTCTTCTGATAAACAAAAAAAAGAACTAGTACATTTCATTATAGTTCTGTGTAATACATGTATTTTTTAAATTAAGTGTGTCTGTCTTAATTCAGATATCATTTTGAATATAGCTGTTGAAACTCTTAGTTTAATTTAAATATTTGTATTACATAGCAAGACCCATAGACAATATTCAATACATGGTTTTCAAAATATCCACTTTACTAAGTCCCTTCTCTTTAAGTTTTTGTTCAAATCTTACCTTCTTAACGAAGCTTAATTGATCCTATTCTGCAAGCTTCTACCTTCTCCCACACCTACCACTCCCCGATTCCAGGAACTTTCACCCTCCCCTACTCTTGCCACATTCCCCCAGCACACACACTCATTGGCATCCCTGAACCCACTTTATTCTGCTCAATTTTTTTTTCCACAGCACTTATCACTGTCTAATATACTGCATAATTTTTATTGTTTATTGTATTTTTCCACATGGGTAAGGGTTTTTGCCTCTCTCTGTTTCTCTCTCATTAATACTTTCAAGGGCCTAGAGTAGTGCCAGGGACATAGTAAGAGTTCAGTAAGTACAATAAGTATTGGTTGAATGTTTTTTGAATGAATATACTGGCATATTTATTAAACTAGATCTTCTTAAATTATCAAATCACTATCTTCTTCTTCTTTTTAGAAACAGGGTCTTGCTCTGTCATCCAGGCTGATCATAGCTCACTGTAACCTTGAACTTCTGGGCTCAAGAAGAGATATATGTATGTATATATATACACACACACACACACATATGATATATGATATATAGAGAGAGAGACAAATCCCTGAGCCATTAACTTCTATTTGTCTTCCTGCTAAGCCTAACTAAACTTTAGTAATGACTATTTGTGTATGCATGTGTATATATATACACACACATATACATATATAATATGCATATAAAGGCACATCCATATACATATGTAAGAAGGTTACATTTTTTAATGGTGCAATAACTTTTAAATCTCTCAAACTCTATAGTATTTTTTCTTCTTTTCTATTTTGAGGGAAAGTTTATTTCTAAAGAAATAGCTATTTCATCACATATCCCACAGAGTAATGAGTGACCTAGGATTTCTCCATTTTTACCTAAATTAAACTTGTTAGTTGCTGCTTAGCCCTGAGTGGATTCATTGGATTGATTGATTTGTAAGCATTCATGTAATTAACTTATTCACATACCATTATTTGTCAGGCATTGTGCTAGGTTCTGTTTATGTATGATGAAAGGACAAAATTCCTTCCTTTAAAGAATATAATCTAGGGGAAGTAATAGACAAGTTTAAACCGCGATTATAATGCAGTGTAAGTGCCTCATTATAGCTGACAACAGGATGCTAAAGGAACACAAGCAGTTAGGAGATACTGATATGTAAGTACTCAAGACCACTGCCAAGTTCACCCTGAGACAGTCAGGTTTTCAGGATAGGACCAGCCATTTTTTCTGCTCTGAGATAGGACCAGCCATTTTGTCTGCTCTGAGATAGGACCAGCCATTTTGTCTGCTCTGAGATGGTAATTGCTTGTGGTCAGAAACAGAAGGAGCAAAATATATTATTATTATTACTATTAATATATTTGTAATAACAATGATGGTAAGAAAAAGACAGTTTACAGAATAAGAAATTCAATCTTACTCATAATTGAAGTAATGCAAATTAAAATAATAATGAAATAGATTCATTCAACTATTGAGCACTACTGTGTGCCAGCAGGCATTGTTAAAGGTGCTGGGGGTATAGTAGGGACTAAAGCTGACAAAATCATGATTCTCAAAGAGCTGGTATTCTAGTTGGGGAGACATAAAATAAACAAATGAATAAATAATAGGTAAGTGCATGAGCTTATAATTAGAGTCCTGATTGAAGCTCCGTTTACTGGGGGGTCCACTGGGCCCATGAATCCAGATAGAGGTCATTTTCATAGTCCCCAATTATAAAATTGAGATCAACATACATGAAAATTGGAGAAAATCAATGGGATGGACAACAATATTACAGTTTTGCTCCAGGCTATGTTAACTATCCTAATCATTTGTCATAAAATATTCTGAAAAAGAGCTGCACAATCCAGACTTCCCTCAAAACACTATGACATTGATAACTTCATGCTGATCAGGCGAAAAAATAAGAGGTAGTCAGCATGCTGGAGACCTTGGTCAGATACATGCACTCTGGAATGTGATAAATAAACTCTATCAAGATTCAGGGATCTGACACTTCAATAAAGTTTTTGGAGTCCGGTGATCATAGGTGTCCTGGGATTGCCTCCAAAGCAAGAGATAGAGCACTGCATCTTACCTTCTCTACTCATTAGGAAGCACAGAGCCTGATGAGCCTTTTGGGTCCTGGAAGTCACACATTTCACACCTATGAATATTGCACCACCCAAATTCCAGTGTCATAGAAGGCTGCCAGCTTTTACTGGGGTCCAGAGCAGAAAAAAATGCTCTGCAACAGGTCCAATACAAGCAGCTCTACTGCTTGGGCCATAACTTCTGGCAGAGCTGTAGTGGTGGACATGTTGGTGCTGGGAAAGTGGAGTTGATGGTAAGTCCCAGGAAGAGACTCACAATGAAGGCCCCTGAAGTTGCAGAGCATTGCTATGCCATCTGCAGTGAAACATTATGCACTTTTTGAGAAATAACTCTTGATGTGCGTAACTGTGCCCTGGAAGACACAGAATGTGTGACCATGGGATACCGGGTACCCAAAACTACCCATTATGAGTTGGGTTATTTTGGTGCTGCCATATCATAAAGTCAGACACTCCCAGCGATAGTCCATTAAAACATGAAACTGGTACATCCAGTATCCAGCCCAAGCAGCACCAGAGGGCCAAATAAACTTCATGAGCAGGTGGCCCAGGACCTCATGGCCACAGCTACACCAGCACCTCTCCCTCAGTTGGCACCTATGCCATGCAGGGATCCCTATATGATCAACTTAAACAGAAGGAAAAAGCCTAAGGTTAGGTTATGGACAGATGAGCTTGGCATGTGGGAGCAAGTAAAAAATGGACAGCAGCTTCCTTACTGCTACCCTCAGAGATGAACTAGAAAGACAGCAGAGAAAGCAAATTTCCCCAGTGGGCGGAGCTGCCACGCAGTGTACTTGAATACCCACTTTGCAAAGAAAAGAGAATGGCCCCAAATAGGAATATCTATTAGTCATCTGTTGCTGCATTTCAAATTACTTTAAAATGTAGTGAGTTGAAATAACACAAAACTCACAGTTCCTGTGGGTTAGAAATCCAGGTGTTGCTTGGCTAGACCCCCCAACTCAGGGGCTTTCACAAGGCTGCAACCAAGATGCTGGCTGAGCTAGAGCCACTCCAGGCTCAACTGAGGGAGAGGATCTGCAACCAAGCTCTCTCATGTGATTGTTAACAGGATTCAGTGTTACACATGATGTTAGACTGAGAGACTTGGTTCCTTGCTGTCTGTTGGCCAGAGGCCTCCCTCAATTGCTTACCACATGGGTCTCTATAGGACAGTTTGCTATATGGCAGCCGGTTTCTATGACAGTGAGCAAGAGAATAAGAGAGGGCAAGCAAGATGGAACCAGAGCTATTTTGTAACTAATCTCAGAAGTGATGTCCCATTACCTTTGCTTTGTTCTATTTGTTAGAAGTATGTCACTAAGTCCAGTCCACACTCAAAGGTAGGGGATTACATAAGGACACCAATACTAGTAAGAGAAGATTATTAGGAGCCAGCTTAGAAACTGTGTACCACAAAACAGACTCATGGGCAATGACCAGTAACAGCGGCTCGTTAGAACATTGGAATGGCCTACTGAACATGCAGCTCAAGTGCCAATTTGGTGGCAATATCCTACAGATGGAGTGTCATCATTCAGGACACAGGACCTCTTTATGAGACTGAATCCCCTCTATTAAGAATATAAAAGGTGGAAGCAGCAGTAGTGTCACTCACCATTACTCCCGATGACTCACTCTGGTAATTTTGGACTGCAGGATTCGAAGTTCTGGTCCCCAGAGGAAGTACTCTCTTACTTCCTTTGAAGTAAGGGGACAGAGCAAAGAATTCCATTGAAGTACAAGGTACAGCTTCTACCTGGACACTTTGGAACCTTTGTGTCCAGAGGCAAGTAGGCAAGAAGTGCCACCATTTTGGCAGTAGTAATTAATCCTGATGAGCAAGAGAAATGGAACTGCTTTTAGACAATGGGGTCAGGGATAAGCCCGGGTTATCTACTTGGGGATCTCTTGATAATCCCTCACTCAACTATAACTGTGAAAGAGCACAGACAGCAGTCCTGGTGTAGGAAGGCTATGAATGCCAAGGGCTCAGATGCCTCAGAGAAGAGAGTTAAGGTTAAACCACCAGGAGAGCCACCAACACCTGTTGAAGTAAAGGTTGAGGGTAAGGGAGACTTAGCCTGGATAGTAGAGGAAGGAGAGGGTGAGTGCCACTTTGGTTCTAAGACTAACTGCAGACACGTATGTTTATTGCGGCACTATTCACAATAGCAAAGACTTGGAATCAACCCAAATGTCCATCAGTGACAGACTGGATTAAGAAAATGGGGCACATATATACCATGGAATACTATGCAGCCATAAAAAAGGATGAGTTCGTGTCCTTTGTAGGGACATGGATGCAGCTGGAAACCATCATTCTCAGCAAAGTATCACAAGAACAGAAAACCAAACACTGCATGTTCTTACTCATAGGTGGGAACTGAACAATGAGATCACTTGGACACGGGAAGGGGAACATCACACACTGGGGCCTATTGTGGGGAGGGAGGAGGGGGGAAGGATTGCATTGGGAGTTATACCTGATGTAAATGATGAGTTGATGGGTGCTGACGACTTGATGGGTGCAGCACACCACCATGGCACATGTATACATATGTAACAAACCTGCACATTGTGCACATGTACCCTAGAACTTAAAGTATAATAAATAAATTTTAAAAAGACTAACTGCAGAGATGGGATTATAGTTTGTCCCACTAACCTCCTTTTTCTAAGATTCTTTTCAGGAAGAGAGGACTATGGGAACTATGGTGGAGCTGCTCCTTGAACTTGTGTGGAGAAGGGGATCTGTGAGGTAAAGGCTAGACTGTGGTGACCATGAAAGTGTATTGCTCGGATCTCCCTTCTAGAGAACCAGGTGCAAGGAGGTAGGCAGCCAACAGCCTCCAGCTGCTGCATCTTTGAATACATCCAAGCATTCATTCAAGGTCACAGTCTACCTAGGCTGGTCCAAGCCAATGATTGAAATGGGAAGTACTACAGCTGGGTCATTTATGGCTAACATGACATTCCTCTGATGAATAATCTCAGCTCTGAAACTCTCTACTGGCCTGGCTGAGACTTGCGGCGAGTTGCATTGCAGTCTGAGGTTCCTTCTTCACAATTCTCCTTCCCCTTCTCTCCTTCCATGGAGGTCAGACCTGCGTCACAGTCTGAAGGCTTTTCCTACCTGCTCCCTTGCCCCTATATCCTTCATGGGCTTTGTCCCCCAGTAAATCTCATGCGTGTCTAATTCCTTTTTGGGGACTGCTTCTTGGAGGACACAAAATGACCCAGAGCAGAGTGACCTTATTTCTTGGAGTTGAAGGTAAAATTCCAGAAAAAAATATCTTCAATGTAGATAGATTCTAACTCAACATGTAAATGTCCCAATTATACAAATCCAGACTGCAGTGTAACTTTTGGAGAATAGATTTGTACATTAACGAACACTGTAAATACCTGTTGCTATGGTCAGTTGGACACTGTGACCAAGCAGGTAACTCCTCAGATGGATATATGAGTGCTTGAAGGAGTGAAAGTAGGAGTTGCCTACTGCTGTCCATTCCTGTAAGACAGAGTCTTGATTAATGCCAAGATTTTGGAAATCCTGAATACTAAAGGGTAAACTGTAATTTCATTTAAGCTCCATGATCAGAATGAGAAATAAGTAAATAAAATATTAAATGAGTCAGAATGCTCTCCTCCTTTGCATGAGCTACTCTGCAGGATGTTTTTCTGATTAAAGGGCTTAAGCAATTTATTTTAACAAAAGTGATCAGTAAGCTTTCCAGCAATCAAAGTTGCAAGTTAAGTAAAAGATCCCTTGGAAATTCTTGGCTTGGTCTCTTATTTATCACTCAGAACTTTCTTGATACAAAAAACCATTTGATATTTTCAGTGTTTCCTCCCACACTACTCCACCCTCTGCATTTTTCAAAGAAATTTAATAGAACTGCTGTGGCTTTTTGGTTTCAGAGGCAATTGAAATAATATGTAAGATAGATACACAATTAGGGGATAAATGTGTAAGAAGTCAAGTCCTACTTCTGTCTATTATGACTGAAACTTGTGCAAAACAAACATCTCATATCACAGCATGTTTATTAAACATCTAAAAGATCTTGCCTTGGTTTTTTTAATAGAACTAGAGAAGTTTTTAGTCTTTTTTTTCCTAAGAAACTGAATAGTCACCAAAACCTGATTGAACCCTAAGTTCTTTCAAATGTCAGTGCCTCCATTAAGGCTAGGGAATGCTCTGGCTTTATTTTGATTAAAAATTTGAAGAGCAGATGAGCAGTAGCATTAAAAAAAAAGAGAGACAAGAAAGAATGTAGGCAAATTTTTTAAAGCTGTAAAAATAACAGTTAATAATTACTGAACACTATGGGCAGGTTTATAGAGATTATCCTATTTATTCCTAAAAAGAACCCTGTAAGACAGGATGCCATTATTATGCCCACTATCCAAATAAGAAAACCAAGATTTAGAGAAGCTAAGCAACGTGCCCAACGTGTCACACAGTCAAGTCCACGTGATTCTAGGGCAGGAGTTGGTAAACCCTTCTGTAAAAAACCAGATGTAATATTTTCAGCTGTGCAGGTCTTACAGTCTCTGGGTCTTCATTGCAACTACCAACTTTGTTGTCGTATTGTGATAGAAGCTATCAATGATAACATAAATGAATGAGCATGATTGTGTTCCAGTAAGGCTTAATTTACAAAAACAGGCCAGCTAGATTTGGTTAGTGGGCCTAATCACTGTGAATGTTTCTTGTTCTTAGGTGGGACTGTGTTTTAAATCGCAAAGCACATGAGTTGCTTTCAAAGTAAATGTATTTTAAATCCTACAGAGAAAATTCTAACCAAGTTGAATCTAACTAAGCTACAAAACTTATTCATTCGGCAAATACCAGCTGAGTGCTTATTGCTGGGATGTTGGCAATATGGTGGTCACAGAGACCTTAATGGAGTCTAATGTGGAAAAAAGACAAGTAATTAGAGAGTTATTATTTCCATACACTGTGATAAATGCTATTTGATGGGGCAGGGATTGGGATACCAAGAAAACACAGCAAAAGGGCAACAAACCTAGCCTGGGCAATTAGGAAGCCTCTGGCAGAACAGGCCAATGGTCCTTTGCCAACTCTCTGCTCCCACCACCCAGCTCCACTCTCCAGGAGCAAAGGTTATTTAAACAACAACAGCTGGAGCATGGCTTCAGCTAGCTGTCCAGTCTCCATGGGCTTCAAGCTCAGGCCCTTTGTAGTCTCATGAACCAGGGTCTGCCAATGTCACCTGGAGATCTGTTCAAAGAAATCACCAGTTTGTTTTGAAGGGTCTTGGTTTCTCTAGCTTCGCCTTGAATCCTGACCTTCTCTAAGAGGCCATAGTGCTCAAACTCAGTTGTCATCTACTCACCCAAAGAGTGGCATTTAGAGCAAGTGGGTAAGCCTGGATTAATCTACCAGGGCTTCTGAAACCTGGCTGTCTATGAACTACTTACTTGAATAGCATTCTAGAACTCTGAGCCTAGCGATTTAGAAAGTACTTGTTAAGTGGGTGAGAAGCCAACTTTTAAACAAGCTCCACAAGTATGTCTGGTGTGCATGAACCATGTTTGGAAACTGCTGGCCGGAAGGATTTCTAAAGATGCATTTAACCTTTCCAGCCAACTGTTTATTGCCATGGCTACATTTACAAACATCTTACTAAGAAGGAAGGGAAAATTGAAATGGTTTTAGGGATGTTTACCATGATTTCTACCTTCCCATCACTACCATGTAAGGACAATGGTTTGATAGGCTGATGTGTGGGAGTAAACTTTGTTGCCCTAATATGTTGAAGAATGGTCAGGAGTTCCTCTTTGTTAGGTAACAGAACAAAAATGTGAATCTTGGATGGATGATGCCTGTATGCTTAATTCAGGCATGCTTTACACAGTAAAAGAGCAGTAGCTGTGTATAAATCGAGCCTAGCAAAACACAGGAGAATTCTTCATGCCTTCAGGTTCAGGATGGGTGCTGCTTGGCAGTCTTCTTAGCCCCAGCATTGGTTTAAACTAGTGTCCAGTAGGGTTACTGAGTTCCAGTTGGCAAATGTCATAAGCAAAGGAAGGAAAAGGGTTAAAAAAGAAAGAAAGAAAAAGAAACATACGAGAGAGTGTGTTAGAAAGCAACGAGGAAGAAAAGGTATGTTGGAGTGGTAGAAAGTTTCCTATTTCCTGATTATGCTTTAAAAATTAGGTCAATTTTTGGGTTTGGGGTTTTTTGTTACTCCAAAGACCTAGAATTCTCAACTTCTATCACAAATCAGGGCATTTGGGTAGAAACAGAGCTACAAGATTAGCAGGAGGGTTTTCAACCTTAAAAAAAAAGTTTTGGGGCCGGGATAGGCGGCTCATGCCTGTAATCCTAACAGTTTGAGAGGATGAGGCGGGCAGATTACTTGAGGCCAGGAGTTCGAGACCAGCCTAGCCAATATGGCAAAACCCGTCTCTACTAAAAAATACAAAAATTAGCTGGGTATGGTGGTGCATGCTTGTAATCTCAGCTACTTGGGAAGATGAGGCATGAGAATCTTTTAAACCTGGGAGGCAGAGGTTGCAGTGAGCTGAAATCACACCTCTCTACTCCAACCTAAGTGACAGAGTGAGACTCTGTCTCAAAAAAAAAAAAAAAGTTTTGGAAGCCATCTGGATATTAAGTTATTGCTTAACTTCAGAGCATAGGATAGGGGAGCATCTTGTTAGACTGCAGAGATATGAATAAGATGGTCTGATGGGGCACTCTCATAGAGATACCAAAGGATATTAAGCTATTATTGTTCACACACAGAGCTGGTTTTTAAGATTTTTTTTTTTTTAAAAGATAGAAGTATTAGAAAGTCCTGAGTCTCAAGCTGGGCGTGGTGGTTCACACCTGTAATCACCTGCCTGTAATCACAGCACTTTGGGAGGCCGAGGCAGGCGGACCACTTTAGTCCAGGAGTTTGAGCCAGCCTGGGCAACATGGCAAAAGCCCATCTCTACAAAAAAATACAAAAATTAGTGGGCATTGGGGCGTGTGTCTGTAGTCCCAGCTACTCAGGAGGCTGAGGTGGGAAGATTGCCTGAGCCCAGGAGTTTGAGGCTACAGTGAGCTATGATGTTGCCACTGCACTCCAGCCTGGGTGACAGAGCCAGATCCTGTCTCAAAAACAAAACAAAACAAAAAAACGTCCTGTGTCCCAATTCTCCATTCACTGTAGTTCCTATTACTAGCATATTGGAAAAAGTTCTCATCCTGTATGTTCCTTAATTTCTTTTTTATAAAATGTGTCACCCGGCTCCTGGGCATTGCAAAGGGCCGGCTTACTTTACCTAACAAATATGACTTAAGTGTCTTCGCACTCTCCAGCCTATGGGTGTAACTCCCCATAGCTATGACCCCCAGATTGTTACTGAGGCCTTTATGAACACTGCAAAGGAAAACAGGCCTGCTTCTAACCAGTTTCGACCCAAAGGAACTTTCCCAAATAGTACATTGGCTCTGGAGCGGAGTGCACTTTTTCATCTTACTTCGGAATGTATTTTTATTCTAACGTTTGAATATGGATTCTCTAAAATGCTGGGAATTCAAATGAACTTTAAATAAAATAGTGTTGCCATTCTCGGAAGATCTTGTTCCTAGGAAACTGGACAGTAGGCCAACTTCTCATTCTTAAAGATGAGTTAAATATGCAGAGGGAGGGAGTAATGTCACAAAGAAACTGAAAGGCAGATTTGTCATGGATTTGGATGATCAACATTTGGCTGTACTGAATGAGACTGTTCAGACTTTATTTTCCCTCAGATCATGTTCCCTTCCATATCACTGCTCAAGGTAAAAGCAAATGCCTATTTTTACCATTTTAAATATATTATAAAAAGTATATGTAAAGAGTATTTTAAATATATTATAAAAGTTATTTTTTGAAAGTACCAATTATTTTGTAGGTAGATCAGACTCACCATTAGTGTGGAAGAGAAAAAAAAATAGAGGATTATACTACCCAAGTCTGCCTCGGAATGAGGAAGACCATTCTATTTTAGCATACGAAGAAGTTAATATTTTAATTTTCCTCTTTCCCTTTCTCTGCAATTCCCTCCTCCTTCTCCATCAAAGTAAATTTTCCATGATGGGATTGGTCTGACACAGTGATGGGAAGAAAGAAAGGAAGAAGAATAGGCTAGTGATTTGCTTTTCCCTAAGTCTAAGATCTTTATTGGAGGGAGGCAGATTGGTGAGAGATAGTCTCCATCACTTTCTGATGGGTCCTCCAAGGTATAGCTACTGAAGGGAAAAACAATTCAAGCCCTTAGAAGCAAAGGGGCTAAGTAGTTTTTGAAAAAGAGACAAATCTCAGTGGCTTTGGATTATCTACACATTTTGTTGGTATATTGGCCAGTTAATAAAACCTTTCAAGTAGGTTGGGTGCAGTGGCTCATGGCTGTAATTCCAGAGCTTTGGGAGGCCGAGGTTGGAGAAGTGCTTGAGGCCATGAGTTTGAGACCAGCCTGGACAACATAGCAAAACCCTATCTCTACAAAAATAAAAATTTTAAAAAGCTAAGTGTGGTGGCACACAGTTGTAGTCCTAGCCACCCAGGAGGCTGACGCATAGAGATAATTTCAGCCTAGGAGTTGGAGATTATAGTGGGCTATGATAATGGCGCTGCATTCCAACCTAGGCAACAGAACAAGACCCTTTCTCTAGAAAAAAAAAATTATTATTAAATTTTAATTTTAACTTTAAAAAACTCTTTCAAGGAATGTTTCTGCATACTGATAACATACCCAATTCTAATTCTACTACTTGCACAAAGCCATCAGACTGTTTGAGATTCATGAAATGAGATTCATTTAAACATGTTTTTTATGGAGAAGGAAAGAATAACCCAGAGACACTCGGTGATTTTACCAAGGTTACACAGTTAGTACCTGGCAAGTCAAAGATTAAAATCTACAGCTGGTGCACATGCATGCATGTGTGTTTCTTACCACATCTAGGGAAGAAATGACTTGAGAGACATTCTGAGACTCATTAAAAAATTAACCTAATGGAGGTTGAAGTTGAGGATGTCTTAATTAGTTATTAAATTTATTAAACCAGACTCTCTGCTGAGGTCCCTCAGGATACATTCACATTAAAATATTTCACGCCCTATAAAATCCCGCTTTAATTACTAAGTATGCATGCCAGCCTGGAAAGATGGGTTTTCAACCCGACTGTCAATAAATACAAGCAAATGTTTAACAGCTCCAAGCATTAGGGCTTCTCCCCTAGTATAACTCCTGTTCCTCCTTTGGTTTAGAGAAATGCACAAATGTGATTTCAGTGATCATTAGGAAAAGTACTTACATCTGATGCATAGGAGAATAACCTGGTATTGATCAATTTACACTTGCAAGGAATCAAAGTAGTGACTAAAAACTTGTTATTAATCTGGCTAACATTCATCTAGGTGTCAGACGACAGTGTCCTACTTTCTAGCTTCTTTGATCCTTTTGGCTAGATTCACTATAATACTTCTCATGGTTTCCTTTTGTCCATTAACACAGTGGTTCCCAAAAAGCAGCTGTGAAGGTCCTCCAGATGGTTAATCTCCAACAGCATTAGTATTTCTGTGCAGATTAGTGGACAGCTGCTTATAGTATGAAGCAATGCTTTACTTGCTGTGCGATTCCATGCCCCTTTGTCTGTGCTAGACCCTCTGCCTGGAATGCCCTGCCTCTCTTCTCTGACTTCTCTGACAAGTTTCTACTTCCAAGAGCAGATTTACATGTCATCTCCTCTATGAGGTTTCTTCCTGACTCCCAAAAGGTGGCACTAATTTCTCCTTCCAGTATGTTCCATCACATTTAACACACAATTTCTGTTACAATGCTTTTCAGATCATATCAAAATCACTAATTTATCTTTTTACCTTTTCAAGTAGAATGGAGCTCCATGAAGAAGTGACTGCATCTTTTCTTCTATGGCTAAAAGTGGCCTGAGTAGGCCTTTGGCCCATGTTGGTTGAATGCATACTGATGCTTCATTGTTCTGTGATTCACGAAATAAGTATATTCATAGACTCTCTTCTCTAGCCTAAATTTCTCTGTTTATCCTTGGGCCCCACCTCTACCCCCATTCCTGCTCCAGTGCCCTGAGTAACGCCTTTAGGGGTATGTCTTGGATTTTCACTATGCCTTGAGTTTTTTCCTCAAAGTCTTTCTATTCATTCTGTTGGGGCTTTGATGTGCGTTGCTCTTTTGGGCCAAGGGTTTCCCTAATCTGGTTCCAACTTTTTTTTTTTTTAACAGCATCTTCCTGAAACAGCCTCCCTTCCTGCTAGTGCCTGCAAGTTGTTTGTTCTTTTAGTTTTTTATTTCCCCAACTCCAGAGCAAAATATTTCTGTACTTGTTTTTTCCTGTGATAAAATATACATAACATAATATTTACATTTAACCACTTATAAGTGTACAATTCAGGGGAATTAAATTCTTTACTTCTTAATGGTGAATTCCATGAGTCTACCACACTCATGATGGCTAGGTTATATGCACGTGGGAGAGATTAACTAGAGGACACAAGTGAGATTCCTGGAAGCCTCCAACCTTTCCATATTCCTCTCCAGGTTCCTTAACAGTTCACTCACTTTTCAATTCAAGAGACTTTTCCAGTGAAAGGTTACCTGCAAAAGGCAGTGCCAGGGTGGGTGGGAGACACAATGCTGCAGACCATCTTCCTGTCCTCCAAGAGCTCCTCTTCGGCAGGAGAAGAAAGCCAGACCAAAAAACTAATTATCAAACAAAATGCAGTAAAAATAAATTAAAATTTTAAAAATCTACCAGAATGCACAAGTGCTAAGAGATGGAAGGAGGAGGAAAAATTAGGTCTAACTAGAAGAGACGGACAGATGAATAGAATTTCTAAAGGAGGAGAAGAGTGATCCTGGCAGAACACAGTAAAGAACAGTACCACATGTAGAAAGTGCACAATAATTTATTGAATGAAATAATAATTTATTGAATGAAATGAAATGCATGGCTGTATAAATGAATACATGGATGAAAGCCAAATTGTAGCGAAGGCCAGGAATGGTGAGTGCACAAGGGAAATTTGATGTCTGATGTGTAATAGCTGGCTGTGGTCAGGATTTATGGTGTAATGCCCGGAGCTTACCCTGGTTCTTTTCTGCAAATTACAACTCAATTCTCAAACTATTACATGGTCCACATAACTAAGAGGATGGGATGGAGTTGTCAAATGACCTCACAAATGGAATAATGGTGGTGTAAGCAGAGAAGACTGACATCCTCCCTTCTATTCTCTTGTGCCACCTCTGCCATCAATCTTGAATTTCTAGGAGTCACTTCCCAATGGTGAATAATCACTTCCAGTGGCACAGAACCATTTCAACCCTTTCAAGAGCTAATTATATCTCCACAAGTGACAACTGTGATTATTAGATATAGAAATGGTCATAACGCACTTTGGGAGGCTGAGACGGGTGGATCACGAGGTCAGGAGATCGAGACATCCTGGCTAACACGGTGAAACCCCGTCTCTACTAAAAAATACAAAAAACTAGCCGGGCAAGGTGGTGGGCGCCTGTAGTCCCAGCTACTCCGGAGGCTGAGGCAGGAGAATGCCATGAACCCGGGAGGCGGAGCTTGTAGTGAGCTGAGATCCGGCCACTGAACTCCAGCCTGGGCGACAGAGTGAGACTCCGTCTCAAAAAAAAAAAAAAAAAAAAGAAATGGTCAAAATGTTGCTCTTTGAGACACAAAAAGCAGTGGAATATTTGCATCTTAAGGTATGTTGGTGTATACATGCACCTTAGTATCACACACACTCCTATAGACATATACCTGTATTCACACATATGCGTTTGTAAAATACTCACATTGATACAGGTATATAAACATGTAAACTCCCTTTCTAAAACAAAGATTCATAATTTTCTAAGATTGCACTAAGTCTCTGTGTTTGCTAAACATGACAGTATGATAGGGAATGAATTAAGGCCCTTGTGCTATCATAACTTGCTGGGCAAGCACAAGGCAGGGATGTGCGCTAGAGGCTTCTTTTGCTGGGAACAGCCCAGCACTTAAAGTTAACCCTGATATCAACACCGTCAGTGAGATGAGTTACAGGACTTCATGGCAGAGCATCACAGAAACTCAGGAACATATCAAAGCATTCGTTACTCTGGTGGCAGGAAATAAGCTGAAAGAATTTAGAGAATTGCAATCACACATAATAGCGTTATCACTGGTGACTAGAATTTGAATTATGTGCACACAGACTTCTCCCCCACTAGGTACTGCTTACAAGCACTTAAGGAAAATGGGGTTCTGGATAAAATCAATTAGAGAGCAGTTACACGAAGTTGGGCAAATGCTATAAAGTGTAAACAGTAGGACAGAGTGCAGCCAGGGTGGGTGAAATTCAATTCTGAGTAATAAGTGCAGTTTTGACAGCATTGCTGGGGAATATTTGTTTCCCTTGGGGATGTGATAGTTTAGGACTGTCATTACGATGGACATGCAATCACTGAGACTCCTGCACGGGACATTCTTTGTTTGCACTCCTCAGCATCTACCATAGCATGCTGTAGGTGTGACGGGGCAGTGCAGAGGGGTGGTGGGGAGAGCTACAGTTCTGACCAGATCTCTCTAATTGCCAAAATGACTCAAACTATATAGGTTGAGCCCTTTTATCAAGGGCAGAAATCAAGGCAGCCCACAGCTGGAAATTCTCTCCATAGTCCTTGAAGTTGGCAGACAATCAGAATCACAAAGGAACTTTTTTAAAAACATAGATTCCTGGGCCCTATCACCCAGAATCTGACCTTGTAAGTCTGGGCTGGAGCCCACAACCTTGTCTTTTTTCAAAAAAGTTCCATGGTGGTTCTGTAATCCAATAGTTTGGGGACCACTGGTTTACATGATAGTGCTTTATTATTTATTTATTTATTTATTTATTTTTGAGACGAAGTCTCCCTCTGTCACCCAGGCCAGAGTGCAGTGGTGCAATTTGGCTTACTGCAACTTTGACCTCCTGGGCTCAAGTGATCCTCCCACCTCAGCCTCCCAGGCAGCTAGGACTAAAGGTGCATGTCACCAAGCCCAGCTAATGTTTGTATTTTTTGTAGAGAGAGGGTTTTGCCATGTTGCCCAAACTGGTCTCAAACTCCTGGCCTCAAGCAATCCTCTTATCTAGGCCTCTGAAAGTGCTGGGATTACAGACATGAGCCACAGCACATGGTCGAAGTGTATTTTTGCCAGTGAATAGTAAAAATGGAAGATAAGTAAAAAAGGAGGGAATGAGATTTGAGAGTTCCATAGTATCTGTCAGGGCCTCTAACCCTCTTCTCTTCTGCCTAGAGGTCCACAGCCCTGAGGTTTTCTTCTGGATGATGAGAGGGTAAGCCTGGCAGCTTAGAGAGCTATGGACTGCTTCATACTGCAGAAGAAGGACTAAGAATGGGCTATGCCTAAGCTGATTGATTCCCCTCACTATGTGGTTTGTCTGCAGGCAAAAATGAGGACTTTAGATCTGAGTGAATCTAAATAACTGAAGTCTAGTTCAAATTAGTGTTTCTCCCTTTGTTAGTAAGGAAGGATGTCTTTCCCTCCTACTCTCTCGACAGTCTTGGCCCTAGTATTTAGATCTTTATAGATAAATACCAAGTTATAAAGATTAGTAAAGACATAGACCAACAGTCAGCAACCTTTTTTTAACCTTAAGAAAAAAAAAATACATAAACGCATTATTCTAAACTGCCAACTCCAACTCTGTAAGATTTTTTATTGTTATTGAGTATATTTTAATGAGTTTATAAACAGGGTGGCTCTCTGTTTTTGTAGCAAGTAGCCAGCCATTAGTTTGAATGGCCACCTGGGTACCATTGCTTTCTATCTTCTAAACACTGCAGAGTCACTAAGGATATTCTGCATGAGATGACATTGCTGAGGGAAAACCTGGTTGCCATGCACACGTGGCTCACAGGGCTGCTGAGTGGTTTAGAAAAGTCTTGGAAGGTGCTACCCACGTGACTCCCAAGCACCACTCCTGTCCCTCACTTCAAATGAGGTATACAATAGATTTCAAAGACTTATTTTAAAATGCCCCCAATTGCATAATTATTTTTTAGAAAGTCATATTTGATACCTCGAATGGTTACCAAGTAGTTAAAAAAACTAGAATCGATTATCTCATGGAAAGAATGTTCAACTCTGCATCTAGAATCTCTTTTAGTCATTCCAGGGAGAGTAATGAAAAAGCAGTAAGTTATTATTGCACTCAGTTTTCAGTGGATGAATCTGGAAGCAATATTACCAGGATCTGTGTAACTCTGTATGTTAAGTCATACCATCATGCCCTTTGCTCTTGCATAATTTGGTGGAAAATGGTATGAAGTTTAACAAACAAATAAGGTGCATTTAAAAATAAACACTGCTAAAATGTAGCCATAAATTTAGAAAATCAGTGGATACTATAAAATTATAACATAAAGTCCCAGTCCCATTTCCAAACATCCTTATTGGTACCCAGAAATTTTCTGGATGGTGAATAGAGCTAGTTTCTAGTGATGCAATAAAGTGTGAAAAATGGTCTTGTACTCAGTTGCTTAGTTGTTTGAAAAACAGATCTTGAACATGAAAAAAATGAATAATAAATCACAGAATTTTCACCCAATCAATTTCTTCATAGGTTATGTTGATTCTGGCAAAAAGGTGAAAGGTAGAAATGGGAAAAAAACATCAAACCAGGGCTGGAAACATAAATCAGACAGTTTAAGTGGGCTTTCAGAGAAAAAATTCAAAGGAAGGGAGAACTAATTTACTTGACTGTTAAGTGCTTAGAGAGCTTTACTTATAGTAATTTCTTATGCTGAATATCAGAATTTTTAAACTTTTAAATAGAATTTAAATTGAAATAGCTACAATTTCCTGACAGATTACAACGTGCCAAACACTTTATATACGTTAGTTTGCATCCTTACCTCAGTCTTCATTGCAGAGATTATTATTATCATTTTACAAATGATAAAATGGGGACTTGAACAGGTTAGGTCACATAGTATAGTTGATTATATTACTGTTCACCCTATTTGCCCCTCTGCCCCTCTTTGTGTGAATCCAGGCATGGTCATAGCACTGTTTGGCCAATGAAATGTGAGCAGAAATGGTGTGTGTTACTTCTGGACAGAAGTTTTAAGAGCCAATGCATGGTTGGCTATGCCTTCTGTCTGCTGTGAAATCAGCAGTGCTCCAGATGGAAGAAGATTGGGTCCTGGAGTGAAGACTGTGTGGAGTAAAGTCGCATTCAGCCCATGATAGACATAAAGCATGAATGAGAAACAAAACTAGGAGGTGGTAAGCCACTGATAGTTCGAGATTGCTCATTTCTGTAACAAAATCTAGCCAATCCTGTCTGGTACACATAGTTTAAGTGTCAAAACCCAAGTTTCTTTGATTTCTAAGCCTTGGGCACAGAAGAAAGGTAGTGACATAGACTAGGCACTCCATAAACATTTGTTGAAGGAAGGAATTTTTGGTTGTTGCCCAGCATTGAACACAATACTTCAGATGTGATCTGATCCACGTAAGAGTCATTAGGAGTACAAACAGTCTTTTTACACTGAACATCTGTTAATGAAGGTTTAGAGTACATTAGCTTTTTTGTCAACTGTACTTATTTCTTTAACAAAAAAATTATTGTCTACATAACATGTACAAGGCACAGAGTGAGGTGTCATGGCTGATACAAAAACAAAACATAAAAATGATTGTCTTCCAGCTGTTCATAATTTCATGAGTGAGAGTCGCATATTCACAACCAGCTGTGTCAAAAGGCGATGAATAGAGTTGGACAGTGTGTTTTGTTAACTGTAGATTGAGTACGGAACGAGGCAGTCATGAGTTTCAGTCATTCATTCCACAAATACACGTTGAGCATCAACAATGAGTTGAGTGCTGTGTTCACTCCTGCAGATACAGGTTAAAAAAAATACAGTCCCAGTCTCAAAGGTCTCGCAAGCTAGTGCGAGAGACAAATTCGTTAATAGGGAATTATACTAGAGCATGATAAGAGCTGTAATAAAGTTAAGCTCAGGAAGCTATGGATATATGGAGGAAGAATATCAGCCTGGAAGAGTCAAAGAAGGCATTCTGGAGGAAGTGAGTCATAAGTTGATTCCTAAAAGATGAGTGAGTGTTTGCAGATGAAGAAGGAGAGGGAACGTACTGGTGCAGAGAAAAAGAAGTACATTTGTCTGTAATCCCAGCATTTTGGGAGGCCAAGGCGGGTGGATCACAAGGTCAGGAGATGGAGACCATCCTGGCCAACACGGAGAAACCCAGTCTCTGCTAAAAATACAAAAATTAGCTGGGCGTGGTGGCGTGTGCCTGTAATCCCAGCTACTTCAGCGGCTGAGGCAGGAGAATCACTTGAACCCCGGAGACGGAGGTTGCAGTGAGCTAAGATTGCACCACTACACTCCGGCCCGACGACAGAAAAAGATTCTGAAAAAAAAAAACAAAAAAACTACAGCCAAGCCCCAGTGAGCAGTTGGTGGAAAGGCGAGGACACAGAGACAAAATAGTTTGAAAGAACGTGACTTGTTCTAGGAGACAGCAAGTAATACACTGCCTTAGTCAGCATGGGCTACGCTAACAAAATATTATGGACTGAGTAGCTTAGAATAGAAATTTACTTCTTCACAGTTATGAGGGCTGGAAGTCTTACATTAGGGTGCCAGCATGGTCAGGGTCTGTTGAGGGTCCTTTTCCTGGCTTGCAGATGGCTGCCTTCTTGCTGTGCCCTCACATGGCAGAGAAAGATTTCTTCTTCTTTTTATAAGGCCACCAATCCTACCAGCCCCACTCTTATGACCTCATTTAACTATAATTATGGCCTAAAAAAACAGTCACATTAGGGGTTTAGGGCTTCAACATATAAATTTGGGAAAGGCACAAATATTCAACCCATAACATATACTAAGGATTGAAAATAAGAAAAAATTTAGTCTGAGCATGGTGGCTCATGCCTATAATCGCAGCACTTTGGGATGCGAAGGCAGGAGGATCACTTGAGACCAGGAGTTCAAGACCAGCCTGGGCAACATGGTGAAACCCTATCTCTATAAAAAATACAAAAATTAGCCAGGCGTGGTGATGCACACCTGTAGTCCCAGCTACTCGAGAGGCTGAAGTGGGAGGATCACCTGACACTGGAAGGTTGAAACTGCAGTGAGTTGAGATCATGCACCGCACTCCAGCCTGGGCGACAGAGTGAGACCCTGTCTCAAAAATAAATAAATTTAAAAAGTGAGGTCAGAAGAAACAGAGAGGATGAATAGATTTCAGAAAAATTAAGAAGGAAATAGAATAAACAAGGTCTTTGGTGATCAAATGAATTGGTACGTTAGGAGTCAAAGATGATCTCAAAAGTTGGGTTCCAGTGACTGAGAAAGTGGAATATGATGTGGTAAATGTGGAAAAACAAAACTGAATTTTCCTCTGCTCTCATACAACAATCACAATCCCTGGGTGCCCTCCAATTCAATTCCAACACTATCAACCTGGAGATAGCATTAGATCCCACAGGTTAAGGGCTCAGTCCCCAGGACATCCTGCCACACCCATCAGACAACAGTCACAAGTCCAGGCCTCTGGAACTTCTGATTGACTGGCTCAAGTTGAGGTTTCCACTACCCTCTTTGAGTTTGATTAATTTGCTGGAGTGGCTCCCAGAACTCAGGTAAACACTTTCGTTTACTGGTTTATTATAAAGGAGATTACAAAGAATACTGTTATGGTTTGGCTCTGTGGCCCCACCCAAATCTCATCTGGAATTGTAATCCCCACATGTTGAGGGAGGGAGATGATTGGATCATGGGGGTGGTTTCCCGCATTGTATTCTCATGATAGTGAGTAAATTCTCATGAGATCTGATGGTTTTATAAGGCAGTTTTCCCTGCTCTTTCTAGCTGGGTCATTCCTGCCACCGTATGAAGAAGTTATTTGCTTCGCTTTTGGCTGCTACCATGATTGTAAGTTTCCTGAGGCCTCCTCAGCCATCTGGAAATGTGAGTCAATTAAACCTTTTTTACTATTATTATTATTATTATACTTTAAGTTCTAAGGTACATGTGCACAAGTTGCAGGTTTGTTACACAGGTATACATATGCCATGTTGGTTTGCAGCACACATCAACTCATCATTTACATTAGGTATTTCTCTTAATGCTATCCCTCCCCTAGCACCCCACCCCACAACAGGCCCTGGTTTGTGATGTTCTCCTGCCTGTGTCCACGTGTTCTCATTGTTCAACTCACATTTATGCATGAGAA
The DNA here is from genome assembly GCF_047675955.1 of Chlorocebus sabaeus. NCBI lineage: Eukaryota > Metazoa > Chordata > Mammalia > Primates > Cercopithecidae > Chlorocebus > Chlorocebus sabaeus. The sequence goes on along the minus strand of NC_132923.1, from coordinate 42,337,475 downwards.
CATGCGATGTTTGGTTTTCTGTCCTTATGATAGTTTGCTCAGAATGATGGTTTCCAGCTTCATCCATGTCCCTGCAAAGGACATACACTCATCCTTTTTTATGGCTGCATAGTATTCCATGGTGTATATGTGCCACATTTTCTTTGTCCAGTCTATTATTGATGGACATTTGGGTTGGTTCCAAGTCTTTGCTATTGTGAATAGTCCTGCAATAAACATACGTGTACATGTGTCTTTATAGTAGCATGATTTATAATCCTTTGGTTATATACCCAGTAATGGGATCCCTGGGTCAAATGGTATTTCTAGTTCTAGATCATTGATCCACACTGTCTTCCACAATGGTTGAACTAATTTACACTCCCACCAAGAGTGTAAAAGCATTCCTATTTCTCCACATCCTCTCCCACATCTGTTGTTTCCTGACTTTTTAATGATCCCCTTTCTAACTGGCGTGAGATGGTATCTCACTGTGGTTTTGATTTGCATTTCTCTGACGACCAGAGAAGATAAGCATTTTTTCATATGTATGTTGACTGCATAAATGTCTTTTTTTGAGAAGTGTCTCTTCATATCCTTTGCCCACTTTTTGATGGGGTCGTTTGTTTGTTTCTTGTAGATTCTGGATATTAGCCCTCTGTCAGATGGGTAGATTGCAAGAATTTTCTCCCATTCTGTAGGCTGCCTATCTGCTCTGATGGTAGTTTCTTTTGCTGTGCAGATGCTCTTTAGTTTAATTAAATCCCATTTGTCTATTTTGGCTTTCGTTGCCATTGCTTTTGGTGCTTTAGTCATGAAGTCCTTGTCCATGCCTATGTCCTGAATGATATAGCCTAGGTTTTCTTCTAGAGTTTTTATGGTTTTAGGTATTACATTTAAGTCTTTAATCCATCTTGAGTTAATTTTTGTATAAGGTGTAAGGAAGGGATCCAGTTTTAGCTTTCTACATATGGCTAGCCAGTTTTCCCAGCACCATTTATTAAATAGAGAATCCTTTCCTCATTGCTTGTGTTTGTCAGGTTTGTCAAAGATCAGATGGTTGTAGATGTGTGATGTTATTTCTGAGGCCTCTGTTCTGTTCCATTGGTCTATATCTCTGTTTTGGTACCAGTACCATGCTGTTTTGGTTACTGTAACCTTGTAGTATAGTTTGAAGTCAGGTAGTGTGATGCCTCCAGCTTTGTTCTTTTGGCTTAGGATTGTCTTGGCTAAGCAGGTTCTTTTTTGTTTCCATATGAAATTTAAAGTAGTTTTTCCAATTATGTGAAGAAAGACACTGGCAGCTTGATGGGGATAGTATTAAATCTATAAATTACCTTGGGCGGTATGGCCATTTTCACAATATTGATTCTTCCTATCCATGAGTATGGAATGTTCTTGCATTTGTTTGTGTCCTCTTCATTCTGTTGAGCCGTGGTTTGTAGTTCTCCTTGAAGAGGTCCTTCACATCCCTTGTAAGTTGGATTCCTAGGTATTTTATTCTCTTTGTAGTAATTGTGAATGGGAGTTCACTCATGATTTGGCTCTCTGTCTCTTCCTGGTGTATAGGAATGCTTATCATTTTTGCACATTGATTTTGTATCCTGAGACTTTGCTGAAGTTGCTTATCAGCTTAAGGAGATTTTGGGCTGAGATGATGGGGTTTTCTAAGTGTACAATCATGTCATCTACAAACAGAGACAATTTGACTTCCTCTTTTCCTAATTGAATACCCTTTATTTCTTTCTCCTGCCTGAGTGCCCTGGCCAGAACTTCCAATACTATGTTGAATAGGAGTGGTGAAAGGGGGCATCCTTGTCTGCTGTTGGTTTTCAAAGGGAATGCTTCTGGTTTTTGCCCATTCAGTATGATATTGGCTGTGGGTCTATAATAAATAACTCATTATTTTGAGATATGTTCCATCAATACCTAGTTTATTGAGAGTTTTCAGCATGAAAGGCTGTTGAATTTTGTAGAAGGCCTTTTCTGCATCTGTTGAGATAATCATGTGGTTTTTGTTGTTGGTTCTCCTTATGTAATGGATTATGTTTATTGATTTGCATATGTTGAACCAGCCTTGCATCCCAGAGATGAAGCCAACTTAATTGTGGTGGATAAACTTTTTGATGTGCTGCTGGATTTGGTTTGCCAGTATTTCATTGAGGATTTTCACGTCAATGTTCATCAGGAATATTGACCTAAAATTCTCTTTTTTTTGTTATTGTGTCTCTGCCAGGCTTTGGTATCAGGATGATGCTGGCCTCATAAAAAGATTTAGGGAGGATTCCCTCTTTTTCTATTGATTGGAATAGTTTCAGAAGGAATGGTACCAGCTCCTCTTTGTACCTCTGGTAGAATTCAGCTCTGAATCTGTCTGGTCCTGGACCTTTTTTGGTTGGCAGGCTATTAATTATTGCCTCAATTTCAGAACCTGTTATTGGTCTATTCAGGTGTTTATAGTATTCTCTGATGATAGTTTGTATTTCTGTGGGATCAGTGGTGATGTCCCCTTTATCATTTTTTATTGCATTTATTTTATTCTTCCTTCTTTTCTTCTTCATTAGTCTTGCTAATGGTCTACCTATTGTGTTGATCTTTTCAAAAAACGAGCTCCTGGATTCATTGATTTTTTTCAAGGGTTTTTTTTTGTGTGTCTCTATCTCCTTCAGTCCTGCTCTGATCTTTGTTATTTCTTGTCTTCTGCTAGCTTTTGAATTTTTTTGCTCTTATTTTTCTAGTTCTTTTAATCGTGATGTTATGGTGTCATAACATCATTTCTCTTTCTCTTGTGGGCATTTAGTGCTATAAATTTCCCTCTACACACTGCTTTAAATGTGTCCCAGAGATTCTGGTACGTTGTGTCTTTGTTCTCATTGGTTTCAAAGAACATCTTTATTTCTGCCTTCATTTCATCACTTGCCCAGTAGTCATTCAGGAGCAGGTTGTTGAGTTTCCATGTGGTTGTGTGGTTTTGAGTGAGTTTCTGAATCCTGAATTCTAATTTGATTGCACTGTGGTCTGAGAGACAGTTTGTTGTGATTTCTGTTCTTTTACATTTGCTGAGGAGTGTTTTACTTCCAATTATGTGGTCAATTTTAGAATAAGTGTGATGTGGTGCTGAGAAGAATGTATGTTCTGTTGATTTGGGATGAAGAGTCCTGTAGATGTCTGTTAGGTCCACTTAGTCCAGAGCTTAGTTCAAGTCCTGGATATCCTTGTTAATTTTCTGTCTCATTGATCTGTCTAATATTGACAGTGAGGTGTTAAAGTTCCCCATTATTATTGTGTGGAAGTCTAAGTCTCTTTGTAGGTCTCTAAGAACTTGCTTTATGAATCTGGATGCTCCTGTATTGGGTGCATATATATTTAGGATAGTTAGCTCTTCTTGTTGAATTGATCCCTTTGCCATTATGTAATGGCCTTCTTTGTCTCTTTTGATCTTTGTTGGTTTAAAGTCTGTTTTATCAGAGACCGGGATTGCAACCCCTGCCTTTTTTTTTTTTTTTTTTTTTTCTTTTCATTTGCTTCCTCTTTTCCTGATTGAATACCCTTTACAAAGGGGAGTTCGTACCATTCCTTCTGAAACTATTCCAATCAATAGTTCCTCCATCTCTTTATTTTGAGACTATGTGTGTCTTTGCACATGAGATGGGTCTCCTGAATACAGCACACTGATGAGTCTTGACTTTTTATCCAACTTGCTAGTCTGTGTGTTTTAATTGGGGTATTTAGCCCATTTACATTTAAGGTTAATACTGTTATATGTGAATTTGATCCTGTCATTATGATGCTAGCTGGTTATTTTGCCTGTTAATTGATGCACTTTCTTCATAACTTCAGTGGTCTTTACAATTTGGCACGTTTTGCAGTGGCTGGTATCGGTTGTTCCTTTCCATGTTTAATGCTTCCTTCAGGAGCTCTTGTAAGGCAGGCCTGGTGGTCATAAAATCTCTCAGAATTTGCTTGTCTGTAAAGTATATTTTTTCTCCTTCACTTATGAAGCTTAATTTGGCTGGATATGAAATTCTGGGTTTAAAATTCTTTTCTTTAAGAATGTTGAATATTGGTCCCCACTCTCTTCTGGCATGTAGGGTTTCTGCAGAGAGATCCACTGTTAGTGTGATGGGCTTCCCATTGTGGGTAACCTGACCTTTCTCTTTGGCTGCCCTTAACATTTTTTCCTTCATTTCAACCTTGGTGAATCTGACAATTATGTTTCTTGGGGTTGCTCTTCTTGAGGAGTATCTTTGCGGTGTTCTCTGTATTTCTTGAATTTGAATGTTGGCCTGCCTTGCTAGGTTGGCGAAGTTCTCCTGGATAATATCCTGAAGAGTGTTTTCCAGCTTGGTTCAATTTTCCCTGTCACTTTCAGGTACATCCATCAAACGTAGATTTGGTCTTTTCATATAGTCCCATATTTCTTGGAGGCTTTGTTCATTTCTTTTCACTCTTTTTTCTCTAATCTTGTCTTCTCACTCTATTTCATTAATTTGATCTTCAATCACTGATATCCTTTCTTCTGCTTGATCAATCAGCTATTGAAGATTGTGTATGCTTCACGAAGTTCTCGTACTGTGGTTTTCAGCTCCATCGGGTCATTTAAGCTCTTCTCTACACTAGTTATTCTAGTTAGCCATTCATCTAACCTTTTCTCAAGGTTTTTGGCTTTCTTGCAGTGGGTTAGAACATGGTCCTTTAGCTTGGAGAAATTTGTTATTACCGACCTTCTGAAGCCTACTTCTGTCAACTCGTCAAACTCATTCTCTGTCCAGTTTTGTTCCCTTGCTAGCAAGGAGTGGTGTTCCTTTGGAGGAGAAGAGTCGTTCTGGTTTTCAGAATTTTCAGCCTTTCTGCTCTGGTTTCTCCCTATCTTTGTGGTTTTATCTACCTTTGGTCTTTGATTTTAGTGACCTACAGATGCAGTTTTGGTATGGATGTTCTTTTTGCTGATGTTGATGCTGTTCCTTTCTGTTTGTTAGTTTTCCTTCTAACAGACAGGCCCCTCAGCTGCAGGTCTGTTGGAGTTTGCTGGAGGTCCACTGCAGACTCTGTTTGCCTGGGTATCACCAGCGGAGGCTGCAGATCAGCAAATATTGCTGCCTGATCCTTCCTCATGAAGCTTCATCCCAGAGTGGCACCTGCCTGTATGAAGTGTCTGTTGGTCCCTACTGGGAGGTGTCTCCAGGGACCCACTTGACAAGGCAGTCTGTCTGTTATCGGAGCTCAAATGCCATGCTGGGAGAACCACTGCTCTCTTCAGAACTGTCAGGCAGGGACGTTTAAGTCTGCAGAAGCTGTCTGCTGCCTTTTGTTCAGATATGCCCTGCCCCCAGACATGGAATCTAGAGAGGCAGTAGGACTTGCTGAGCTGTGGTGGGCTCCTCCCAGTTTGAGCTTCCCTGCTGCTTTATTTACACTGTGAGCATAGAACCACCTACTCAAGCCTCAGCAATGGCAGACGCCCCTCCCCCTGCCAAGCTGCAGTGTCCCAGGTTGATCTCAGACTGCTGCACTGGCAGCTAGCAAGACTCCGTGGGCATGGGACCCACCAAGACAGGCATGGGAGGGCATCTCCTGGTCTGCCAGTTTCAAAGACCATGGGAAAAGCACAGTATTTGGGCAGAAGTGTACTGTTCCTTCAGGTACAGTCCACTCATTGCTTCCCTTGGCTAGGGAAGGGAAATCCTCCAACCCCTTGCACTTCCCAGGTGAGGCAACACCCCGCCCTGCTTTGGCTCACCCTCCATGGGCTGCACCCACTGTCCAACCAGTCCCAGTGATATGAACCAGGTACCTCAGTTAGAAATGCAGAAATCACCCATCTTCTGTGTCAATCTCACTGGGAGCTGTAGACTGGAGCTTTTCCTATTTGGCCATCTTGGAAGCGACCCACCTCTTTTCTTTATAAATTACCCAGTCTTAAGCAGTTCTTTATAGCAATGTGAGACTAGATGAATACAGATACAGATGAAGCTATGCATACCAGGAGGTGTGAGGGAAAGGGTGCACAACTTCCATGCCCTCCATGGGTGTGCAACCCTCCAGGAACTTCCATGTGTTCAGCTATCTGGAAGCTCCCAAACTTAGTCCTCCAGGGATTTTATGAAGGCTTCATTACATAGGCATGATTTATTAAACCATTGGCCATTGGTGATCAACTTTGCATTCAGCCTCTCTCCCCTCTCCCAGTTAGAGGGTTAGGCTGAAAGTCCTAATCCTCTAATTGTGGCTTGGTCTTTCTGGTGACCAGCCCCCAAACAGAAGCTATCTAGGGACTGCCAGCCATTGGTCAATCATTACTGTGCAAAAAGATGTCAATGTAGAGTTTCTAAGGATTTTAGGAGTTGTATGCCAGGAAATAGGCTGAAGACCAAATATATATTTCACATATCACAGGTGCTATTCAATAAAGGAGAAGGATTTGGGCAGAGTGTGGAATGGATAATATTAATTATTTAATTTGGAACATATTGAGTTGTGGGTATTGGTCAGACATACAGCCAAAAGGATTAGCAATTATATATACATACATGTGCACACACACAACACAGACATGTGTATATATAATATAAATATATATACGTATATATTTTTTGAGACAGAATCTTGCTCTGTTGCCCAGGCTGGAGTGCCATTGTGGCCCACTGTAGCCTCCATCTCCCAGACTCAAGTGAAGTAGCTCAGACTACAGGCATGTGCCATAACAACTGGCTAATTTTTTAAATTTACTTTTTGTTGAGACACTGTCTTGCTGTGTTGAGCAGTCCTATCTCGCACTCAGGGGCTCAAGTGATTGTTTGACCTAGGCCTCCCAAAGTGCTGGAATTACAGGTGTGAGCCACCACACCTGGCCAGCAATTGGATATATTACTTTAGAACTTTGGAGCAAAATTTGGCCCCTAGACTTAGCAATGATAGGTGTATAGGTTGTTCATGCTAGTGACCACTGGCAGTGAATGAGAACACCTAGATAAGATGAGCAGAGGGCTAAATGGCAAGATCATTCAATGACAAGATAAGAGGAGGGAAAATGATGGAACCCTGGAAAATACTAATATTTAAGAGATAAGTGGAGCTGAGAAAATAATATTATCCTGGAATGCAAGAAATGAAGAGTTTTGAGAAGAAAACAGACAACAGTGTCAAATGCCCTTGAGAGGCCACATAAGGCAAAGGCTGAAAATTCAGTTATTTTGAGAAATTAAGAATTTATTGCTAACTGTGACAAAAGCAACTTCAGTGAACAGCATGAGACCAAAAGATATTGGAGTGAATTAAGGTGAGAAAAGAGGTGAGAAAGGTAAAATGACAAATGTAGACCCCTCCTTTCAGTTCAAGAAGAAGGTTTGAAACTGTATTGTTAGGGGAAAGGGAGAATATGTCGACTAGGGCCAACTAGAAGGATCGGAGGTAAGGTTGGAGCTCTTAAAACAATAGTGATACCGATTTGTACAAATGTCTGGTCTGCCTTTATCAGTATCAGGTATAGGTTAGAGAAGGTTGGTAGTTGGGTTCACCAGGATTGGGATTTTGCCAGGTGGGTATATAGAAGAATGAGGAAGAATGGAATTGAGAGTGTTAAGCAAGAGAAAGATTGAAAAGATGGGGCTTTGTTTTTAGGCTGCCTAGAGAAGGAAATAAAAACTAGAGGAAGCTGAGAAATTGGGGTGAAGTTGAAGAAGAATCAAGGGGCTTAGTGACTTTGATGCAATTAAAAACACACATTGATAAGAAGATTGTACTCAGACATTGTACAATTTAAACTGTAGTTTAAGATTTCAGAAATGGAGTAATTCTAATTGATGACAAGATCTAGGAAGTAATTTAGAGTATAGACTAGAAAAAACTAGATATCGGGAAAAAATTAATGATCTGTGAATCTTGGATACTTGCGTGTGCTTATATGTTGATGCGATGAATCCACTGGAGAGGAAGAATGTATCAGTCAGCAGGAAACAGATGAAATATCTACTCTGATTCTAATGTGAAATTCTAACTCCACACATTGTGGAATCTTCTAATTCCACATTGGGATCTTTGAGGAAGGAACTACTTACAACAGTGCAGTTACAATATAGAGAACCAACAGGATTGTAGAGAACTCTGAGGCAAGAAACAGTGGAACAATTACCTTAGATTTGAAAAGATGAGGGGAAGGAGCAATTACCAGAACCTGGAAGAAGGCTGTCTTGAGAGGACAATGACTTTGGTCAAAAGAAACAGCCAATCCAAGAAGACTTTTCTGGGAAGAAGGCAGAGGAATAAATATAGTAATTCCCCTTATCCATGGTTTCTCTTTCCAAGGTTTCAGTTACCCATGGTCAACCACAGTCTAAGAATATTAAATGAAAAATTCCAAAAATAAACAAGTCATAAGTTTTAAATTGTGCACTATGCCAAGTAGCACGATGAAATCTCGCTCCATCCGGCCTGGAACGTGAATCATCCCATTGTCCGGCATATCCAAGCTGTATATGCTCCCTGCCCGCTGGTCACTTAGTAGCTCTCTCAGTTAGCAGATCGACTGTTGAGGTGGTATGGCAGTGCTTGTGTTCAAGTCACTCTTATTTTACTTAATAATGGCACCAAAGCACAAGAGTGGTGATGCTGGCATATTTTTATAATTGTTCTATTTTATTATTGGTTATTGTTGTTAAACTCTTACTGTGTCTAATTTATAAGTTAAAAGTTGTAGGTAAGTACATATAGGAAAAACATAGTACATATAGGGTTTAATGCTATCTTTGCTTTCAGGCATCCACTAGGGGTCTCGAACATATCCCCTGGATCAGGGGGAACTACCATACTCTTATCTCGTGCTCTTCTTTCTCTCAAGTACCTTGCTGGGGCTTCCCCATAGCCAAACCCCACCAGAAAGTAGAGGGCAAAGGAGTCTGTTGATACAGTTTATATAGACTTTGGCCTCCCCCAACACAGAGCTGGGTAGAGAAGGATGCAAAGTTGCTCTGGAGAGGCAAACAGAGAGACATCCAGCCTAGTGAGATTAGAGACACAAGCTAGAGCAGGGCAAACTGATAACGCATATTTCTGACAAATTGGGAGAGACTGAGATTCAAGTCTCAGATAGTTGAATAGAACTTAAATAGGAACCATAACTTTGTTATTCTGAGAAGAGAGAAGTAGTAGAAAATGGGTTATATTTGCAGATAGCTTTTCATGGATTTCATTTTGTCTGTGAAGACCTCTATTGAGACATAGTGGGGGGGAATGAGAGTGGCGAAAGTTTTGGCCAGGTCCGATTTGTGTGACCATCCCTGGAGGAAGAGGACACGGAGGAGAGGGAAGTCTTGTAATTGACAGGCTTTCCAGTGTCAAAGGGGTGGGTGAGAGGAAGTTTTCCCAAGCAAAATAGGGGTGTTGAGAAGACAGCAGCTGCAGACACCCATCGCAGAGGTGAAACAACACGCCGAGCCTGGCAGCAGCATGTGACAGCTCATTTGTTCTCTCAGAAAGACTGCTTTATATGGCAATACTCATGGTATGTACATGTTCCAATGAGTTCTTTAAAAGTCTCAGTAGTTTTTTGTCACACATATTATTCAATTCTTAAGATTTTATGTAATGGCTAATGAGCGTTAAAAAGCAGCATTCTAGTGATGCCTCCAAGGGCAACAGCTAACACTTCTTGGGCACTTATGTGAGCTGGGCACTATGCAAACTGCTTTCTATCGTAATGTTATCTGATCCTCATGACTCCTATGAAGTCCTGAACTGGGCAGTCACTTATTGCTGTTCTACTACCCATTCCCCTTTCTTTTTTCTTAGTAGTGCCCAGATTTTCTCTGGGGACAAGGGGATCCTCCATTCTCAGCAACATTGCTAAAGAAGGGCAGATAGTTCCAGTGGGGGTTACGCTAGTCAGTCACCCATCTCCCTGGTCTCAATAACTGACCGGTTAGAGCTGGGCACGTGACATAGAGTGTCTCGTCAAGAACTTTGGGGTTCTTGTTGGGAATGTTGGGACTCCCTCTTCTTCTGAGTTGCATGTGGTATGAGCATGGGAAGCCTGGAACGGCTGCAGCAATGAGGGGAGCTGGCCTGAGGATGTGATGACCACACAGAAAAGGGCAGAGCTGAGAGAACATTAGAGGTGCTGAACTTGGAGCCCAAATAACGTAGTGAACCTCTAAATCCAGCCAGCTGGGGCAGCACTACACTACCTCTAAACTGCAGTTCCATGAGCCAATAAAGCTCCTTCTGAGAAATCTATCGATTTTGATTTTCTCTGAGATGCCATTTTCAAAATGGTAATAATAAAAAGAATTTTGCTGGCTTATTTTTAGAGTTAAATGAAATAATATTCAGTGGCAAATATTGATACTCTAAATACTTGTCATTCTCATAGATTGTGACAGTGTACCATCTGAATACACTTTCATGGGATTGATTAGTGTGTATCTCTTTCTAACTTATGTACATATACTTTAGAAAGTTTTATACTGCACAAGTATAAAGAGGCAAAATTATTTTAAATAATGTGCTTTTAATTTTTTTCTATTACCATATTATACCCATGATAGAAAATATAAATGGTCTACATAATTTATAGCTGTACTAAGCGTTAATGGTCTTTCTATAGTGATAGAGCACTGGGTCTTTGCTCAGCGTCTAAATTCTTCATTACTTATTGTTCCATGGGAAATTGCCTCGGCTTTGACCATTTTCAACTTTTAACGATTGCAGGAGCATTGGACGTGACAGACATGAGGATTATCTGTATTAAAGTGGTCTCTCAATTTCTTTTTGTTTCTCAGATTCTTTCCTTATGTATGTGTTTATAGCATTTTACACAAAACAAGATAGGCATGATCCTTAAAAGTTGTTTTTGGTTTTGTTTTTGTCTGCAATATATTCATTAAAACACTTACCAAAGAGAAATGAGATACATTTCTGTTCTTACGCTTAAGGACCTATAATGCTATTTGACACAAAAATAGAAAGATGGAAAAGTAGAAGAGTAAATATGTATATAACGAGTTCATTTATATGGTTTCACACGTTTAATCTTGCAAACCCAACTCATGGCAATAAATTTATGGAAACAAAACATTAAAAAACTTAGAAAGTAATAATAAACTATAAACACAATGCTACTGAAGCTCAGCTACAACACCACATTCTCAGCTCTAGTTTGGATGGAACACAAGTGTTTTAAATTGCATTGGGTGGAGGCCCTGGCAGGAAGGAAGCATCGGATATTGCTGGAACATATCTTTGTTTGAGCAACAGCTAATGAGAAAGGTCACCATTATGCTTTGCTTCCAAACACTGGGTCTGTTTTGAAATTAGTACTGCACATTTCATCACAAATGCTGGTTTATAATCATCAAGGTAAATAATCCTGCAGTATTAATGTTTTTTTCTCATAAGTGGCAAGTAAAATCCAAAGCTTATGTTCTCACCACTGTTTTGATCAACATATCATTTTGTCAGTAAAAGATAAAATGACTTTCTATTTATGGACTCTGGGATTCCTGATTATTTACAAAACTCCAGTCATGAATTTAGAGGAAATTCAGCCTTCTGATTTTTTTCTTTCAGTTTTAGTGTTACTTGTACTCTTGTTAAACTCGTCGCTGGCATTTGAAATGCAAGGCTTTCTGGACTTTGTTCCCTAACATTTATTGCATTTATTTAGTGGATTATGTGAGTGGCACAGAAATCCTAAGAAAGAGCTTAACTTTTCTCTGTGAAGTGTTTGCTGACAAATGCGATAAACTTTAGAAGACCACCTCTTAGGAAGGGCTGACATATCAAGGACAGTAAAAACAGTCGTACCAGACATTTCTGCCACAATTTTTTCGGTAGTGGCAGGGGGAACAGAAATCTATTAAATATGTCAGTTTATATTTTTGGTTCTCCCTTTTGGCTAGGCTGTTGTATTCCCATGTCCACAGCACGTTCCACTGTGGGAGCCTGGAGCTCTCAGAATAAACTTTGGGAAAGGCTGGGTCCACCCTCTGGGGATAAGGGAGCCAGAGGGAGGAAGGGGAGGGGGTAAAGGAAAAGGGAAGGGGGCGGCTGTCTTCCTGTGTTTGGATGACCTTTCCTTATGTTTATCTGGAGGCACTGGGCAGCCACACTGTGTTTGGTGTCAGCCTGCCATGTTGTCCCATGTGATCTCTTTCTTAGCTTTATGTGTAGAGAGGACCTTTGCCTCTACTGGGAGAACTAGATTTAACTCTCTGAATTATAAAACAAAAAAAGTGTACAAGTCTTTTAGGCATTGGGGCCTAGAGATAGAGGTCTTATGAAGCATGCACATATGCCAGTGTGCAACAGATTCCCTAAGGGAAAGACTTAGCATCTCTTGGAGCTATCCGAAGGTGGGCCCACCTGTACTTCTTCCTTCTTGCTGAGAGCTGGGCTGGAGGCTATCTTGCTTCTCCTGAAGCCTCATCATTTAGTACAATGCCCTTCACTTGTGGGTATTCCATAACTATTTCTTGAACGCATGAGTGAATGGATGAATACATGAGCAGAGTCACAGAGAGGTGACTGGGCAACAGGCAGTGAGGTTCCTACAATACTTAATTTATTTGCCAGTCCCTGCTCTAAGAGCCCTAAGCAGCTCCACTTTAAAGAAACCAGTTTCAAGCCTCTCCGTCTCACATTCCTGGTGGGTGAATCACTTGTTTCTTATGGGTGGGTGAGAACAACACCTCTGGTTTCCACCTTTCTTTTTCATTTAATGCTGACCTCATCTGACCTGACCTTAGCTTGAATGTTATTTTCCCAGAGAAGCTATCCCTTAATCATCCTACTTTCCTCCACCTGAATTAGATCCCCCCGTACACCTCTTATTAAACGCTATTACTTTCATAGAATGTAATACAGTTTTTAATTATATTCATGTGGGTGATAATCCATCCTATGTCTGATTTCTCCACTAGATTACAAACTTCTTGAAGATAGGGGACCATATGTATTTTCTCATCACTCTGTTCTTAGTATCTGTCATAATACCTGGCATATAGGTACCATGGCATATAGGCTTAATACCTGGCATATAGGTCCTCTATACACATAAGCAAGCATGTGTTCAATTAATGAATGAGCAGATAAATGAATACATTATATTTGGAAGAAGAATTCATACCAGGTTACTGAGCAGGGTTGGGGATAAAGATCAGAGTCCAAAAGCCCTATCCCAATCAGACCTTGGACACACTAATGAGTTTGAGATTCTGGAAGAGGATGAAGTGCTTAGCAGACATAAGTGAGATTGGGCATTTTACCTTTGGAAACTAACTAGTAGTCTGGACTCCTGGGAGTATCAGAAACTTTCTCTTTTAGCTCTACCCAAAGTAGCAACTTCTTCCACCTTCTCAGTAATAGCAGTATTCTTGGTCACCAGGTATCTGAACCTCAGAAAGACTCTCGATGTTTTCCTCTTTTTCACGTCACACAGCTTCACAATACCTCTTGTTAGTTTTTTCCTTTCCATGCCCATGAGGGCCTTTTGATCTAGTAAATTAGTCAGATTTCTTTCTTTTGCAAGTTCCAGACACACAATTCCAATTAGCTTAAAAGCAAAAACTGGGAATCACGTTGTAGGGAAGTTGATGGGGACAACTGGCTTCAGACGTGTCTAGATCAGATGTTGCTCAGGACTCCACCTTTCTTGCCATCTCCCTGCTAAGTTTTTGAAATGAACACCTACAACCCCTGACTCGCAATCTCCTCATAGCACCAGGGAGGACTCTGATTGCACCCATGTGACTATTCCTGAATCTGTCACTGCAATGGGGAGGGAAGGAAGGCTCTGATTTCTTGGCCTGGGCAATGTGTTCATCTTTCTGCCCCTTGTATTGGGGGGGGGGGGGGAGAGAGTAAAATCATAGACAGAATTTCTCAAGGAAAAGAGGAATTGTGTTACCAAGATAAGCTGTGGAAGAGGTGCTGGATAATCAAAAGCAATAGAATGCCTTTCTGCAACAGCCATCCTCATCCAGGTGCAGTGCTAGGCCCTTAACCTACATGCATCAGGATATGCAAGGGAAATGAGGGTGCACTGTGGAATCAGATTGCTTTGGCCCAAATCCTAGCTCTTTCTCTTACTAATTCTGTTATTTTGGATGAGTTAACCTCTCTAAATCCAGTTTTCTCATGATAAAACAGTGATGTAAAGTATTCAGTAGAATATTACTCAGCCTTAAAGAGGAAGGAAATTCAGCCTCTTAGCTCCTCCTGTTAATGCATGCCCCAGTCTTCAGTGAGGCACCAGCCAGTCCCTGAAACAAGTAAATGGATTTGGCCATACTGGGCGCCTGGTCACCACAGCTGCTTTTAACTCTGGCAAAATGGGTATCATCACCATCAATGACCTCAACTACATGGTCTACTATGGAATCACATGGTTCCAGTATGATTCCACCCACAGCAAGTTCCACAGCACCATCAAGGCTGAAAACAGAAACCCCATCACCATCTTCCAGGAGTGAGATCCCACCAAAATCAAACAGGATGACGCTGGTGCTGATTATGTGATGGAGTCCACTGGCATCTTCACTATCATGGAGGAGGCTGGGGCTCACTTAGAGGGTGGAGCCAAAAGGGTTATCGTCTTTGTCCCTTCTGCCGATGCCCCCATGTTTGTGATGGGCATGAACCATGAGAAGTATAAAAACCTTAAGATCATCAGCAATGCTTCCTGCACCACCAGCTGCCTAACCCCCAGCCAAGGTCATCCATGACAACTCTGGCATCATGAAGCGACTCAGGATCACAGTCCATGCCATCACTGCCACCTGGAAGACTGTCATGGCCCCTCTGGGAAACTGTGGTGTGATGGCCATGAGGCTCTCCATTACGTCATCCCTGCATGTGTCTACCGGTGCTGCCAAGGCTGTGGGCAAGGTCATCCCCAAGCAGAACAGGAAGTTCACTGGCGTGGCCTTCCATGTCCCCACCCCCAATGTGTCAGTCATGGACCTGATCTGCTCTCTGGAGAAAACAGCCAAATATGATGACATCAAGGAAGTGGTAAAGCGACATCGGAGGGGGCCCTCAAGGGCATCATGGGCCACGCTGAGCACCAGGCTGTCTCCTTCAGCTTTAGCCACTCTTGAAGCCACTCTTCCACCTTCAACGCTGGGGCTGGCATTGCCCTTAACAGCCTCTTTGTCAGGCTTATTTCCTGGTATGACAATGAATTTGGCTACAGCAACAAAGTGATAACCTTCATGATCCACATGGCTTCCAAGAAGTAAGAGCCCCCAGACCACCAGCCCCAGCAAGAGCATGAGAGGAAGAGAGAAGCCTTTAGTTGCTGGGAAGTCCCTGCCACGCAGTACTCCACCACACTGAGACTCTCCCCTCCTCATCGTTTCTACACCAGACACCCTGAAAAGGGAAGGACCTAGGGAGCCCGACCTTGTCAGACAACATTAATAAATTCCCGTGTACCCAGCCAAAAAAAGAGAAGGAAATTCTGACGTATGCTGTAACATGGATGAGCCTTGAGGACATTATGCTAAGTGAAATAAGCTAGTCACAAAAGGACAAATACTGTATAATGCAACTTATATGAAATGCCCAGAGAAGTGAACTTCATAGAGACAGAAAGTGAAATGGTGGTGCCAGGGGCTGGGGAGTGGGGTGAACGGGGAGTTGGTGTTTAATGGGTACCAAGTTCCAGATTTACAAGATGAAAGAGTTCTGGAGACGGATGGTGGTGATGGTTGTACAACAGTGCGAATGTACTTAAAACCCCTGAACTATACTCTTAAAAATGGTGAAAATGGTAAATTTCACGTTATGTATATTTTACCACAGTTTTTAAAGAAGTGACATAAGGGTTAAATGAAACCACAGATGTAAAGTATTTAGTGCAGTGTGAGTGAATACATAGTAAGTGCTCAAAAATGTGAAATATTATTCTCATAACAGCCCTACAGATATTATTATCTTCATGTTTATAGTTGAGTAAGTGGAGATTTGGGGGTTAAGGAAGTGGTCCAAGCCCACCCGGCTAGAAAGTGGTGAAGCCAGACTCAAACCCACTGTTTGACTACTAAGGCCCTGCTATTTTCTATTATGCTGTGTTACTTCCCAGCACTCTGCTTGCCAGCTGCCACTGCCTAATATTTTTAAATATTGCTTTGATTATGTTAAACTTCTGCCTAACAAAACTTAAGGGATCTACCTGTGGTCTAAAACACAAATGCCTCTTCCTGATACAATTCTTTTTGCAGTCTGACCCCAGTTACTTTTCTAACCTCATTTTGATGTCAAGGCTCTGCTTTACCTTGCTTTGTGTTTTCTAAGCTTGTAGCATATGTTAGTTACTCTGCTGCAACACTGTTGAAACTCTACCCACCTTTTTTGGGGGATGGGGGGACAAGGTCTCATTCTGTCTCCTAGGCTGGATGGAGTGCAGTGGCGCCAGCACAGCTCACTGCAGCCTCCACTTTGTGGGCTAAAACTATCCTCTGGCCTCAGCCTCCTGAGTGTCTTGGACTAGAGGTGTGCATTACCACATCTGGCTAATTTTTTATTGGTTCGTATAAATGGGATCGCACTATGTGGCCCAGGCTGGTCTTGAACTCCTGGGCTCAAGAAATCCTCCTGCCTTGACCTCCCAAAATGCTGAGATAACAGGTGTGAGCCGTCACACCTGGCCTCTACCTATCTTTTGATGCTCAGCTCAAGACCCACCTCCTCCAGAAAGCCTCGCCTAACTGGGAGAGAGACAGGTCATTTTCTCCTCTTCACTACTACAGTGTTTATTATTTGATAGCAACACATAAGGTACTGCTTAAATCAAAGTTATTACTGCAGCTGTTCATGTCTTAGCTCCACAGCAGTGGAGAGCAGGTATTGTACCTATTACTGCTTTAAATTTCCCTCAATGCCAGGTTAGTGTTTTGCATTGAGTAGCAACTTGACAACAATTTCTTAAGATTGCTGATGCAGGAAATCTGATTAATGATGACCAGTTCAAACAGTCATGATTTGGATTGAAGAAAAGCATATATCATTTTCTTTTTGTTAGAAAAGATACTGAAATTTCTCCTTGTACTTTTAGGGCAGTTCAGGACATAATGATTCCTAGTCAGCATGGAAATAAAAAGATGGAGCCTGGTTAAAAAAGCCAATCTGCTGGTGAGCCTGTGTGAGAGGTAGATGTCTCTTGCTGATTACATTCTGAGAAACAGAAGCAGGCAAAAGTGTTTACAAAGCAACCAGAGATGAAGCGGTGGTTATTTTGAGAATATTTCAAAAAACAGAAGAGGTCATTTCAGGTTCTGCAAATAGTGCCTACTATGCAAATACTTCAGTCTCTACACAGGTACTGAAAATGTTAATCATGTATAAGTCCCTAAACCTTTCTAAATAATGCTGTTCCCTCACCTCCAGTCCCTGCTCAAAGGTCCTCTGTGGACCATGTAAAGGATCTGCAGACATGCCGGGGAAAGAATCAAAGCCACGGTGCTGGAAATGGCAGCCTCAGCCGATATTCACCAGGATGCTCTCATGTGCCAGTCCTGAGTGGTCATGGGATTTGTTCTGATTGGTCAGTTTCTATTCTTTAAATATGTTGAATATCACCTCTGGGCAGAAGGAACAGCACTGGAAGTGAAGGCAGTTCTATGTGGTAGGAGCGCAAAGCACCAATGAGAGAATGACAGAAGACGGGTCAGGAAACACAGGTAAGGACCAGAACTTGAAGGAATTCAAACCATTTGGGCAGATGAGCCATAGATAGCTATTAGGCAGAGAGGTATTATAAGCAACTGCATATTTTTGAAGGATGAACAAGACTATTTATTAGGCTTTTATACTGGACCTGATGAGAGGTGAGGAAGACTTGAATCAAGAACTTGGCAGTGCCAATAGATGGTGGGGGGCATGAATATAATAGATATATTTTTAGGTAAAATTGACTGGATTTATGATTGAATGGAGAGAGTGGGAGTAGAGGTGACAAAAGGAATCGGAATCTGAAATGTGAGTATTCTAATTGGTGGTATGTGCTAAGAATACATTGATGGTTCAAGTTTATTTTCACTGTCTTACCTCAAAGTTCAAAGAATAAGTTGTGGTTAACCATGCATATGATACATGAGCAGAGCAGTTGAATGTGAGGTTGCTGGCAACTCTTGAAAAAGGCAATCACCCTGCCTGACCACATTTTGGTTCAGTGAGAGCCTAGACTGGAACGACTCATTTAGAATTGCATGAGACTGGCTTCCCATGGCTGAAAGAAATATGGAGAATGTTCTGAGGCTGATGGGAACTATGCAAACAGCAGTCACATGCCTTTGGACAAGGCCATTTTATAACCAATTTACAAGGTATCATTTCTGCTTCCCTGCAGTAGTTGGGCCCTGAGTATCATTGGGATTGGTACATTTCTTTGAGTCTTTTCCCACCTCAAAGGCAGTCAGGCTTAAAGAGTTGTGATGGGGATGGGGAGGGTCTTGGGTCTGGGAAGCCCCAGAAGAAAGACTACATTCTTTCCCCAGGTTGAAGCTGTTAATCACCCTGCCGAAGGCTGGATTCGCAGAGAGAGAAAATGTACAAGGGCTGCTTTATGATATCCATGGATGCGCCCTCATGACTGTGAACTTCAATAGTTCTTAACTTTACTTGCCTAAGTAAGGGAAAACATAATAAACCAATAGGCAATTTTAAACATTAATAGACTGCTACGTTTCACCTGAATTTTAGGTCTTCATTTTGCAACTCAGGATTTTATTTCAAGCTATATTTCTTTAAAGATGGCAGCATTTTCTTCTCAAAATGAGGATCAAGACTATGGTATCTTTACAGTATTAAAAATAAACTGTATTTTGGACCTGCAAAGAAATATTCAGATGTCATAACCTGAAAATAACCTCTGAATTTTCCCACACTCTAACAAACCTCCAAACTGCCAAATGGATATGCACCAACATTTCCAAATTCCCCTGGGGAACACATTTGAGAATGCTTAGTTCCAAAGAAAGAAAATGTTAGGGGAAAATTTCCACACTCAATAAATAGGGGTTTACACCAAAAGTGCTCTCCTGTCAAAAGAAAATATCTCAAGTGTAACATGGTAAATATATATATATATACACACACACACACACACAAGATAAATTATTTATACAATGTGAAGTTCAGTTGTAATTTAGCTTTCTTGTCCACTAGTTAACACTTTCATTATATAAAGATGTTTAAAACAACAACAAACCCCATCTCTACTAAAAATACAAAAAAATTAGCCAGGCGTGGTGGTGGGCACCTGTAGTCCCAGCTTCTCAGGAGGCTGAGGCAGGAGAATGGCGTGAACCCGGGAGGCAGAGCTTGCAGTGAGCCGAGATCACGCCACTGCACTCCAACCAGGGCGACAGAGCGAGACTCTGTCTCAAAACAAAACAGCAACAACAACAAAAACAAAAATAACAACAACAAAACAAAAACGTTACACCTCTCTTTATTTATTCATATATATTATTATTTGGTGAAAGAAAAACACAATTATTTCTATTCTCTCTTTACTGAAAGGAAGACAAAGAAATAAAAGTACCTTCATTTTTTGTGTGTGCCCCTTTCTCCTTCTGCTATGCTTGTTTTGCCAAACCCAATCTCAGTGTAAGACCAACGAAATCATTCTTGAGGCCTGCTCCTGAGTAGCTGAACATTGATGAAAATCACCTAAACTGCAGATTGATGCCACTATAAATACTTGGTTGCCTCCTCATCTACAGGACAATCTGATGGACTAGCTCTTCCACTCTCCACAATGGTTTCATATTGTCATTCTCTTCAAACATCTGATAACTTCCTTTTTATCTTATTCTAAATATGTGACTTTGAATAATATTTCCTCTAGAAAATATGGGCAAATCATGACCAAAACTCCAATGGGATTTTACAATGGAATATAAAGCAATTATAAACACTGCCCAGAGAAGTAAATACACGAGAATAATCAATAAAATGAGAAAAGAAAAATGGGAGTAATGTTTACCTACCAGTTATCAAACAAATTATAGAGCTACCGTAATTAAATAACGTTAAATTCCTGCTGGAAGAGACAATACATCAATGGCACAGACCAGAGACCACGTGTAAGGGTAAAATAAGATAAAGGTAGCATTTCAAAAGGATGAGAAAGGATAAGATATTTAACAAATGGTGTTGAAAAGTTGGCTATCCATTTGAAAAAAATGAAGTTATATGTCCACAACTCATTAATTTTAAAAGTTAGATTTTAAAAGTTATACATTAAATATAAAACAAAATTTCAAAAGTACTAAATGGACATATAAGGGGGTAGTTATAATCTTCATAATGGGAAAGGCCTTATAAAGCAAGATTTAATGCAAGAAAAAGCAAAATTTTGTTTCTGTACAGTTCTGCCTAGCAAAGCACTGATGCTCCTTCTTTTTCTTCCTGTAATAGCAGTCATGCCTAGTACCCAAGAATTAACAGTACTCTCTGTCCCTCCTCTTTATGCATCTTTTTATCTTTAATGGATTGCACAGGGCCTGACACAAAGTATGTGCTGTAGGCTTATTGATTTCACTCGACTGAACTCAAATTACTTTGATTGTGGTACAATCCTGGGGAGAAATAGACTTTAATCATCAATACTTAATAATACCCAAATGATAATAATCCTTCCTCATTTATAAAAATTTTTTTCATAGGTTATTTTATGAACCTCCTCTCCCCTTCCCCACAAAAGCCCCCAAAACACTAGAAAGTAGGCAGGAAAGATGGTAATAGTAAGGTTCTCAATTTACCCCCCTTCCCCATCCCGTGCTTCAGAGACATTGAGCAGTTTCCCCAAAATCTTGGTCTGGGTCTCTTTCAATTAGGTCATGCAGGCTCTGATTACAATTTGATGCAAAAAGCCAGGTGAGGCATTTGAGGTTCCATTCCTTAATTCTGCAGAAACACGTAGTGTCTAGAAAAACAGGTTAAAAACTAATGTGTAAGGCCTACCCTCTTTTTCTACAGAGATAGCACACAATCCCTGCTAAAAATACCCAAGCCAAGTCATGTCATCATTTTTTTTGGTTTTTGTGTCTGTGGGATGGGGTTGTATCTTGTGCACCATTTCAAATCCTCCTAGTCTCACCTCTTAGTCCAGCCACTGCGCAGGATCCCATTTTGAGCCTGTTTCAAAGGTACAATCGGACATGGCCTTATCTCCTTCTGCACCTTCTACCTTTCACTTCCTCCCCTGAGGCTCTGTGGTGTCCACTTGGCATTTATGTGTGTGTAACCCTGAAGAGAGGGGAGTCAGTGCTCGTGGACCACCCGTGATAGATGGTAATGGGAACCTTCCGGTAAATGCTGCCCCTTTCTGTTCCCAGGGTGGACAGTTCTGAGACACATTTCATAAGTTTCTTCAGGAGGTTGTGTGGGTCAAGGTTGCCTGCAGCCCTGAGCAACTTAGTGACCCGAATTTGCACTGGACTGCCTCCTTCCCCTCCTCCTCCTCCTCTGTCCTGCTCCCTGGGATCACATTCCCAAGTGTACAACAGGAGAGCCATTGACTCAGGCTCTTGTTGCAGGGGCACCCAGACAGACTGGGGTTAACCATTTTCTTTTAAAGGAGACTATTGCTGTACAATACTTCCTAACATTTGTTTCATACTTTCAAGCATCCCTATTTCGTAGTCACAACAAACTTATGAGAGAGCCACAACTATTTCCATTTGACAGATGAGGAAACTGAGGCTCAAAGAAGTTAAGTAACTTGATCAGGATCACAACAGCGAGAGGGACTCAGCAGAGGCCCTCTGAGAGGGGAGGTCAGGGCCCTCTTTGCTATAACACAGCTGCCTCCTATCAAAATATTTGTAGAGTGCTTTGATGTCAGTGCCTTGCACTCTGGAAAGTGCTCTTCTTTGCTTATCAGCCCTCGGCTGTAACACTCACAGCTGTTCCAAACATGTCCCCGCTTTTTCTAGCTGCAGACACATTATGCATAGATGATTTTTTTTTTTGAACAAGTACAAAGGAATAGATCAGTAGCTGGAGGGGAGAATGTGTGACAAGGAAAGGGGATTTTGAAGGTGAGAAATATGAGCAGAGGTACACGTTAAAGAGAATCACCTAGATGAGAGGGAGGGATGGATGATGCAGGAGAGAAAGAGTGAATGGGAGGCAATAGGTCCCAAGGTAGAAATAAAGAGCCTGGCTTTAGAAGACATGAGAGTCAATTCCTCTGTTACAACCACAGGGCAGAAGAAGAAACTCCTATAGATAAGTTCAGGTCTCTAGGTAAATGGAGATCTTGCTTATTCAAAAATACAAAACAAAGGGATGTTTTTGGATCCTATGCTGCACACTTCATGAACACAGGGGCCATGTCTGTAGCCCAGTACTGACATTTTAGAAGGCTCTCAGTAAACATTTGTGGTTACTGAATAAATAGATATGAGTAAAGATACATTCCCTTTACCACCAAAAACTTCTGAGACTAACACTAAATGATCAAGAAATGAATAAAAATGTCATTAAGAATTTTAGTAAGAGTTCAAATGACCCACAGATAAATCACTCCTCCAATCCTTGCTATTTAATATCGGTGTATATGAGGTCCCCAGAAAACTGCCACAACTGCCCAAGTATGGGGTGGTGGAGTCCTCACCTGGCAGCAATACCCAGGCAAAACAGACACGGGGGTTGCAGTAGACAAAGAGCTCAAGCTGAGTTCGTGGGGCGGGGAAACAGTGAAAAGGAAGGAGATCCTCAGCTTCCTGTCCCAGGCGAAGGAGGGTGTCTATGGCCTGGGAAGATGGGCACTCCATGCCTACCCCCAGCTGGATGAAGTCATGTAGTAGCGTCCAGGTGCACCCTTTCAAAGGCACATGCTGGAGCATGCGCAATAGAAAGCAAACATGCTCTTGACAAATATACTGGAAACATTTCCCTATGAGGACCACTAAAGGAACTGAGTATGTTTAATCCGAGAAAAAGGACTCAAGAGGACCACCATAGTAATTTTCAAATATGTGAAAGGCTGTGATCTTTCCAGCACCATCCCTTTAAAACCTCTGAGTCAACCATTCTTTGACCTCAGTTGAGCCTCCAATTGATTAATCCTACTTCCTTTTTGCTCTCTCACTTTCCTCGTTGGTTAGCTCAGATTTCAAAGGCCTACACAATAATCAATGTTATGTTTATACCCTCAAATTTCTCACTCTCTCACCTATTTAGTGCTTGCTTCAGTGATAAAGGGGGGCAGGGGAGGGGGACTCAAAGGCCCAGGCATGGGACAGGGCAGCTTTCCAGGTTCCAAGACCTCACTTTCAATTCACGAGAGGGAACCTTTCTTCCTCATGCCTGCTGTTTTCTTCCATGTGGGGACATGAGTTAGTGTCACATTCCTGGTTTCCTTCTACTCTCCCACTTGCCCTTTTCTACTGCACTCTCACCAGATGGAATAACACACCCGATTGGTGGCTTTGGAAGGAGAACTGAGCCTGCATCAGATGGGGACACCTTCCTTGCCTCTCTCCTCTTGGCAGCAAGCGCCTACAAGAAGCCACTCATTTCCTGACCTATGTCCTCCATGCTGTTAGTTTCAGAGAAGCCTCCCTTGGAGAGGTCTGGGAGGGTTCCCTAAGGCTTGGGTCTAAATGGATAAGTCTGTCTAATTCTGCTGTTCAATAAGTGAAAGGTCAAATCTAAGCCACATTTCCCAGTTATTAATGTCTTTCCTTCTCAAGGGAGCTTGCTGCCTTCAGCGAGTATTGATTTCCCTCTGTTCATGGAGGATGAAGGCAAAACTCCCAGTGGAATCAACTTTTTCTTCTCTCCCTCTCTCTCTCTTTCTCTCTTGTCCTTACCCACCGACCAGTCTGTCCCTGGAGAGAACATGCCCCTGACTGCACCACTACACCAGAGGCTTGGATAGGTGCAACACAAATGCTTGTCAAATCAAATAAAATAATGATGCTGTTATGTCTTAAAGAAGACCACATTTGAGGGGTAAGAGCAAAGTGGGGTCTGGAGTTTGGTGCTTAATCTTAAAGACCCGACAATAACATCAAATTTCAAGTGATCTCAAACCCTTCATGCTGCCTGGCAATTCCAGCTGATTTCCTCAGTCAATTCACTCTTTCCATTCAAGAGATTATTTCACTGATTCTTCTCTCTTCTCAAGCCCTCTTGCTTTTAACTCTTGGGCTTGCTTCTTATTTTCCTGAAAAAAATAAGAGCATAATAAGAGAGCTTCACATATGCACCACTAAGTCCATTAAATGTCCACATCTGTATCCTCATATGCTGTCTGCCCTCCTATTACAATGCAGGGCTCCTTCTGTAACTATGCTCTTCTCCAAGGCCAGCCCTCACCTGGGCCCTGTGTCTCTTCTTCCCCCATGCAATGACCTTGCTCTTACGATCATCCCCTCTTCTGCATCAATTTCTCTCTTTCTACTGGAATATTCAAATATGCAAATGTACTGTGATATCTCCCATTCTTAACAAACAAACAACACCTTTCTCTCACATATCCTCTTCCAGTTGCCGCTTCATTTTTCTGATTCTCATTGTGACAAAATTCCTTGAAAAAGTTGTTATATTTGCTGTCTTCACCACCTCTTCCTTCATTTTCTCTGGACTATATTCCAGTCAGGGTTTCCTCCCCATCCTTCCACATCCCCCTAACTCCATCATCAGAATAACCAATGAACTCCACATTGCCAAATCCAGTGACCAGCTCTTGGTTCTCATTTTACTTGACCTAGTAACATCATACAAATCTGGTCCTGCCTTCCTCTTTCTTCTTCATTTTTATTTGTGTGGTTTTGTTTTTTTTGTTTTGTTTTGTTTTGTTTTTTGAGTGGTTTTAGCTTCACAACAAACTTAAGACAAAAGAGCAAAGATGTCCCCCCTCATTCTTTTTTTTAAGACAGAGTCTCACTCTGTTGCCCAGGCTGTAGTGCAGTGATGTGATCTCGGCTCACTGCAACCTCTGCCTCCCAGGTTCAAGTGATTCTCCTGCCTCAGCCTCTCAAGTAGCTGGGATTACACGTGTGTGCCACCACACTCGGCTAATGTTTGTATATTTAGTACAGACAGGGTTCACCATGTTGGCCAGGCTGCTCTCGAACTCCTGGCCTTAAGGGATCCATCCACCTCGGCCTCCCAAAGTGCTGGGATTACAGGTGTGAGCCACCACACCATGGTCCTGCCTGGCCCTGCATTCTTCTTTAAAGTTTGCTTCATTAGTTTCTGAGTCATCCTTCCCTGTAGGTACTTCAACCTCAGTGACTGTCCCTTCTCAATCTCCTTTTCTGGGTGCTGCAGCTTCCTGAATTCTGAATGGGAGAGTGCCTAGGGCTCCAGCCTCAGACCTCATCCTTTCTTCAGCCATATCTCATTTGGTCTGTGGCTTTATGTACCAGCTATGTGCTAAGTCATAAACATTACAATTCCAATATGGGCCCCCTCCCTGAACCCCAGACAGACCTCAATCTCCTTCTCAACACATCTTCCTGGATGTCTAATGAGTGTGTGAAACCCATGTGTCAAACCTTGAGCTCCTGAGCTTTGCCCCTAAACCTATAGACTTTCCCATCTCAGTAAATGACAACTTCACTTTTCTAGTTGCTCTGGAAAATCTCACTTCCTTTTCTCCTCCTCCTGCTTCTCCTTGCCCCGAGGTCTTTGTACTCTCTACCCGAGATGCTCTTCCCCCTAGTTATCCATCCACATGACTTGCTTCTTCCTCTCATTAGGGCATCTTCCATAATGGCATCATCTCAGAGAAAACTTCCCTGACTAAGAAACAAGACCCTCTGCCTCCCCACAATCACCCCTGCTTTGTTTTTCTTCAAAATACTTGTTCCTATTTGATATTACCCTTATTGTTTAAAGTGTATCTCCCCCCATCTCACACCAATTAGAATGGCGATCATTAAAAAGTCAGGAAACAACAGATGCTGGAAAGGATGTGGAGAAATAGGAACGCTTTTACACTGTTGGTGGGAGTGTAAATTAGTTCAACCATTGTAGAAGACAGTGTGGCGATTCCTCAAGGATCTAGAACTAGAAATATCATTTGAGCCAGCCGTCCCATTACTGGGTATATACCCAAAGAATTATAAATCATGCTACTATAAAGACACATGTACACGTATGTTTATTGCAGCACTATTCATAATAGCAAAGACTTGGAACCAACCCAAATGTCCATCAGTGACAGACTGGATTAAGAAAATGTGGCATATATACACTATGGAATACTATGCAGCCATTAAAAAAAAATGAGCTCGTGTCCTTTACAGGGACATGGACAAGGCTGGAAACCATCATTCTCAGCAAAGCTGGAAACCATCATTCTCAGCAAACTACCACAAAGACAGAAAACCAAACACTGCATGTTCTTTCTCACTCATAGGTGGGAATTAAACAATGAGAACACTTGGACACAGGGCGGGGAACATCACACACTGGGACCTGTCATGGGGTGGGGGGCTTGGGGAGGGATAGCATTAGGAGAAATACCTAATGTAAATGATGAGTTGATGGGTGCAGCACACCAACATGCCACATGTATACATACGTAACAAACCTGCACATTGTGCACATGTACCCTAGAACTTAAAGTATAACAAAATAAAATAAAATGTATCTCCCCACTGGAAGGTAAGTTTCTGAGGGCAGTAAGTTTGAACACTTTGTTTACTACTCTGATCCCTAACACTTACAACAGTATCACTTAAAACATAGCAGCCACTTGGTTTAAGAATGAACTTCCAGGGAGTCAAAGATGTTCAAAAGCACAAGGCTGCTTCAGAAAGCTGCCTCTCAGAGTCATTGCATTAGGCAAGCAGTGACCATCTGGGAGGGCATGAGTAAGTATTGGGGTTAACGGAACCCAGGACTCCATGATTCTGGGGGATTGTGCTCCCTGAAGTCATCAGTAGCTCCCTGAACACAGAACCCACAGGTCTTTCTCATTTATGACACTTACAGATGAAGTTTTCTCTCTCCTTTCCCTCCGCTTAAGAGGCAGCACTGAGTTGGCCAGTCCTCCACCCATTCCCTGACCACCACTCAGACCCCTCTGCTGGCTCCTCTTTCTCTTGCTAGTCCTTTAAACCTGTGTGTTGCCGAAGAGTTTTTTACTTTAACATTCTCTCTAAATGCCTGTTAATCATTACCTTAGATGATAGCATAAGAAAGATTGCAAAAATGCTAGGAGTAATATTTAAAAAGCACAATGCATTTTGCTTTGCATTTTGGTGAAGACTCCTGATTTTGATTCAGAAGACCTAGGTTTGAGCCACTTACCCATTTTGTGTCCGGGGGCAAGACTCTTAAATTCTCTAGGCTTCTATTTCTGCATTTATAAAACAAGGAGAATAATATCTTAGCTTACATGCATTATCTTAATGTATGAGGTTTGGGTGACATATGTGTGGATAGGTTTTATAAAATACACTCTGATCTATAAATAGAGATATTATTATGATAGACCATAGAAAGGGGTCACTAAACCATTGCCTATAGAAGATAATAATTGATACAGGGCTGGACATGGTGGCTTACAACTGTAATCCCAGTGATTTGGGAGGCCAAGGTGGGTGGATCCCTTGAGGTTAGGAGTTCAAGACCAGCCCGGCCAACATGGCAAAACTGTCTCTACTGAAAATACAAAAATTAGCCAGGTGTGGTGGTGGGTGCCTGTAATCCCAGCTACTAGTGAGGCTGAGGCACGAGAATCTCTTGAACCCAGGAGGCAGAGGTTGCAGTGAACTGAGATTGCACCACTCCACTTCAACCTAGGCAACAGAGTAAGGCCCTGTCTCAAACAGTAGTAATAATAATAATAATAATAATAATAATAATAATAATAATAATACTTGGTATAGGGAATTGTCTTTTCATGTCTGTGTTTATAAGGAGAAAGTTGTACTCGTAGGCCTGTGATTGTTTTTAGGCCCTCTGTCAAGATCCAGTCAAATCAGTAATGCACTGTAACTGCCCACAGACCTAGGCTTGTAGCCTCAAATAATCTACAAATATACAACCAAAAGAATTAAGCTGAAATGCTGCTTTTGTCCAAATAAATCAGGCCACTTTTTCATTTCTAGAAATTAACAGTTCCTGAACCTTTTTTTTTTTTTTGAGACAGGTTCTTGCTCTGTTGCCCAGACTGGGGTCTAGTGGTACAATCATGGCTCTCTGCAGCATTGACCTTCTGGGCTCAAGCTGTCTTCTCACCTCAGCCTCCCAAGTAGCTGGGACTACAGGCGCACATCACCACACCCAGTTAATTTTTTATTTTTTTGTAGAGACAAGGTCTCACAATGTTGCCCAGGTTTATCTTGAAATCCTGAGCTCAATCGATCCTCCCACACTGACTCTGTGGGATTACAGGCATGAGCTACTGCACCCAGCCGCCTGAATCTTCATTGACTTCATTCACACCAGCCCTGCCTGTTTGCTGAAGGTTGCTGGAATCTGGCTGGATCATCTTTCCAGAAAAGGGGGCTTATTTGGGGTTTCAGGCAGGCATATCAGCACATTCCTGTGTAAGACCAGGGGAGTTTCAGCATATTCCAGGCTGACCTTTCCTTTCAATTGTAGATTAGACAGAGCCAAACTTAGTTTTATTCAGTTCGTTTATTGTTGTTGTTTTCCCTCTGTGACATAGAAGTGTGCACTTTGAGGGGGAAAAAAAATCCTACCTGTTTTACAGTTAGTTCCACGAGAAGTCAAACTAGTGATTAAAAGTAAGAAATATTTTAAGTTGCTCAGCTGAAATGTTAACAGCTCTTGTGTAATCGTTAACATACAAACCTCCCTAACCAGAATATTTGTGGGGGATGACTTCTTAACAGGATCTAAAATCAGCACTTTCCCAAAAAGGCTGTTAAAAATTACACATTTGGAATTTTGTCCTAGTCTGACTAGGCTGCTGAATTCCCTTTTGATGTTTCCTGGGAGGTGGGGAAGAGAGAAACAGCCTGATTTCATTTAATGTAGTACATGTCTTTGAAATCTGGCGTCAGATTTGCGTATTTGCTGAAAGGTAGGGTGACCAATCATCCTAGTTTTCTTGGGATTGAGGGGTTTCCAAGGACACAGGATTTTCTTTGATTTGGGAAGCCATGTTGAGCTGATCATCCTAGAAAGGAAACCCTCGTCCAAATCACTCACAGGACAGGTGAAGAAACTGAGGCCCAGCAGATGAAATAACTTGCCACCATATTACATAGTTAGCCAACACTGACTGCATTGCTGGAACCAGGAGCCAAATCTTCTAAGTTTTAGTTCAAAGGTCCCTGAACCCATAGGACTTCTCCAAACTTGAGTTTGATGATTGGTTTGTGGGTATTTGACGGCTTTATTTAATTTATATGTGAGCAGAGGAAAGCGATAATCCAAGTACATTCTAATCAGTGATCATAAAGACATAGGTGTTCTAAAGCAACATAACAATAACATCTACTGAGCACCCATGTTCATAACAGCATTACTCACAATAGCTAGAATGTGGAAGCAACCCAAATGTTCACAGGTGGATGAATGGATAAGCCAAGTGTGATATATACATACAATGAACTATGATTCAGTCTTAAAAAGGAAGGAAATTCTGACATTTGCTTAATTCTGGGACATTATACTAAGTGAAATAAGCCAGTCACAAAAAGACAAATTCTGTATGATTTCAATTATACGAGGTACTCTATGAGTGGATACTTATAGATCTAAGATATAAATACTATTCTTAGAGTATTTGTCTACTCTAAGTAGTCAAAATCACAGAGCCAGAAAGCAGAATGGTGGTTTGCTGTGAGCTTGGAGGAGGGAGGAATGGAAGTTATTGTTTAACAGGAACAGAATTTCAGCTTTGTCAGATAAAGAGAGTTCTGGCCAGGCACGGTGACTCAGGCCTGTAATCTCAGCACTTTGGAAGACCAAGGTGGGCGGATTGTTTTAGCCCAGGAGTTTAAGACCAGCCTGGGCAACATGGCAAGACCTCATCTGCACAAAAAAAAAAAAAATGCAAAAATTAGCCAGGCGTGCTGATATGTGCTTATAGTCCCTGTTATTAGGGAGGCTAAAGTGGGAGGATTGCTTGAGCCCTGGAGTTTGAGGCTACAGTGAGCTAAGATCATGCCACTGTGCTCTCAGCCCAGGTGACAGAGCAAGACCCTGTCTCAAAAAAAAAAAAAAAGAAAGAGTTCTGGAGATGAATGTAACGATGTGTAACGATGGTTGCAGAACAATATGAATGTACTTAATAACACTGAACTGTACACTTAAAAATGGTTGATAGTACATTTTATATTAGATCTATTTTATCACAGTTTTTTAAATGAAAAAATAAAATAATAACCACAAATAGCTCATTTATTCCATTGGTGCAATGTTTCTGTTAAACAGGTCTGCGAAGTGCTTCGCAGCCATTTATTAGCTTTGAGATGTTTTGTCAAATCAAACCACATTCTTTAGATAAGGAGTTTGCTTTGCTTTGATATTTAGTGACCTTCCCTTAGCTAGGGCATAGAATTTCCAGATGTACAACACTCCCAGCTTCTAGCTGCAAGCTCACAGCCTGACACATAGTAAGTGCTCCATAAACATTTTTTAAATAAATAAATAACAGCAAGGGCTAATATTTATTGGAAGCATTTATTCAGAGGTGGGTTGAACTTGAAGCTGGTGATGCTTAAGCTTCAGGACGTCTCACTTTAATAAGCTTTTTCTAGACCTTGTGTGCGGGCGAGGGGAGGACCTGAGCAATGTGCTCACATAGTCACATATTCATATAAAACTTGCAAAAGTAAGATTTATCTTCTTTTTATTAAAGAGGGCTTCTAAAGTTGTATAGTCTTCAAGTCCCATGAAACCCAAAACTGTCCCTGTACTTACTGCCTTTCTAAGTACTCTACGAATTCCTTTCCATGGTTTCCTCGTGCAATCCTCACAACAACCCTATGAGGTAGGTGCTATTATCTTCACTTCTGAGATGAGGAAATTGGGCAGCTCCACCATGGTTACCCCATGAGGGCGTGATGGGCAAGGACTTGCACTCTGGCATTTGAGGCTAACTCTACAACTCCCCTGAACACTAGGGAGAGCCAAACCTAACTCTAGCTCATGTTAAATTAGGCATGTAGCCAGGAGTGGTGGTGCGTGCCTGTAATCCCAACACTTTGGAAGGCTGAGGTGGGAGGATCTCTTGACCCCAGTAGTTTGAGACCAGCCTGGGCAATACAGCAAGACCTCATTCCTACGAAAGAGTTAAAAATTAGCCAGGTGTGGTGGTGCATCCCTGGAGTCCCAGCTAGTTGTGAGGCTGAGGTGGGAGATCTCTAGAGTGCAGGAATTTGAGGCTGCAGTGAGCTATAATTGCACCACTGTATTCCAGCCTGAGTAATGGAGCAAGATTCTGTCTTGGGAAAAAAAAATTAGGTGTGGTCTTGGTAAATACTATAATTTCACCTGATGTAACTGTAATAGCAACAATTACATGATTGGCTGGTCTTTAATAATAACCTGTGATTTGGGGAAAACATTTATTTTACAGGTTTTTTTCTGTCCCTATCCTCACTTCATATTTTTGTTTGGTAAGATAGAAGGAAGTCTGGGAAAGGGGAAAATGAAAAGGGCAAGGCCAAAGAGGAGAAAGGAACAGAGATGTCTTCCTATGTTAAGGAAGATTCTCCTCGCCCCCGCCACAGTTTCTTTCTCTTTCTTTTTGAAGGATGTGCAAGGGTGCTTTGTGTCTTGGGGAGTTCCACCCTGGTTTCACCTATTCTCTGAATCTGCTCAACTTCTACGCTAGAGTCCCTATTTCTAGTCTGACAGTCCTACAAGTCAAAGGGCAGAAAGGAATCTTTCCTGTAAACATCCTCTGGGCCACTCCCGGAAAAGGTGACCAGCAACCACCACTTCCTGTCTTTATTCTGACTCTTGGAGCAAATAATACAGTTTTTTATTCCTCTAACATTTCTTGAAGCCAATAGGAGAACAGAACTGAAAACGTCATAGGACTGAAAATATCCTCCTATTGAGGATGCTGCTTTCTTTAGATTCAGGTTCTCCTCTTTAAAAAGTCATTCCCACCCCTGACTTCCATACAGATGCTGGGGATACGCACTGTGCCTGGCGCTTAGGAAATGCTGCTCACTGACTCCCACCTCCTCAGAGAGGTGCTGCCATTAACCCAAAGACAACTCCTCCCCAGTTTCGTGTCCCTCTCCCCTACTGCCCAGAGTTTTCTGTCTTGATTTCCCTATTTCTACTGCAGCGCAGTTATCACCCAGCTGGTCAAACCCCGTGGTCATTCTGCCCACACTTTGCTTCCCTCAGACCTCATTAATCATCAAGTACCATGGGTTTTCCTTCCTATTCATGTCCAAACTCATTCTCTGTTTTCCATTTTCTTTGCTGATACTTTGTTCGAGGCCTTGCTTATTTTGGGTCTGGGACATTACAATTGCTTCCTGGCTGGGTGCCCTGCCTTTAGAGTCGCTCCCTGCTAAAGGTGGATTTGTCATGTAGGTAATAAATCTCAAGCTCCAGGACAGATGCTTGTACCTAATTTTGTATCTTGCGACTTTATATTCTCGATCTGCCCCACCCCCCATCCATTTTGCACTCAGCTGCCAGATTAATCCGTTTTACAATAGGTTTTATTTTTTGAGAGTTTTAGGTTCACAGCAATATTGAGCAGAAAGTACAAAGAGTTCCTGTGTGTCTCCTGTCCCTAGACACACACACAGCCTCTCCGATTATCAGCATCCCACATCAGTACATTTGTTTCAGTCAATGAACCTACATTGACACATCATTATCTCCAGAGTCCGTAGTTTACATTGAGTTTAATCTTTTAAAAATACTATTCTTTTGACTGGGCGTGGTGGCTCACGCTTCTAATCCCAGTACTTTGGGAGGCCAAGGTGGGTGGATTATCTGAGGTCAGGAGTTCGAGACCAGCCTGATCAACATGGTGAAACCCTATCTCTACTAAAAATACAAAAGTTAGCAGGGTGTGGTGGTGGGTGCCTGTAATCCTTGCTACTCGGGAGGCTGAGGCAGGAGTATCGCTTGAGCCTGGGAGGCAGAGGTTGCAGTGAGCCAAGATTGTGCCATTGCGCTCCAGCCTGGGCAACAGAGCGAGATTCTGTTACGAAAAAAAAAAAAATTACTATTTTTTCATATCACTGGTCTGCTTTAAAACTGTTCATTAAAATGCTGACCATCAGGGAATAGTTCAGAATTCAAGGAAAAAACTGAAAAAATAAAATAAAATTTTGTCCATATCTCCAAAGTCTATGTCCTTACTTGGATATTCAAGGCTTTCCACGATCTTCCCCAAATTTCAAACTGATTTCTCAGGAGTCATCTGTGCATGCCCTTTGCAGGGGGTGCTCTTCACCAACTCCCACCCACTGACCCCATTGTCCATCTGTGGCTTTGCTACACATAAAATCTGATTAAATTCAACTCCACAAAAATGTGCTGTGATTTACTTAATCTAGGATGTCTATCTGCCCCCTTCTTAGCATGACAAACCTACCCCGGTTTACCATGCCAGTCCACGAGCCCCTCCTGGCGGCAATCCTGTTTGCCTCAAGAGCAGCAGTTTGTAGCTTGAGGGGGGTTGAAATGGACTAGTAAAACTTTTAAAAACAATAATAAAGTACAGGGAGGCTAAGGCGGGCAAATCACCTGAGGTCGGGAGTTCAAGACCAGCCTGACCACCATGGAGAGAAACCTTGTCTCTACCAAAAATACAAAATTAGCTGGGTGTGGTGGGCACCTGTAATCCCAGCTACTCAGGAGGCTGAGGCAGGAGAATCACTTGAACCCAGGAGGCGGAGGTTGCGGTGAGCTGAGATTGTGCCATTGCACTCCAGCCTGGGCAACAAGAGCAAAACTCTGTCTCAAAAAAATAAATAAATAAATAATAAAAATAATAACAAAATACAACATCTGATTGTCGATTTTTTACTCTGCCAAATAAGAACTTAAAAAACAACTACCACCATCACAATATCTTATTTTAGAAAAGACATTTACTAATCAAAAAGCATGAAAGGCATAATATCAGAATAACAGTTGGTTCTTTAAATGTAATTCACTTAGCTTTAGGAAAAAAATCATTTAAAAAAAATTGTATGACTGTCGGAGGTACTGAAAACTGTTCAGACTGGCATTTGGGAGAGAGTCTACAGTGCTTCTGGTCTCCACCACCTGTTTCGCATTTAATCACTTGTTGCTTTGGGGTACATTTTGCATTGTTGCCTCTCTATTTAACTTCTTGTGCACATATGTTATTTCTCCAACTGGAAGGTAAGCTTTATAAGGAATCTATAAAAGGACTGCACGCTTAACTCTCCAGTAAGCACATAGAAAATGTTCAATAAATATTTGTCGAATGAATGAATCAACCTTTTCTAAGCCTGTGCTAACCAATAAATCTCCTCTTAATGGGATCTGAGCGCCCCATCCTGAGGCAATTTCTCTCAACAGACTTCTTTAAAATGAGCTATCCAGTACAAATTGCTTTACTTTTGAGTGAAGCCTAAAAATAAAAATTGTTTAAACCTGATATGAAAAGTCAACAGTTTTTTCCTCAAGGCAGTAGCAAGCCCCAACAAGGAGGAGAATCCAGACACAAACACACTTCTGCACCTGCCGTTTAATTGATCCTAGCTGTCTTGGGCTTTGCCGGCAGGCATGCACACAGTCTGCGCTTCTGGCTTGACCTGACTGCATAGGGTGGGTGGCGTTCTCTCTGGGGCTCTCACCCCTGTGCCTAAAGCCTCCACAATAAGCATGTTGTGCCTTTCCCTCTCTCTACTCGGTAACTTGGAAGGAAAGGTTGGGCAGAAGCTTAACATCTGGCTAGCCAAACCTTGGTTTTAGATTCCAGAGTTGATACAGAGCAATTCAGAAAAGTGTCTTTTGGATTTAAAACATTGTCTTCGCTTAGGATCTCGAGTTACCTTCAAAAAATTTAAATAAGATAAGGCCATATCCTTGCTTAAAACATTCATCAACTTTCAATTCAATTCCATTCAACAGCTGTTGATTGAAGACCTACGGAATGCCAGGCCCTGTTCTAGATGTTGGGGTTAGGTCAGTAAACAAAGCAGACAAAACTTTCTGCCTCCACGAAGCCTAGAGGGAGGTAGGAGTGAGGTGGGGGAGACGAACAAGAAACATAATGAATAAATAACTTATTATTTCTGTGTTAAAGGTGATAGATGCAATGGAAGCTAATTGGAGCAAGGGGGTGTTGCAATTGAGATGGGAGGGACAGGGGAGGCCTCTTTGAGAAGGTGGGTGGAGCAAAGGCTTGGAGGAGGTGAAAGGTATGGCCATGAGACCATGTGGGAGAAGAGGAAATGCCTTTGGTATCATGACCTCACCCAGCAGCCTCTCACCCCATGACCCTCCCACAAGGATCTCCAGCCGCCCCCATGGTCTCCTCCCCACCTCCGGGCTTCACACACATTGTTTCTTCCTCAGGACTGTATTTTCCTTCCCTGTCTCTTGGCCAACTCCTCATCCTTATGACCTCAATCTAAATGCCACCTCCTCAGGTGGGCTTTTTTTTATGCTGCCCCTCATCCATTGTAACTTAGATGCCCTCCCACAGTTATAGCCCTCCCTTCAGATACTTAACAAATACTGTTCGAATAAATGAACAAAGAATAGGGCTCAAAGCGGGTGTTGAGGACAGGGATTCTGACTCATTTATTTATCCCCAGTGCTGGGCACATTGTTGAATGTATTTGGAAGACTTTATCTTCCTAAATAAACTCCATCATCAAGGATGGATAGAAGGGTTATGTTACGGCTTACTTAAATTTAAGCATTATAACACTATAAACAAAATTTTTTAACAGTGGGGTGAAGCATTAAATAGTGTTACGGGGAATGAATTCCCTCCCTCCTTCGCTTTTTCAGATGAAGCAGGCCTTGGTTTCAGTCCTTGGCCCAGACGGGCCCTTTTCAAGGAACATTTTCCAGCAGTGATGGTGCCTTCCTGTCTGAGATCAGCATGTCCTTCAATTTATTCTGCAACTCAGTCAAATTAATTAAAACTAGATTTGTCCTGAGGGTTTGTTCATTAAGGTGTCATTGTATATCAAATTCCCAATTATCTGGGATAATGAAAACATCCCACATTTTTCCCCAAATTATTTATACTTTTGGGAGTATCCCCTTGTAGGGAGGGCTTAGGACACACTACCCCAAAATATGGCACCCTGGCACTTCAGAAAACCCTAGAGGCAGGAAGGTGGCTCTCACCTTCCTCTTGCCCTTCTCTTAGAAGCTGGTCATAAAACGTTCTTCCCAGAGGCGCCCACCCTGTAGCCAGGGGGAAGAAACACCCCTATCTTTGAAGACACAGAGACATAGAGAAGAATCTGAACAAACAAGCCTTGCTAAGTTCCCCCCAGTTTATTAGCATTAGATCATACAGCTTTTGTCTAATCATCTCCACAATCCTCCACTTATTCATCAACCTTAGCATAAAACCCACAGGTTCCTCTGTCTCTTTGGATCTTCATTTCTGAAGCTATGCCATATAAAACTTACATACGAAATAAGTTTATATGCTTTTCTTTTGTTAATCTGTCTTTTGTTACAAATGCCTCAGCCATGAACCCAGAGATGGGTGAGAAGTTTTTCCTCCCTGACACTCCAAAGGTATATTTTTATTGCTATTTGCTCAGGAAATGCCATAAGGATGATTTAACGATTTCAAATTGCCACCTCATTTGACGTGCATTTTAGGTAATATAAAAATCATGCAATATGATTGAAACAAAAGAAATTAATTAGAGCAAAGAGAAGAATACAAGCAGGGCAGTAAAGTGAAACAAGAAATAAAACCACTCAAGACACGGAAATTCCAACCATAAAGACTCAAGTAGTTTCTGGAGGGGGATCACAAATTTGGCTCTGAGCAATGAAGAAAACAGACCAGTTACAGGATTCATGATGTTTTATCGCATACATATCAGGGGCTCAGGAGCCTTAAGACCTGAAAGATGTTTCTCACATATGGCCTCAAAAGGGACACTGATGTCATGAATGACACTTAAAGCAGATGAGTTTCCAATAGCCATTTCTTATGGTATCACTGAAGAAGCCTTCAACTTAGGGCCTAATGACAAAGTGAAGTCCTTTAAAATTCAGTTATCCGAGGTAATGACATGATGCAGTTCAGAAATGAAGTTCTTTTATTATCTGACTTGATCCACAGATAAAGTTTAAAATATCTAAACTATCTAAAAGAAGGCCAAGTGTGGTGGCTTACATTTGTAATGCTAGCACTTTGGGAGGCCAAAGTGAGAGGCTTGCTTGAACTTGGGAATTTAAAACCAGCCTGGGCAACATAGGGAGACCCTCTCTCTATAAAAAATGTAAAAATTAGCTGGGCGTGGTGGCTTATGCCTGCAGTCTCAACTACTCAGGAGGCTGAGGCGGGAAGATTGCTTGAGCCCAAGAGGTCAAGGCTGCAGTGAGCTGTGATCACCGCCACTGCACTCTAGCCTGGGAGACAGAGCGAGATTCCATCTCAAAAAAAAAAAAAAAAAAAAGAAAGAAAGAAAAGAAAAGAAAAAGGAAAGGAAAAGGAAGGGAAGGGAAGGGAGAAAGAAGAAAGAAAAGAAAGAAGGAAGAAAGGAAGGAAAAGAAAAGAAAAGAAAAAAGAAAAGAAAAGAAAAGAAAAGAAAAGATGGCCTGCATCTCTCCCTAAATGTTGTTTTCTCCAATCAAACTTCCATAAGAATTAAGCAGCAGAGAAGTCAAGGATAAATTGTCTGGCAGGTACCCAACAGCTGAAACTCTATACTTCTGATTAGATGCGGATCTACACCTAAGAACTTGGCATCCACTTGTGAAAGTGAAGGTTCCTAACCAGCCAGGTACTTGTATAGACCTACGTCCTCAAAGAGGCAGACTACAGTGTACCCACGGGGAGGGACCAGATTTCCTTCAGGAAATAGTCCACGTTTGCTGTAACATAACAACAAATGAACAGCCAAGATCCATGGAGTGGCCATGGTGTGGGGCATAGATGACAACCCTCCCACCAACATGAGACACTGCATAGTTAGTTTTCTGTTATCTTGTTTTGATTTTGTCATGTATACCTCCCCACCCATTAGAGTAGTTGGTTGAGAATTGACTGTTAAAAATGAAATCAACCTGCAGAGAAAAAGTCATGTTGGATGAATCACTGGGGCCCTAGGCTGTTGGCTTCATGTTTGATTTGGATGCTTCCCAATCCAGTCTTGTGTAGGTCACCCCATATAGCCTCCTCCATCAGCAGGATGATTTTGCTTTAGAAAATATGTACACTTGGTAAACTGTCAAAGTGAGTTGTACGTAAGGTATGTGTTGTTCAGAGGGAGAAAATATTTTTAGCACTACTGGAAGTCTTTATACCTGACAATGCATTAAGAATTCAACACAGTAATCTTATTGTTTTAGCTGTTGCCTTTACCATTACTCATGCAGCATGACTGGGACAAAAATTAATGACCCCCCACAACCCCCACAGTGTTTGGTGTGTGTGAGTTAAAAAAAAAAAATCTTTTGGTTTGGGATGAATGCGTTGAACAATCCACCATCTGGTGTACAAATATTTTTATAGACACGAATCCAAATACCACAAAATCACTGCCATGGCTCAGGTCCTGTGAATCTTTCTCTGAGGCAGACTTTTTATTAAATGTGATTATTCTTCAACTATGAGACTCTCTGCAGGAGCATTAAGATTTAGCCTTGAGAACAAAACTCTCGGGGTTGACCAATATTTTTTAAAAGATGGAAAGAACTCTCCCTGGACCTAATTTCAAGGAGAACAAAAAATTTTGTTTTTGCTTTTTTGTTTACATACTAAGCGTATACAAACTGAATCGGTGACAACTTCTGTTACATTCCTGCTGTGATCCTGGCTGGTGGAAGAAGATAAGATACCTATAAGCTCTGCGGGCATCAAGTTTCGGCCCTGTCAGGTGTAATCAGAACCCTGGTCTTAAAACGAAGGCCTCCACTCCACCTCCTCAGGCAGAGGACACTTCATTCCCCAGCCCCAGGCACTAAGAGGAAAAGGAAGGATCCATCCTGTAAGAGCAAAATGAAACAAAACAGTAACACTGGGTTTGTGTGTTCCCTTTAACTCTTTACACCCTGGAATTAATGCAAAGTGGTATATATTTAATATCGAATTCCCTCACCTCACAATGTGATAATGACAAGAGATTTTTAGAAGGCATGGATTGTAGTTTTAGAAAATTAAGATTCTCCTCTGAAACTAATGTAAAGAAAATTGATGAGTCTGTGCATTTGATTGGATTCCTGAGTCAGCACCGTGTCATGAAGACATTTTCTGAGACAGTGAGTTTGCTCAAAATGTCACTCCAATTTTTAAAGCATGGAGAAAATTGCTTGTCAGTGAATGTACCACTCAGAGCAAAATAGAATTTTTATTGCTAGATTTCCTTTCAAAGTTAAAAATAAGGGTAAACAGAACCAAAAGGCTGTTTGGGGGAATGTAGTGATCTGGGGAAGAGAATGATGGCATATCGTTGGAGCTTCCAGCTTTGCTAGTGGAACTCATTGGAAAGTCCATGAAAATCACCACAGAGCTCAGACATAGTTCTTAACTGGCAAAACCGTCCTAAAATGACTGGACTCTGATCCAGCCGCCTTGGGAGAAGTGGGAGAAATAACAGTCCCACTTCAGCGATCGGCAAACTAAGGTACAGTGGAAACTGAGCGGTGGGCCCAGGATCACCAAAAGTCAGTAGTGAGCGGCAGACAGGCCCCAAAGAGCTGAGGAAGTGTAAACTCCGGTGATAAGGCGATAACTTGAGGAAATTAAGACCCCGTAGTGTGGGAAAGAACAATTAGCCAAGACAGAGGGGCAGGAAGGAATACAGAATGAATTACAATCAGAGGAAGCTAGCCGGCAACAAAAGAGATGAACTGGCGGGGGCGGGGCGAGAGGGAAGGGAGAAGTGACTTAAGAAAGCTGGCTTCTCCGGGTTCCATCACCGCCTTATTGTTAGGTCGCCGTCGCTGTGCTCATAATTTAACCCCTTCATGCCTCGGAGTGTCTAACTCCAAGGCAGCTCTCTTTATTCATGAAGGTCTTTGAGATTATGCCACGAATATGATGAATTCCAGATAAGAATGACTGCATCATTAGTTTAGAAAAACGTACCCCCATCCAAAAGAAAAAAAGAAGAAGTTTAAGCTTCTATAGATTAGCAAAATATTTCCATCAGAAACATAAGAAGAAACACATAAAACACAAATAATCAGCAAATGCAGATGTTTTAAGACCAAGAAGAAAGTGTTCATGAAAATGAAATGTTTTAAAGGAAAACATGAAAAGGTGTTTAAAAATAATTTTGATGACTATCGAGATGACCTAAGGGGATGAAATGGCCTATAACTAGTAGGAAAGGATAGAAAAAACATATGATTGTTTTATGAAAATAAGAATCTGCTTATTTTAAGTCGATGAGTTTGTCACGCATGATTATGGGCACAAGAGATGATGTGCTGTGAGCCCAGAATTAAATCATCTTTTACTTCATTCCTAAAAATCAATAGGCAGAAAGCTAAGAGGAGGTTCTTCTTTAATCAACCAAGATGCTAAAATCATGGAGAGAGGAGGTTCTTCTTTAATCAACCAAGATGCTAAAATCATGGAGAGAAAGGCAAAAAAGACCACAGCAGCTAAGTCATTCAAAAGAAGAGGGAGAGTTGATTACGTAGAATGAAGTGGAATGAAGATGCTAAGTAGGATTAGAAAAACATGATACTATTACAAAGGGTTGATTGAGCGAACAAAATGGATAATAAGGCAAATTAAAGATTGTTATAAATCCTGTGTCCAGGAAATGAATTAACTGCTCAGACTAATAAATGAAGAAGCATCACACAGAAGACGATGATTGAATGTCACCATGGGAAAACAGAAGGTTCTTGGTTTATAAAACCAACACACTTAAAAAGAAGAGAAGGGTGGGGGCATTTGAAACAATACTAAGAGGCTTTACCAGTGAACTGAAAAAAAAAAGTAAACAGTGATGGAAGGACAGCCTTAGAAAACACCTCAACGATACAAGATTCTTTAAATATCTTAAAGTGATTGTGGGAGGAACATCTAGAAACTTGAAACATTAAACTCGGGTTTATTTTAATTTAGTTTAATTTTTTGGTCTTGCCTTCATGACACCAGTAAAATGTACCAGAAATGGAAACAGTGTCAGAGAGTGATAAATTAAGAGCAATGAGGAATTCCCTTCCAATAAATTAAGATAACTCAAGAAAAGACAACTCCTGCGTGGGAAGAAAAAGCTGCAGTGATTAATACTGCCTTCGTGCAGCATTTGGATGGCTCCTAGGAATCATAAAGATACCTAGGGAAATCAGAGCCAAGTAAATCTAGTACCTTTCAAAAAAAAAAAAAAATGGACTAGGGAGGAAGCAGAGAAATGCTAGCTTTGCAACTCAGGAGCAATTGAAGTATATAAAGTATAGATAAAGCAACCAAGGTGGAATTACCATATACCTAGAAATATATGAGTTCAGCAGACAAAACAGTCAAATTTTAGGAAAAGTGATCTCTTGAATAAAATTCTTATAGAAGTTTTTAGGCTTTTGAATTTGGCCACTATACTAGAGTTTATAGAGAAGATGAATAAATGGACATTTGTTAGCAACAGCATCATAGTCTGCCAACAGCATTTATTAACTAACATCATAGAATACAGACCGATAAGGAAGAGTTGGATTAAACAATCCTCTCCCCCGGAGGTGCTGGCATCAGTGTAGATGCAAAAGTATCCATAAGCGTAGGCATCCAATGACCAGAAAGCTAGTGGCATCTGTCACACAAGCATTGTATGATTGCAATGCATTGTATGCATGAGCAAGAGAATCTCGATCTCAGATTTATTTAAACAAATAAGTCATCACAGAAATAGTACCTATGGAGAAATCCTAGAAGAGGTTTTGGAATGAATGGTTTGCTGGGCAGGCAGGATGTTTCTGATACAAGAAGAGCCTCTAAGAAGGCCCATAGCCAGGAGTGGGAAATAGGTTTGAGGAATCATGAACAGGGCTGAGAGAGCATAATATAGTAAGTATAATAAGAGCATAATATAATAAGAAGTGATGGGGAAGATTAGGTAGCCTAGAGTAGGAGACGGATTTGAGCATGGGCTTTGGAGTGAGACAACCTGCTTTGAAGCCCAGCTCCATAGTGGTATAATCTCCAACCCCATCCCCACCCTCGATCTCTCTGCACTTTGGTCTCTTCATCTCGAAACTGGAATTTTAATAAACTTAACTTAAGGATTGTGCTAAGAGTTAGGCGAGATGTTCTGTGTTCAAGCACCTAGAAAAAATAAGAACTCCAATATTAGCTATTGCTGTGAATGAATGGTAGTCAGTCTAGGTGAGAACACCTGCCTTCCTCACTTCCTTGGGGTCACCTCTTTTGACTTTCTGCTGCCTTTTCAAAACTTTTACACTCTCCAAGGACAACAGCCCTACCTGGCTCTCTCTCACTCTAACAGATGGTGGGAAGGACAGTTTCACTCTCAAGTTCCCTGTTCTCCCCTCAAAACACACTCTTCTTAGCCCCCTCTACTGTTTCTGAGAACACAGTGCCCCATTCCCGGCAACAGAGAACCCAACTGTTACGGATTCAGCAGTTGACGGTTGATCTCCAGCAGGTTGGTGCTCCATCAGTAAGCCCATTCCTCTCTCCCAGCTGCAGTAACTCCTTCCTGTCAGCCTCCAGCCCTGCTCAAGTCTTCTCTGGCTCTGTCCATTTCTTCCTCCAATGTGCAGAGCCACCACCACCCACTTCTTTCCTTCCCTGCATAAATAAAACTACCCTGTCTCTGATTTCTACTCCCCCTTCCTCTGCTGAAGCAGCTGGTTTGATGGCCACCAAAGAAGAAAGTTTTTCTCCATCTTATTCTATTCTAGTTTCTTGTGATTCTGTGTTTACCTCTATTGATGGATTGTTTTCTCTTTCCTGATGGTTCCTGTGTAGTCTTTTTCTTTGCTCAGGCTGTTCCTGTAAGTATCTCCAGGGATTCTAGACTTGGCTGGTTCAGTTTCTCACACTGTACTGAACAACCTCATGTAAACCTTCAAGCCCATCATTTATCATTTTTTCCCAGGCTACAGTGCAGTGGCCTGATCAAAGTTCACTGCAGACTTGACCTCCTGGGTTCAAATGATTCTCTATCCTCAGCATCCCAAGTAGCTGGAACTACAAACACACACTACCATGACTGGCTAGTTTATTTATTTTTCTGTAGAGACAGGGTCTCACTATGTTGCCCAGGCTGGTCCTGAACTCCTAGCCTCAACTGACCTTCCTGCCTTTGACTTTCAAAGTGTTAGAATTACAGGCAAAAGCCAGCACACCTGGCCATATATTTATCATATCTCTGCAGGTCATTCCTTGACTATCCTTCTGAGGTTGGAATTTCCAATTGCCTTTTGAAATTCTCACACCATTGCCTTTTCATTCATTTATTCTTCCATTCAAAAATATGTATTGAGTGCTACTGAAACATGTTTAAAACTATCTAATTATCTCTCTCCATCCCCACTCTCATCTGCATTTTGTCCTGTCTTTTCTCTGGGTAAATGATATCCTTTTCTTAGCAGCAGAAGCTAATTTTATTGCTCTTTGCAATCTCCCAAAGTGACTTAGTATCGTGTCTAGGACTAAATGGGACTCCATAAATACTGTTGAATTATATTGAGCTGAAATCATACACGAAGTGATAGACAGTTATGAGAAGGATCTTAGAGGACACGTGTCTTTTCATTCTTTGGCAAAAACACAAATAGACTCAGTTATCAATTAATATCTCTCTTGCACTAATTTTACTTTTAGCATTAAGATTCTAAAATTCTACACAAGTAGTACAGAAAATTTATGTAATAGGCCTAAAAACATTAATTTTAAAGATGGAAATAGAATTGTTCATAGAGAGGACTATCTTTTTGTTTAGCAAAAGAACTTGGATATGAAAGATGAAGTCTCCAAAGCTAACTTAATTTGTACATGAAAAGTATCAAGAATTGAAAGCTGGCTGGGTGCGGTGGCTCACGCCTGTAATCCCAGCACCTTTGGGAGGCCAAGGTGGGCGGATCACCAGGTCAAGAGATTGAGACCATCCTGGCCAACATGGTGAAACCCTGTCTCTACTAAAAATACAAAAATTAGCTGGGCATGGCGGCATGCACCTGTAGTCTCAGCTACTCGGGAGGCTGAAGCAGGAGAATCGCTTAAACCTGGGAGGCAGAAGTTGCAGTGAGCCAAGATCATGTCACTGCACTTTAGCCTGGTAACAGAGCGAGACTCCGTTTCAAAAAAAAAAAAAAAAATTATTATTGGGTACTAGACTTAGTACCTGGGTGACAAAATAATCTGTACACCAAACCCCCATAACATGAGTTTACCTGTATAACAAGCCTGCACTCG
Organism: Chlorocebus sabaeus; assembly: GCF_047675955.1. NCBI lineage: Eukaryota > Metazoa > Chordata > Mammalia > Primates > Cercopithecidae > Chlorocebus > Chlorocebus sabaeus. Next base: position 42,292,999 of record NC_132923.1, on the reverse strand, counting down.
TACCCCTGAACCTGAAAAAAAAAAAAAAAGAATTGAAGGCTGAAAGCCAGAAGGGAAGTGAGAAAGAGGAGCTCAGGGCAGTGAAATGAAGTGGAAATGTTGCCAGGGAACTCTACAAAGAGAGCTGATAAGTGGTTAAGAGTTACCAGGTGACTTTTAAACACAGGGATGTCCCATATTTGGTTTTAAGTTATTGATTGTGCAGTGTTGTAATTCGATCTAACTCCCATCCTATATCAAATTATGTTTACCTAATTAAGACGGTTCACTAAAGTGATTTTTCCTGAGCAAAGAAAGTCTGCTGTGTGTTCTGACTTACATTTTTAAGCACCTCTCAGTCCATCACCCAAAAGTGTCAGATGGGTTCCACCTACTAATGACCAGTTATGCTATGAGATGATCTGAAAGATGATAGAATGGCTAATAAGGGGAGTAGCAAAAGCCTGTCACACAATGAATGCTTGAAGAACTACCAGTGTCTGTCTGACTGTGGCTATCGCCCTGCATGGCCATGAGATGTGCGTGACTCACTCCGGAGAGGCGAGCTCCTGTACAAATTGACCGTTCACGGTCTTAGTTCTGAACTGCCTTTCTGGACGCTTCTTTCTGTTTCTCTCTACTTTTGACGCTCTGAGCTAGCAAGTCTGATGTCCTTCTGTTCCCTAGTCTAGGTCTGGGCTTGATGTTCACCAATTTTCCCTCAGCTCCGACTGTGGCTCCTCTCAGCAGACTCTGATCCTGCTCTCAGCCGGGCTGCATCTGCCCATCTCAGGTAAACATGGCTGGGCCTGGGCAAACTGTGGGGCCTTTCAGCTGGAGCTGCGCTCCTGAGCGTGGAACACCTGGCTGGTTTGGTGCTTGAATTAGACACTGGGAAGGCATAAGCTGACATCGCTCTTCCTTCAAATATTTGGAAGGGGCAGTTTTCCTATTCTCTATGGCCTTGAAGCAGAGAATGAGGAATACTGGGGCACTAAAAGGACTGAGTGTAACTTAAAACAAAAAGGCACTCGACAGCAGCCGGAGCTACCACAGCGGTCACTTCCTCCTCACTGAAAGGGCTCCAGCAAAGGCTGGATAACCATCAAGTGGGAACACTCTGGGAATGTTTGCAAAGGGAGCCATGCATCCTACAGATAATTTTACCAGCAGGTTTTCAGGTTCCTTCAGCCCTGAGCTTCTCAGATTCCAAACTTTTATAATTATTTGAGTTAAAAAAAAAAAAAAGTCAGATGCAGCTGAGCGCGGTGCTTCACGCCTGCAATTCCAGGACTTTGGGAGGCCAAGGCGGGCGGATCACCTGAGGTCAGGAGTTCGAGACCAGCTTGATCAATATGGTGAAACCTTGTCTCTACTAAAAATACAAAAATTAGCTGGGCATGGTGGGGTGCACCTGTAATCCCAGCTACTTGGAAGGCTGAGACAGAAGAATTGCTTGAACCCGGGAGGCGGAGGTTGCAGTGAGTTGAGATCATCCCACTGCACTCCAGCCTGGGCGACAGAGCAAGACTCCCTCTAAAAAAAAAAAAAAGTCAGATGTTTGACTAGAAGGGACAAGTCATAACGAGAACCACTGGAGGGTCATTCGCGTGCAGTTGTTGCCAAGGAGGAAATTAAAAACTGAGAAACAGGAGAATTAAAATCTAAGTTGGGAGAGGGGAACCTCAGATCCCTTCTGAGGATATCGTTAAACTGTCTTGTGTTTTCTGTGCCAGATAGAGTAGTTTAGACCTAAAGAATGTCAGCAATTTTCATCCTCCCACACAGCTACTTTATAATAATTAGTTTTACTACTTTTTTTCACAAGCTATTACTTTAATTATTTTAATTAAGTTGTTCATGCACTCGAGTTGTTTACAAGCACTTTTCTTTTTATAGCACATCGATAAACAACAGAGGCAAACTACCACCTTGGAGGAAGCCAGGCAGTGTCTGCTGGGCAGGCCGCAGCCGGGAGCATGGAAGTCGCTTCTTCCATCCTCCACTGGAAACCACCCAGTATCCTGGGCCCTCCAGAGAGGAGCCAGATTCCCTCTGGCAAGAGACTATAGTCCTATCTGTATCCTCCGTGGTCACTGCCCCTCAGTCACAGCAATGAAGAGCAAATTACCTGTTTTCTGTATGTTCCTCCGACAACAACTCACACAGAGTAAATATGAAAGGTTCTGGATGATTCGTTGTCAGCTTTTATTAAAATTCCACATACTTGGCGTTTCTTAGCTATCTGGGTTGACTCCTGGTTCCACCCCTTACTAGTTGCGTGACTTACCTTCTCAGTTTCCCTTTCTGTCAAGTGAAGGTAAAAGCACCAAACTGGTAGAGTTATTTTGAGAATTATATGAGTTTCGAGTGGGAGGGCGCTAAGACCTTGCTGATTAGAGTGGTTTTTCAATCCTGATCGCCTCCTTCTCCCTCTTAGCTTCTTTTCTCCTCCCTCTCATGCTTCTAGTCTAGGCTTCTGGCAATTTTGACATAACAAAAGTGGGATTCCTTCATTCCTGACTTCAGGGCTTTTCCTTACTTCATTATTGCATGATCATTCTCAAGTCTTTCATTCTCATTTTTACATAAATACAAAAAGGAGAAAGTGAAATAGTAGAGGAACCAACAGATTTGAAGGAGCTGCCACTATTTGATTCCTCCTGTTAGGACATCTGAATGACCCCAAGTTCCTGTTCTTAAGGCTGTTGTATCATATTCTTAAAAGCTATGTACACACTCTACTTTGAATGTGTCCCTCATCCTCATTCTTCTCCACTTGCTGGGGGCCATCCCGCCCCAATGGGAAGGTAAGTTCAGGCTCAGAGGGAAAGACACGACAAAGTCCTGCTCTTTTATTTTTGTTGTCTAAAATCATGTTTCGTGCTCTTCTCTGAACAAAATCCAGGACTCTAGAGATGCCCTGTTACTTTTCTTCCAGCAAGTCTCTAATTTGCTGAGGAGTAAACTTGTAATGAAAAGAACCTGGAACTCCCCAAGGCAGCTCCCCGCTCACAGTCCTCAAGGTAGAGGTTCTTTAGAGCAGATTCCAAGAGCCCCATCCTTCCTGTGAAATAGGGCTGCTAACTCACCACCTGTTAAGTATGATTTTTAAAAATACATTTTTTTGTTAAAACTTTGATTAATAGAGACAGAAACTTTCACTTCAAGACCTTTCCTATGATTAGATCTAGAGCAGAGACTATTTAGTCTACGTTTGAATCGAAAAGTTTGCCCTTGACCTCATGAATTGTATTGTTCTAATTAAAGTGATAGCTGCAGTATTAGTTTTTATATAATTTAAATAACCAAACTGAGACTGCCCACTTAGGTTTTCAAAAGGAATGTACTAGCACCATCTTGTGACTATTTTGGTACCACTTACAGAACAAAACTTTCAGCCTGGCACTTGTGTTCAAAAGGAATCTTTTGGTGCCCTCTTGTGGTATGTTACGAACTGAGAGAAACAACAAATACAGAATAACGCCTCTGCTCTTCCTCTGTCATAGCTATTAGTGATTCCTTGAAAAATCACGGCTATTAATAAAAATAACTTTTAGTAATTTTGCTTGTAAGTTAATAAAGCAAATTACAAAGCAAATATAGGTAATTTGCTTTATTAATTTACAAATATAAAGTGTAACATGAGAAATAACAATAAAGTCTCATTGTAACATCAAAAATGGAAATCAAGGTGGGAGGCTGAGGCGGGTGGATCACGAGGTCAGGGGTTCGAGACTAGCCTGGCCAACATGGTGAAACCCCGTCTCTACTAAAGATACAAAATATTAGCCGGGCGCGTTGGCATGCACCTGTTACTTAGGAGGCTGAAGCAGGAGAATCGCTTGAACCTGGGAGGCAGAGGTTGCTGTGAGCCGAGATTGCAGTGCCACTGCACTCCAGCCTGGGCAACAGGGCAAGACTGTCTCAAAAACAAAACAAAACGAAACAAAACCCCACAAAAAGTTAAAGCTGGCCAGCCAAAGAAAACATAAATTATATTTATGCTATTTCCTCACAGCAGCAGCACTTTGGTTCATACATGAAAATGCCCACCCTCTTGGTAACTAAGCTTTCTACACACTAGGTGCTGCTCTAATTTTGTCACATGTGCATTCGCACCACAAAGAGGTAAGCCCTCTACCACAATCCTCATTTCCCGAAGAGAAAACTGAAGCACAGAGAGGGAACTGCCAAGGGCCAGTGACTTGGTCAGTGGCAGAGCGGGCAGGTGAAGCTGGGACTGACGGCCAGCCACTGCAGGAGCAGAGGGAGAGCTTTCCCCTCATTTCTCTGAAGGTTCTCCGAAAAAGTCAACTGGCAAAAAGCAGGTTAACTGGAGAAAAGGCGTAAACATCTATTTAACGTGTCTACACGGGCGCCTTCGGAATGAAGACTGAGAGATACAGGGAAACTGACCGTTTTAGGGCTTAGGTACAGCACAGTATGGGTAGCCATGGAGACGAAAAGAGTATGATCCAATGCTAATAGACTGAATGGGGACACCCAGCAAAGCCTGTCTGTCTGGATTCTTCTTGGCCTCCCGAGCACCATTCCTTCCTTCCGGGTATGGGGCAGGACCCTGTCTGGAATGGGGGGATCATATGACCCATAGTCAAACAAGGTGGGTAAGATAATTTATTTATAGCCGTTTTTATACGGAAAAGTGGAGGGAAAATTAAAGTAGTATTTTTCAGTTTTATGACTAGCTTTGGGGAGAAAAGGTTCTAGTTTCTATGGCCTGCCTTGGGGGCAGAGGGATTCTAGTTTCTAGGGCTCGCGCAGGGGCTAGCACTGACAGGGCGGAAGGGCAGGAAAAGGTTTTGCTTCTACGGTGCTTCCGAGGCCTTCATTTTGAGGTATTGATTTCTGAGCCCCAACACACCCCTACTTCACGCTACCCACGACTGTGACTTTGGGCAGGATTTTAGTGTTTATTGCCACCTGCTTTTAACCTTCACTGTTCTTATAGCCCTTTAGCAATGTCATCTAAGCCCTTGGTAAACAGTGGTGTGAGTCCTGAAAAAAGCACCTGAAAAGCCTTTCATTGGAAGTGGACTTTAGGTGTGATACAATTTGAAGTACAATATGAGATATATTGATAACATCTCATTTTAACCTCTAAAATGGAAACAAAGAAAATCCTTCCCATTTTTTGGCCGGGTGCATTGGCTCACACTTGTAATCCTAGCACTTTGGAAGGCCAAGGTGGGCGGACCACAAGGTCAAGAGATCAAGACCATCCTGGCCAACATGGTGAAACCTCGTCTCTATTAAAAATACAAAAATCAGCCAGGCGTGGTGGCATGCACCTGTAGTCCTAGCTACTTGGGAGGCTGAGGCACGAGAATTGCTTGAACCCAGGAGGCAGAGGTTGCAGTGAGCCAAGATCATACCACTGTACTCCAGCCTTGCAACAGAGCGAGACTCCATCTCAAAAAAAAAAAAAAAAACAAAAAAAACCCAACAAACAAAAAAAAACAAAAAGAAAAGAAAATCCTTCCCATTTTTTTACATTTGTTAAAACCACAAAATCTTAAAGCTGGCCAGCCAGGCAGTTGCCATAATATCTGTGCTGTGCATTTAGGAGAAACTGCAGGCTTTCTCAATGTTGGCACTATTGACATTTTGGCCTTGAGAGTTCTGTGTTGTGGGCGGGCTGTCCTGTGCATTGCAGGGTGTTCAGCAGCACCCCTGGTGTCTATCCAGTCAATGCCGGTAGCACCCCTCTAGTCATCACAAACAAAAATGTCTCCAGACATTGCCAGATGGCTGAAGACGGGGCAAAGGAGAGGCCCCAGATTCTCCTAGATTGAGATGGAACACACTATGAGATAATTGAGAAAAGGTAAAAATTAAAGTAGCATTATATGGTGTAATGTTAATTTCCCCAAGTTGTCCTAAGGCAGAGAAAGAAGAATTGGAACCATGAAACATTGCCGTTGGCCTAGCTGAAAGATCATTTCCCAGAAAAGTACCATGAAACTACCATGTTATACGTCATGCAGGCTAAGCTTGCAGCCCTTATGTTGATTCCTCTGGAAAAATAGATCTTGAGTGTTCAAGATTTTCACGATTGCATTGTATGATCACATCATAGAATGTGCTATGTTTTCAGAACATTTGAAAGACTTACTCTCATGATTTCTTGACCTTCAGGTTATCTGTGGGCTCAGACTTTGAACTTAATGTATTATCTCACTTAGTTTTCTCTGAACCCTTCTTCATGGGCTCTTCTTGGTTAATAGTTACAATTCCTCCTCATATTTGGCATTAGGTCAAAGATTTAAATATCCTCCTTCCACATACAGAATCTTCTAAGAGTTTCCAAGTACAGCCTCATCTCTTCCACCAATATTTACGAATGTCTCACTATCCTAATTTAAATATTTCACAATTTCACCCCTTTTCGTTACCATTTTTTACCTGTTCCTTTTTTTCATTATCAGAATTTCATTCAGCACTCATTTGATAGTCACCTATTTATATTAATATAAACTAATATTTATATACATATTTATGTTAAGAGCCAGGAATACAAAAAGCATTAAGCTGGTCCCTAAGGAGCCCACCCGCAGTCCAGTACAGAAGAGGAGTACAGGGAAAAACAGGCGTTTGCCAGGCCAAGGGTACCCTCGGCAGAACGAATAGCATATGCCACGACCAGAGCTGTGATTGGGTCTGGTTCCTTTCCATTCTTGCCTCTGGTGTTCCCCAAAGACAGAGCTTTTTCTCTCTCGCTATGACAGGCAGGGCCACCACATCAGGAAACTCATTTTTGTAACTACACCATGGCTTTTGTTCCAGGCTCTGCCCTTCCTCCATTCACCCCTCTCTCATCTGCTTCATTCTCCCTTTCTGCTTCATCACTGTCCTCTCTGTCTCAGCCCACCCTCATCTCTTGTCCTATGGCCATTATCACTAGTCAGGCACAACCGGCATCTGTCCTAGAATCTGGCAAGGGCCTCCTGACTACTCTTGGCCACCGTCTGTCCTCTTTGCAAACTGCCTGAAGAGAAGCTATGTGACATGGATTGCAAGTCACTTCCTCATGCCCAGCTGCAGGGCAACTATGTGGTATTTTCAGCCTTGCATGGGATGTAAGCTCTGTGGCAAGGAAGCAGTAGGGTGGGGGTGGCAGTGGTGTAGCCACTAAGTGTAGCCACAGCTGAAAAGCCAGGCCCCTGTCCACGGAAGACCAGGTTGATTTCCTCCTTGCTCTCATTGTCACCATTCTTGCCATGGCCTGCCCGGCCCCAAACGCCCAGCCCTCACCCCTTTCTCACCCTCCCTTCACCCCACACCTTGTTGTTCGTCAGATACTGCAAGGACACTCCCATCTCAGGCTCTTTGTGCTCACCTGGTCCCCCAGCCCCCATTCTTCGTCCTCCTAGCTGCATGGTTCCCTCTCTATTTTCTCCAAAGCATTTCTCAAATGTCACCTTTCCTGAGAAGTCTCCTCGTCACCCCTCACAGAACAGCACCCTCGTGGTTCCCGGTAGTTCTTACCCCACCTGATTTATTTCTGTCTGTTTTCTTTCTGTCTCTCCTCCATGAGAGCAGGGCCTTTGTCCATTTTGTTCTCTGCTGTCTTTCCAGGGCACCGGAGAGGGTCTGGCATGCACTCAGTCCTCACTGAACACTGGTTGAATAAATGGCGGAAGAATCAAGTCCCGTTTCTGCTCCCCCTAACAGAATTGATATTCCCAACTAGGAGGTTTGGGTGAGGTTTTCCCACTTCTGGGTGCTGGGAAAGAGTGGGACGGGGGAATGTGATGGCCTGGAAGTCCTATCCTCCTAGCAGCAGTTCTGGCTCCAGGACATGCACCTCCCCAAGCCCAAGTTGAACAGCACAGGGGTTGGTTGGTTCAGGACTGGGAAGGTGGCCTATGTCAGTCCAGTCCAGCTAAAGCTCCTTTGGTTGGTGATTGTGGGAATGGGAAGCTCTCTGGTCTCTGGGTGGGCATAAGTGAGCCTGGTAAGAATAGTATAGCTGCAGGTACTTTGCTAAGAGGAAAAACCCCAGCTTGAAAATTAGGTCAAAAGCTGAGCCAACAGTATCATAGACATAGAGATCCAGAACCTTTACCACAGTGTCAAACTCTCCGAATTCTGCTGGATCTCTACAGCTTCTGGGCTCCGTGTTTTGTGAACGAATGATTCCTATATCGTTTAAATCAGCTTGAGTTTAGTTTTTCTTTTTTGTGTAGTTTCAAGCATGCTAACTGGTACCCTGCTCTTAAAGTGCCACCAGGCCCTGGTAATGTTTGAAGAAGGACATTCACAAATTAGAATATTCATTCATTATTGAATGAATGAATTCACTCATCATACACATACTTTAGAGAGTGGGCAAAATTATTAGGATAGCAAACCTACCTTATTTGAGGGAAAATGATAAGAAATGGGGGGCGTTTGACCTCAAGGAGAGAAGACTCAAAAGGGCCATGATAACGTCTTCATGACGAATGTAGTTTCATGTGTTTGAAGGGTGTGACAGGTAGAGATACAGATTTAGCTGGGAACTGCTGGAATACTTGATTGTCTTAACTCTATTTTGGCTGCCAACCCCTTCTCCTAAGGTACCGGGAGAAATATTTTCACAGAGAACGAAGCAAGGCAAGGCAAATCATGCAACTGGCTCAAGCATCAGCTTCAAACACTACATTTCCTTTCAAAAAAAAGAAGAGCTCCTTACCTAAGTTAGACTAGCCTGAATAGGCTAGGATCAAGGCAAGACAGAGGGCCTCTTCTGGTCCCTTCTGTTCCAAAGTCCAAATACTTAACATAGTCCTTACCACTCCAATGGGAAGAGAGGATGCCCATGCCCACCCAAACCATATGGGGAGAACAATGCAGGAATAAAATACACATATGTATGTCTGTATCTTCCCACTCCACTCCCTCATCAAGTTTTCAGAGGAGATCAAAGCCCTGATCAACAGTAGAACCGTAACCTCATGAGAGACCTTGAGCCAGAGGTACCTAGCGAAGCCATGCAGGGATTCCTGACCCACATAAACTGTGAGATCATAAATTTTTGCCGTTTTTAAGCTATCAAGTTTCAGGGATAATTTGTACACAGCAACAGATAGCCAACACAAATTGGTACACAGAGTTTCATTATGTCAATGTAGGTTATTTCCAAATTGTAATCTAGTATTAAACATCTTTGTGCATATATTTTTTGTGTATTCCTGAAGGTAATTGTGTAAGATAAATTATTAGACATGGAATTGTTTACTCCTATTTTGAATTATAATAAGTACAGTCAAATTATTCCCCCCCACCGAAAGACTACATACCTGTTATACTCCCATTAACAGTTTCTGAGACTGCCTCTTGCCCTATAACGTTGCCCATAACAAGTACTACAGATCTTTATCATTTACCAATTTGAAATAAAAAAAATAGATATCATGTATTGATTGCTTGCTCCATGCCAAGCACTGCCCAGGGCTTTACCTGCCTTTCTCCACTTGATCATTGCAATAACCCTATGATGTAGATACTATCATTACTCCCATTTTACAACGGATGAAATCAAGACTTGATAAGATTACATCACAACTAAGAATAGAACAGACAGACTCAGGCAGTCTGACTTCAGAATCTGAGCTTTCCTGACTGGTGAGATTGAGCTAGTCTCAAGTGGCCAGTAAGCCCAAGGGTATCTCTTCCTCTGTGAATTGCATACTCAAATTCTTTCCTCCTGTGCTGAATATCCTGTTTGCCACTTCACATTCACTCTCTCCATTTTCCATCTTGCTCTTGCCCTGCAAGTGGGACCTGTCTGGGATTCATCAGCATGGCGCCTGTGCCCTTGGGCTCCCAGCTGGGCTTAGCCAGTGGAAAGCCTTGCAGGAGATTGGAGGTAGGAAGGGATTCAGTTCAAAGTATTTATTTCATTAGGTGCCTCCCTGTGAGGTTGCCTCTGACAGGCTGTATCTTTAGAACAAAGCTCAATGATCTTCTGACCAGACCTGCTCTCCCTCTGAGCTCCCGTAACCTTTCCCTCCTCTTATCTTTTCAGATCAAGAAGTGATAACTGGGGCTGCTAGCTGGAGCTGTCAGGTAACTGCACTATCTTACGTAGTTTCACAAAATCACAATTAGATAAATAGTTTTTTTGTAAATAAACTCTCTTTGGTTTATCCTTGGGCATACACTATCATTTTTACTTTTTTGTTATGTTGGTTTTTCTAACTGAATTGTAGATACTCTCCTCTCTACATTAGGGCACCACCCTTTGTTCATCATGGGAACATCTCCCTCAGCTTGTTGCTTTCTAGTTTTGTTTTAATGTGGCTTTTGTATAGGCTTACTTGAGTGAGGTCTGTTCACTCAAGACTCAAGAATGGAGTCTTGAGTGAACAGACCTCAAGACTCAAGGTCACTCAAATGTGACCTAGAGTATGAAAAATACATGGCAACTCCTCGCTCCCTTCTCTTTGGAAAGGAGTGAAATTCGAGATCTGATCCACTCATGGCCCAAATATCAGCTTCCCCTCCATAAAAGTTTACATTTCTCACTAAGCATTTGGAAAGATTCATCTTGTGTTCCAGAGATGCCTACTGGGAGCTGCTCTTCAATTTCATGTGCGTCTTCCCTCTGTCCCCTCTGCTGTGGAGCTCTGGTTACCTCATGGCTGCTACCTACCTGGAGTTCCTAGGTGTAATCCCCTCCCTGCAGAGGGCCCTTCAACCAGGCAGTTGAGCTGAGTCTGGAGAAACCACACATTGTTTATTATATGCTCCCTTCATTTTCTGTAATACCATCACTTATTTTGAGGGAGTAGGGAGAGGGTGAATTGCCATTGAATTGAAGGGAATTATAACATAGGATGGTGGGGGAAGAGGACTAAAACTGAGGGTTAAATGTGATTTTTCCAGAAGGCACTCAGGAAGTTAAATTACTTCATAAGAAGTTCTTCATGGGTGTGCCATGGTCACTAACATGACTCTCTGTCCTTAGATCTTTCTTCCAACCTTCTTCTAACCCAACTCTCAAGGAAACTCTGCTACTTGTCCACAAGGGTCAGTCTTATTCCAAGATTACTTCCCTAACCGCAGCAGTACCTCTTCCTTGGGATATTGAAGGGGAAGAGGAGCTCTTCCTGCACACGCTGATGGAGTTAACAGTTGCCTTTGCAAGTTCCCCGGAGCTGTGTGGGGAGAGGGTTCAATACTTCAAACACTATGGAGGAGGCCAGAGTGGGCAGCCTTGGTCCAGCCCCCTTTGAAGTATCCTGACCCACATAAGTTGCAGACCTCTAGCTTCATGTTTCTATTACTGAGTGTGTTAATATCTTTCCCTAACCTCATGCTTTCAGACTGTGTCCCCTCAGGCCTCACAAAATGAAAAATGGACCCAACCCACATGACCACTGTCTGAGCTACCCTGCAGCAGCTTTCTAGCACCTCCTGTGAAAAGATGGGATGCCATTTTTTTGTTTTGTTTTGTTTTTGAGTTGGGGTCTTGTTCTGTTGCCCAGGCTGGAGCACAATGGCTCTATCTCGGCTCACTGCAACCTCTATCTCCCAGGTTTAAGTGATTCTCCTGCCTCAGACTCCCAATAGCTGGGATTACAAGTGCATGCCACCTCGCCTGGCTAATTTTTGTATTTTTAGTAGAGATGAGGTTTTGCCATGTTGACCAGGCTGGTCTCAAATACCTGACCTCAGGTGATCCGCCCACCTCAGCCTCCCGAAGTGCTGAGATTACAGGTGTGAGCCACCACGCCAGGCTGGGATGCCGTTTTTAACTTAGGACCACCATTGCCCTGAGTGTGGGGAGAAATGAGAGAGAAAGGATTGGTTATGTATCTTTTGGAGAAGGAGGAGAAGGGGAGCCAAAAGGAAGAGGTGCATTTTACTTTCTCACCCGAAAGGACAACAGGACCAACAAGTCAGCTCTGAGGCCACTGCTGGACATCAGTGGGACAGGACACTGGGAAAATGTCAGCTCCATGTCCTTGGAAGTGCATGATTAGTAGAGTGTCATAGAAAGGTTGACATAAGAAGGATTCCTGTCTTTTAAAAGAAAACTCAATGTCTTTCTCTTTACCTGGCCTTGAAGTCAGTCTGTACTGTTTAAGAATACAAGTAAGAAATCCAGGTTGGACTTAGCTGACTTGTGAGGGAGGGAAAAATGCTAAAGGTAAGAGGATTAGGGGCCTGGAAGTGGAAAAGATTCGAAACAGGCCATGCCACACTGTTGAAGGGAGAAGCTGTCATTATGCGGGGGGTGTGTGTGTGTGTGTGTGTGTGTGTGTGTTGTGTATATGTTGCCAAAGACAGACGTTGGTAGGTGGAGCTGGGTAAAAAGTCTAACTGGGTAAAAAGACTAACTGAAGAGATATGGGGTGTGGTGTGTGTGTGTGTGTGTATGTGTGTTGGGTATATGTTGCCAAAGACAGACATTGGTAGGTGGGACTGGGTGAAAAGACTGAGAGGTGATTAGCTGGAGAGCGGGAAAGGATGCTTGCTGTCAGAGCAAGGGCCAAAGAATAAGTCCTCAAACAAGCTGGGGACACCGTGAGTGTGTAGAATCTGTGGATGCTCTGGGAAGGGCGGGACTGCCAGCGACATGGGCACTCAGGTCCAGAGAACAGAGGAAAGTCCAGAGGGTGTTGCTCCATAAAAGGCTATAAAAATGACCTCACCTGGCCAGGCGTGGTGGCTCAAGCCTGTAATCCCAGCACTTTGGGAGGCCGAGACGGGCGGATCACGAGGTCAGGAGATCGAGACCATCCTGGCTAACATGGTGAAACCCCGTCTCTACTAAAAAATACAAAAAAAACTAGCCGGGCGAAGTGGCGGGTGCCTGTAGTCCCAGCTACTCGGGAGGCTGAGGCAGGAGAATGGCGTGAACCCGAGAGGAGGAGCTTGCAGTGAGCTGAGATCTGGCCACTGCACTCCAGCCTGGGCGACAGAGCAAGACTCCGTCTCAAAAAAAAAAAACACAAAAAAACAAACAAAAAAAATGACCTCACCTAGGAGGAGGACATTTATCACAGGGACTGGAGAGAGACAGTACACTTTGTAGAATCAGCTTTATTAAGGTTTAATTTACATCCAATAAAAATCATGTGGGGGAAGAGGGAATGGGGAGTTATTACTTAATGGGCACAGAGCTTCTGTTTGGGGTGATGAAAGAGTTGTGGAAATAGCGGTTGCACAACATTATAAATGTCATTAATGTAACTGAACTGTACACTTCATGGTTAAAATGGCAAACTTTATGCTACATATATATTTTACCACAATAAAAAGTCACCAAATAATCAAAACAGAGAAAATATTCATTACGCTCAAAAGTTGCCCTGTGCCACTTAGCAGTTAACACTTTCTCCATCCCTGGCAAACACCAATCTACCTTTTGTCACTGTAATTCTGCTTTTTCTAGAATTTCATATAAATGTAATCATAAAGTGTGTAGTTCTTTCTGTCTGGCCTCTTTCACTGAACATAATTCATCCATTCTGTTGTGTGAATCCGTAGTTTGTTTTTTTTAATCGCTAAGTGGTATTTCATTGTACGGATGTACCATAGTTTGTTTACCCATTTCCCAGAAAATGGACATTTGATTTGGTTACTAAGTTTTTGTTTTTTTTTTTAAACCAGCCTGGATTAAATGCCAGGTTGTCAAGAAGGTAGATCTCACTCTTACACAAGGATGAGGTACAAACGCTGGCTACATACAGTTACGAATAAGGGCCTACAGACCAGCCCTACGTGTTTTCTTATGACAGCTTAATATCTTGAACCATGGTCTGCAGATGATTTCCAGATCTCAGATTTTCCTGTTCACATTTCTCAGATTTTATTCTGTGAGCCATGCCCCACGTGGGGAGCACTGTGACTGAGAACCTATGTTGACAGGCTCCATGAACACCGTGGAACAGCAAAGATGTTCTCCTTTTGTGCCTTACTTTCTACATAACTTCCTTGGCAGTTGCGTGGAGATCCAAGGTGGGCCAACAGGAGTTTCATATAACATACCATATTATATTTAATATAATATAATTTATTATATATAGTGTCATATAATTCAATATAAAATATATAGTCATATCACTTGCCTGCATACCTGATGCTCTTATTCTTGCACAGGAAAAAAAGATCATGGCCAGGCATGGTGGCTTACGTCTCTAATCCCAGCACTTTGGGAGGCTGAGGAGGGTGGATCATGAGGTCAGGAGTTCGAGACCAGCCTGGCCAATATGGTGAAACCCCGTCTCTACTAAAAATACAAAAAAATCAGCCGGGGGTGGTGGCAGGCGCCTGTAATCCCAGCTACTTGGGAGGCTAAGGTAGGAGAATCACTTGAACCCGGGAGATGGAGGTTGCAGTGAGCCAAGATCATGTCACTGTACTCTAGCCTGGTGACAAAGTGAGACTCTGTCTCAAAAAAAAAAAAAAAAAAAAAAAAAAAATCATTGTATGTTTGGAGTTATCATGTATTCAAAATCAACTTTTTTCTTTTCCTTCCTCTACAAAGGCCTCCCTTCTCTGGCTTTGGTGCCTCAGAATAGATCTTCAGACTACTACAGGCAGCTTGCCTTTAGGAGTCCTTGGCTGGTATCTGGTTTCAGAATTTTGTTGACACACCTCACTCTTAATCCCGTCTCCCAACCTGTGCTGTGAGCTTGATATTCTAGACCATGCTTGTTTCCCCTGAGTGGCCCTGGGTGAGAGGAAGGACAGTTAGCTTCTTGCCTATTCCTGACGCATGGGCCACAGGCCCCAAATGGCAAACCTGGTCACCTTGCAGATTTTCTCCATGGTCTCTGGTGAGAGGCTGGTGGTATTTAATGAGACTTCTCAGCCTCAGGCTTCAGTTGTACCTTCCAGTGGCCCCAGGTGGCCTTGAGCACCCGGTGATTAATGTCCAAGGACTCTGCCCAGCCATTTTCTGTCTCCCTGCATTCTCTGTCCTCTGGTGGCCAGAGGACACTACCCACTCTGGTCTGGGCTGTTGTTCCCATGAATGTTCACTAACAATGCCTTTAGTTTCCTTTCTCCTACAGATGTCTCAAATCAAGATACGAAATCCCAGACTGGGAGGAAGGATAGTGTAGGAGTGGTGACCACAGAGGACATCTGTTGTTTTTCTCTGCCCAATACCACTCCCACCCCCTTCTACTGTTAATGGCATTCTTTTCTTTTTAACTTTTATTTTAGGTTCAGGAGGCACATGTGCAGGTTTGTTGTATAGGTAAGTTGCGTGTTGTGGGGGTTTAGTGTACAGATGATTTCATCATCCAAGTAATAAGCAGAATACCCGATAGGAGGTTTTTGATCCTCACCCTCCTCCCATGTTCCACCTTCAAGTAGGCCCTGGAGTCTATTGTTCACTGCTTTCAGTTTATATGTAGTCAATGTTTAGCTTCCTCTTATAAGAAAATGTGATATTTAGTTTTCTGTTCCTGCATTAGTTTGCTTAGGATAATAGCCTCTAGCTCCATCCATGTTGCTTTAAAGGATATCATCTCATTCTTTTTATGCCTGCATAGTACTCCATGGAGTACTGTACATGGACCACAGGTTTTTTTAATCTAATCTACTGTTGATGAGCATTTAAGTTAATTTCATGTCTTTGCTACTATAGATAGTGCTGTGATGAACATACATGTACATGTGTCTTTATGGCAGAAAGATCTACATTTCTTTGATGGTATAGTTTGTATATTTGTCCCCACCCAAATCTCATGTTGAATTGTAATCCCCAGTGCTGGAGGCAGGGCCTGGTGAGAGATGTTCGGATCACAGCGGCAGGTCCCTCATGGCTGGGTGCTGTCTCTGTGATAGTTGAGTTCTCACAAAATGTGGTCATTTAAAAGTGTGTGGTACCTTCCACCCCCGGCTGTTTCTCTCTTGCTCCTGCTTCTGCTATGTGAAGTGCCTGCTCCCACTTCACCTTCCACCATGACTGAAAGTTCCCAAGGCCTCACCAGAGGCTGGGCAGATGCCAGCATCATGCTTCCTGTAAAGCCTTCAGAACAGTAAGCCAATTAAACTCTTTTCTTTAGAAATTACCCAGTCTCAGCTATTTCTTTCTAGCAATGCAAGAATGGCCTAACATATTTGGGTATATATTTAATCATGGGATTTCTAGGTCAAATGGTAGTTCTGCTTTAAGTTCTTCGAGAAATCACCAAACTGCTTTCAACAATGGTTATAGTAATTTATATTCCTACCAGCAGTGTATGTGAGCATTCCTTTTTATCTGCAACCTTGCCAGCATCTGTTACTTCTTGACTTTTGTTTGTTTGTTTGTTTTTGAGATAGGGTTTTGCTTCTGTTGCCCAGGCTACAGTGCAATGGTGCAATCTTGGCTCACTGCAACCTCTGCCTCCAGGTTCAAGTGATTCTCCTGCCTCAGCCTCCCGAGTAGCTGGGATTACAGGCGTCCACCACACCCAGCTAATTGTGTATTTTTAGTAGAGACAGGGTTTCTCCATGTTGGTCAGGATGGTCTTGAACTCCCAACCTCAGGTGATCCACCCCACCCTCAGCCTCCCAAAGTGTTGAGATTACAGGCGTGAGCCACCATGCCTGGCCTGACTTTTTAGTAATAGCCATTAATGGCATTCTTTAGAGCCATTAATGGCTGTTACTAAAAAATAATAGCCATTATTATTATTAATGGTTATTATATGCTCCTTCCTTATTTTACCTCATGGTTCTGAAATAGGAAAAAACTCCAGTATCTTGCTCCAACCCCTAACCCCTACACACAGAGCATGTGACCTAGCCTGGCCTTTCAGAGGCATTCTCTTTGATTCTTTCTCATCTGTCACTGGGCATGTGGCCCAAGTGTGGCCAATCAGATGCTGTCCTATGAGAATTTGAATCTTGAGCAGTGTGACACAAGAGTAAATGACATTAGGATCATCTTAACAGGGTTACCCAGAGACTGTTTATTAGTTCCTCTATCTAGATTCCTGGATCTGCTCTGGTTCCTGTTCTCCTAAAGACCAAATTGTCCAACTTTTTCTTTATTTCTCTGTGCTATTCTATAGTTCTGTGATAAATTTTATTGTTATTTACTTTAACCACAGTAGATTTCTGCCATTTGCAACCAAAAAAACCTTTTAACTAATAAATCTTCTAATACCTGCTGCCTCTCTCTGTTAAAGTCCCCTATCAATTACCCCTATTGCTGGC
Source organism: Chlorocebus sabaeus (assembly GCF_047675955.1). Lineage (NCBI taxonomy): Eukaryota > Metazoa > Chordata > Mammalia > Primates > Cercopithecidae > Chlorocebus > Chlorocebus sabaeus. The sequence goes on along the minus strand of NC_132923.1, from coordinate 42,275,848 downwards.
TTTGTTTCCTCTACCAATATTGCATCTCCCATCTATGAAGAACAAGAATGGAAAGTAGACTGTGATTCACAAGAGACTTATGAGGAACGGTGTGACTCAGAGAAGTAGTTGCTAAAATTCATTATTAAAAGACAAATCTCCTAGGGTCTCTTATATTTCTGCACATCTTACAAGCACAATGACTGACACTTTTGTTATGAACTATCTTTTTAAGGATATTTGTATAGCAAACTACTTTGGAAGGTAGAGAGTGTCTTCCCCTGCAACAAAGGTGCGTGTTTACCTGCTGTCCATTATAAAAGGTTTATGGTTTCCTAAGCTCAGGGTTTCTCTCTTACAACACAATCCACTACATGTGTAGGTGTCATCTGGCTCTGCTTGCATTGATCTGTGCCAATTAGGGCTTAGGGCACTGGTACAAATGCCAGTATCTAACTACTGCTATTGCTGTGAGCAATAACGTTGTTTGTCTATGACCCAGGAGTCTTGTGTCTTCTGCCAGCATCTGTGAAACTGTGGCAGGATAACTTAGATTATAAGTACAGCAAAATGTTCACAGTTCTTGACAGTGTTAGTGACTACTACAGGATGTAGACTGATAAGTGAAAGAGGAATGATGAGGGCCTCATAGGTCAATAAAAACTTTTTGTGGAGAGTCTCTGGTAATCAATAGTGAACATGTTGACCAAATGTTATGATCAGCTAGGCATGAAATGGTTCTCTATTTTTTTTGCCAGTTATGAGTTGGAATTGAAGAGTTGCAGGCTCCCTGTGTGAGTCAAGCCCAAGAGTGCAAAGTGACATAAACTTGGTGACACTAGGCAGATAACAGTGTGGCTGTGACTCTAAGTCAAAAGGTCCCCAGGCTGAAATAGAAGGTGTTAGACATGAGGACCTTGCTGCTCAATAGAAGGCACTGGCCTGGCCAAAAGCATTGTGACTTCATTTGGTTGAGCCATGAGCAGCCACCATGTTATCTAAACTGAAAGTAAATGAAAAGCCTCACTGCTGGAGAGTCTCTTTCCCCTTTTGCCCTCTGGTCCCTCCCTCCCTCTCTACCCTGGCCTCTGCTACTGACGGTACAGATATTCAATGGACCTTCCAAACCCCTTACCATCCACAGGTATTCGGTATTGTTTAGCACTGGAATGGCCTCTTCAAAAATTGAGGAATCAAAAAGATATCTGACTCTACTTCCCTCACCTTCTCTTGGTCCACTTTAGTTAGGCAGTTTGGTTAATGAAGGCAGCTGTCCCCAGAGAGAGATCATCTCCTCTTGGTGGCTTTTTGGATAATAACCAGGACAAAAGGAGTGGACGGCTGTGTAGACGTATTTTGAAAATGTGAGACTTTTCCCTGACCATTCCTGGCCATGATGCATCGTTCTTTTCCCGAATAGCAACCCCACGCCAGTCTGGTGGCCGGAAGAGTTCAGCTTAGTGCTGGTTCAGCTGTCTGTATTCTCTATTTGGATTGACTTGGATTACAATGATAATTGCCACTTGGTTGAGCACATGCTCACCAAATCCCCCTACAGTGAGTGGCTCACACAGGCCAATGTGGGGGCTATAATGGGTCTCTATAACTTCTATAAAAAATGTCCAACCTTCTGAACAAAGGTCTGGGTGTGATTAGGGGACAATTGAGAAACGGTGATTTGCACCTACTAGAATTGGATGTACCAGTTTGGAAGCAGGACAAAACGAACAACAGCCCCTGAGACGGGAGCGCCTCAGACCCTGAGAGACACAAAAGAGAGGGGGATTCGGATGACGTTTGTTTTCCAGAACCACCTCTGGAGCCTTCCTCATGAAGGAAAACTCTGACGAGGCTTTTCCAAACTGTCGGAAGGTCCTTGAATGGAACTGCCTGCTGGGTCTGCAATCCTCTGCCAGATGGTTCCGATCATGATCTGACTGCCACTTCCTTTAAACTTACTGAGAAGTCTATCAGAAACAACAGTGGATGGTCCCAGCTCCTGCACCTCCCACAAAAACATCTGCTAACACCTCCAGATGTCTTTCCTAGCCCCTTCTCATAATTGTCACTCCGTCATTTTCTCTGGTGGAAAAATGGCCACCCAGGTGGTGATACGGAAAAACAGGACAGGTTGGACCGGCTGCCCTCAGGCAGTCTTTCTAAAAACAAAGACTAAACTCACTCATTTAAACTAAACTGGAAATTTTAAAGTTTACCAACTGGCCAAAAAGTCATGTCAGAGGCATGTCAGCCTCTCACCTAGATGATGTAGGTTCCACTAGAGACCCCCCAACAATTATAAACAACACTTTTTTTTCATAGACATGATGTATACCCTTGGGACTGCACTTTTTTGTATAGAACTCAGGCATTAACCTCTCTGCCTTCTGAAAACACATTGACTTATGACTTAGCAATGGTCATAAGAAATCTTCAAATGTTTAAAGAAGCACCACCAGTAGATCACATAGCCCTCTGAACTACAGATATCTCTCCCAAAAAAGGGCTACTTTTGGCTATGTGGGAGAGATTCCCAGAGGGATAACTGTATCCCTTGTTATGTATGTGTCCCCAGTATATAATTATCCATGTGTCAGGAGTCAGTTTAAAAACATGGTATAAATTAGTGCCTGACTTTAGTTTAAGTGATCAACACTACTGCCTCCTTCCTGGAAGGCATTTGGGTTGACCTCAAGTAGCCAGGGTTGTTATGAATATAATTGCCCTAGATTTCCATTTTGAGGTCCAAGACAGAGCCTATGCAATCACTGATACACATTGATGTTCCTAGATTAATGTCTCAGGCCAAGTGGAAAGACCAGTACAAAAACTTACGGAGAAAGCCACGTGACTCTCTAAAGCAGACCCTGATGATTCATTGGATTTGTCCAGCTGCCTCGGTCTGGCACCCTGGGCAGCATGGTGAAGGTCAATCCTGTAGGTTGGCCTCATTCTGCTGATTTGAGTCCTCTTGATAATAGCTTAATTAAATGCTATATGAGACAAATGGAACAGATTTGCTCTTAGCCTCTATTGTTCAGATTAATCAGAGTGGCCAATGGAGTGGCATATTCATGGGAAATTTTGACAGAACCCAGGGAGTATAGATAGACAAGTTTAATAATCAGTTCAGTGTAATAAAGATAATGTTTGCTTCTGGGAAAAAGAGTAGACAGGCTTATATTTCATTGTAAAATATTTGGGTTTTTTTTGTCTGTCTGTTTTTGAGACAGGGTCTCGCTCTGTTGCCCAGGCTGGAGTGCGGTGGCACGATCTTGGCTCACTGTAACCTCTGACTCCCGGGTTCAAGCGATTCTCATACCTCAACCTTCTGAGCAGCTGGGATTACAGACACCTGCCACTACACCTGGCTAATTTTTGTATTTTAGCAGAAACAGGGTTTTGCCATGTTGCCCAGACTGGTCTAGAACTCCTGGCCTCAAGGGATCCACCTGCCTTGACCTCCCAAAGTGCTGGCATTATAGGCATGAGCCACTGAGCCCCGCCCCCATTGTAAAAATATCTGGATTCTTGGAGCTTAGGGTTTCTCCTCTGTGATGTAACCCATCATATAACACCTGACTCTTTTTGCATTACCCTGTGGGAATTGGGGCTTGGAAAACCAGCACAAATCCTCATACTTTGGCTACTGTTATTACTGTGAGTAATAAGGCCTTTAACTCTGACCCAGGAGTCTCGAGTCTTCTGCCAGTATCTGTGAAGCTATGACAAGCTAACTCGTTAGATTGCAAGTAGGGTAAAATCTCAGACACTTCACAGCTCTTGACATCATTCCATCTTATTCATAATGCTCCTAGTGGGTTAAAGTTTTCCACCAAGTGAATTTAGCATAATCCTATTCCTTTCCAACCACAAAAGAAAGATTAATGAGGGACTAGGGTGGTATTTGCTGTCCTCCACAACTCTCTCCCCATCAGTGGACTTGGCCAGGCTCATTATGATTTTTGTTTTTGAGACACGGTCTCCCCCTCTGTTGCCCAGGCTGTAATGCAGTGGTGCAATCATAGCTCAGTGCAGCCTCAAACTTGTGGACTCAAGGGATTCTCCCATCTTGGCTTTCCAAAGTGCTTGAATTGCAAGCATGATGGCCATGGACAGGCTCTTTAAACAGGAAATTACCTCAATGGGTCTTTCCAGGCTCTGCCTCTTGTACTGTCTTGTGCCATCCTCTCTCAGTTCTTAGTCTTTGTCTACAATAGTTGTAGTGGTCATTATTGGTTGGCTACTCAGTATTCGTTCTCTACCATTTTCCTACCCCTTTCACGATGGTTGTTGATGGAACTGCAACATCATTCAGACATTCGCTTATTTCCAAGCAGTGAGAGGAAGCTGATCCCACCCCTAGCTTCAGAGGTGAAATTGATCGGTCTAAGGGAAACTCACTCTCTTTGCCAAAAGACTAATTCTGGCCAATAAGGATGTAAAAGTCTAAGGAGGAAACCCAGGCTGGAGTACAGTGGTGCCATCATGACTCACTGCAGCCTCTACCTCCCAGGCTCAAGTGACCCTCCAGCATCAGCCTCCCAAGTAGCTGGGGCCACAGGTATGCATTACCATGCCTGGCTAATTTTTTAATCTTTTTGTAGAGATGAGGTCTCCCTCTGTTGCCCAGGTTGGTCTCGAACTACTGGGCTCAAGTGATCCTCTTGCCTCAGCCTCCCAAAGTGCTGGGATTACAGGCATGAGACACTGTGCCCAGACTTACTTTCTTCTTTTAAAAGAAAGCCACAGAAGGAAACACATCCTATCTCATGATGTGATGTTAGGAGCTTCTGTAGCCATCTTGCTATCAGCTTGAAAACGAAGCCCCCATTAGGATGGCAGAATGGAGAGGTGGTGACAATGTCATCCTGCTCAGTCAATCAACCGTGGTGCCCACTCTGTCTCTGGGCTTCCTGTTAAGAGAAATATGTAATACATTTTCTAAATGTTCGGGTCAGTTTGAGTAGAGAATTCTATTACTTGTTAACATACACTGAGCTAAGTTTTGGGCACTCTTCTAGGACCTTAAATAAATCCATGTATTTACAGCTTATAACAAACCTAACAAGTTCACTATTTTCCTTATTTTGCACATAAGAAAACTAAGATACAAGGAGCTTAAATATTTTGCCCAGGTCACACAGCTAGTTTAAGTGATAAAGCTAGGATTGAATCTAGAGCTGGCTCAAAATCCACAGACTTAACCACTCCTCTATCACTTTGCACTGGGCTGACACTTGCAACCTAAAGCATTGCAGCTGGTACTAACTACGCGTTGCTTCTCAAGGCTGCCTCAACCAAGACTTAGGCTTTGGACCTCCTTAGCCTCCAAATCTATTGCTTCAGGCAAGCCTCACTCTCCCATGCCCACCTGCAGGGACCAGGAGTCCAGACATTAATATCTAATTTCATTTCCCATTTGAATTCCTAGAAAGGCAGCCAAAAGTTAAACGTGAGTTCTTATTTCATATTCTGTGTACTTTAAGCACCTTGATATGGTCACCCTATTCAAATGACATCTATTGTGTGAGCCAAATCCTGCCTTTCAGGAGAGACCCTAAGAACTGACTGGCAGCAACTAGGAGCTTTTATATTAGTCCTGTTGCCATTGAGGAAATAGACAAGCGCTCCTCAAGCCTGTCTCAGGAACTATGTGATATATATGTGTATATTATATATATATGTAAAACTTAGAGTTCATTGCTACATTTTGATAAGTAAGTAGGCAGACGGTAGATAGGAAGATCAATAATAGACGACTAGATAGACACCCCCCCACACACATATATTTATCAAAGCTTATGTTGTCATAGGAAACTCCTGAACCTAGCACAGCTGTATATATTCTTCCCTTGATAATCAGCACAGTTTCCCCCTTCATTGTATAACATGGGAGTGGGAAGGAACGTAATTACCAGACAAGATCAATCAGTTCACCTCTGCTCCTCCTGCCCTTTGTCCTGAGAAGTCCCTTCTCCCCTTCTCATTGAGAGTTTTAGGCTGTTGATCACATTCTTCCTAGCCTATGATTCAAAGAGGATCTGGACTTTGCATAGGAACACTTTAGCACCTCACCTTCCCTGCCAGCCCTCCCATCTTCCACACCTACCACTATTACCAATGAACTATTAGGCAAATTTTCAGAATGATTTAAAAAATAATGAAAGAATCTAGGGGACAGGTGAAAGGGATTCTAAATCTGAGGCAGAGGTTATCAGTGGGTGGCTCTATTTGATTAAGTCAGGCATGTACTGTTGCTTAATCCTGAGGCAGCATTCTTTTGACACTAATCTGTTTGAAGTCACTTCATAAGGATCAAGAAGAGAAATAACGTTAAGTAACTCATTTCTAGATTTATCTGAACAAGAAGGTGTGTTGTCTTGAATGACAGGGAGAGAGGAAGACTTCACATTTGAGAAACTCTAAAGTGGTAAAGATCTAAAGTGTGATAGGATCTCCTTACATCTAAACATGGAGGACTTAGGTTTTTTCTCCTCAAATCTTTTGTATTATAAACACCTGAAGCTTCCTTTTAAACAGAACTAAAATGAAGCAGACAGTTCAAACATTTGAATCTAGAGTGCAAAAAAGTATAATGTCTCTTTTTCAACACACACTGGGCTTTGAAGATAAAGGTCAGAGGCTTGAGGCGTCTTGTTTTTATGTGAATAGGTAAAGAAGAGAATGCTCAGAGGATTGGGATTTTTCTTCGTGTACACTCTAGAATAAATGTTTTATTTTATATTTTTAAAATTTAAATATTATTTTCTCCAGACAAAAATAAAAGATAGAGAAAAGTGATAATAGGGATGGGAAAAATGCTGGAGGAGCTCCAATTATGAATGGCTTATGTGTTCTGGTAGAATGCTCTGCTCCCTGACAGTCCTCCTGGTTTCTTGATGGAATAGTTCAATACTAAGGAGATGGTCAGGGTGATGTATTTATCTTTTGGAAATACCAATCCTCAATTTATAGATAAACATTTTTAGTTATTCTTACAATTATTTTTTGTATGGTGTACTATCTGATATACTATAGGGCAGTACAGCTTTTATAGTGGTGATTTCCACATCCACGGATTCAACCAACCGAGGATTAAAAATATTCTGAAAAAAATGTCCAGAAAGTTCCAAAAGGCTAAACCTGAATCTGCAGCATGCTGAGCATTGGGTTGAAACCATGAGAGTAAAGTGATGTGTAGGCATTGTATTAGGCCCTACAAATAATCTGGAAATCATTTAAAGTATATGGGAGGATGTGTGTAGGTCATATGCAAATACAACATCATTTTATATAAGGAACGTTCTTGGATTTTTGGTTTCTACAGGGGGTCCTGGAAACAAGCCGCCATAGATACCAAGGGATGACTGTATAATAGTATTTTTTCTGATTTTAAAACTAATACGTTTACTGTTAAAAATTTTTAAAAATATTCTTCGTTCAAACAATAAATATTTTTGAGATCCTATTATATGTAGCCTCTAGGAATGCAGTATCAAACAAAAATAGACATAGTCTCTGTTTTCATGGAGTTTAGAATCAAACATAAAGCACAGAGAAGAAATGTCATTCACTTATTCATTAACAGATATTTATTGAGCATCCGTTCTTATAACCATGTGAAAATTGCCTGTAATGCCAGTACTTAGAGTTTATTGTTAAATTTTTCTTTTTTCTTTTTTTTTTTTTTTTTTTGAGACAGAGTCTCGCTCTGCCACCCAGGCTGGAGTGCAGTGGCCGGATCTCAGCTCACTGCAAGCTCCACCTCCCGGGTTCACGCCATTCTCCTGCCTCAGCCTCCTGAGTAGCTGGGACTACAGGCGCCCACCACCTCGCCCGGCTAGTTTTTTCGTATTTTTTAGTAGAGACGGGGTTTCACCGTGTCAGCCAGGATGGTCTCGATCTCCTGACCTCGTGATCCGCCCGTCTCGGCCTCCCAAAGTGCTGGGATTACAGGCTTGAGCCACCGCGCCCGGCCATTGTTAAATTTTTCTTAGTAAATAGGCAAACAGTAGGTAGGAAAACAGATACAGTAGGTAGGAAAATAGATAGATAGATAGATAGATAGATAGATAGATAGATAGATAGATGGATAGATAGATAGAGAGATGTAAATAGACAGATAGGTATAGATAGATATCTTGATATAGGTATTGATAGATAACTGTATCTTGAACATTTCCTGAGTATAACTAGCCTCATAATCTCAAAGTGAAAATATGCTCATATCATTTTATTTTTTCCAAGAAATTGCCTAAGCACTCATCTGCTGAATAAGCAGGAAGCTCAGTATTTTCCTCCAAGGATTATCTCTCTTGTTGAAAAGTCTGAGAATCCAGGCGCTTTCAAGGTTGTAAAGGGTGGATCAGGCTGATTTCCACCTGAGGCTTCACACAGTTGTCCCAGTATACCCTCAACACGGAGTGAGACCTGCCTGATCCCACAGCAGATGTTTATCCACTACTGACCTGAGGCCTGGCTGACACAGGTTACCACGCAGCTTTCTTAGTTCTTTTGCAGAGCATGATCCCACGCCCTCAGAGCCAAGGGCAATCAGTATCCACCTCTCCAGTGCTCTGAGTGTTGTGGCATTAAGGGTGCAACATTTTCGAATTACAGGCAAATCCACATTCTAGGACATCACCAGCCCGAGAAGAGCTGAGTCAGACCTGAACCCTGATGCTCTTGCCTTCCTATGGATCCACCTAGAACAGTTTTCTCAACCCACAGTGAGAAATATATTTACTCAATCCAGTATACACACAAGGGCACAGGCACTCATATACATAGATTTGAAACAAAAGTATCACAGAACTTATCTTTACTACATATGATCGACATTCCTATAATCTTCGTCTATTCTATTCTGCCATTTTATTTTATTTTTAAATACTGGTGGTCCATTAGTGATTTAAGGCCCATCATTTGAAAAACACTGATATAAACGTTGGCTACTTTTTCTATTTAAACCTTCAGGTCAAAAGGGTCTGATTACGCCCTGTTTCCTTGGACAATAGAGATAAAGGTGAACCCTTTCAAGGAAGCTACCTTCAGAGATCCAGGGGCCCTGTACCCATTCTCATAGGAAGCCTTTCTCAGTGATTTAAAGAGACGGACTCATCAGCGAGGCCTCACCCGTACCCTTGTACAAGTGATTTCAAAGCGCTAACACGCTCTCTTCCAGATAATGAGGATCTACTTTCATCGATCGCAAATGATTTTCTGGCACAACTCTTGCTGGAGAAGAGAACATTTCGTTTTTGGATGGCGTCAGGATCTCTTCTGACCTCAACAACGCTAACTAATAGTCAAATACTACTTTTAAAAATTAAATAATATTTGAGTTACTCTTGGAGTATACTGGCTGGAAGGGCATATGAGGAAGGCTTGTTTTTTCACCTAGGTGCTGGTCCCCTCGGAGCGTTCAGTTGGTGAAAGTTCAGTATGTACCAGCCACTCTTCAAAACAACTCCAGTAACCTAAATGCCCACCAAGGACTGAACAGATAAATACATTGTGGAATATTCACACAATGGAATAATATACAGTAATGTGACTGAACAATTTGTAATATAGTAATGTGAGTGAACAATTTACAATTACAGGCAATGTGTGTGATTGTATTCGTCCATTTTCACAATGCTGTAAAGAAATACCCAAGACTGGGTAATTTATAAAGGAAAAAGTAAACTTACAATCATGGTGGGAGGGGAAGCAGGCACTTTCTTCACAAGGTGGCAGGAAAGAGAAGAGCAAAGCGAGGTGGGAAGAGTCCCTTATAAAACCATCAGGTCTCATGAGAACTCACCATCACAAGAACAACCCGGGGAAATTGCCCCCACGATCCAATCACCTCCCACCCTCGACATGTTGGGATTTACAGTTTGAGATGAGGTTAAGGTGGGGACCCCGAGCTAAACCATATCAATGGCGCGTAAGAGGAAAGCCTCAGAAACTCTTGGCATTGTATCCAAGCCACTTAAACAAGCTACAGTGAATAATGGAGGCCATTTTAAAAGTGGTTTATGACCAAATTCTTTCGTAAATGTTAAGTAGGATTTTATAAGGTTCTTCTCATGATCTCCAATAGTTTAAAAGCTTAGAAACACCTATATTCTGAAATGCAAAAGTAGAAGAAATTGTTATTGAGCACTATGATACATATATTTAAGGTGAAAATAATATATTATGAAAAAGCCCAATTTATACTTTTCATTAGAAAGTATGCGGGTTTTGTGCTGTACTACTTTTAGTACAGTCATTCACTTCTGTATGAGTTCGTTCTCACTATGCTATAAGGACATACCCAAAACTGGGTAGTTTTTTTTGTGGCTTTTGTTTTTGTTTTTTTGAGACAGAGTCTTGCTCTGTTGGCCAGGCTGGAGTGCAGTGGTGTGATCTCGGCTCACTGCAACCTCCATCTCCTGGGCTCAAGCAATTCTCCTGCCTTAGCCTCCCGACTTGCTGGGATTACAGGAGTGTGCCACCACGCCCGGCTATTTTTTGGATTTTTAGTAGAGACAGGGTTTCACCATGTTAGGCAGGCTGGTCTCAAACTCCTGATCTCAGGTGATCCACCTGCCTCGGCCTCCCAAAGTGCTGGGATTACAGGTGTGAGCCACCGCACCCAGCCAAAACTGGGTAGTTTCTGAATGAAAAAGGTTTAATAGACTCACAGTTCTGCAGGGCTGGGGAGGCCTCAGGAAACTTACCATCATGGTGGAAGGGGAAGCAAACACGTCCTTCTCACATGGTGGCAGCAAGGAGAAGTGCAGAGCGAAGAGGAGGAAAAGCCCCGTATAAAACCATTAGATCTCATGAGAACTCACTATCAGGAGAACAGCAGGTAACCACCCCCGTGATTCAGTTACCTCCCACCAGGAGGGGATTATGGGAACTACAAGGCAAGTGAGACTTGGGTGGGAACACAGCCAGACCATCTCAGCTGTATAATGACATTTTGGTCAGTGATGAACCACATATTCAACAGTGGTCCCATACGATTGTTATTTATCCTAAAATAAAAATTTAATTAAAAAATAAAAAAATTATGATAATAGTAGGTGGGCTGCCTAAGTCTGTTTCCCTTCCTAAAGGCATGTGTTTGATCAATAAGCAGTTTCAGTAAGCATGCAGCATGGTGCTTTCGTTGACATCCCCATCATAAGTTATTACTTTCTTGATTAAATTGTTTACTTTGAGATAACTTTAGATGGACAGAGTTGTAAGAAATAATACAAAGAGATCCCATGTATCCTTTATGCAGTTTCCCCCAATGTTGACATCTTTCAAAACTGTAATACAGTATCAACCTGGATATTTACAGTGATACAGTGCACCAATATTATTGAGGTCCCCAATTTGACTTGTATTCATTTGTGTGTGTGCATGTATACAAGTTTTGTTCTGTGCAATTTTATCCCACATGTAGTTTCCTGTATCCATCACGAGAGTCAAAATACAGGATAGTTCCATCATTATAAGGATCCTTCATATTCTGTTATCACCACACCCTCTTCTTTCTAGTCTCTAGCAAACACCAATCTCCATTTTTATAACCTTGCTATTTCAATAATTTATACAAATGGAATTATAAAGAATGTAACCTTTTAGGATTATATTTTTTCACTCAGCATAATTCTCTAGAGATTCATTCAGGTTGTTGAGTATATAAATAGTTCAATCTTTTTCATGGCTGAGTAGTATTTCATGGTATTGATGTACCACAATTTGTTCAACATTCACCCTTTGAAAGATATCTGGATTGCTTTTAGTTTGAGGTTACTGCAAATATAGCTGCTACTAATATTTTTGAATAGGTTTTTATGTGAATGTAAGTTTTTATTTTTCTTGGATAAATGCCCAGTAGTGCAACTGGTGTGTTGTATGATAATTGCATGGTTCATCTTTTAAAACATTGCCAAACTGTTTTCCAAAGTGACTGTACCATTTTACATCACCACCAGCAATGTATGAGTAATTAAGTTTCTCTGCATCCTTGCTAGCACTTGGTCTTGTCACTATTTTTTATGCTAGCCATTTTGATAGGTATGTAGTAGTATCTCATTGTTGTCTAAATTTACATTTTGCTAATGGCTAATAACGTTGAAAATATTTTCATGTGTTTATTTCCATCTGTGTATCTTCTTTGGTGAAATGTCTTTTCATGTATTTTTCCCATCTTCTGATTGAATTGTTTTTTTTTCACTGTTGAGTTTTTTCTTTACATATTCTATATATTAGTGCTTTTTCAGATATCTGATTTGCATATACTTTCTCTCACTATGTAGCTTGTCTTTCCTCTTAATGTGATATTTTTGCAGATCAAAGGTTTATAATTTTGATAAAGTCCAATGTATCAGTTTTTTCCTTTATGATTGTCTTTTTAGTGTCAAGTCTAAGAACTCTTTGCCTGGCTCTAAACTCCAAAATTTTCCTCTTACTTTTTTTCTATAAGTTGTATAGTTTTATACATGGTAAGTTAATGATCCATTTTGAGTTAATTTTTGTATACAATGTGGTATGTAGGACAAGGTGTGGTTTTTTTCCTTGCCTATGTATGTCTGTCCAGTTGCTCCAGCCCCATTTATTGAAAGGCTATCTTTCCTCCATTGAATTGCTTTTGTACATTTGTCAAAAACCAGTTGGGCTTATTTTGTGGGTGTATTTCTGAGTTCTCTATCCTGTTTCCTTAATCTGTGTGTCTGTCTCTCTATCAATACAATACAGGTTTGATTACTGTAGCTCTATACTAAGTCTTGAAATCAGGTAAACTGAATCTTTTCACTTTATTTATTTACTTAGTTAGTTAGGTTTTGAGACAGAGTCTCTCACTGTTGCCTAGGCTGGAGTACAGTGGCGCGATCTCGGCTCACTGGAACCTTCACCTCCCAGGTTCAAGCTGCCTCAGCCTCCTGAGTAGCTGGGATTACAGGCACCCACCACCATGTGTGACTAATTTTTTGTATTTTTAGTAGAGACGGAGTTTCACTATCTTGGCCAGGCTGGTCTTGAACACCTGACCTTGTGATCCACCCACTTGGCCTCCCAAAGTGTTGGGATTACAGGTATGAGCCACTGCGCCCAGCCCTCTCACTTTATTTTTCTTTTTCAAAGTAATTTTAGCTATGCAACTTTCTTTACCTTTCCATACACATTTTAGGATAATCTTGTCTCTATCAACAAAACATCTATCAACAAAAACATCTTACCATGATAGGAATTACATTACACTTGTATATTAATTTAGGGAAAATCAATATCTTTATTAAGTTGTCTTCTAACCCATGAACACACTATGTTTTGCTGTTGCTCTTCTTTTAAAAATACTTTAAGTTCTAGGATACATGTGAACAATGTGCAAGTTTGTTACATAGGTATACATGTACCATGTTGGTGTGCTGCACCCATTAACTTGTCATTTACATTAGGTATTTCTCCTAATGCTATCCCTCCCCCAGCCCCTCACCCCATGACAGGCCCCAGGGTGTGATGTTCCCTGCCCTGTGTCCAAGTGTTCTCATTGTTCAATTCCCACATATTAATGAGAACATGTGGTGCTTGGTTTTCTGTCCTTGTGATAGTTTGCTCGGAGATGGTTTCCAACTGCATCCATGTCCCTGCAAGGAACTTGAATCCATCCTTTTTTATGGCTGCATAGTATTCCATGGTGTGTATGTGCCACATTTTCTTTATCCAGTCTATCATTGATAGACATTTGGGCTGGTTCCAAGGCTTTGCTATTGTGAATAGTGCTGCAGTAAACATACATGTGCACGTGTCTTTAGAGTAGCATGATTTATAACCCTTTGGGTATATACCCAGTAATGAGATGGCTGGGTCAAATGGTATTTCTAGTTCCAGATCTTTGAGGAATCGCCACAGTATCTTCCACAATGGTTGAACTAGTTTACAGTACCACCAACAGTGTAAAAGCATTCCTATTTCTCCATATCCTCTCTAGCACCTGTTGTTTCCTGACTTTTTAATGATCGCCATTCTAACTGGTGTGAGATGGTATCTCATTGTGGTTTTGATTTGCATTTCTTTGATGACCAGTGATGATGAGCGTTTTTTCATGTGTCTGTTGGCTGCATAAATGTCTTCTTTTGATAAGTGTCTGTTTATATCCTTTGCCCACTTTTTGATGGGCTTGTTTGTTTGCTTCTTGTAAATTTGTTTAAGTTCTTTGTAGATTCTGGTCATCAGCCTTTTGTCAGATGGGTAGATTGCAAAAATTTTCTCCCATTCTGTAGGTTGCCTGTTAACTCTGATGGTCATTTCTTTTGCTGTGCAGAAGCTCTTTAGTTTAATTAGATCCCATTTGTCTATTTTGACTTTTACTGCCATTGCTTTTGGTGTTTTAGTCATGAAGTCCTCGTCCTTGTCCATGCCTATGTCCTGAATGGTATTGCCTAGGTTTTCTTCTAGGGTTTTTATGGTTTTAGGTCTAACATTCAAGTCTTTAACCCATCTTGAATTAATTTTTGTATACGATGAAAGGAAGGGATCCAGTTTCAGCTTTCTACATATGGCTAGCCAGTTTTCCCAGCACCATTTATTAAATAGGGAATGCTTTCCCCATTTCTTGTTTTTGTCAGGTTTGTCAAAGATCAGATGGTTGTAGATGTGTGGTGTTATTTCTGAGGCCTCTGTTCTGTTCCATTGGTCCATATCTCTGTTTTGGTTACTGTAGCCTTGTAGTATAGTTTGAAGTCAGGTAGTGTGATGCCTCCAGCTTTGTTCTTTTTGCTTAGGATTGTCTTGACAATGTGGGTTCTTTTCTGGTTCCACACGAACTTTAAAGTAGTTATTTCCAACTTTGTGAAGAAAGTCATTGATTGCTTGATGGGGATGGCATTGAATCTACAGAGTATCTTGGGCTGTGTGGCCATTTTCACGATATTGATTCTGCCTATCCATGAGCATGGAATGTTCTTCCACTTGTTTATGTCCTCTTTTATGTCGTTGAGCAGTGGTTTGTAGTCCTCCTTGAAGAGGTCCTTCACATCCCTTGTAAGTTGGATTCCTAGGTATTTTATTTTCTTTGTAGCCACTGTGAATGGGAGTTCACTCATGATTTAGCTCTCCGTTTGTTGTTGGTGTGTAAGAATGCTTGTGATTTTTGCACATTAATTTTGTATCCTGAGACTTTGCTGAAGTTGCTTATCAGCTTAAGGAGATTTTGGGCTGAGACAATGGGGTTTTCTAAATATACAATCATGTCATCTGCAAACAGGGACATTTTGACTTCCTCTTTTCCTAATTGAATGCCCTTTATTTCTTTTTCCTGCCTGATTGCCCTGGCCAGAACTTCCAACACTATGTTGAATAGGATTGGTGAGAGAGGGCATCCGTGTCTTGCGCCAGTTTTCAAAGGGAATGCTTCCAGTTTTTGCCCATTCAGTATGATATTGGCTGTGGGTTTGACATAAGTAGCTCTTATTATTTTCAGATACGTTCCATCAATACCGAGTTTATTGAGAGTTTTTAGCATGAAGGGCTGTTGAATTTTGTTGAAGGCCTTTTATGCATCTATTGAGATAATCATACGGTTTTTG
Source organism: Chlorocebus sabaeus (assembly GCF_047675955.1). Classification (NCBI taxonomy): domain Eukaryota; kingdom Metazoa; phylum Chordata; class Mammalia; order Primates; family Cercopithecidae; genus Chlorocebus; species Chlorocebus sabaeus. The sequence continues at coordinate 42,260,306 of NC_132923.1, read as the reverse complement.
TCTTTGGTTCTGTTTATGTGATGGATTATGTTTACTGATTTGTGGTATGTTGAACCAGCCTTGCATCTCACAGATAAAGCCTACTTGAGAGTGGTGGGTAAGCTTTTTGATGTGCTGCTGGATTTGGTTTGCCACTATTTAACTGAGGATTTTTGCATCAATGTTCATCCAGGATATTGGTCCAAAATTCTCTTTTTTTGTTGTGTCTCTGCCAGGCTTCGGTATCAGGATGATGCTGGCCTCATAAAATGAGTTAGAGAGGATTCCCTCTTTTTCTATTGGTTGCAATAGTTTTAGAAGGAATGGTACCAGCTCCTCTTTGTACGTCTGGTAGAATTCGGCTGTGAATCCATCTGGTCCTGGACTTTGTTTGTTTGGTAGGCTATTAATTATTGCCTCAATTTCAGAGCCTGTTATTGATCTATTCAGGGATTCACCTTCTTCCTGGTTTAGTCTTGGGAGTGTGTATGTGTCCAGGAATTTATCCATTTCTTCTAGATTTTCTAGTTTATTTGCGTAGAGGTGTTTGTAGTATTATCTGATGGTAGTTTGTATTTATGTGGGGTCGGTGATGATATCCCCTTTATCATTTTTTATTGTGTTTATTTGATTCCTCTCTCTTTTCTTCTTTATTAGTCTTGCTAGTGGTCTATCAATTTTGTTGAGCTTTTCAAAAAACCAGCTCCAAGATTCATTGATTTTTTGAAGAGTTTTTTTGTGTCTCTGTCTTCTTCAGTTCTGCTCTGATCTTGGTTATTTCTTGCCTTCTCCTAGTTTTTGAATTTGTTTGCTCTTGCTTCTCTAGTTGTTTTAATTGTGATGTTAGGGTATCAATTTTAGATCCTTCCTGCTTTCTCTTGGGGCATTTAGTGCTATAAATTTCCCTCTACACACTGCTTTAAATGTGTCCCGGAGATTCCAGTACATTGTGTCTTTGTTCTCATTGGTTTCAAAGAACATCTTTATTTTTGCCTTCATTCTGTTATTTGCCCAGTAGTCATTCAGGAGCAGGTTGTTCAATTTCCATGTAGTTGTGCAGTTTTGAGTGACTTTCTTAATCCTGAGTTCTAATTTGATTGCACTATGGTCTGAGAGACAGTTTGTTGTGATATCTCTTTTTTTACATTTGCTGAGGAGTGCTTTACTTCCAACTATCTGGTCAATTTTGGAATAAGTGCGAGTCAGTGCTGAGAAGAATGTATATTCTGTTGATTTGGGGTGGAGAGTTCTGTAGATCTCTTTTAGGTCTGCTTGGTGCAGAGCTGAGTTCAAGTCCTGGATATCCTTGTTAACCTTCTGTCTCGTTGATCTGTCTAATGTTGACAGTGGGGTGTTAAAGTCTCCCATTATTATTGTGTGGGAGTCTAAGTCTCTTTGTAAGTCTCTAAGGACTTGCTTTATGAATCTCGGTGTTCCTGTATTGGGTGCATGTATATTTTAGGATAGTTAGCTCTTCTTGCTGAATTGATCCCTTTACCATTATGTAATGGCCTTCTTTGTCTCTTTTGATCTTTGTTGGTTTAAGGTCTGTTTTATCAGAGAATAGGATTGCAACCCCTGCTTTTTTTTGCTTTCCATTTGCTTGGTAGATCTTCCTCCATCCCTTTATTTTGAGCCTATGTGTATCTCTGCACATGAGATGGGTTTCCTGAATACAACACACTGATAGGTCTTGACTCTTCATCCAATTTACCAGTCTGTGTGTTTTAATTGGGGCATTTAGCCCATTTACATTTAAGGTTAATATTGTTATGTGTGAATTTGATCCTGTCATTATGATGTTAGCTGGTTATTTTGCCTGTTAGTTGGTGCAGTTTCTTCCTAGCATCAATGGTCTTTACAAGTTGGCATGTTTTTGCAATAGCTGGTACTGGTTGTTCCTTTCCATGTTTAGTGCTTCCTTCAGGAGCTCTTGTAAGGCAGGCCTGGTGGTGACAAAATCTCTCAGCATTTGCTTGTCTGTAAAGGACTTTTTTTCTCCTTCACTAATGAAACTTAGTTTGGCCGGATATGAAATTCTGGGTTTAAAATTCTTTTCTTTAAGAATGTTGAATGTTGGCCCTCACTCTCTTCTGGCTTGTAGAGTTTCTGCAAAGAGATCTGCTGTTAGTCTGATGGGCTTCCCTTTGTAGGTAACCTGACCTTTCTCTCTGGCTGCCCTTAACATTTTTTCCTTCATTTCAACCTTGGTGAATCTGACAATTATGTGTTTTGCAGTTGCTCTTCTTGAGGACTATCTTTGTGGCATTCTCTGTACTTCCTGAATTTGAATGTTGGCTTGCCTCGCTAGGTTGGGGAAGTTCTCCTGGATAATATCCCAAAAAGCATTTTCCAGCTTGGTTCCATTCTCCTGTCACTTTCAGATACATCACTCAAACGTGGATTTGGTCTTTTCACATAGTCCCATATTTCTTGGAGGTTTTGTTCATTTCTTTTTACTCCTTTTTCTCTAAACTTCTCTTCTTGCTTTATTTCATTGATTTGATCTCCAATCATTGATACCCTTTCTTCCACTTGATCGAATTGGCTATTGAAACTTGTGCATCTGTTGTGCAGTTCTTGTGCCATAGTTTTCAGCTCCATTGGGTCATTTAAGGTCTTCTCTACACTGCTTATTCTAGTTAGCCATTCATCTAATCTTTTCTCAAGATTTTTAGCTTCCTTTCAATGGGTTCGAACATCCTTCTTTAGGTCGGAGGAGTTTGGTATTACTGACCTTCTGAAGCCTTCTTCTGTCAGCTCACCAAAGTCTTTCTCCATCCAACTTTGTTCTGTTGCTGGCGAGGAGCTGCAATCCTTTGGAGGAGAAGAGGTGCTCTGGTTTTTAGAATTTTCAGCTTTCCTGCTCTGGTTTCTCCCCATCTTTGTGGTTTTATCTACTTTTGGTGTTTGATGTTGGTGACCTATAGATCGGGTTTTGGTGTGGATGTCCTTTTTATTGATGTTGATGCTATTCCTTTCTGTTTGTTAGTTTTTCTTGTAACAGTCAGGTCCCTCAGCTGCAGGTCTGTTGGAGTTTGCTGGAGGTCCACTGCAGACCCTGTGTTCCTGGGTATCACCAGGAGAGGCTGCAGAACAGCAAATATTGCGGAACAGCAAATAGTGCTGCCTGATCCTTCCTCTGGAAGCTTTGTCCCAGAGGGGCACCCACCTGTATGAGGTGTCAGTCAGCCCCTACAGGGAGTTGGCTCCCAATTAGGCTACGTGGGTTCAGGGACCCACCCGCTGTCTGTCCATTCTCTGAGCTCAAACACTGTACTGGGAGAACCACTGCTCTCTTCAGAGCTGTCAGACAGGGACATTCAAGTCTGCAGAAGTTTCTACTGCCTTTTATTCAGCTATGCCCTGCCCCAGAGATGGAGTCTACAGAGGCGGCAGGCCTGGCTGAGCTGCAGTGGATTCTGCCCAGTTTGAGCTTCCTGGGCTGCTTTGTTTATGTACTCAAGTCTCAGCAATAATGGACGCCCCTCCCCCTGCCAGGCTGCTGCGTCGCAGGTTGATCTCAAACTGCTGCAGTAGCAGTGAGCAAGGCTTGGTGGGCATGTGACCCACCAAGCCAGGCGCGGGATGTAATCTCCTGGTGTGCCATTTGCTAAGACCCTTGGAAAAGCTCAGTATTTGGGCAGAAGTGTCCAATTTTCCAGGTACCATCTGTCACGGCTTCCCTTGGATAGGAAAAGGAAATCCCCTGACCCCTTGCACATCCCGGGTGAGGCGATGCGCTGCTCTGCTTTGGCTTGCCCACTGTCCAACCAGTCGCAGTGAGATGAACCTGGTACCTCAGTTGGCAATGCAGAAATCACCTGTCTTCTACGTTGATCACCCTGGGACCTGAAGACTGGAGCTGTTCCTATTCAGCAATCTTGGAAGAATGTGCATTTTTAACAGGGACTTCAGGGACTTGTGAGTTGAAAACCATGGAACTACATCAAATTACCTCAAAAATATCCCCAAATGTTTATAAACAAAGCCAAAGGCATGCACTCAGGCCTGGTGAAGTTCAGGAACTGTGCAAGAGGCTTCTGGCTCAGAGGGGCTGAAGCAGATCTGTTTTGCCATTTCTTTAGATCTTCTTTGATACTTTTTATTAACATTGTTTAGTTTTGGGAACATAAAGGATATTGTTTATGTTTTGTTAAATTTATACCTTAAGTAGTTCATTTTTATTGAGCAATTTATAAACAGTACAAGTATTTTTCATTTCTGTGTCCCTGTGTTTATTGCTAGTATATAAAAATACAGTTGATTTTTGTGTATTTATCTTGTATCCTGCAAACTTGCTGAACTCATTTATTTCTTGGAGTATTTTTGTTGATTACTTTTCACTTTCTATGTAGACAATCATGTAATTTTAAAATAGAAATAGTTTTATTTATGTCTTCCTTATTTGCATGCTTTTAAATTTTCTTTCCTTGCCTTATTTCTTATTAACTTTTGCCACTATTTTGAATAAGATTGGTGAGTGTGGACATATTTGCCTTATTTCTGATCTTAGGAGAAAAACCTCATTTTTTACCAAATATAACGTTAGCTGTAGGGTTTTTTTTTTTTTTTTTTTTTAAGATGCTTTTTATCATGCTAGGGAAATTATCTCCTAGTCTTATTTTTCTGAGTTTTTATGATGAATGGGTGCTGATTTTGTCAAATTTTTTTTCTGCATCGATTGATATGCATGTGGCTCTTCATTTTTAGCCTGTTAATGGGATGAATTACACTGATTGATTTTCAAAAACTACATCAGCCTTGCAACCCTGGTATAAATCTCTCTTGGTCAGAGAATATAATTATATGCTGAATTCAATTTGCTAATACTTTGTTAAGAATTCTTGTGTTTATATCATGAGGGATATAGATCTTTAGTTTTCTTTTTGCACTGTCTTTACCTGGTTTTGGTAGTAAGACAATACTAACCTCCTAAAATGAATTGGGAAATATTCATGCCTCTTTTATTTTCTGGAAAAGATTGTATAGAATTGGTGTTAATTCTTTTTTTAAATGTTTGGTAAAGTTCCCCAGTGAAACCATCTGGATGTGGAGATTTCATTTTTAGGAGTTTTAAGATTACAAATTCAATTTCCTTCATAGTTACAAATCTGAATTATCTATTTCATATAAGTAATTTGTGGTAGTTTGTATTTTCTGAGCAATTGGTCCATTTCATCTAATTTGTCAAATTTACATATATAGACTTGTTAATATGCATGTAGACTTTTAAATAATCAGAGAATACTACTGCGTCCAGAGTTGGTTCCTTCTGGTGGGTTCTTGGTCTCGCTGACTTCAAGAATAAAGCCGCAGACCTTCATGGTGAGTGTTATAGCTCTTAAAGGTGGCATGGACACGAAGAGTGAGCAGCAGCAAGATTTATTGTGAAGAGCAAAAGAACAAAGCTTCCCAGCGTGGAAGGGGACCTGAGCGGGTTGCTGCTGCTGGCTGAGGTGGCCAGCTTTTATTCCCTTATTTGTCCCTACCCACGTCCTGCTGATTGGTCCATTTTATAGAGTGCTGATTGGTCCATTTTACAGAGTGCTGATTGGTGCTTTTACAATCTTTTAGCTAGACACAGAGCACTGATTGATGTGTTTTTACAGAGTACTGATTGGTGCATTTGCAATCCTTTAGCTAGACACAGAGCGTTGATTGGTGCGTTTTTACGGAGTGCTGATTGGTGCATTTACAATCCTTTAGCTAGACTTAGAGTGCTGATTGGTGCATTTACAGTCCTCTAGCTAGACAGAAAAGTTGTCCAAGTCCTCACCCAACCCAGGAAGTTCAGCTGGCTTCACCTCTCAATCCCCCCTCTAAACAGGACACCCCAACTGCTGTTGGGAATTGGGCGATGACTGCTCTAGCTACTTCCTGCTGGATAGGGGCAAAGAAAGGGCTCTGCAGTTGTAGTGTCCTCCAGAGGGGAACTCTTTAGGCCAGTTAAAGGGACAGCAGGTCAGTACAGGGGTCTTCAGTATAAGTTGTTAGTTGAGCTCATTTGGGGTTCCATTTGTAAGACCATCTGTAGTTTCATGGTCTCCATCCTAGAGGAAACAAATTTGACAAGGAGGTTAAAAATACAGGGCCCAAAGGCGAGTAATAGCAAGATGTCTGTCATGGGACCTAGAAAGGGGAGAAGCCATGTCACCCAACTTCAGAGGTTGGTATAAGAGTTTCAAAGGCGTTGTCTGATTTCAGAAGCCTTTTCCTGTAAATGCCGGGGGGTATCTCGTATTATCTCTGCCTGGTTAGTGTAAAAACAACATTCTTCCCCTAAGAAGGTGCAGAGTCCTCATTTTTCAGCAAAGAGGTGGTCTAGGCCTTGGCAGTTTTGGAGAGTCTCTGCTGCCAAAGAGTCTATTTGGGATTGTAGAGTGAGGATAGATTTCGTTATTTCTTGCAAACTGTCTGAGAAATCCTTTGAGAGTGTGTGGTAGTAGGATACTGAAGTGGACAAAACTGCTCTTCTGGTTCCTGTAGCAGTGGCCATTCCTAACCTATAAGTAGGGGTATTAGTTGTATGGCCCTGCACTGATGCACTAGAGCTTTGAGGGGCACTGATAGGGTCTGATTTCCTGGAGCAATATTAATGTTGGGACTTAGGAAGACTAAGGTGCAGGTGCTTGTCCAGTTGGTGGGGAGGCAGATATAGGTTGAAGCTCCACATAAGAAGAATATGCTTTGGCTGGGTAGACAGAAATTTACCCTGGCTTTTAAAGGAATAGGGTACACTGTTTTTTCTTTACTACTTCTATCTCTCTCTTTTTCTGTCTTTCCTTCTCTGTCTCTCTCTTTCTCTCTCTCTGGCTCCATCATTGTCTCTTTGTCTCCTCCTCTTTCTCTCTCTTTCTTTCTATTTGTCTTTTTCTGCCTCTGCCAGCCACTTATGCTGCTGTTCTCCCCTCTCCTTCCCCTTTTGATGGCTTCAGCAGTGTAAGACTACCACTTCCTTGGGTTTTTGCACTGCACACAATAACTCCATGGTTTCCTTGTGATATTTAATGGGGGTTCTCCCAGAGGTTAGGCATTCTCTTTCTTTCCATATTGCAGCATGGGCATGTAGGAGTAGATAAGCATATCTGCTCTCTGTATACACATTTATTCTTTTTCCCTTTCCCAGTTCTAAGGCTTGGGTAAGTGCCAGTAGTTCTGCTAACTGGGCGCTGGTCCCTGCGGGAAGAGGCTTACTTTCAAGTACTGTTACATCACTAACTATGGCATAACCTGCCTTTCATGTCTCATTCTTCACAAATGAACTTCCATCGGTATATAGGTTAAGGTCAGGATTAGCTAAGGGGACTTCTAAGAGAGCCTCTCAGGTGGCATAAGTCTGGACTAAAATTTGTTGGCAATCATGCTCGACTGGTTCTCCATCCTCTGGGAGAAAAGTGGCAGGGTTGAGGGCCACACACGTGCGTATTTGAAGCACTGGTCCATCAAGAAGTAGTGCCTGGTATCTGAGCAGGCAGTTGTCTGACAGCCATAAACTTCCTTTGGCACTTAGTATGCCATTTACATCATGAGTAGTCCAGACAGTGAAATCCTTTCCTTGTATTATTTTGATAGCCTCTGATACTAATACAGCCACCACTGCAACTACTCATAAACAGTGAGGCCAGCCTTTTGCTACCATATTTATTTCCTTACTTAGGTATGCCACTGGTTGTGGGGTTATCCCACGAGTCTGAGTAAGGACTCCAAGAGCTATTCCTGCTCTCTCTGTGATGTATAAAGAGAAATTTTGTCCTGTGGGAAGGCTTAAGGCTAGAGCTTGTACTATGGCCTGCTTTAAGATTTTGAAGGCTGTTTCTGCCTCTGGTTCCCATTCTACTAGATGAGTACTTGCCCTCTGGGTCTCCTTGATTAGAGTATAGAGGGGCCTGGCTATCTCGCTGTATCCAGGGATTCATACTCAGCAAAAGCCGATGATTCCAAGGGACCCCTGCAACTGTTTTAATGTCTTAGGGCGAGGATAAACCAGTATAGGCTGTATTCCTTCCTTGCTGAGGGCCCTGGTTCCTCTGGCTAAGATTAGGCCTAGATATTTGACTTGTCGTAGGCAGAGTTGGGCCTTCAATTTAGATGCCTTGTTCCCATTGATTAGCTAGAAAGTTCAAGACATCTAGAGTAGCCTGCTGGCATGAGGCATCCAAACTGGTAGCCAAAAGTAAATCATACACATACTGAAGGACTGGAGTGCCTGGACTTGAGAAGTAGCCTACATCTTGGGCCAGTGCCTAACCAAACAGATGAGGGATATCCCTAAACCCTTGGGGCAAGACCATCCATGTAAGTTGGGATGTGTGGTCTGTGGGATCCTCAAAGGCAAAGAGAAACTGGGAGTTGGAGTGCAGAGGAATATAGAAGAAGGCATCCTTGAGGTCCAGAACAGTGAACCATTCTGCTTCCTCTGGTATTTCAGACAGCAGGGTATAGGGGTTGGGTAGAGCTGAGTACAGAGGAATTACTGCCTCACTGATGAGTCTAAGATCTTGCACTAGTCTCCACTGACCGTTCAGTTTTTGTACTCCTAGAATTGGGGTGTTGCAAGGACTGCTGCATTTTCTTACTAAGCCTTGAGCTTTTAAATGTCTAACAATATCCTGTAATCCTTTATGAGCTTCAGGCTTTAAGGGATATTGCCTTTGGTAATGAAAAGTGGTGGGGTCTTTTAGCCTGATTTGGATCGGGTGGACATTTTTTGCCCTTCTGAATTGTCCTTCCAATGCCCAGACTTCAGGGTTGATTCCCTCCTTAAGCAGGGGACAACAAATGGGTAACTTGTTCCCCATATTCATGTAGATAATAGCTCCAGCTTTGGTTAATATATCCCTCCCTAATAAGGGTGTGGGACTTTCAGGCATAACAAGAAAGGCATGTGAAAAGAGCGAAGTCTCCCAATTACAACTGAGGAGGTGGCTGTCCCAGAATTCCTCTGATGGTAACAGACCTTGAGGACAGGAGATTAACATTGAGAAAGCCGCGCCAGTGTCCAGGAGGAAGTCAATTTCCTGACCCTCAATGGTTAAACGCACCCAGAGCTCAGTGAGGGTGATGACATGAGCTGGCGCTTGCCCTGGGCACCCTCAGTCCTGTTGCTGGATCATCTGGTTGGGGGCTTCTGGCCCAGAGAACCTTTGCCCTCTGGGGCAGTGTGCTTTACAGTGATTACCTCGGCATAGTAGACATGGGCAAGTGGGCAGCTTGTTTCTTGTTGAACAATCTTTTTTAAAGTGTCCTTGCAAACCACAGTGATGACAAGCCCTACCGGGTGATTGGCCTGCTCCATTTTCTGTCCTCTCTCAACCACCAAGGTTTGTTTGTCTGAGGGCCATGGCTAAGGCTGCGGCCTTTCTCTGATCTCGCTTTTCCTTTTTGGCCTGTTCCTCTTGGTCTCTATTACAGAACACCGAGGTTGCCAGGTTTAATAATGCCTCCAGATTTTGTTCAGGGCCCAGGGCTCACTTCTGGAGGTTTCTCTTGATATCTGTGGCTGATTGGGTAATAAACTTATCTTTTAGGATCAATTGACCCTCGAGTGAGTCAGGTAACAGGGGAGTATATTTTCTTAAGGCCTGTAGCTGCTCAAGGAAGGCAGAAGAATTTTCTTCCTTTCCCTGAGTTATGGTGGACATCGTTGAATAATTCATGGGCTTTTTCCTAATTCTCCTTAGTCCTTCTAGAACATGGTCAGTAGATGTTTGTGACTCTAGTCCCCATGATCAGAGTCGAGGTCCCAGTGGGGATCCATACTGGGGACAGTTTGCTGACCGGTAGGGAATTTGCCCCTTTCTTTGACTGTCATTCTATCATTTACTTGACTAAGATACCAGGTATCTCCAAACTCTCTGGCTACAGCTAAATCCACATTCTTTTCATTAAAGACCAGGGTTTGATCTAACAATAGCATGACATCTCTCCAAGCGAGGTTGAAGGTTTGCCCTAGACCCTGTAGGACATCTGTATACCTATCAGGATCATCCGAAAACCTCCCCAGGTCTGCCTTGATCTGCCTTTAAACCAGAGAGGGAGAAGGGGACATGTAACCAGGTTGGGCCAAATTCCTCTCCCCCTACAGCTTGAAGGGGACATAACTGATAGCCTGGGGGTTTTTGTGGTCCTTTAGAGATTTCTTTGCTTGTTTCTTTCTGGGTGGGGGAGATTAGAGAAGGCTTATCATTAACAGCAAGGGGAGCTATAGGGTGGCTAGGATATGGGGGTAAGCTGAGAGGTCCTCCTATGGGATGTAAATTGAAAGCTTTGCACAGTTATGGATTCTCCTTCAATGAAAAGAAAGCTTGGACATAAGGTATTTCACTCCATTTGCCTTCCCTCTTACAGAAAAGGTCAAGCTTCAGGACAGTATTGTAATTTATACTTCCCTCAGGTTGCCATTTTCCCCTAGAATAGAGAGAATATCGGGGCAGGCTGTAGTGCAGAAAAAAAAAAGTTGCTTCTTTTTCAGGGTTTGGGGGTCAAATTTGTCCCAATGGCTTAGGATGCATTTCAAGGGTGAGCCTGTTGGTGCTTGAGTGTTTCCCATCTGAAAGAAAAAACCACCCACAGTTTTGGTTTGTTTGTTTTCCCTCACCCCACCCAAGAAACTGCAATGGTCCCTGGACCCTGCTGATCGGAATAGTTGTGCTCACCGACGCAGCAGCAGAAACTCCTCTTGCCCAAGAACCCACCACAGCCCCTGGACCCTGCTGATCAGAATAGTTGTGCTCACCGACGCAGCAGCAGAAACATTACTTTTCCTCTTAGACCCCAAAGAGGACTGAGGAAGGTCGGATTTAGTGACCCTTACCGACACATTCTCGAAAACCTGTTAGAGTCCTAAGTGTTCTCCTGTTAGTACTGAGACCTTACTCCTGTCCTATAAAGGTGTTGTGCCCCAAAAATGAAGTGGAGGGCCACCACTGAGGGAGGGAAGGAATCTCCAGGGTTGGAAGAGTGACGCCTTTTGTCCTCACTTCTCCTCATGTGAATAGGAGGGATATCATTTCTGAGCCTCCCCATATCCTTCCTTCAGGAATAACTTTTGTTAGGCCTGCTAGTCTGAGGAGGGATCCTAAAATTCCAGATAGAAACCCCCCCGACAGGGTTTTGGGCAAATATTATGTCTTTCTGACTGGTGAGCCTGGGTGCCTAATGAAGGGAGCAGATTCCTGAAGTTTATACTAGAAATCATTCTTATAGGAGAAACTAGAAAAGCACCAGAGACAGGGAGTGGTTTTTAGAAGTGGTACTAGCCTGGAGAAGAGAGGTGAGAGGAAGTTTGTCTGACAGGCATTAGGATCCAGGAGGCAAGGGTCAGGATAGATAGGATAGATGGGCAAGTCTCACTCGAGTGATGTGACTTTGAGAGTTCCGCTCATGGCTACAGGGTCAACCAACATTTTGTTGGGACCCCGGAGTTGAATGGCTTTCCTCTGTCGACCCTCGGTTCAGCCCAGAAGTACAGGAAAAGCAGAAGCTGGTTCCAGGCAAACCAACACTCCCAACTCCAAAGAGTTGGGGGTTGTTAGAAAGCTCTTTCCCAGAAAGCCTGACACCTGTGTCTTTAGTCCAGTGGCCACACTAGTCACTTTTAACTGGCTGACAAGTGCCGGTGTTTAGCCCCCAAATTCTAGGAAAAAACAGGACAGAATAGCAAGCGAAAGAGGTCCGATGCTACTCACCACTTGGCAATAGTACCATTTGGGTCACCAAGATGCGTCCGGAGTTGGTTCCTTCTGGGTTCTTGGTCTCGCTGACTTCAAGAATGAAGCTGCGGACCTTTGCAGTGAGTGTTACAGCTCTTAAAGGTGGCATGGACCCAAAGAGTGAACAGCAGCAAGATTTATTGTGAAGAGCGAAAGAACAAAGCTTCCACAGCATGGACCCACGCGGGTTGCTGCTGCTGGCTGGGGTGGCCAGTTTTTATTCCTTTATTTGTCTCCACCCACATCATGCTGATTGGTCCATTTTACAGAGCGCTGATTGGTCCATTTTACAGAGTGCCGATTGACCCATTTTATAGAGTGCTGATTGGTGCATTTACAATCCTTTAGCTAGACACACAGCGCTGATTGGTGTGTTTACAATCCCCTAGCTAGACAGAAAAGTTCTCCAAGTCCCCACTCCACCTGGGAAGTCCAGCTGGCTTCACCTCTCACCGCCTTTGATGTCTGTAGAATATGTAATGGATCTCCTGTTTCATTCTTAATATGGGTTGTAATTTGTGCCTTTTCTCATCAGTCTTGCTAGAGAATTGCCTATTTTATTGATCTTCTTAAAGAAACAGTATTTTTGTTTCATTGATTTTTCTCTATTGCTTTTCTGTTTTCAATTTTATTGATTTCTGCCCTTATCTTTATTATTTCTTTTCTTCTGTTTGCTTCGGATTTATTTTTCTATTTTCTTTCTAGGTTCTCGAGGTAGAAGTTTAGATTATTGATTTGAGACTTTTCCCTTTTTCTAATATATGCATTTGATACATGTATTAGGAAAAACAAACTTTTTCTTCTGAGTACTTACTTACCTCTGTACTACAAATTTTGATATGTTGTACTCTCATTTTTATTCAGTTCAATGAACGTGTTTATTTATTTATGGTGTTAATGTTTCCACTGTAATACATTTGTCTGTTTCTCCATTCAGTTCTGTCAGTTTTTGTTTTCCATATTTTGTAGTTTTTATGTTTGTGCATGTGATTTCTTCTTTGACTTATGAATTACACAGACGTATGTTGTTTAGTTTCTAAGTGTTTGGAGATTTTCTTCTTAATTTTATGTTTTTCATTTCTAGCTTTACTCCATTGTTTTTGGAGAACATACTTTATGTGTTTTCAATTGTTTTTAATTTGTTTAGGTTTGTTTTATGGGTCAGGATATAGACTATCTCAGTAAATGTGCCATGGATACTTGGAAAAAAAATATGTATTCTTCTGTTAAATGGAGTGTTAAAATGTCTATTAGTTCTGGCTGGTGGATGGTGTTGAATTCTATATCCTTGATGACTTTCTATTTGTTCTGTCAATTTGTTGAGAGAATGGTGTTCATGTCTCCACTCCAATAGATTTTTCTATTTCTCCTTTCGATTCTATCAGTTTTTGCTTCCTTTATTTTGTAGCTTTTATGTTTGTGCATGTGTCTGTTTTAGTGTACCGAATGTAAAGAGAGGTTTAGCTAAAATAAAGGCATGAACTTTGTTCTGTGGGTTGACCAGCTGACACTGTGTCAGGTACTGGGAAGGAAAGGCACTGCAAGTATAAAGGGCAAGCGCTTGCATCTCTGGGCAAATCGTCACTCACCGGACACCTCACAGTCTGGCCGAAGTCCCTGAAATGCATCTCTTCTGGTAGAAGTCTCCAAGTTCTCCAGTGTCACTTACCATCATGACTACCTTGAAATGAAGTCAACTCCAATGTTCTTTATAAGGGCTATTAAAAATTGAGTTATTAAATGTGAATTGATTTACTTAACTCATAATTTAAAAAACAAAAACTAATTTAAAAATCTGTCATGTATTGTCATTATTAAATGTTATAGATAGCCTTTTCCATATTAACTTCCCTACTTCCTCGTAAGAATATTTTTACCCACATTGAAAAAGGTGTAATCCTAAAAATGTGACCATTTTTGGAAGGGTTAGCTTTACTTCCTTTTTATGATAACACAATAAATGGTTTTAATACAAACATGTATGTATTAATACCCTGTGCTATCCTCATGACTTTTTTTTGTTGTTTTATGAGACAGTCTTGCTCTGTCACCCAGCCTGGAGTGCAGTGGCACAATATTGACTTATAGAAACCTCTGTCTTCCAGGTTCAAATGATTCTTGTGCCTCAGCCTCCCAGGTAGCTGGGATGATAGGCTTGTGCCACCAAGCCCAGCTAATTTTGTAATTTTAGTAGATATGAGGTTTCACCATGTTGGCCAGGCTGGTCTCTAGCTCCTGGCCTCAAGTGATCCACCTGCCTCACCATCCCAAAGTGCTAGGATTACACGTGTGAGCCACCATGCCCGGCCTCCTCATGACTTTTTTGCTTTCTTATTTATATAATATTCTTCAGGAAATGAGTTTAAACTAGACAATATTTGTATTGAAGAAGAAAGTTCTGGATAGTGGAATTAAGGGCCTTTGCTTGTTACCACACCATCAGGTGGCCAAGTCCAAACTAGGGACTTGCTGCTTCTTCATTACAAGAAGTCCTTGTCTTTTGATTTCATGTGTGAATGGAAAATAAATCTGGGGACCCCAAAATCACTAAGGCAAAGGGAAAAGTCAAGATGGGAACTGCTTCACACAAATCTGCTTCTCATTCAACGATAAAAGCTACATACCTCCCTCACAGTTTGCCCCCACTAGGAAATTCCTTGTGGACCCCAAGATCTTTACTCTAAAACAGTTCTGTCAAATTTCACCCTGATGATGTAGATTGATAGTTTATCTTCACAGGTAAGGTCAAAGGACAGAACTCAAGATCATCCCTCTGCTCACCTGAGACAAATGCATGTCTGATTGCTCCCTCTTGCCTTATGCTTATTTTATCTTATGTAAAAATGCAGATTCACTGAGCTCGATGAATGCATAAGTGACTATTCCTCTACTCCCTCACATGTGAAGACCTGATCAAAGACTCACAAGAATGTAACCGTTTGTCTCTTATCTACCCACATCTTTTAAAAATGTATTCCTCTTGCAATATCTGCTCTTTCTCCTTTAAATATTGAAGCCCTCAAAATCATCTTTGGAGAAAGACACAGACCTGTCTCCCAGGTGCGTGTCCTTAACCATGGCAAAATAAACTTCTAAACTGATTGAGACCTGGCTGGGCGCAGTGGCTCACGCCTGTAATCCAAGCAGTTTGCGAGACCAAGGCAGACAGATCACCTGAGGTCAGGAGTTTGAGACCAGCCTGGCCAATATGGTGAAACCCTGTCTCTACTAAAAATACAAAAATTAGCCAGGCATGGTGGTGTGCACCTATAATCCCAGCTACTCAGGAGGCTGAGGCAGGGAGAATTGCTTGAACATGGGAGGCAGAGGTTTCAGGGAGCCGAGATCGTGCCATTGCATTCCAGCTTGGGCAACAGAGTCAGACTTCATCTCAAAAAAAAAAAAAAAAAAAATGATTGAGACTTGTCTCAGATATTTTTTGGTTTGCACATGCCATTCAGGAGACCATATTTTTCAAAGCACTGGGCAGCTACTTTCTGCTAGGCTCAGAGGGAGACAGAGATAAAGGAGGCAGAGGTTTTGCTTTTAAGCAGTTGACAGTCCTAAAGCCTCAAAGTGCTACCATTTGAATACTAGTGGTTCTAGGCAAATTCTTAACTGCTCTTGTTGTCTTCACCCACTCCGACCTCAGCAGAAAGAATCACTGAGGAGATAAAAGAGTGAAAAGATGGATTGTGATTATATGATGTTGATGCATAATTCAGTGAAATATAAAGTAAGGAAACAGGGACTGTCTGTAGGCTGTGCTACTTAAAAATAAATGACATGTTTCCCAGTCCTTCTAGTGCACTTAAAATGTCATTTGATTATAAAGTTCAATGTATAGACAGGTCTCAGGGAAAATATGTATTGAGTTTTCAAAACCCTTTTAATCCACTGTACCTGGTGGCTAATTTTGAGGAAGCAGAGTCTTGACAAGGTTGTTTCCTGCCAAGTAGTCTGTAGGGAGGTGGTTGGGCAGCTGCTTGCTTTACTTTTTAAGTAGGTGTTTTGCTTGGCATGTGGTCTCTCTTTGGGAAATGGCTGGTCCTGCAGGCCCTTCCATAACCTTCCTCTCAGACAAGTCCTGCCCCACCCTTCACGCCATGGCTCTTGCAGCCCATTGTCTGTTTAAATCTTTGATGTCTCTTAAGACGCAGGGCCACAGCCTCCATGAAGAGCTCCTATCTCAATTCGACCTGCTGGGATTTCCTCATCCTTACAACATACAGGTTTAGTAATCTATACCTGTCACTTAAAAAATATAGGGATGGGCCAGGCACGGTGGCTCACGCCTGTAATCCCAGCATTTTTGGAGGCCGAGGCAGGCGGATCATGAGGTCAGGAGTTCAAGACCAGCCTGACCAACATGAAGAAACCCTGTCTCTAGTAAAAATACAAAAATTAACCAGGCGTGGTGGTAGGTGCCTGTAATCCCAACTACTTGGGAGGCTGAGGCAGGAGAATCGCTGGAACCCGGGAGTCGGAGATTCCAATGAGCTGAGATTGCGCCATTGCACTCCAACCTTAGCGACAGAGTGATACTCCATCTCTCTCTCTCTCTCCCTATATATATATATGTATATATATGGAGAGCAGAGCATAATGGTTAAGACTTCAGGGTCTTTATGGAGGCCTGTGGATTCAAACTCACCACTTACTAGACCAGTTCTTCGGTATAGCTCAGCCTCAGTTCCTTCATCTGAAAATGATGACAGTCATCTCACAGGTTAAGTTAATTCCTTTTTTCTTTCTTTTTTTTTGAGACAGAGTCTTGCTCTGTTGCCCAGGCTGGAGTGCAGTGATGCGATCTTGGCTCACTTCGACTTCTGCCTCCTGGGTTCAAGCGATTCTCCTGCCTCAGCCTCTTAAGTAGCTGGGACTACAGGCACGTGCCACCCACGCCCAGCTAATTTTTGTATTTTTAGGAGAGACGGAGTTTCACTGTGTTGGCCAGGATGGTCTTGATCTCTTGACCTCGTGATCTGCCCCCCTTGGCCTCCCAAAGTGCTGGCATCAGATGTGTGAGGCACTGTGCCTGGCCTAAGTTAATTCTTATAAAGATGTTTAGAACAACTCAAAGGTCCATCAATGGATAAATGATTAAAAAGTTGAATGCATATATGACATTTTGTTTACATATGTTTATATAATTTTTGACATTTTATTTATCTCCTTATCCATTGATGAATTCCTTCTTTAAAAGGAAATTCCTTCCTAAAAAAGAATGAAATTTGGATTCGCGCTACAACGTGTATGAAACTTGAAGACACTAGGCTATGTGAAATAAGCCAGACACAAAAGGACAAATATTGTGTGATTCTACTTACATGATGAGTCTGGAATAGTCAAATACATAGCAACAGAAAGCAGAATAGTGGCCAGGAGAGGTTCAGGGAAAGGGGACGTTGGGAGTCATGGTTTAATGGGTACAGAGTTTCAGTGTGGGATGATCAAAAAAGTTCAGGAGATGAATAGTGGTCATGATTACAAAACGATGCGAATGTATTTAATTCTGCTGAAATGTACACTTAAACGATGATAAGTTATCTAGTATTTTTTACTACATCGAAAAATAGAGTTTAAAAAAAGTGCTTCAAACAGCGTCTGATACATAGTAAGTTCTCTGTATGAGTTACCTGTGGTATCTCTTGCTTACTGATGTTGCTCTTTAACACTTGCATTTTCACTCGGCATTCAGTCTGATGTCGTCTCTTTAATGTCGGGGCAAGGATCTCATCATAATTTGCCTTGTCCTTCACTGACCTGACAGTGTACTTTGCATGTAGCTGGACTCTGTAAATCATTGACTGCTTAGAGCAAATTCCAAATGGCCTGTTTCGTAACGATGTGACCCATGCTGTTACTCCAGTGGAGTTTATCTCGGTGTTTTCTCTGTGGGAGGCTGTTAGCATGGTGCCTCTGAGCTAGGATCTGAAGTCAAGCAGACCTGAGTTTAAATTCCAGTTTTGCCGTTTACTAGCTGTGTACCTTTGGAGAAGTCACTCAGTCTATCTTAGCTTCTATTCAGTTCTGACTAGGATCAATAATACCTATTTTCACATAGTTACTGTAATGATTAAAATGAAATAATTAAATAATTAAATTAAATAACACATGACTCATCCTAGAGGCTCAATAAAGGGTAGTTACTATAACCATTTTTTATCCTAAGCAACACTACCACCTTAACTTCATCACTCAGAGAGACAGTTTCTGAAACCAGCCTTTCGTTTGTAGTGGATGCCAATCTCTGCACTACTGTGGATGTTTCTGCAACAAAGGATAATGTCTTGAGACCCTAACTACTCGGGTGGATTGTGGGACTTAATGTGCTTCCTAGACCCAGCCGTGTCAGATGTGCCAGGAAAATTCTAAAAGCCATTCTCTAAGAAAGAGAGAAGAAGCTTTCTTAACTCAGAGGGAGTTTCCACTCAATACGGACAGCTACTCTTAGGTGTGAATGGCGGCTCAGAGCCTGCAGCGGGGGCAATGCTAAGTATAGTTAGAGCAAAAAGGCCGGGCCTTTCTCCAAAGTCCCTAAGAGATGGAGAGATGGAGAGAAGAGGAATGACTGGCCTACCCAGCCCTAAAGCACACACTTAAGGAGCAGATACATTGCTCAAAGGCTGAACCAGTTTTTTTAAAAAAACAATGTCTATTGTGAATGACTTTGATAGCAGCCAGGAACAGGAAGTAGAGTGGCAGCTGCACAGATGAATCCCTGAGAACTGAGTTTTTCCTGTAGCAGGAACCAGATCTGCGCAGATTAAATCTTGCTCTCTCTAAAACATCTCAGGCAGATTTGTTCCAGAGTGAAGAATGGTGCATTCACTTAGCCTACGGAAGGGGCAAGTGGCCATCCCGAGAGGTGAGTGTTGGGGAACAAATGAGATTCTCTTGGAACTGACATTCCAGGATGTCTAGAAAGTGTCCTCAGCAAATAAAACACACTTGTGGCCTGGAAAGAGACCTTTGATTTCACAGCACGTGAGGCGACTCCAGAATACAAAGCAAAGAGAGAGAGAGAGAGCAAGGTGGGAAAAAAAAGAGGAAGAGCAAACGTGTCAAGAGAACATAATTGCTGTGGAGCAGTTAAGAAGAAAGAGGCCAGAGGACTGTACCCATGCTGTTGCACAAAGCACTTACCACCTGACCAGGAGCCACTGACACCCACTCCCTGCCACCTGTTGCCATTTCTCTGGCTGTCATGCACCTGGCGGTACAGAAGTACTCTGCATGTGTCAGCCATGGCCTCAAACACAGATGAGTTCCATTTTCCTGTCCACGGAAAATATGTGTAGCTAATCTTCCAAAGAACTTTACGTTTAAAAGCTCCTATGTCTAACTTATGAATCTGCGCTTAATCATTACCCATAGTTTGGGAACTGTCACCCTAACCCAACTTTAGATGTTTATCTGTGTCACTAAGGACTGCCTTCAATTCTCATAAATGGTGGGGAAATGCATATAGATATATGTCTATATATAGCAGGTTACCAAGTAGAATGTGCAGTGTGTAATCTTAACCATGAAAAAAATGCTCAAGAAAAAAAGACTAGAAAGTTAGTTTATAGAGGTTATATTCACTTCCTTCTTCATACCTGATACATACTATAGTTTCCAAATTTTTGGAAGTGAACAGATTACTTTTAGAATCTATTTCTCTCTTTCTTTTCTTTCTTTCTTTCTTTCTTTCTTTCTTTCTTTCTTTCTTTCTTTCTTTCTTTCTTTCTTTCCTTTCTTTCTTTCCTTTCTTTCTTTCTTTCTTTCCTTCCTTCCTTCCTTCCTTCCTTCCTTCCTTCCTTCCTTCCTTCTTTCTTTCTTTCTTCTCTCTCTCTCTAAATATGTTTTATATGTAAGTTTTAAAGAAAAAAAGAAATTCCACAGAGCTGCAAAAGCCACATTTCCCTTCAAAGCAAGATGAAGAGCTGAGAACTCCTCTCTCTGGGCCATGGGTGGGTAGAAGGGTGGTGGGCTTGGCAATGACCATCTATTTCTTAAACCATCATGGCCCTCCAAGGCCATGATGAGCAACAGACTCCTTGGAAGAAAGGTGTGATATCAATTCAGGGCTTCCTAAATTGTATTTTAATTTCATAATAGAAATAATACACATTCCTACACTTCGCAAAGCAAGTGTCAAATTACTAAGATAACTTGGGTTTTAATCTCTTCCATTACACATTATTAGTATTGCTAGACTATCAATTTAATTTGGCATATATTTACTTCTTATTATTTACAAGACAGTTTGCAGAAATGCAAAGCTGAACTTTAATCCAGTGGAAGGGAAAATACAGGTACATAGGCCGGGCGCGGTGGCTCAAGCCTGTAATTCCAGCACTTTGGGAGGCCGAGATGGGTGGATCACGAGGTCAGGAGATCGAGACCATCCTGACTAACACAGTGAAACCCCATCTCTACTAAAAAAATACAAAAAACTAGCCGGGCGAGGTGGCGGGCACCTGTAGTCCCAGCTACTCGGGAAGCTGAGGCAGGAGAAGGGTGTAAACCCGGGAGGCGGAGCTTGCAGTGAGCTGAGATCGCGCCACCACACTCCAGCCTGGGCGACAGAGCGAGACTTCGTCTCAAAAAAAAAAAAAAAAAATACAGGTACATACATAACAATGTCACAAGTCAATATATACAATAAATTTGGCAAAAGGCAGTCAAAATGCTATAGGATTAGTATAATAACTTTTTATACTTTCTGAATCCTTTGCAGTCAATATGAGAATTATAAATATAACAATTTGAACTTTCTAAGCAGTCAATTGAGTATTTGATGACTAAAAAGCTCCCTGGTCAGAAAGCTGAGGCAGGAAGATTGCTTGAACTGAAGAGGCGGAGGTTGCAGTGAGTTTAGATTGAGCCACTGCACTCCAGCCTGGGGGACAGAGTAAGACTCCATCTCAAAAGAAAATAATGATAAAATAAAATAAAAATTTACTGGGTCTATTAAGATTTTCAATGAGTAGCATTTCTTTTATTCTATTTAATTTTTAGAATTGTGTCTATGAGAGACTATGATGATTATTTTGAGCTGCTATAAGAAGTTTAACTGCTCCTTGATTTGTTAACATTTTCTTTTCAGTAGATGTGCTCACAGAAATTGTTTAGCTTTGGTTCTGTATTTTGGAACATCTTTTCTATGTGAAGCTTTTCCTGCTATATATACTTGAGCCTTTATTTCACAATTTATGGAAAGTCTGACACCTTCCCTAGTGTTATTGCCAAGTGCCTGGGTGTGTGTTCTGACTCTGCCATTTGCCACTCTGTCACCTTGAGTGGGCCACTTCACTTTTCTGAGCCTGTATTTAACAACAGGACTTGAGTAGTTTGAAATAGTCCATACCATCATTACTCACTGTTGGTTTGGTGGAAACTAGAAGCAGTGATGGTGCCTTAACTGTGGCATTTTTTAAAAAGACACTAACAGGTAACCATTTCTATTTCTATAAGCTCTTGGAGCGCCCTGCTGCATCCCACATGGCACCAGGCTACTGACAACCTTGCTCTCTCCTCTCTCCATATTTCTCCCATTTTCCTCCTCATCCTTACCCCTTCCCTTCTTGATGGTCTGAAGAACTCCAAACTCTTCAATTATGAAGAACAATCCCATTTCTTGAACTCTTTCACAAACTCAATTTTGGGTTTACCTTAGTAAAACCAAACCCATTGTGGTACTTAACAGAAGAAAAAAATTCACATACAGGATCAGGCATTCATAAAACATAGTTGTGTGAGGAAAATAGCAACTTTTATTCTGCATGGGTGAAAGATGTTAAGTAAACATTGTCAGTGTTACGCAATCTTCCGCTCTGAGTTCGACAAGGGTCTCTGAAGTTTTCTGATATTTGAATAACACCAGCAGCATTATAATGTGATAGTGAATGACGGCCTCCCCAACTTTTATTCCTCCTGGGCAAATAATTTTTAAAGAATCTGATTCTTTGTACTAAATCTCTTCCTGCTTGAAATACCCAAGACGCTTTCTGTTGTCCTGCCCTGAGCGCTTATGATAAAAATGAGGGAGTGAAGGCTCAGGTAGGTTAAGTCACTTGCTCAAGGGTCACATAATTTAGAAGGGGTAGGTCTGTTTGTTATCAAAGCCCACACTGCTCTTCAACTCTGTATGTTTCTTAATTATGTTTTTCAGACCTGGCTATACTTTTCAAGTAAAATTTACTAATAGTTACTAAGCACAAGTAAAATTATTTCATGGAAGTAAGGGACAGACATGAAATTTATTTACAAATAAAACATAATTCCCATGAAGGAATTCTTACCTATGAACACCTTTGAATTACAAGTGAAAGAAATTCAGTTAAACTAACGTCTACAAGAAGAGAAACTTATTGCTACCTACACGCAGATATATTGTTGTATGACTGTCAAGGGTATATGTAGCTAGATTATGAATGATTGATGCAGACCATTCTGGATTATCACTTTGTACCTTCCCTCCAGTTTTTTCTGATGTCAGCTCTATTCTCTCAGACCAATTTCTTCAAGTTGTGGACAATATGCTACAAGTGGCTAAAAACCTACAGGCTTACAATTCTATAACTAGAAAGGAAGGCTATTTTTCCCAGTAGCTCCAAATAGAGAAAATCTGGAGAAGCCCCCTACTTGCCCCATCTTGTGTCCCATGTTCATCCCTTGACCAACTACTGTGGCCAAGGAGATAAAGGTGTCTAAGAATATAGCAGTTCCCATTCAGATCATATGGCCATAGAAGATAGAATTCCCCTGAACAAGTGGGGTAACACAGACAATGACAATGAAGAATCATCTTAGCCTGAGTCTTCCAAAAGCCAGTCTTGCATTCAGGTAGTTTATTTAAGAAGTATTCTAAGAAGGAGGAGTGAGAGTCTGGAGGAGTAAAATATGGAAGGAAAAACAAAAAACAATTTCATGATGTATTATTGATTTGGCAGCCATTATGAACAACTGTTGCTCAATCCTGCCAAGACCTTCTGAGGATCTAACTTATGAGATGCATCTTACAATCGCCCATCTGAGTGAAGAGAGAGAAAAGCATTTCTCCACTGGCTTCCAATCATATTGGACAGGCTTTGCACCATTAGTGTAACTACCTTACATTTCCATTTGGCTCATGGTGGCAAGTGGCTTCCTACCAGTATCACACACTTCATTATTAAAGAATCTCCAGGGCAGGAAGCAACAGTTATAGAATGTGGTAGGCTCAGGTAAAATACTGTCAGATTATTTTTGTGCAAAACTATTCGAAGCCTGTCCAAAACTGGTTACTGCAGTGATGCCTAAGAGGGCTGGAGAGGATATAAAGTCATGCTTTGTTGGGAACAGGCCCCCACATCTGGCCATAAACTGGCACCCAAACTAGCCATAAACAAAATCTCTGCAGCTCTGTGACATGTTCATGATGGCCATGACGCCCACACTGAAGGTTGTGGGTATACCAGAGTGAGGGCAAGGAACACCTGGCCCACCCAGGGCAGAAAACCACTTAAAGGTGTTCCTGAACCACAAACAATAGCATGAGTGATTGGTGCCTTAAGGATATGTTCCTGCTGCAGATAACTAGCCAGACCCATCCCTTTGTTTCAGCCCATCCCTTTGCTTCCCATAAAGAATACTTTTAGTTAATCTGTAATCTATAGAAACAATGTTTATCACTGGCTTGCTGTCAGTAAATATGTGCGTAAATCTCTGTTCGGGTCTCTCAGCTCTGAAGGCTGTGAGTCCCCTGATTTGCCACTCCACACACTATATTTCTGTGTGTGTCTTTAATTCTTCTAGCACCACTGGGTTATGGTCTCTGTGACCAAGCTGGTCTCAGCAATGCATAAAAAGTGTTCTAATAATTTCCACTCCCTTCACTGCTATAGTCCTTATGGCTGCAGCTAGTCTGGAGGCCATCACTGATATCATCTTCCTCCTAGACCAGCCATTTTAGATTTCATGCATATGTCTTTCTAAAGCCTCTAGAATATTTGCTACTTCCTGTGCATCAGGTCCAATTAGCATGATATTATTAATATGATAGATCACAGTTATAGTCTGTAGAATGTCAAGATAGCCAAGATCTCTGCAGACTATATTGTGACAGAGAACAAGAGTGTTAATGAAAACCTGGGGTAAAATGGCGAATATGTACTGCCATTCTTTCTATGTATAAATGAACTCCTTTGGTCCTTACTGATGGAAATTAAGAAAGAACAAACTCACCAGATCAATAGCCACATACCAAGTGCCAAAAGCAGTCTTGTTCTCTTCTAGAAGACACCATATCTGATGTGGCAGACCTGATTTAAGCCACCGCTTGGTTAAATTCACCCTCATTACCATGGTCCATAGAGTTCCTGTAGGGGTCACGTGGGTAATTGGTTGAGAATATAATGTACATCAATGCTCCTGTACTTTTTAATTTTTATTTATTTATTTATTTATTTATTTATTTATTTATTTATTTATTTTGTGAGACAGACTCTCGCTTTGTCACTCAGGCTGGAGTACAGTGGCATGAGCTGGGCTCACTGCAACCTCCACCCCTGGGTTCAAGCAATTCTCCTGCCTCAGCCTCTTGAGTATCTGGGATTATAGGCGCACCCTGCCATGTCCAGCTAATTTTTGTAATTTTAGTAGAGACAGGGTTTCACCATGTTGGACAGGCCTCAGGTGATCCACTCGCCTCGGCATCCCAAAGTGCTGGGATTACAGGCATGAGCCATGGCACCCAGCCCACTCCTGCACGTTTAAAGTGTTGAATGGTGTTGCTAATCTCTGCAAGTCCTCCCCATATGTATGATTACTTAGACATATTAACTTGGCTCAGGAGAAAGACAGTTGCAAGCGTCTTACCATGATGGCTCTTACTCTGTAGGTTGGAGAAAAAGTTGAAGGTTCTGCCAGTTAGTAACTATCCATACCCCAACAGCATATTCAGAAACCAGAGAAATAGCCAAGGGTTAGATCTAACAGATCCACTGAACCCATTATGAGAAATACTTTAGCTAAAGCTGCATTTATCACTTGGCTTCTCTATGCCCCCATTCTAACTGGAGGATAATAAAGGTATTTCAGGTCCCTTGATTCAGAATCAACACAGAGCCATGTTCCTCATATACAGCAGTTCTTGAAAAGTCTGAGGATTTTCTTTTTGCAGGTTCACAGTGACCCTGATTAATAGTCTTAGATCCTTTCAGGGAATGTTTATCATATATCCTTGCAGTAGTATTGCAAAATCTTTCCTAAGGGGACCCATCTCTTGTTCAATGAGTGGGCTCCAGGTCTGTGAAATAACTTATCTGGAAACTGGGTGAGGAACTCGGTTTTTCTGAAGTGAAAACTGGTAAATGTTTCTGTTCACCAGCTCTTGATGTATTCTTTCTATTATAGTAGGTTGGTGCAAAAGTGATTGCTGTTTTTGGCCGTTATTTTTAATGCAATCACTTTTGCACCAACTTAGTAAGAGTAAGTAACATTTTGGTTGACTCTCTGTCACCCTCGTCAGAATGCTCTGACTTGTCAAGCATTGCTGCAGATTCTTCAGGGTCAAGGCATACTGAATCCTACCCTAGCCTTGTAGTAGCTGTCATAACAGCTAAGTCCACATCACTCTAACAGGGCTGTCATTTGGCCTCTTCCATTCCAGGTCCTGTCATCCCTTTGATACTAGGAATCTCAATTCCACAGCAATATCTTCTCCTGTCAACCCCAGCCTATGTAAGACAGTTATCATAAAGCTTCTCAGATAATAAGTGTTCCTTAGCACTGCACTCCTCATTGCTTTTATGAAAGAGGTGTCCTCTGGGTCCCCCTAGGAAACATTGTCAAGTGCCAGTTTCTCTGATCACACATAATACATTCACTCTAATATTTTTTACCTCCTTGAATCTTTGGACCCTTTCCTCAAGAAAAGTTACAAATTTACGTCCTGTGCAAACATCTGATTGGTTGCAGAAAGAGACCAATCAGAGGTTGAAGTGAAGTTACAAAGTTACAGTGCTATGCAAATGAAGACTTGGCTCACAACCAGCCTGATTGGTTGTGGGAGGGGACCAATCAGAAGTACTTTCAGTTTTTCACCTGCCACACAGAAAATGGTGGGGGAGGGAGGGGTTGCAAAGGGAGTGGCCTTTGCTCCTTTCGTTACTTGAGCATGGAAAGTTGGGGTTTTTTTCTTTAGATTTAGTTCTAGGAAGTCAGTGTGACTTGGCCTTAGGTTCTTTGCCTTCAGACCCTATTCTCCTGCCTCAGTGGTAATTAGTGCTATTTAACAACATTTCTGTTTCTCCTCTGAAGCATATAATAGAATTCTTCTTCTCCCTCTTAAACTCAACCATGGCTTTAAACAATAGGATGCATGTGGAAATGACATGTTATCGTTCGCATGGAAGCCTTTAAAAGCCAATGCACTGTCTGCCATGGATTTCCCTTCTGCCACAGTGACCTGAAAAGTTGTAGATGAAGCTCCATCAGCCTGAGTCCTTGTGCGAGGATCATGCAGAATGGTACCCACAGTAAGTCAACAAAAAACATATGACATGAACAAGAAATTATGTGTGTTGTGTTAGATCAGTGAGATTTTGAAGTTGTTTATTACTGCAGCACAGCCCTAGTCTATCCTGTCAGACATTTTGCTTTACTTTTTGAACCATTCTATCCATCTTACCTTAAAATGAGTACTTGTGATAAGGGGAATCTGATGTTGACATCTGCCATCCCATTGGTCACCAGAGGGCATGTGATTGTACCTTCCCTCTGTTCCTGTTCCATAAATACATCTTTCCCAGTGATGAGGGTTCAATGGAAGAGGGTAGTTTTCTCAGAAGAGGACCATTTTTTAAATCAAAGTGATGAAAACAACTGTGCCTTCTCCTAAAATCTGAAAACAGAGAAAATATGGGTCTTTATAGAGAGATTTGTGACCTTTTTTTAACGAAAAGAGTCTGTCTAGAGAAGTCTTATTGTAGGCTGGGCATGGTGGCTCATGCCTGTAATCCCAACACTTTGGGAGGCTGAGGTGGGCAGATCATGAGGTCAAGAGATGGAGACTATCCTGGTTAACATGGTAAAACCCCGTCTCTACTCAAAATGTAAAAATTAGCTGGTTGTGGTGGTGCGCATCTGTAATCCCAGCTACTTGGGAGGCTGAGGCAGGAGAATCATTTGAACCCGGGAGGCAGAGATTGCAGTGAGCCAAGATCGCACCACTGTACTCCAGCCTGGTGACAAAGCGAGACTCCATCTAAAACAAAACAAAACAAAAACAAAAACAAAAACAAACAAAAGAAGAAAGAAAGAAAAGTCTTATTGTAGATGGTTGTAAGTCCTTGACTAAAGAACTCAAAGAATAGCATGCTTAGCACAATCTCTGACACAAAATATATATTCAGTACATATTTATTCAGAAAGAGAAAGAGTAAAGTGGAAAAGAAAGAGGAGGAGAAAGGGGGAAAGACAGAGAGAGGGAGAAGGAGGAAGATCCGAAAGAGATTGAAAGAAGACTGTGGGCTGGGTATGGTAGCTCACCCCTGTAATCCCAGCACTTTGGGAGGCTGAGGCAAGTGAATCACCTGAAGTCAGAAGTTCAAGACCAGCCTGGTCAACATGGTGAAACCCTGTGTCTACTAAAAATACAAAAATTAGCCAGGTGTGGTGGTGCATGCCTGTAATCTCAGCTACCTGGGAGGCTGAGGCAGGAGAATCACTTGAACCTGAGAATCACTTGAACCTGCTGAGAGGTGGAGGTTGCGGTGAGCTGAGATCACGCCACTGCACTCCAGCCTGGGCAACAGAGTGAGACTCCATCTCAAAAAAAGAAAGAGCAGAGAAGAAAGAAAGAAGATTGCAATTGAAGACACACACACACACACACAAAGTCAAATTCAGTTGAATATATATATTCAGTAAGAATAGTTTAAGTTTCAGAAAGAAGGGTATATCCAGGTTGGCATTATTTTAATCAACCAGGAGACCTATTATAGCATTTATATCTGACAGAGATCTTTCCAATACAATTGATCCTGTAAAGTTATAAGGCCAACGTGGCAGGGAAATTAGCCCTGCAGCCTGAACCTGAAGCAGAGCCTTTTCTTGCTCTGGACACCACTCAAAACTCAATGCCTTGTGTGTCACTTGGTTACAGGGTCAGAGAAGGATGCTCAAATATGGTGTAGGTTGCCTCTGAAATGCAAAGAGTTTTCTTTGTGATGGAAGATGCCAGGTATAACAACTTGTTTTTAACTTTTGGAGCAGTTATTTTAATATGCCTCTACCACTGGACCCACAGAAACTTCACTGGTGTTTCAGACCTTTAAACTCTGTCAGAATTTTTCATCTATTCTTTAGCATACATGTAATTGACAAGGGCAACTTAGACTGCTTGTTTCTTACTGCTCACCAGGCACAATTAGCGTAATGTCACCAACGTAATGGACCGGTATGATAATCTGTGAGACAGTAATATTATCATCCTCTGGATTCTATTATGACAGAATAGATAGTTGACATAGCCTTGAAATAAAACAGTGATGGCGTGCCTTGTAAAAGTAAACTGTTTCTGATTACCTTTGCTAATAGAAATGGAGAAAAAGCATTTTCCATGTCAGTATCTGCACACCAGGTGCCAGACTGCAAATGACGTCATCACCTACTTAAGCTTGAAAAAATCCACATTCATATTCCAAGGCCAGTTTGGCTTTTGCCACCAGCCCAATGGACAAGTTAAATGGGAAAATGTAGCCATTGGCAGATTTTTATTAAGGAGGAGTCTGGTTCCCTCAGAGAGCAGAGAAGAAAATGCTTGTGCTGACAAGGAATGTTCAGGGGACATGAGGATTCAAAGTTCTCAGCCCCACCTCTTTTGCTCAAACGTCTCCACCATGTGTCTTAGGTTCCTACTCCTTTCCTATCGATGTTGTAACTTATTACAAGAGACCTAAAGTGTTGTGCGTTTTATCGACACTGCATTCCAGCCAAAATAGTTCCATTCGGAGAGTGTTAGACTGAAGATCAAAAAGGCCCTTCAACTCTGCAGTGTTTCCAATCAGGCTCTGTGTTTAATTTTCAAGCATGTCTGTCTTGTATCTATAGGACCTAAGAGACTCTTTTTAAAAATGCAATAGACACTTTCTGATTTCTCACCAATGCCCCGTGTCTGGCATTCAGTGCCTCACATTTGTCATTTTCTCTATGTATGCTCTCCAGTGTGATGAGACATCCCAGGCCATGCAATCTTTGTGCTTACTATTACCTTAGCCACTAAATGCCTTGGGTATCCCCCTGAACTTTGCTTTTCTTCGGCATTCCATTCCATAGTCTGATTAATGTTTGTCTCAATATTCCCCCTAGCAAGAGGGTTATCCATATGTTCTGTTTCCTAGAGCCATCCTACTCCCTTTTTAATTGCTTTATCAGTCAGGAGCCTGGCAGGAAAGAGAACCATGAAAGGAGGCAATTAACGAAAGTGCTGTTCACAGACATGTGACAAGATATAGGAAAACTAGAAGAGATGGTGGAATTCCACGGGGCTAGCAACAGCAGGAGGCCATTACCATTTCTAAACTGGAAAAGCCAGGAGAGGGAGAGATTACTGAGACCAGTGAGAGCTGTAGTAGTGGAAGAGGACTTCCTAGCAGGAACCGTGGCCTTTGGCATAGGAATGCATAAATTATCACCAGTCGAGGAGACAATCAGGGGAATAAGTCCATCAGCTTTTTTCTGTCCTCCAATTTTCCAGTCTCTTACCAGTGCTTCCCATTGGCCGAACCCAACTGCAGACTTGGTTAATGCTATTGATAAAGGTCAGGATCTTGGGACACAGTGCAGAGGGCCAAAGAGATGGCAAATGGATCTGAAAGAGCAAATAAAAATAGTTGGTGCAAAAGTAATTGCTGTTTTTGCCATTAAAATTAATTCTGCAGGTGTATGTGGTTACCTGTAGTGATTCCATTTCCATTTCCTCTATGAGACTACTGTGTGAGTGTGTCTGTGTGTGCGTGTGTGTGAGAGAGACAAAGAGACACACAGACAGAGAGACAGAAAGAGAGAGAGAGATACACACACAGACAGAGAGACAGAGAGACAGAGAGAAACACTTTCATGTTTTTGTCTCCATGGCTATTTCTTTGTTTCCTCCAATCTTTAAACCTGGAAACCAGTCCTAGCAGCATTGAAAATGGATCTCAGGTTTTTGAAGCAAATGCTAAACTCTCTCACATTATTTCTGCCTATCCTTTCCTTCTTGGTTGTTGTGTCTGCTCAACTTTAGACTCTGTACTGTGGTTAAGAACTCAAACAATAGATTCCAATAGAACCCTAGATTCCAATCCTGTTTCCTCAATTACTAGCTGTGTGAGCTTGGGCAAGTTCCTTAATGTCTCTTAGCTTCAGTTTCTCCAGTTATTAAAGGGGATAAGAATAGTGTCTATCTCATAGGGCTATTGTGAGAACAAAGTGAGATACACCACTATAAACAGAAGCTGGGATTATCATTCATCTTTCCCCTTTCGCCTCTTGGACCTGACAACAAAATCTCACTTACTGAACTTTAACATTTATCATTCACTAGGACTCAGACTGCTGTTACTCTCAGGAGCTTCCAGCAAACACTTCATCCAACCTTATTTTCTAGGACCCCCTGCAGGGGTCACCATCAAGTCAGTGCCCACGCAGTGATGTAGGAAGCTCCTCTTCATCTCCTTTCCTCTCGTCTGCCTCTCGTTCCACAAACTGTTCCTAATGTGAATGGAAGTGTGTGTGTGTGTGTGTGTGTGTGTGTGTTTATAGAACAATTTTACATAAATTCTTCTTAATTTTATAGTCACATAAATATAACATTAAACATTTCTGCCTCTGAAAAATACCTGAAATCATACTGAGTGACTTTGTACTAATGTTAATGTTTTCCTTTGAGCCCATGGGCCTGGATGGGAATGAAATGGTTCCCTGGCCTGGAACCACATGATCTCTGGAGGTTCATTTAAAGATATGAAAAGCAAGCTAAATGGCAAAGTAATTAGTTCTAGTCTCATGTGATTTGCAGGCTATTTTCCCAGGTTTTGCTGATAGGCCTGTGATGTTGTATTTCAAGAAAAAAGTGTAGATTCATCTATATTTCTTTATATTTAATTTTTGTTTTAGGATTTGTCTACTTATGCTAGTTTCTTACCTGATTTCAGGATGCAAAAATAAAGCTCTTGATTAGACACTGTTTTTTTTACTGTGGCACTGAAGACATTTTATCGTAACCTTTTTATAAACTTGCTATTTTGAAACAATTTTAGCTATTAATATACAGACAAGTTGCAGATAGTACAGAGAATCCTTGTATACCTTTCATCCAGCTTCCCCTAATGTTACCATTGTATCTAAGTATGGCACGTTTATCAACCCAAGAAATCAACATTGGTACAGCACTACTAACTAGCCACAGACTTCATTTCAATTTCCCCAGCTTTTCCACTTATGCTCTTTTTCTGCTCCAGGATCCACTGGGATCCCACATTGCACTCAGCCACTGTAACTCCTCAGCCTCCTCCAGTCTGTGATGGTTTCTCAGTCTTTCCTTGTTGTTCATGAACTTGACACTTTTGAAGAGTACTGATCAGGTATTTTTTAGAATATCCCTTGATTTGAGTGTATCTGATGTTTCTTCATGATTAGACTGGAGTTATGGACTTTTGTGGGGAATGCCATGTAGATGAAGTACTGGTCTCATTGCATCATATCGAGGACACATGATATCAACATGTGCTCATCAATTTATTCCTGGTGTTTTTAACCTTGATCACTTGGCTAAGGTGGTGCGTGCCAGGTTTCTCTACTATAAACTTCCTATTTTTTTCTTTCCATATTCTATTCATTAGAAACAAGTTACTAACTTCAATTAACACTCAAGGGCTCGGTAAATAAATTACACTGCCTGGAGGGAGGAATATCAAAGAATTTTTGGACATTAAAATTACCACAGCATTTGATATATATTTTGGGGAAGATACTTTGAGGCTATGGTATTATTCTGTTTCTCTTTAAAATTTTGCCCAGTAATTTTAGCATTCATCCCTGAGTCTTAACCACAATAATTAATACTGAGATGTTCAAATTTATTTTATTATTGTACTCATTCCATCTACATTTATTCTTTGGAATGCTGGAATTTTTCTGTGAGAAAGAGTTTTTTTCTTTGCACCATTTATTTATTCAATCATAATTTTTATCAGTGTAGACTAATGAATTTTTATTTTATTCTTTGGGTTATAATCCAATACTATCATTACTAATTTTGTTTCAAAATTGTTCCAGGTATGGCAAATGAAAGTTCTTTTTGTTTCTACATCATCTATTAATCAATCAACATGAGTTCCTACTGCTATCTTTGACCCTATTCTAGCACCACAGGGTTCATTCTAGCCATCCTTTGCCTGTTGATTTGTAACTTCTTTTTTCTGACAGTGGGAAACATGACTTCCATTATCTACAATTTATTTACTTCTGTGTTCAACCCTAGTATACCTATAAAATAATATCAGAATCATGAACCTGTGATTCTGAACCAGAATCAGAATTGCTAACCTGTATTCTTGTCTGAAACGTAAGGAGAATACACTGATTTTATTCAGTTCTTTTTGACTGTAGTCTAACAGTTTTCAGTAAAAACACTGTTTTCCAAAATTACTTAGGTCAGCTCCACCCCCACCCCATGCGGTTGTGGTATACAGTTACATTTATTTGTCATAGTCCGCATTTCATCTTGGAATTCCTGGTAGCCTGATATATTTTTTAAAACTTAGATATAGGCCGGGTGCAGTGGCTCACACATGTAATCCCATCCCTTTGGGAGGCCGAGGAGGGCAAATCGTGAGGTCAGGAGTTGGAGACTAGCCTGGCCAATATGGTAAAACCCCGTTTCTACTAAAAATGCAAAAAAATTAGCTGGGCGTAGTGGCGGGCACCTGTTACTCCAGCTCCTCAGGAGGCTGAGGCAGGAGAATCGCTTGAACCCGGGAGGCCAAGGTTGCAGTGAGCCAAGATCGCGCCACTGCACTCCAGCCTGGTGACAGAGTGACAGAGTGAGACTCTGTCTCAAAAAAAAAAAAAATCCTGGATATAGTAAATTTCACTCATTGGTAGTATGTAGTTGTACTCATATGTAGTAGCACGCAGTTCGGTAGGTTTTACAAAATGCACAAAGTCATGTGCTCACCACCATGGTATCATGCAGAACAGTACCATCACCCTAAAACTCCCTTCTACAGCCCCTTGGAGTGAATTCCTTCACCCTGCCCAACACCTTACAATAACATTTTCAAACCAGAAAGGAGATTAGCAGTCAACTTGTTCAAAAGTGTTATATTTTATAACTTTTTAGAATTTTTTAAATGTATAAAAGTAATGCACCCACATTTTTGTTTAACGGTAGAGAACTGCGTAATCTGAAAAACGACTGTCCCTCAGTGGTGTTTGCCTGTGTGAGTGTGTAAGGGCTTTGTCTACTATCTCCATTGTAAGTCCTTGCCCAGCCCAGTCTGGAACCTCTAAATTGGAAATCTCTCAGTAGCCAATGATTCCAATCCCCATTCCCAGAGGTAACCAGTATTGACCCTTTTATTTCACACATGAGAAAGTTGACAGCCAAAGATTAAAATTACACAGTCATTTACGAGAAAGCTTGAGGTGAAACTCAGACTCATGACTCCAAGCCCATTGTTCTTTCTACTTCCTGGTGTTTTTGTTCAAGAGCGTGTGCTCAGATCAACCTGCAACCCAACTATGGCTGGGTGTGGCATGGATAATGTGTAAAAACAAAATAAAACAAAAAACAAACACATATCACTTTTGACCTCAGATGCTGCAGTGCTGAGTTAGAGGGGAAAGGCATTTGTATATCTGGGGGAGGACTCCACCCAGATAATACTTACTTTCCACGTTATGACATGGAGAGCTGTGAAATAAAACCTTCCCACTCTGGCTGCAGCAGCGATTTAGTAGGGATTTGTAGAGAAACTTGCAGACAGAAGGTCATAGCATCTGGAGGCTGAGGTGGTTGGATCACTTGAGCCCAGAAGTGGGAGGTTCCTGGGTGCCACTACACTCCAGCTTTGGCTACAGAGCAAGACCCTGTCTCAAAGATTTTCTTATGGAAGTTCTTGTTTTGCAAAGATTTGATCAGTTGTAAATAGATGCACAACATCCTAGAACAATAAAAAAGTCACTGAGGCTGGGCGTGGTGGCTCATGCCTGTAACCACAGAACTTTGAGAGGACAAGGCAGGCAGATCACCTGAGGTCAGGAGTTCAAGACCAGCCTGGCCAACATAGTGGAAACCCTGTCTCTACTAAAAATGCAAAAATGAGTCCAGTGTGGTGGCGGGTGCCTGCAACCTCAGCTACTCGGGAGGCTGACGCAGGAGAATTGCTTGAATCCAGGAAGCGGAGGTTGTAGTGAGCCGAGATCATGCCACTGCACTCCAACCTGAGCAAGAGTGAGACACTGTCTCAAAAAAAAAAAAAAAAAAAAGAAAAGAAAAGTCATCAGTAAAATATGTGTCTTTGAAATTGAACTTTGAGGAACTGAAGAGAATGAGAACCTCTGGAATTTGTATATTAGCTGTGGTGACAGGAAGCACCCTCCTCTCTAGACCAGTGTGGCACTCTGAGGCAAAAGAGAACAGGAGAACAACAGTGTCAGCCTGACACAAGAGGTGGAGCTGCCACAGGATTGGGGGATGACACCACCCTCGTGCCTCCCCGCTGAAGGATTCACCAGCACCTAGAGAAAGAGGAGCCGCAGCTCACTGTCAAACTATAGTGTGATGATAGCTGAGAATCCTTGAAATATGGCACAGATATTTAAACTTACATTATTACCACTGTGCAGTTTCATGTTTCTGAGCTGCTATGATTTGAATGTCCCTTCCAAAACTCAGGTTGAAACTTAATTCCTAGTGTGGTAGTATTGAGAAGCAGAGCCTTTAAAGGTGATTGGATCGATCATGAGGGCACTGCTCTCTTGAATGATTAATCTGTTCATGGATTCAGGGATTAAGGTGTTAATGGGTTATCAGGGGAGGGGAACTGGTGGCTTTATAAGAAGAGGAAGAGAGACCTGAGCTAGCACATGAGTATGCTCAGTCCTCTTGCTATGTGATACCCTGTGCTACCTCGGGACTCTTCAGAGTCCCCACCAGCAAGAAAGCTCTCACTAGATGTCTTCCTTTGACTTTAGAATTCCCAGCCTCCAGAATGTAAGAAATAAATTATGTTTCTTATAAATTACCCAGTTTCAGGTATACTGTTATAAGCAGCAGAAAACGGATTAAGGACATGAACTAATCATTTTATTGCTTGAGTAAAATGAATTATTTCATATACTGTTTAAGAGAGATACCCAAGCCTGGTTGAACCTGCTAGCATGTATAATCGTAGCTCTGGTGCCCAGTGGTGTGGGCAGACCAGGACAACATTCCCAATACGGAATGGTGCCCAAACATGCCCCAATCCTACAGGAATCTGCCACTCCTTATATATATGAAACAAAATCTCCAATCAGCAAAATCTAGAAATCTTTCCAAGTATAACAACATAGGCATCTTTCTGAGTTACATACTGGTTAGTTGTGTTTTGAAATTAACTGTAAATCCCACAGGGCATTCTTAACTATTCTAAAGCTTGCTTGAGAGACATTTGAGATAAATTATTTTCCTTCCATTCTTCAGATACCTTAGGTCTTCTTAAGATATTTTTTCTTTCATATTTTTAGATACTTCAGGTCCTTCTCAGGACGTAAGTTTACAAGTAAATGGTCTTAACACTGGAACAAATTCCAAGGATGTTTAAGTAGATGCAACTCTATCCATCTGAATTTATCTTTAAGATCTTTCTTTTTAAAAAATGATTAGCTTGTTTGCTCATTCATTCATTCATTCA
Source organism: Chlorocebus sabaeus (assembly GCF_047675955.1). Lineage (NCBI taxonomy): Eukaryota > Metazoa > Chordata > Mammalia > Primates > Cercopithecidae > Chlorocebus > Chlorocebus sabaeus. Next base: position 42,224,695 of record NC_132923.1, on the reverse strand, counting down.
TTTCACTGGGGTTATGATTTACATGCTATAAAAGGCACAGGTCTTAAGTATTCAGTTTGATGAGTTTTGACATTTGTAAACACCCATAAAACCACCACCCCAAAGAAAATATAGAACATTTTTGTCACCCAAGGAATTTCCTTCCTGCCACCTTCTAGGGGATTTTACCCCACTCCCACATGCAGCCACTTTCTTTTATCATACATTGATTCTGCCTATTCTTGCACTTTGTATTCATTGAATCAAGTAGTGTGTGTCTGCTTATCTGTCTTCTTTCACTCAGTTTTTGTAAGATTCATTCACGTTGCTGTACTTTTCAGCAACTCACTTACTTGCTGAGTAAGGTTTCATTGTCTGGATATACCACAACCTGTTTACCCATTTTTTTGTTGATGGACACTGAGTGTGTTTCCAGTTTTAGGATGTTATGAATAAGGCTGTTATGGGTGTTCTTTAATACATCTTTAAATTTTCTATTTTTTAAAGAAATATTTTTGTTTTGAAATAATTTCTAATTTATCAAAAGTTACAAAGTTTACAATGGTACAAACACTCATGTGCCCTTTATTCAGATTTGCCAATTATAAATATTTAACCTTTGCTTTATCATTTATGTGTGTGCTCTTTTTATATATGTGTGTGTTTTTCCTCAGGGCCATTTGAAGCCTCTTTAATCCTAAGAAGTTGAGTGTATATATCCTTAGAATATGAATGTTCTCTAATATAATCACAGTATAGTTAGCAATTTCAGCAAATGTAACATTGATATAAAACTCTAACCTACCAATAGTATTCCAATTTTGTTGGTTATTGACCCAATAATGTCCTCAACAATGTCCTCTACTCCCTTCACGCTCATTTAGGGAAAAATAAAACCCCGTTTAGGGTCTGCTGTTACTTTTAATTGTCACTTCTTTAGCCTCCTTTAATCTGGAACATTTCCATATCCTTTCTTTGCCTTTTATGACATTGATTTTTTTATGAATATAGTACTTCCTCCCTTTCTAAACAAAATGATCTTCATCTTAGGTTGTTGTGATGTTTCCTCGTGATGAGATTCATATTATGCATTCTAGGCTGGAATCTTGCATAGATATTGAGAGTCATGAGATATCCATCTTTCCTACATTGGTGATGTTAATTTGGACTGACCAGTCAAGATTTTGTCCAATTTATTCATTGTAAAATGACCATGTTTTCTCCATTGTAACTAATAAGCAGTTATCTGTCAGCAGATCATTTAAGATTATGAAAATAACCTGTTCCTTATCAAAATTTCCTCCTAGCTTTATCACCCATTGATGAGTCGTGCCTGATTCAATTTCCACTATGATTGTCACAAAATAATAATTTTCCAACTTGCACTCCTCCCTTACCAGTTGGAACTTGCATTTACCTGTAATCAAGAGACCTCTTTTCTCCACTATTATTTATTTGTCTGTTTGTTTATTGTAGATATGAACTCATTAATTTCTATTTCTTCAATGGCTTATAATTTATTGCTGGACTTATTTTGGTGTACAAATTATCTCAGGTTTGGTCAGGAGGGAGCCTTTTCAAGATGACTCCTATGTTCCTGTGACATGCCCTCATGATTTTTTAATCAACTTTTTTATTTTCTGATGTAACTGAATATTCATCTTATACCTACCCTGCTGCATCCCTGGAATTAGCCATTTCTTTGAGGAGCCCTGGTTCCTTTAGTGGTAAGTGGTGTTAAAAGACCAAGATCTAGGTATGAGGTATGATCATTGTTACCAGACTTTCTTTGTTTCTTGGTCTTTTCAATGGACAGAACAGAGAAATAAGTAAATGTATATACACATGTATACAAATGTATACCTGTAAGTACATATACATGCATACTTATCACATATACACACATACACATACCACATACATATTTTACAAATTATACAATCACATCTGAGGTTTCCAGTTGCAATCAATCCCCCTCAGGGTTCTTTTTGGTCTTCTCGTACTCCATATTTTTTTTGTCCCTTCTTCTTCAGTGATAACTCTAGATCCCAACAACATCAATACATTTGCTCATTTGATCAATCCAAAATAAAATTCTAAAACAGTTTAAGAATTACTTTGCCCATAATACTTGGATAAACAAGTCTACTATAATGAGTTCAGGATTCATGTGTAATTCTTCCTTATCCACAACCTTGCACAAAACTGAGGATGTACAGTCAAATATTATGTCCATAAGCTACATGGATTCCTTCCTTATTTCCTCTCTTCCATCTTTGGCTCTCTTCTTTTCTTTTTTCTCTCCAGTGTGGCTATGGTATTAATTTGAAATAAAATCAGTTTCATTTGTTTTTTTTTTTTTTTTTTTTTGAGACGGAGTCTGGCTCTGTCGCCCAGGCTGGAGTGCAGTGGCCGGATCTCAGCTCACTGCAAGCTCCGCCTCCCGGGTTTACGCCATTCTCCTGCCTCAGCCTCCCGAGTAGCTGGGACTACAGGCACCCGCCACCTCGCCCGGCTAGTTTTTTGTATTTTTAGTAGAGACGGGGTTTCACCGTGTTCGCCAGGATGGTCTCGATCTCCTGACCTCGTGATCCGCCCGTCTCGGCCTCCCAAAGTGCTGGGATTACAGGCTTGAGCCACCACGCCCGGCCCAGTTTCATTTGTTGTGGTTTGCTTTCAGTTTTTCATTTTTTTCTTCTTATTCTTATCCATTGAATTTAATTTCTGAATATGTAGAATGTAAACATGCTTCCAAGAGTCAAGCTTATGTAAAATGATAGTCTCAGAGAAATGTTACTCTTTTATGTCCCTTCCACTCTATTTCCTCAACCCCTTGTAGGTCACAAATTTCATTGTTACCTGATTTTTCATCTAGTGTTTCTTTTCACAAAGTTAAATAAATGTATGTATATATCTTTATTTTCCCTTCTTTCATATGTTAAAGTTAGCATCCTTCATAAGCTCTTTTGCTTTTTTAAAAAAACTTAATTATACCTCCTGGAAATTATTTCATTTCAGTTCCTAGAAATCTTCCCTATTATAAGGTGGAGGTTGCAATGAGCCGATATTGCACCACTGCACTGCAGCCTGGGTGACAAAGCGAGACCTGTCTCAAAAAAAAAAAAAAAAAAAAAAGACAGAAAGAAAGAAAAAAACAAACAAAAAGAAAAGAAAAGAAATCTTCCCTATTATTTTTGTATAGCTGCATAGGACTCATTGTGTGTATATACCAAAGATTAATCAGTGTACTATACTTGAAGAGTTGGTTTGTGCTCAATGTTATGCTATTTCAAAATAGTCTTGTGCATATTGCATTTTTGTATTTTTGGGTGTGTATCTACTTCCTAGTATATGTAAATTCCAAAAGGTAGCACTCTAGGGTAATTGTCTGTGTAGTTTTATATTTGAATCTGTGTTGCCAAATTCCCCTCAATTGCTTTTCATTCCTGCCAGCAATGCATGAGGGTATTTGTTTTCTCCATACCTTGCCACATAGTAACATTATCAAGCTTTTTTTTTTTTTTTTTGAGACAGAGTTTTGCTCTTGTCGCCCAGGCTGGAGTGCAATGGCCCAGTCTTGGCTCATTACAACCTCTGCCTCCTGGGTTGAAGCAATTCTCCCACCTCATTCTCCAGAGCCGGGATTACAGGCATGCATGCCTGGCTAATTTTGTATTTTTAGTAGAGATGGGGTTTCTCCATGTTGGTCAGGCTGGTTTTGAACTCCCCACCTCAGGTGATCCGCCTGCCTCGGCCTCCCAAAGTGCTTGGATTATAGGTGTGAGACACTGCGCCCAGCCATTATTAAGCTTTTGAATTTTTTTGCTAATGTTGTCGGTAGGAAACTGACTTTAGTATAGTTTATTTTGCATTTCTTTATTAGGACCGAAGTTGAACATCTTCCAACGTGTTTAAAGACCAGCTTTTGTATCTCTTTTTGTAAATTTTCTGTTCTTGTCACTTGCCTATTTTTCTGTAGGAGTTTTGATCTTTTTCCTTAAGTTTTATAAGTTCTTTATAAGTTAGAGATGCTGATTTTTTAATTTGCAGTGTAGGCTGCAAATGTTTTCTTCTAGTTTGTCATTTGCCTTTTGACTTTGCTTATGCTTTTTGGCACGCCAAAGTTTAGACATCTTTAATAATTATGTTTATCAATTTTTTCTTTTAGTGCCTTTGAATTTTTAGTAATAGAAAACCTTTTCTGATATCTAGGTTACAGAGGTATTTACTCATGCTTTCTTGTTGTACTTGTGTAATTTTATTTTCCACATTTATATATCTGATCCATGTGGAGTTTATTCCTGTGTATGGTCTGAGGAAGGAATTTAACTTTTTTTCTAATGGTTATGCAGTGATCTCAACACCATTTATTTAAAAAAAAAAAAAAACAAATAAATAATTATATTTGCCTGAGTGAGAAGGGATATTACCTTTATTATATAGTAAATTTTTATATGTACTTGACTTCATTTCTAGATTTTCCATTCTGTTGATCTGTCTATTCATGTACTAGTTCCACACTGTTTTAATGATAAAGTCTTTATAGTATTTTGTTTTGTTTTGTTTTTTACAGTCCGGTGGGTTTTTGTTGTGGTGGTTGTTGTTGTTTTACACTTACTATGCCATGAATTCATAGGGAATAGGTTCCAGCAGCTCAGGTTCTTTTCCAGTTTTTCTCACAAAGTTTCTCCGGGTGGAACAGACTGGTGCTTCAGTTGAATCCAGATACCTTTCTCTTTGGCTTCCTTCTTTTTCTGATCATTTCCCTTCTTGCGTTTCAGCAAGCTATCTCAGCTCTTAGAGTACATAATGTGCTCAGTACGCACACTGATTCTCTTGATAAGAATCTTGCCCTTAACTTGTTGGTTTACAACAATGCCAACAACTTCCTGAGAACATCGTAGACTTCCGGTTATGGCATGGTAACACTTGTGCCACATTCCTTTTTGAACAAGTGCCCATTTCATTGATATTTATGATATCACTTTTCTGATAGATTTGCATTTGCATGTGTGTAGCCAAAGGAGCAATGCCGTATTTTCTAAAAAGCCTGAAGAACATGTATTGGGTGCCTCTCCTCTTTCCCTTTGTGTTCATCATCTTGGTGAATGACTGGAAGATGGTGATTCCAGACAAAAGGTTATAGTATGTTTCACTATCCGGTGGGGCTATACCCTTCCTTTTCGGTTGCTCTTTGATGTTTATTTTCACCTGTAAACTTTAGGATGAACTTGTCTGCCTTCATAAAACAAAAAAACAAAACAAAACAAAACCCTCATGGGATTTTTTTCCCCCTAAAATTGCATTAAGCTTATAAATTAGCTTAGGGAGAACTGACATACTGATGATATTGAAACATCCTTTTGTTTTTGTTTTTGTTTTTGAGATGGAGTTTTGTTCTCGTTGCCCAGGTTGGAGTGCAATGGCCTCATCTCAGCTCACTGAAACCTCCGCCTCTCAGGTTCAAGGGTTTCTCCTGCCTCAGCCTCCCGAGTAGCTGGAATCACACCACCACTCCCGGCTAATTTTGTATTTTTAGTAGAGACGGGGTTTCTCCATGTTGGTCAGGCTGGTCTCGAACTCCTGACCTCAGGTGATCCGCCCGCCTCGGCCTCCCAAAGTACTGGGATTACCAAGTACACGGGGTGTCTTTCTATTTGCTCAAGTCTACTTTTCTGTGTTTCAGGAATGTTTTATAATTTTCTTCATACAGTTTTTGAACATTTTTTGTAAGTTTATTTTATATTTTTATAAACATTTTATATTTTTGTTTCTATTATAAATGGGGCTTTCTCAACCATTATATCTTATAACTGCTTGTGATTTGTGTATGTGAATATTATCCAGCTCATCAGGAACACCAGGCTAGACTGAAAACTGAGGAACTCTGGCTCCTGAGTTTGTTTTTGGTAGTCATTTTACAATCATTTCATTCCTGCTCCTAAAGCGATGATGGTCAGCTAACTATAGCCTGTGGACCAAATCTGGCCTACCTTCTGTTTTTGTGTGGCCTGTAAGCTAAGAATGGCTTTTACATTTTTAAATGGTCAATAAAACAACAACAACAACAAAAATAATATTTCATGACATACGAAAACTATTGGGAATTTGAATTTCAGAGTCCATAAATAAAGTGTTATTGGAAAACAGCAATGCCAATTCATTTACACTGTCATCTTTGGTTGTTTTCATGATACAGTGCAGAGCCAAATAGTGGTGGCTGAGGTTCTTTGGCCCATGAAGCCTGAAATATTTATTACTTGGCCCTTTGCAGAAAAAACTTACAGACCTTTTCCTGAAGGAACTCACTCTCTAAGAGATGCAGAAGTTAAGTAAATAAACCAGTACAATACAGAGCTGTCATTTCTATTATAGATGAGCAAAGAAGATTTTATTTTGACTTGAGGGTAGAGAAAGTTAGAGAAAACATAACAGAAAGCATTCACTGAGCCAAGTCTTGAAAGACAATATACACTAGGATCAGAGTCAGAGATTAGGTTATTAGAATCAGAATGCAAAGCTGCTGCAGTGGCTCATGTCTGTCATTCCAGCACTTCGGGAGGCCAAGGTGGGGGGGATCACTTGAGGTCAGGAGTTCAAGACCAGCTTGGCCAACATGGTGAAACCCCATCTCTACTAAAAAAATACAAAAAAAAAAAAAAGAAATTAGCTGGGCATAGTGGCAGGTGCCTGTAATCCCAGCTACTAGGGAGGCTGAGGCAGGAGAATTGCTTGAACTTGGGAGGCAGAGGTTGCAGTAAGCCAAGATTGCGCCACTGCACTCCAGCCTGGGTGACAGAGCAAGACTCCATCTCAAAAAACAAACAAACAAAAAAATCAGAATGCAAAGAATGGGCAGAGCCTGATATATGGAGACGATAAATTATCCATATGACTGGATAAGCAGAAGAGCTAGGCTAGGACCACACCAAGAAAAGCATACTCTCATGCTAAGAAGTTTGGATTTTATTCTTAATGTGATGGAGAGTAGCTGAAGAATTTTAGATGAGAGACTGACATGATCATATTTGTGTATTATAAAAGGAGTTTTGATTGCAATGAAAGACAAGGATGGAGGAACTTAAGCCTGGAATCAGGCAGAGAACACAAGGTTTTCTCCTATGTTAAACTGCAACAAGACCCTGATAAAGTCGGCTACCACATTCATGTTGTTATACACTCCGATGCTATTTCTTTTCCTTATACTAATTCTACCCTTATCAATCTGTTCCTTTTTATAACTTCTAAGGCATTTTTGCCTATGGTCATTTTTACATTGAATTGTATATCATCTGGGGGGTGGTAGGAGGGGAGGAAGTGGAAAAGGTTAATGGGTATAAAAAAATAGAAAGAATGAACAAGATCTAGTATTTGCTAGCACAACAGGGTGATTATAGTCAAAAATAATTTAATTGTGCATTTGAAAATAACTAAAAGGGTACAACTGGATTGTTTGTAACACAAAGGATAAATGCTTGCGATGATGAATACCACATTTACCCTGAAGTGATTATTATGAATTACATGCTTGTATCAAAATATCTCACGTAACCCATAAATATATACACCTACTATATACCCACAAAAGTTAAAAATTAAAATAAAAAGTCATCTTTTTTTTTAACTGTTTTGTTTTTCAGTCTTTTCTCCCTAATAAGATTGATCACTGATAGATCATTGATACATTTTATAACATAGGCAATTGAGACAATATAGTATGAATTAATTTAGACCCACATTGTATTATAACCCAATTTACATTTTTCTGATCCTGAAATGTATCATTACTATACAGTTATATTGGTGAAACTTTACTTATTACAACTTTTAAAAATTATACAAACAGAAATAATAAAGACTCCATTGGTTTTTCATAGCTTTTTATTTTAGAACTTTCTGGCATCATTGTGGTGTTTCTGACACATCAGATTTTGGCAATTTTCCACTCTGGTGGGTAGCACATAGTGGTACAGAATCCAGAATCAGATAGTAGCCAGTTGAGACACGAAGACAGTGGGGAGCAGCATCTCAGCCTGGGCATGGTATTATGCAAAGTTCTATTTCTGAGAAGGAGACTTGATAAGGCTCAGCAAAGTATCCAGTCACAACTGGGTTCAAGGCAATACTTTGGTCCTAAAATGGGAACGGTGCTACTGGAATTAATAACCAGTCAAACTAAGCTTTATCAAGCTCTAGGAGCTGTGTCTGGTTGATTGGATATACAGATGGACTCCATATACAGACGGATGGCTGAGCACTGAGTTGCTGAATAGGACAACACTGTATAGTGGCTACAATTTGCTTTATAACTGCAAAATTTTACAAATGAATGGAACTGAGCATGCAAGTGTGGCACACAGTGGACAAGAGAACCAAAATTAATATAAATATAAAAGTAAATGCATGTCACCAGAAACTTGCCTCCTTGCAACTCCCTAGCTCGGAAGTTTCACTCTCTTACAGATTTCCTTAGTACTTTGATTATATATCCAGCACAATTTTTATTACAGTGACCTTTTTGGTTATTATTATTTTGGTATGTAGATTATTCATTTCAAGAGGGTATGACTGTTTTATTTACTTTTGAATTCCTTTTAGGTGGGCTCTCAATCCACAAGTAGCAGGATAATTTCTTGAAATATCGGTTTTATATTTTCTCTCTAAAATTCTACCCTTGTCTTTTCCCATTCAGAGAAAGGCCTGTGCTTCTTTTCGCCTTCATTGGGGTTGGTAGGTGGCTTCCTGACTTTTGATTATCAAAGCTTAAACTGAAACTGAGGTTCATGGAAACTAAAAAGAGCCTGATAGAGGCTGGAGGAGAGAGGGATTCTTTAGTTGAATGTTGCACAGGTCAGCTGAATGCGTAAGTCTGAAGATCTCAGCCTCACCCCAAAACTTCATACCCCTTTCATGATGTAGAAGGAACCATGAAGGCTGGGGCAATGACACTTTGGTCACAGCTAGTGGAGACAGATGATTAATAAATGGAATGGTCTCCATAATGCCCTAGAGACGTATGAGACCCCAGAACTTTGACATAATTCTTAAAGTGGAAAAGCCTGAGAAGATTGGGTTTTTTGTTTCATATTTAAATTTCATTTTCAAATGTAATTGGTTCAACAAACGTTGTTGGGACAGCTGGATATCCACATGCCAAAGAGCGACATTGGGCACTTACCTCACACCATATGCAAAAATTGATACAAAAGGGATCAAAGACTTAAATGAAAGAGGTAAAACTACAAAACTCTAAGAAGAAAACCTAGGGGATACATCTTCATGATCCTGGATTTGGCAATAGATTTCCAGGTATGACACCAAAAGCATAAGAAACAAATAGATAAATTGGACTCTATCAAAATGTAAAACTTTTTAATATTAAAGGATACTATTAAGACAGCAAAAAGACAAACTACGGAATGGGAGAAAATACTTGCAAATTATATATCTGATAAGGGTTTAGTATCTAGAATATATAAAGAATTTTTACAACTCAACAACAAAAAGACAATCAACTCTATAAAAGGGCAAAAGAATTGAATAGACGTTTCTCCAAAGATATACAAATGGTCAATAAGCACATGAAAAAAATGCTCAAAATAATTAGTCATTAGGGAAGTGAAAATCAAAACCACAATGAGACACCACTTCACTTTACACCAATTAGGATGCCTATAATAATAGTAATAAATGAAAAATAACAAGTGTTGGCAAGGATGTGGAGATATTAGAACCTTTATTCATTGCTGGTAGAAGGTAAAATGGTTGAGCTGCTGTGGAAGAGTTTGGCAGTTCCTCAAAAAGTTAAACATAAAATTTTTAAAGTTTAAACTAAAAAGTTAAACACAGAATTACCATATGACCTAGCAATTCTGCTCCTAGTTATATACCGCGAATACATGCACCTTCATGTTCATTGTAGAATTATTCAAATAACCAAAAGGTAGAAACAACCTAAATGTGCATCAACTGATGAACAGATATAAAATGTGATGTTTCCATACAATGAAATTATTCATCCGTACAAAGGAATGAAGTATAGTACTAATAAACGCTATAACATAGATTAACCTCGAAAACTTTACGCTAAATGAAAGAAGCCAGACACAAAAGGACACATATTGTATAATTCTACTTATGTGAAATATCCAGAATAGGTAAATCCATAGAGATGAAAGCTGATTGATGGCTGCCAGGGACTATGGGGAGAGTAAGAAGGGGAGTGACTGCTTAATGGGTACAGGGTTTTCTTGTTCATGATGAAAGTGTTTTAAAACTAGATAGGAGTGGGAGTTGCCCCACATTGTAAATGTACTGAATACTGCCAAACTGTTCACTTTAAAATAGCTCATTTAGTTATGTGAATGTCACCTCATTAAAAAAAGTTTTTTGATGTAATAGGCAATATATTCACATGGTTAAACACTTAAAAGGTACAAATTTATTCAGTGAAGTCTTCCCACCCCTTACCGCTACTCACTTAGTTTATCCTTCTTGCAGTCAAGTAACATTATCAATGTCATGAGTATTTTTTCAAAGATATTTTATGCATCTATAAGCAAATAAGTATATATTACTTTCCCCCACTAGCTCCTTTTACAAATGGTGATAAACTTTGCATATTCTTCTGCAACTGGCTTTTTTCTGCTTAATATTATATTTGAAAATCATATAAGTTCATATAAAATTGCTTCATTCTTTTAATGAGTGTATAATATTCCATTATATTTGTTTATCCGGACCTCCACTGATGGACATTTAGAAAAGTTCCCAAGTCTTTGCTCTTACAAAGATGCATTATACTATGACATTTCACTCATGTGAGAATACATCTGCAGAGTCAATTCCCTGAAGTGGAATTCTGGGTCAGAAGGTACATGCATTTGTAACTATTTTAAAGCTATTGCCCAGTTGTTCTTCTGGAGTTCATATTTATTTACCTGCCTCTCAGAACTAGTAATCAAAAATTACAGTGGTACCAAACTTTGGGGTCTTTGCCAATCTGGTGGATAAAAATTGATTTTTAGTGTAGTTTTATTTTATATCTCTATGATGAGAATAATCTTTTCATATGCTTAAGAGCCATTTTAATTTTTTTATTGTGTAAGCTGTATCATATTCTCTGCTCATTTTTAAAATTTAGCTTTTGGCCTTTTTCCTACTAATTTTAAGGTACTTTTAGAAAAGTTAACCACTTATCTATAAAAATAAGTGCAGTTTTCCCTTAAAGTTTTCTTTCTACCCTGTTTATAGGTTGTTTGTAACCATGAAAAAAATGTATTTAAGTCGTGAAATTTATTTATTTATTTTTTTCTATGGCTTCTGGATTTTAATACCTAGAAAGGTCTTCCCCATGCCAAGATTATAAGATAAATATATCATAAAAAATTCTTCTATCTTCTCTTCTAATATTTTTATGGTATCTTTTTTTCCTTTTAAAAAATCATTCTTTGAGCAATTTTGAATTTATCCTTTTAATTTTATTTGGAGTACAAGGTGTGTGTTCAATTTTTTTTTTTCAGATTATGTAGGATTAAAGAAAAATAAGATTTGCCTCTTTACCTTATGATGGTTACTGCAGTTTAAATAAACACTATGGGAGCTCTGGCAGAAGCCTCAGCTGCATGCGATGCGGACACAGCTGGGAGGAAAAGGGAGCACAGAAGAGGCTTCACTAAGGAATTCATCTCTAATACTGGCAGTCTCAATTAACATTCCTATACCCTCCTGAAAACTCCTTTTATCCTGAGTCTGTGATCCACATGCCTCTGGGTTCCAGTATTATTATTATTATTATTATTATTATTTGAGATGGAGTCTTGCTCTGTCACCCAGGCTGGAGCGCGGTGGTGGCGCCATCTCGGTTCATCAAGCTTCTCCTGCCTTGCCTCCCAAGTAGCTGGGATTACAGGCGCAGGTCACCACGCCCAGCTAATTTTTGTAGTTTTACCGGAGACAGGGTTTTGCTATGTTGACCAAGCTGGTCTTGAACTCCTGGCCTCAAGTGATCCACCTGCCTCGGCCTCCCAAAGTGCTGGGATTACAGTCCTCAGCCACTGCGCCCAGATGCCATGTTATCTCTTTCATTGTTCTCACTCTTCTTCTAGCTTCTTTTCCTTCCTGCCTTCCTCCAATGTAGATGTTTTGGAGGATTATATCCCACTTCTCACCTGCCCATTATTCTTTTTAAAATTTTTATTCATTTCTAAGACTCCATCTATTTTGTATATGGAAGACCTCTATATCTACATATATGTATTTTAAATCTTTATTTGAAACTCATCATATTTGGAATTTATTTATTTGATTAATGTCCGTTTCCCTTTTAGGTTGTTCCAGGCAAGGACTATTCTGTCTTCCTTATCACTGGCCCTAGTTCCTGGCACGTGGTAAGCTGTTAATTAATATTTTCCGTTGAATAAATATTTAGCAGTGATCTTTCTCCTCAGCACTAGAATTTAATTTTCTAGTTACCTTTGAGGCATCCACGGGGCATTCCTCTTAGCACCTTAACATCAATTTCTTCAGGCCAACACACGTTTTCCAAACACTTGCTATGTACCCACACTGTATCAGGGTCCAGGGATATACCTACCCCAAAGAAACAAAAAGTACAATTGTGTGGCATATGTGTTTTTAATTGTTATGACCTAATTCAACAGTTTGGGGTAAAAATCACATGGTATTTATTTTTCCAATTAGTTGTCTAGTTTGGGTCCTTATTAGGAGATCTGTATTAGGAAATTTTGAGGTTGCCTCTCTCACTTAATTTACTAAAAACTGTTGGAGCTATCCAGCCCAAAGAAGTTAGACTTGTTTCCAGACAAAAGAGTGAACTGAAGCTTCCAAGTAGTCTGTCGAGGAGGTTTGAGGCTACCAAAAACCTTTAGCCATTAGCCGGTGTTGGCATTGCAAGTTGGCTCTCCTCAGTCCCAAATCTTTTTGCTCCCCTGTTGTTCTGGGAAAGGGCGGTATAGGCAAAGTGACCCCCACATGTCAAAGGAGCCAACAAACCGAAGAAGGAGGCAGACAAATCCAGTTTATCAGCATAAGGTGATTTATTTGGGGGAGTTTACAAAGAGAAGTGTGGTCTGGCGGCCACAGGTCGATAGTACAGGTAGATCTCTGCATTGCAACTTTCCAGATCCAGGGCTTAATATCTTGGGGAAAGTATATGTGCTCTGGAAGGAATATGTAAATGGCCATGGGTGTCGTGGTCTGTGATTTTTGCAACAGTATCAGTATTTGTTTTGGGGGAAACTTATAATGAATAGTTGTTCTTACATAAAGAGTGGTATGTCAACTAGACATTTTGAAGGCATTCCTGGACTCGGGATTAGTCAGAAGTTACATGGTGGATTAATTTTTAAAGTAAAGTCACTTTTGGCCCCACACCTTGATATCCTGGCTGCATAAGTTGCAGAACAGCTGAAAGCTTCGACTTCCAAGCTTTCCCTATGCTTGGACATCGTTCTCAAAAAACATGGGTAGTTCCTAGGTAACTGAATTGGGATGGCCTTCAGGGCTTAGCCATGTACTGTGCAAGAACCAGCTCTCCCTGTGGCCATCAGGCCTAGATTTTCCATTCCTTCTGAAGAGTTCCTCTTTGGGACCCTGAGCTAGTGAGACAGGACTATCTGAGTCTATCAGAAAGTCTAGCAATGGTGAGCCTCAAAAAGGAAGAGGTTGAGATCTGAATCTCTTTCGTCCCAGGAGGCTCTCTTGTGCAAACTTCCCCAATGCCAGCTTGGGCTAACTAGGGCTATTTGAAGAAACAGCCTTGTCAAGATGTCCTTTCCTTGGTACAGTTGGGTACCTATTCTCCTTTCATTTCTAATCAGTAAAAGGGGCTTTTCAAGTGACTATTTTCTAAGCAAAGATGATTTGTTCTCAGTTACTTGAAGTATTTACCTTCCCAGAGACATGATTGGCAGTTCTCTAAAAAAATTTAAGTTCTGCCTCCCAAGACACCCTACTACATATTAATAGAATTATATATGAAACAGTAGTAGTACAAAGAAGATAATAATTAACTTGGCAATGGGGTGAAGGGGTTAGGGGGGACTGTTCAGAGATGACTGTTCAGAGTAGGAGACCATGAACGCTTCATTTTAAAGGATAAACTGAGTTGAACGTGAGGATGTTAGGGTAGGAAGGGATTCAGGTAGAAGGAATAGGATATTCAAGAGAAGACTACAGAAGTGAATAGCAGGCATCTATCTCCTGGGGTAGGGGTAGAATATATCTGTAGGAGGGGAGGAGTGCCAAGATAGGAGTTAGAGAGGTAGGCAGAGCTTGTATCATCACTGGGTTTGTGTGAGATGCTAAGGCTATTGCAGTTTATCTTGGTGATGAGAAACTAGTAAGGAATTTGTTTGCATCTCATTACCTTTCCTGATAAGCATGTACCATTTCTGTGTCTCTGATCTTGGGTAAATAGTATCATCCTCTTAGACACTCAGTCAGGCAATATCAGAATCAATGTAAACGTTTTCTTCCCATGAATTAATTATTTCACCTATTCCCATTTTATGTGAATTCACAAAGTCCTTTTCTTCCTATGTGATCTGTGCTGCCCTGACTCAGGTGATCATTACCTTTTACCTAGACTATTTCATGTGTGCAAACTGGTCCCTCTGCTTGATGGTTCCTCCTTCAACCCACTCTACACACCGCCACTAGCATGATCTTTCTTAAATAAATTCTGAAGTCACTACCCTCTCCCCAAACCTGCAATACTCCTTTCTATCTGCAGAATAAAAATCCTACCTGGTTAGCTTGGTGTTTCAGACCCTTCATAAATTGACTTCAGTTAAACGTTTCAAACTTTTCTCTCATTTCACGTGCCTCCCTCAGCCTCCATCTGCATCAGACTTAATCACATTCCTCAATCTGCTTTGGTATCTGCATCTTTGCTCCTCTTGTGTCTTCTTCTGAACCCTCTTTCTTCCATCCGTTTTTCAAGGTTTGGTTCAAATCACACTGGCTGCATAATAAATTACCCCTAAATGTAGTGACTTAATACAATAAACACGTTACCTTCCACAGTTTCTATGAGTCAGGAATTTAGCAGAATCTTGGCTGAGCTATCTGGCTTGAGATTACTCATGAGGTTACAGTCATCTGAAGGCTTGACTGAGGATGGAGGATCTGCTTCTAAGATGGCCCACTTCCATGGCTGGCAAGCTGGTCTGGCTCCTGGTGGGAGGCCTCAATTCCTCTTCAGGGCACTTTGAGTGCTCTCTGTGGCAGCTGGCTTCTCCAAGAGCAACCAATCCAAGAGACCAACGCAAAAGCCACAGTGCCTTTTATAATCTGGCCTTTGAAGTCACATAGCATCACCTTCATTATACTCTTTTGATCACAAAACTCAGCTCTGATGTGAGGGAAATTCCACGAGGGCATCAATATTAAGACACTGTGATCACCAGGGACAATCTTGGAGGCTGGCTAACGCAACATTTCTTCCAGAGGCTTTCTAGATTCACTAACTTCCTATGCCCTGCCTCCCTGTTCTCAATAGCTCAAATTCTTTAGAAATCAGAGCCCATAAAATTGCATTTTCTGTTTTTCTTATTTAATATTATGAAGTGTGAACTTGCAAAACTGCATTGTTAATTATCAAAGGACATAGTGCCGAGGAATTTTGTTCTTTGAAATCCTGTTAGAAAGTTTGTTGTTCTGAGATTCTACCAGTGAGAACAGAACATCCCTTTTTTGCTTGGCAGATTTGAACTCTTTGAGTCACTTTGACTTACAAAAGCAGTCTCAATTTCCAGTGCAGACATTCAGACAAGAGATTTTCAGAAACAATATTCTACATTAACCTTAAATGTATGTTTCTAAGAACTAGAATCTTGAATCTGCTTCTCAGTCCAGTTTTGATATTACATACAGATCTGATTTGCTTTAAGCCTATCAAGCACTGCTTTATTTAGATTTTACCTAAACTCCTCTCTTCTCTAAATACTATAATGACTCCTTATTTCTTCCTTTTTTTTTTTCTTTTGAGACATGGCCACAATTCCTCTGCTGTATACTGTCTTTTGCTGTAGCAAATTAATAAACTTATTGGATTACAGATTTGGTCCTGGTGATTTTTGTCAGTTGGGCTTTATCAATAGCTAAAATTATTTGAGCTCAAATAACTCATGTAATTTTTTAGCATCTCCCATGCTTCTTGAACAAGGGCACATTTTAGAATGTTTTGTCAATGGATCATTTCTATCTTTCCTCTGAATGTTTTGAAATCTATTTTCTAGACTGTTTTAGACTAATCTTGCTTGTACTTCCTTCATTGTTACAAACTCTAAGATGATACCGTTACTTTCTCATAAGGTTCCCAACTCTTTTCTAGCACTTTGCAATTTATTACTGAATTAGTAATTTCCTCTTTTGTCCTCCTGAGTGACTCCTTTGGTCCTTTAGAATTTAGCTACAGAATCATCTTTGTCAAGCCTTGAGCCTTAATTGAAAGCTTTAGACAAAACTAAATATTTTTGTGTTTGTGTTCCCATAGCACCTTGTTCATATCTCTAATATAGTACTTACCACATTTATACCTGATTTTTTTTTTTTACATGTTTTTCTTCTCTAACAGCCTCTGGAGAATACGATCTCCATGATCTGTTCATCTTTGTGTTATCTGTGCCAGGCATACCCAATTACATAAATTATGTGAGGTCGTTGGGACTCACAACACAATACTCCAAAATGAAGGCCTCAGTAGCAAAAGTTCTTCTCTGCCCTAGGCGGGCACTCCTGTCTCTCAGTCCCGTATTTCCCCAGGCTAGCCATAAATATTAGGATCCCTATTCCTCAAGGCAAGAGGTAGAAACCAGATCCTCTATCCCCTAAAGCCTGCCATAAAAGCCTAAACATGTTTTTGCTAATTTTCCCTCCACCTTTTTCTGTAAAATCTGGCCATAAAGATCTGACCTGCCTTGTTTGACTGTAGGCCGTAAGAGCTCCATTCCATTCCTGCCCCATACCGAGAAGGAAGGAATGGTGCTCAGAAGGGCAAGAAGAATCTGGACCGGCCTTGCTGGGTGTCCCCACTCATTCTATTAGCATTGGATTATACCGTTTTTGTCCAATCACATTTCTACATAGCTGTTCATACTTTGTGGAATCTAAACACAAAAATGGACAATTTTCCACGTATCTTTGGGTCTCCATTCTGAACGCTCCCATGTATACACGTTCTTTTTCTTCTATTAATCTGCCTCATGTCAGTGATTTTCAGTGAACTTTCAGAGGGCCAAGACCCTTGGCCCCTCCAGGTAATGAAAATGTTCACCTGACAAATAGTGAATTAGTAGGAGCTTCACTTTTGCATAGTTTAGAATTCACTGTTGAGCACCTCTACACGCCTGCCATTACTGTACCTCGTCTTTGTGATCCTTTTAACCTGTATTAGGCAACGGCTCATTTACATTGAGAAAACACCTAGGGCACAGCACCACTACTTTGTAGGCTACTTTAATATGTATGTGCATTACGCGAGGTTTTATGAGCTTATTTTCTGACACACTTGCTTTTTTTCCTCCAGTTTCCTCAGTTGAAAACAGCGATTCACTGTTACTGTATATATGCTAGGCTCAATGCTGGGGATAACAATTCCTGCATCATAGGGCCAGACAGGAGAAGAATGTTGTAATCTGCAAAGCCCTTCTGATTCTGGGAGTGAGGCCAGCACTAATACAACGCACGATTGTTACTTCTGAATGTCCCTTTGCAAAGAACAGTGTTTCTCAAACTTTTTTTCTTACCAGATCTGCATAAATACATTTTACATCGCCGCTGGCGATACATACGTGTAAAACACTGAAATCAAAATTTCTCCAAACAAATCCTTTACTACGTGATGTACTGTGAAACTTTTCTATTTTGCTCTATTCTCAATTTTAGGGTGATGATCCCGATCTACCAAACCGATTTCACAATGCGCTAGAGATTATAACCTGCGGTTTGGAAAATACTGGCTTGGAAAAAGCTCTTTGATCTGTTTCATTCTCCTCACATCTCCCTACACTGCGGAGTTCCGATTGTTTGGCTTCGTCCTAAAAATCGCTGTGCTGTGTTTTCCCTACACACTGTGTGACGGGGCCGCCCGCCTCCTTCCTGGGCTCCTTTAAGAGGGTGGTAACGGTCCATCACCGCGGGAGTGGAGAGGCAGGGCCCACTAGGTCCTCGGTGCAGGCCGGGCCCGCTCATCCAGTTCTTGTGAAAGCCGGGGTGTGCGCGCGAAGGGTGGGAGAGTAGGGGTGAAGGAGGGGCAGCACTGACGCCTCGCAGGGCTGAGTAGCAACAGCGCCTACGCGCCGCGTTTCCGGGGACCCTGAGGGGGTCCGCGCGTGCGCAGAGCGCGTCCCGGGAATTGTTCCGCCCTCGGAGCCTGCCAGGCGCGCTCCCGCCGAGCCAAAGTACAAAGTGGGCTCCAGAGCGCGGGCGGCGCGGCGGCGCGCGCCAGGGGGCGGTCCTGCGCGGCCGGCCCCGCCCTCTGCTCTCCTCCCAGTCTCCCCCGCGCTTCCTGCGCTAAGGTATCCGCCGCCGGGTCCCCTCCGCCGGCTGTCTCGTACCGGCAGTGCCATGGCGGCCTTCAGCAAGTACTTGACGGCGCGAAACTCCTCGCTAGCTGGTGCCGCGTTCCTGCTGCTCTGCCTGCTCCACAAGCGGCGCCGCGCCCTCGGCCTGCACGGGTAAGAAGGCCCGTAGCCGAGCCGCCTTCCCGGGCCCGAGCGGTCGCTCCCCGCGCGGTCTCCCTTCCCGCCCGGCGGACCGGTCCCTTTGCCCGACGGGGTGAGGCGGCGAGAGGGCCGACCGCGACTGCCATGGGGCTCCAATGTCAGGGTGTCCGCGAGTCCCCGCCGCGACAGCATCGATCCCAGCCGGCCTGTCCGGCGACCTCGCTCCACCCCGGGAGTGCGAATTCTTCTGCGCCCGCGGGCGAACCGGCGTCCAACCAGCCCCCAGGCAGCAGCCTCCAGTTGGGGGGTGGGAGGGGGACACGGTGTGTCCCCCACCCCCTTCCCGTCATCACCCCCTTCTATGTCAACTTTCTGGGTGTGTTCTGGTTTTGCCATCTCATCTCCAGACAGACCGTGAAGGATTTGTTTTGGGGACGTGGATGTGTGATTGAGGATGGGGATTGGATTCGCCAGGCTGGAGGCCGGTGTTTAAGTCACTTGGACGAGGTTTGGCTCGATTCCCGAGTAACTGCTGTTGAAAGTCGCGAGGGTGGCTCCTGTGAAACTATTCCCGGTCCACTTGGCAAGATTGCCATCTAAAGTGGTGACCCCTTGGAGTCGGTGAACCCTTTGGTCGGTGAACGCCCTGGCATTTCATCCGGAAAGGCTGGATCGGGTCTGTCGGACTTAGAGGGCTCTGTAGGTGAAAGGTGAGAGAGTGCTTTAGGTGAGGATCAAGCTCCTTTTTAATGACACTCCACTGCTTCCACCGCGAGAGAATTTCAGTACGTAGATTTAACTTTGGGAGGCTATCAGATCAGAGAAAGGAAAAAAGAGCTGAATTATGGTTGTGACATACAGGTATGTATGTCACATACATACAATTTTTATTTGCTGGACAAGTGAATGAGAAAAGGCCACTTCCCAAGCGTTCTTGCCAGTCATTGAATATTTCGTATTAAATCTTGACATACTACTTTCATGAATTTAATTTTATTCATTCCTCTGAGCAGGTACTGTTTCCTCCCATGTTGATTTGCCTACAATATCTAATTAGTAGTAAAATTTGCACTAAAACACTGACAAGTAGACTTCTAGTTTATAGTACCCTTTCCATTAAGTTCTTTCTAGTCGCCTTCTGTTTTTATCTTACTAGAGTCTGAAGTGATGATCTTTCTTTTCCTTCCTAAATCCATTTAACAGAGTTGAAAATGATTTGCAGCATAGTCTGGGCAATACAGCGCTTACTCATTTTTCTTCTATTCAGTTTGCTTTTAAAAGGATTAATTTGGGAAAATATAAAGCAAGTTTTTCTGTTGGTTTGTATAAACTCCCAGTTGCAAATAGAAGTTACCTGTTACCTGGGAACATGCCGGTAGAAAGAAGATGTTAGGTCCTTTAACTTGAATTCTGTTTTTGCAAAGAAGTGTTTCAGGGCATAGAACAAGTGTTTTACTATGTAGGTGGGGACTCGAGGACGGCCCTGCCAGTTCTGGATTACTTTTATAATTGTTTAAAAACAAACTTCTTTACTGAAGTATCGCATTTATATGTATATGTGATATAGTATCACATACATGTCACATACATATAGTACACATAAGTGTAGAGCTTGAAGAATTTTGACAAGTAGAACACACCCGTGTAATCAGCACCCAGATCAAGAAACAGAACATATTAGCACCCCAGAAATTCTCATCCCCCATCCAGTCACAGTCCACCTAACTACAAACCAGTTTATAAGACCGTAGATAATTGGTAAGGGAAATTTTGAACATAATCTAATGGGAAATAGTAGTGATAGAAGTAAAATAATATAATAGAATTTGTCTTATTAAATAATTTTAGCTGCTCATTTGCCATTGTAAAATGCCTAAAAAAACCTTTTTTTTTTTTTTTTTTGAGAAATGTTATGAGCTTTTGTGGGGATTAAATTATTTAGCAGGAGATGTACTGAACAAAAGATTATTATTAGTCTTTTGCATTGGGATGAGTGGGGAAAACCTCTATTTTACACATTATTTTGTTGGGGGAGATTGCAGATTCTGAGCAGAGAATTGTGAAGTTTAAATTGTTGAGATGAAATGATTGAACTATTTTGAAACCGTTAAAAATGGTATTGAGTGTATTTTTGTAGATATTATACTTCCAGAATCTTACGAATATCTTTCAGTCACCACCTTTGGTATCACAGTTTGAAGATTAGAGGATTCTAACTTTATATTTGACTGGCCTTTTGAATACCTTTGGCAACAGAACTAATTAATTTTAATATCTGGTGCTTAATTAAGGAAACTGGCTACTTGGCCTTCTTTTGTCTATGTTGTTAATAGTAGGTTGGTTTTAGAATATGTATTTCCTTAAAATTGGACAGATAATAGAGCTAGTAAAAATCACTTTAAAAGTTACAGTGTAACATTGTTCCAAACATTAGGAGAATGAGTAATTAAATGTTCTGGGTTATTTTTAATTTTCGTTGATGTAATTTTTTTCACTTAGTTAAATCTCATATGTGTGTGTGTGTTTCTGACCTTTTATTGTGGAAAATTTCACACGTATAAAAAGTAAATAGGATAATACAAGGATTGCCCAATACACTTTACCCAAGGGGTACCAGCAACATTCTATATTCCTGTTTCATCTATATCAACCTGCCTCTCACCCCTTATTTTTATAGTTTTTTTAGATAAAATTTATATACATTGAAATGTACAAATCTTAGTTATACATTTTTTTAGACAAATGAATACACTGTAACACATCCCTATGACAAATTAGAACATTTCCTTCTCCCCAGAAAGTTCCCTTGTATTCATTCCTGATCACCTTGTATTCACTCCTGATCCCACCACTGCTATGCTTTCTTTTCACCATAGTTTGCCTAATCTTACATTTTATTTTATTATTTATGGGGAAAGCAGAATCTTTTTACTCATGGATAAAGAGGGCTATTTAAAGGAAGTGTCTATTTCAGAATGTTATATTACTATGCTGGGAGCTGTAAGATGTGTGTGTGTGTGTGTGTGTGTGTGTGTGTATTACAGAAATATATGACTTGTTTTCTCAGGGAGCTTACCTTCTTGTTAGGGAAGAGAAACTTAAACACTGATAGGAGAATGAAATGTACAAGTAGACGTGTGTTAGAAGTTCTGAGAAAGACAAGATTAATGTGTTTGGGAAGGGTTGGGGAAGGCTTCATGAAGGATGTGCGTTAAGCCTAGAAAGAGGGTAGGAGTGGATAACTGGAATAAAGTGACTGTTACAGCATCCTTTAGCAGATTTTTGTTGCATTTATGATAGGAAGAAACTTTGTGGTGCCCTTTCAATCCATCTTCCACTGGCACTGGAGCTCTTTTTAAGAAGCTCAGATATGATCATAATATTCCTTCATTAAAATCATTCATCTACTCTAAAATGCAAACTTTCTGTATTCATGGTGTGGTCCTTGCCTACTTTTCCCACTCATCCAGCCATAAGGAATTAACTTGTAGTCTCTAAGTATGACAGTCTCTGCCTAGCCTTTGCAGTCCGATTGCAATCACTGTCATCCCCACTATGTCTCCTCATGTTCTGATATTTATTTATTTATTTATTTGAGACAGCGTCTGTCTCTTTCGCTCTGGCTGGAGTGGTCACTGCCCACTGCGACCTCTGCCTGCTGGGCTGAAGCAGTCCTCCCGTCTCAGCCTCCGAAGTATAATAGCTGGGACCACAGGTGCCTGCCACCACGCCTGGCTAATTTTTTTGTATTTTTTGTAGAGACAGATTTTCACTATGTTTCCCGGGCTAGTCTGGAACTCCTGAGTTCAAGCAGTCTGCCCACCTCAGTGGTGGGCAGATTACAGGCGTGAGCCACCTTGCCCAGCTGGTACTTCTTTTTCTTCAAGACTCAGTCAACACTTTGTCTTAGGTGTTTTCTATCTTTTTCTGATCTCCAAACTGATATAAGTGTCCTCTGCTTTTATGATACTGTAGGCCATGGGTCCCTAACGCCCGGGCTGTGGACTGGTACAGGTTGGTGGCCTGTTAGGACCCAGCCACACAGCCTGTGCAAGCGAGCATTACCACCTGAGCTCCGCCTCCTGTCAGATCAGCAGCGGCGTTAGATTCTCATAGGAGCTTGAACCTGTTTTGAACTGCACATGGTGAGGGATCTAGGTTGCACACTTCTTATGAGAATCTGATGCCTGATGATCTGAGGTGGAACAGTTTCATTCTGAAACCATCCCCCACCCCAGCTCCAATTTGTGGAAAAATTGTCTTCTGCAAAACTCGTCCCTGGTGCCAAAAAGGTTGGAGACTACTGCTCTAGGAATCCCTTACTCTGGCACTTACCACTCTGTATTGTATTAGTTTGTTTTCTTGGCTTTTGCCTACATCAGATCCTAAGTTTCTTAAGGGCATGAATTGAGTCATCTTTAATTCCCTAGTTTGGCTATGTCATGGGTTAAACAGTGTTTATGGAGAGGATAAATGACATGAGATAGCTGAAGAACTTTTAAGGGTAATTGACAGGCATCTCCAACTGCAGTTGGAGATGCCTAGTACCAACATGAACAGAAACATTCTTTTCACAGAAGTAATGTGTACCTGAGCATATATAACCTGACCTGGGGAGTGGGAAATCAGTGGGCCAATTTTAGAAGACAGGGAATGCTACCTGTCTGTATAGCCACAGTATTTTATTGTCTTCAAAAAGCAGAACAGAACAAAGCAGTTTCTTTCGCTGCTTATCAGTGCTTGTCAAATAAAGTTCAGATTTCTCATCTTGGATTTCAGAGCCTCCCTCAATCTGGTTTCATTTTACCTGGCTAATCTTATATGCCATTGCCTGCCAACGGGTACTCTCTGTTCCAAATAGACCAGTTTCTGCACTGTTCTTTGAACAGGCCACACTCATTTTTGGCTTTGGAGCTTTATTCATGCTGTTACTCATACCTGGAATATCTTTCTGTGATATCCCTGTTCTCCAACTCTTGTCATCCTTGAAGGCATCCATGAAGTGTTATTTAACTACTCTAGATGATCTAAATGATGATCACCTCTTTTAAAATTTCTGAAGCATGCATTTAAATCCCTTTATTGTTTTACCTATTCATTGCTTGACTGGATATAATCTAGCTAGGTATACCAAAGTCCACCTGCTTATGGGGTGATTTTCCTGCTTTTAAAAGCCCCCATCTGTAAATTGTGGGAACACAGCTTCCTCTCCTAAATATTTCTGAGGAATTTCAGGGAGCTTGTGTTTCTCTTAGTGACACCTTACTTCACTTCCTTTGGAGCATTTTCTGCTCTATTTGAGAAGGTACTTATATCTTGTCTCTTGAGCCTGTCTCTTTGGTGTCTGCCTTGATTTCTCTAAAGAATCAGTCACAAAGCAGATATTTATAGTAGGGCTTTATTGAAAATTTGGGAGGAGTGGTAGGGATTATATCCCAGAATAGTGAACAACTTAAAATGCTTTTATTTAGAAGTTTCTTGGACATTCCCACACTGGAAATTTCTTGACTTTTTTTTTTGTCCTGAGTCTCAGCCCTGTGGCCTGCTGCTGAGCCTTTCTTTACCCATTGGGTGTCTTTATATCTGTAGCTTCTTACTCCCTGCACTACCTTACTGCTAACTCCTCTACAACTTTCCTGCAGACTTCAAAATTCAGCTTTCCTTCCCTGAATCTGCCCCCATTCCAATCAAGCTCTAGAAGGGGCTGGCTTCACTTTTCTCAGTTTCACAGGCGCACTGGGTGTTTTGCACAGTACAAGCATGAGTCATGTGAGGGGCTAGGGCTGCTTGAGACCCTTACAGTGACCCATGAGTAGATGTTATATGGGCTGGCCCGGTTTGGATCCTCAAAATAGAAAAGAGATGCTTAAGCAACCTTGGATGGAAAAAAAAAGCACTGAAGAATTTGCCAGCCAAAGTAGCTGTGTACTGACCCAGAGCAATGTTCTGAGAACTGTGGAGCTATCTGTGGTCTGCTAGGGGGAACTGAGTACAGGTTGTTTAATTAATTGTATGTACCTGTTATTGGCACATTGGCATCCTTGGGTAGGCATTCTATTTCAAGGCTTTTGTACTTGCTGTTTCCCCTGCCTGAAGTGCTCTTTCCTCAGATACTTACATTGCTTACTCTCCGTGCTCTTTCCGTCTTTTCTCAGACATCTTTTTAGTGAGACCTTCTATTGCCATTCAATTTATTTATTTTTATTTATTTATTTTGAGACGGGGTCTCACTCCATCACCCATGCTGGAGTGCAATGGCATGATCTTGGCTCATTGCAACCTTTGCCTCCTAGGCTCAAACAGCCCTCCTACCTCAGCCTCCCAAGTAGCTAGGACTACAGCCACACGCCACCACACCTGGCTAATATTTTTTGTAGAGACAAGGTTACATTATGTTGCCCAGGCTGGTCTAGAATTCCTGGGCTCAAGTGATTCTCCCACCTCAGCCTCCTAAAGTGCTGGGCTTACAGGCAGGAACCACTGTGCCTGGCCCCTGCCACTCAATTTAAAATAACATCCTGTCTATCTTGCTGGCTTTACTTTTCTCCTTAGTATTTATCACTATAAAATATGCTATATATTTTACATATTTATCTTGTCTATTGTATATGTTTGCAGTATATACATACTGCTAGCATGTAAGTTCCACAAGGGCAAGAATTTTTGTCTATTTTGTTCACAGTTATAGCCCCAGTGACTAGAACCGTGACTGACATATATAGTAGACACTCATACTTGTTTGACTCTACAACAACAAATGAGATGCTCATTTCTTGGGGGCTGTGGTTACTATTGTTTTAAATAACAAATTCTTTTTGCTACAAATGTAAATGTTATCTTTAGTGTATTTATGAGCTCTTTAGGAGCTGGACCACTTATACCCCCTATA
The DNA here is from genome assembly GCF_047675955.1 of Chlorocebus sabaeus. Classification (NCBI taxonomy): domain Eukaryota; kingdom Metazoa; phylum Chordata; class Mammalia; order Primates; family Cercopithecidae; genus Chlorocebus; species Chlorocebus sabaeus. The sequence goes on along the minus strand of NC_132923.1, from coordinate 42,199,138 downwards.
TGTACAGGTAAAGCAAGTCTCAGAAACTTAAAAAAATGCTATCATTATCATCACCTGCTTTTGACAGTTAATAGAGTGTAAACATTAAAGACAATTTAAGAAAATTAAAAATCATTCATAATGTTATAACCATAATACACATATTGTTTTATTTTTATTTCCTTTTATTCTGTATTTATGTGCATTTTTTACATAGTTATAATGTACATGTTTTGCTATTTTCATTTAAAGCATACCTCTTTCCTATATTTCCCTATACATGACCTTCACAACTATACTTTTAAAGAAATATATAAATATTCCTCTGTGTGGCTATATCTTAGTTTATTTTACTGTTAGCTATTGAGCATCTAGACTGCCTCTGGAATTTTTATGGATTATACTGTGTATTTTTGCAAGTGAACATTTTCATCTCTGCCGAATAACTTCGTGGGAATAAGTTGCCAGAAATAGGATTAATGAATGGAGGCTTATGAATTTCCTTAGTGTTTGTGGGAACCATGGGTATTCTTAAATTACACAGGTTGATGTATTACTTTTCATGAGTTGTGCCAATTTGCAATACTGTGAATGAATGCTAACTTAATTACCTACTCATCATTAGGGGATATTTAAATTTTTTTCTACTTTACAGATGCAAAATAGTCTTGAAAGATTATTTTAATTTGCATGTATTTTATAATTTGCAAAAATGAACATTTTTATATGCGGCAACTTGATGTTTATTATGGAGGCAGTTTGGCATAGTGTTAAAGAATAGTCTTTAGAGTCAGATACGGGTTCAATTTTTCAGTTAGCCATTTGCCAGATCTGTGACCTTGGTCAATTTACTTAACCTTTCTGAACCTCAGTAGAACAGAGATAGTAGTATTTACTCACTCACTCAGCAGTTAAGTGAGGATTAATGGAGAAAATATCTTACCCAGTGCTCAGTAAATAAAAGGTAGCTCTCATTCCTATGCTTGCTAAGAGAAAACTAAAAGGACAACAAAACATACCATTGTTAGCTTCTTAAAACCTCCCGAGCCTTCCTAATTTCCTCAGATATACCCGTGACAATCTCCCAAAATAAGCCTTTTTCAATTGATAGAATCATTTACTTTCAGAGTTGAAAAGTATCTCAAGTTAGTTTTATGTGACATGATTTTTAGGTTTCTGTATTTTTTCAGTTATTGCTTCCTGAATATGACAGTCTTTATTTCTCCACCTTTTAAAGAGGCAGTGCTAAATGGAATCCAGCATTCAAAGTGTCTTCTCACTGACACACTAGAAAAGAACTGTGACCTGCCTTGTCCTAAGCTTTCATTAAAGATCCTAAGATGTTAAGCTTTCATTAAAATAGCATGAAGTTATGTTCATTTTTTATGACTCAAATATTTTTCACTTGTATTTAGCTTATACAATGTTTCTTTCCCCCTCCTCATCTTGATGTGTTTGATTTTTTTTTTTTTGAGATGGAGTCCCTCTCTGTCACCCAGGCTGGAGTGCAGTGGTGCAAATTTGGCTTACTGCAACCTCCGACTCCCGGGTTCAAGTGATTCTCTTGCCTCAGCCTCCCGAATAGCTGGGATTACAGTCAACTGCTACCACACCCAGCTAATTTTATTGTATTTTTAGTAGAAATGGGGTTTTACCATGTTGACTGGTCTTGAACTCCTGACCTCAGGTGATCTGCCCGCCTTGACCTCCCAAAGTGCTGGGATTACAGGTGTGAGCCACCACGGCCAGCCTGATTTTTTTTTTTTTTAAACCTGGGTGCAGGTCTTTATAATTATTTTTGGTTGTACACATTACTTCTTCCCTCTGAAACTTTTTGATCTGCACAATTAATTACTATTCCTTCTGTATGTTTTCCTAAGAAACTTAAAAAACTGATTGGGCAGGACTGAGTATAGAACAGTATGTTTACACCACTATAATTTTTCTGTTAATTAACACCCTTTGGTTATTGTATTGGCTCTCATCTTTAACTTACCAGCACCTTTTCACACATTTCCTTCTGATAATAGACCTGGCATTCTGACAATATCCATAACCTGATCCATACTGGGCCAGAATCCTCTTTTGGGATATTTCTGCTGGAGCTGGTGTGGGGAAGGGACTTTCTTTCCTGGTCATAGAGGTGTGAAGATAGACGTTAGAACTGTATGTGGCCTTGGTCTCTTACATGGAAAGGGCAGAAACCCTGATTTTGTTTATCATCAAATGCCTTGTAGCATAGTGAACAAAATTTACAAAAAGTTCATGATCCCTTTCAAAGAAAAGAATGACCTTAGTCTGACATAATTTTTTGGTGAATTCATATTTGCTCCTAAAATTTACCACTTCCTTCTAAGTACCCATGCCATACTGCCCATTTAGATAAGTAGGTTGTCATTTTTTTCCCAGGATCAACAGCACACTCATCCATGACGTGATGAATGTCATCACCTTCTAATCTGTTTCAATGTAATATGAACTTGAATTATGAAGGAGAATGATAGGATCTTCCTGCATTTTCTTTGGAATTATATATGCTAAGTTAAATACAATTTTATGGGAAATGGTATTTCACTGTGTTAACCAGGCTAGTCTCGAGTTTCTAGCCTCCAAGCGATCTGCCACCTTGTTCTCCCAAAAGTATCAGGATTACAGGCATGAGCCACTGTGCTTGGCCCTGTTATTTCTTTTCGAAAGATTTTTATGTAACTGTTGTTTGAAATGGCATTTATATTATTTCTACATAAAATTAGGCATCAGGCCCTTGCTTAAAAACATGGCTTTCATCCTATTCTTTTTAAGGGTAAGTCACTTTTGTTTTAGGCATCTCTGTCAAGAATATAGCCTTCTATAAACTTAAGAATAAAATTCTTTGGATAACTGCTATTTATGTAATACAATGGGAACTATTATAAATGTTAAGATGGTTTGAAGCCTTCTTAGGTAAAATAGAAGGAGTATGCTGAAAGGTGTTTTGTTTATTTTTTGTGTGTTTTTTTGCCACAAGATTGAGAAATGGAAAAGTGTTTTTGTTTTTAAACACACCCTTCTTATTGGTTTGCTAGATTAGCAGGCCTGAGTGTGAATGCAGTTAAGTTAATAAAGTATAAAATTGAAAATAAAGCTCATCAAAGCATAGTCAGCTAGTTTGATATTTGTAAATAGCTGTAGCCGTCTCACCACTATAATGGTACTATTATGACATAAAAGTGGATTGTATGATTTACTCTATGCTGAAATTATTTTGACTTTAATACTTTATTAATACATCTATTGACATTAAAAAGCACTGTGTAGAATGAGGCAACTGCTCTAGGTAAATAATAATGTAGTCAGCATGTTATGTTGATATCATATATGTGATATATATATGTAATGTATCATTGCATGTCACTATTTTAAAAATATTTATACCGTTTCTTAAATGTATGAAGTAAGCAACATGAGACATAGTATGATATGGTCCCTTGTGGAAGGGACTGGTGGGAGGTAACTGAATCATGGGGGCAGGTCTTTCCCATGCTGTTCTCGTGATAGTGAATAAGTCTCATGAGAGCTAATGGTTTTATAAAGAGGAGTTCTCCTGTACAAGCTCTTTTTGCCTGCCGCCATCCACGTAAGATGTGACTTGCTTCTCTTTGCCTTTCACCAGCATTGTGAGACCTCCCCAGCCACATGGAACTGTGAGTCCAGTTAAACCTCTTTCTCTTGTAAATTGCCCAGTCTTGGGTATGTCTTTATCAGCAGCATGAAAACAGACTAATATGGAAAATTGGTACAAGTAGAGTGGGGCGTTGCTGAAAAGATACCTGAAAATGTGGAAGCGACTTTGGAACTGGGTAATAGGCAGAGGTTGGAACAGTTTGGAGGGCTCAGAAGACATGAAAATATGGGAAAATTTGGAACTCCCTAGAGACTTGCTGAATGGCTTTGACAAAAATGCTGATAGTGATATGAACAATAAGGTCCAGGCTGAGGTAGTCTCAGATGGAGATGAGAAACTTGTTGGGAACTGGAGCAAAGGTGACTCTTGTTATGTTTTAGCAAAGGGACTGTCAGCATTTTGCCCCTGTCTTAGAGATTTATGGAACTTTGAACTTGAGAGAGATGATTTAGGGTGTCTGGCGGAAGAAATTTCTAAGCAGCAAAGCATTCAAGAGGTGGCTTGGGTGCTGTTAAAGGCATTCAGTTTTATAAGGGAAGCAGAGCATGTAAGTTCAGAGAATTTGCAGTCTGACAATAGGATAGAAAAGAATAACCCATTTTCTGAGAGGAAATTCAAGCCAGCTACAGAAATTTGCATAAGTAATGAGGAGCCAAATGTTAATCACCAAGACAATGGGGAAAATGTCTCCAGGGCATGTCAGAGAACCTTTGTGGCAGCCCCTCCCATCACAGACCTGGATGTTTAGGAGGAAAAATTGGTTTCGTGGGCTGGTCCCAGGGTCCCTCTGCTGTGTGCAGTCTAGGGACTTGGTCCCCTGCATCCCAGCTCCTCCAGCTGTGACTAAAGTACAAGGTACCAAGGTACAGCTCAGGCCATGGCTTCAGAGGGTGTAAGCCCCAAGCCTTGGCAGCTTCCACGTGGTGTTGAGCCTGCAAGTGCACAGAAGTCAAGAATTGGGTTTGGGAACCTCTGCCTAGATTTCAGAGGATGTGTGAAAATGGCTGGATGCCCATGCAGAAGTTTGCTGCAGGGGTGGGGCCCGCATGGAGAACCTCTGCTGGGGCAGTGTGGAAGGGAAGGTGAGGTTGGAGCCCCCACACAGAATCCCTGCTGGGGCACCACCTAGTGGAGCCATGAGAAGAGGGCCTCTGTCCTCCAGACTCCAAAAGGGTAGCTCCACCAGCGGCTTGCACTGTGCCTGGGAAAACTAAACATTCAACGCCAGCCCGTGAAAGCAGCCAGGAGGGAGGCTGTACCCAGCAAAGCCATAGGGGCAGAGCTGTCTAAGACTATGGGAACCTAGCTCTTGCATCAGTGTGACCTTTATGTGAGACATGGAGTCAAAGGAGATCATTTTAGTACTTTAAGATATGACGGCCCTGCCAGATTCTTAACTTACAGCCCCTTTGTTTTGGCCAATTTCTTCCATTTGGAATGGCTGTATTTACCCAATGCCTGTACCTCCATTGTATGTAGGAAGCAACTAACTTGCTTTTGATTTTGCAGGCTAATGGGCAGGTCTCGGATGAGACTTTGGACTGTGGACTTTTGAGTTAATGCTGAAATGAATTAAGACTTTGGGGGACTGTTGGGAAGGCATGATTAGTTTTGAAATGTGAGGACATGAGATTTGGGAGGGGCCAGGTTGGAATGATATGGTTTGGCTGTGTCCCCACCTAAATCTCATCTTGAATTCCCAGTGTTGTAGGAGGGATAGGTGGGAGGTATTTGAATCATGGGAGCAGGTCTTTCCTGTGCTGTTCTAGTGATAGTGAATAAGTTCCGTGCGATCTGATGGTTTTATAAAGAGGAGTTCCCCTGCACAAGCTCTTTTTGTCTGCCACTATCCACGTAAGGTATGACTTGCCTTGCCTTCTGCTGTGATTGTGAGGCCTCCCCAGCCACGTGGAACTGTGAGTCTAATTAAACCTCTTTTTTAAATTGCCCAGGCTCAGGTATGTCTTTATCAGCAGAGTGAAAACAGACTAACACATAGTGTCTCAGAGGATAAGAACAACAATTCTGTAAATGTTTGTTAATTTAGTGAGTAGGCCTACACCTAAAAAGCTGTTTTAAAATTAAATGCAACTTTAATTTTAAAAACTAAACATTTTTGCATTATCAAAGTTAAATATACACTATGGAAATTTGAATAACTAGAAGGAGGCAGGGAGAAAACACTTTTTCTAATGTTTATCATTAGTGTCATTTTATTGATTCTAAGATGCACTTTTTTTACATTTTAGCATCTCTTTTCACATTTTAACTTCTCTGAAATTTGAATGTAACTTACAGTGGTGTGTATTTCCTTTTTACTGTGCATACTTTTGCCTATAAAAATACTGCATATCAGCTTGCATGAGACTCAAACTTCTGACTAAAAATTCATTGTTGTTGCCATTCTTCAGTTTATCTTGGAGGTGTGGCTAAGAAAAATGCAAAAAGGAAGAATTTGAGATAAAATCAGATTTTTTTCCTCTTTCCAGAATGAGAGCTGGAGAAAGTAGCTTGGCCTGAGATAGGCAGGTGGAAATCAATGAACTACTCAAAAGAAGAACAACCCAGAGATCATGCCACCAAGTCAAAGTCAAGTGCTCGCTATGTACCAGATGCTGGGTTTTCAGATGTTAAACTAAAAAGTAAATTAGACAAGAGTTTTGCTGTTGAGAAACTCGTAGACTATTGAAAGAGAGAATGTTGTATCTTAACATTTTACACCAAATTTCTAGTTCATCCCTGGTAATATTTTATTTAAAATATGGTTTGTTGTTGCTTTTTGAGACAGGCTCGCTCTGTGGCCCATGGTGGAGTACATGGTGCCATCATGCCTCACTGCAGCCTTGACCTCCTGGGCTCAAGTGATCTTCCCACCTCAGCCTCCTGAGTAGCTGGAACTATAGGTGTGCGCCACCGTGCCTGGCTAATATTTTCATTTTTTGTAGAGATAGGATCCCAAAGTGTTAGGAACTTATAGGCGTGAACCACCATGCCTGGACTAAAATATAGTTCTTTATTTACCTATGAACACAGTTATGTTGCATCAGGAAATTAGATTTAAGGTATTATCAACTGTAGACTCATGTGACTTTTCCCCCCATCAACAATGCCCAAGATACGTTGTTTAGTAAAGAAGTGGGGTGGAGGAAGCAAGCATAGGACAGAATAAATGAGGTGATCCCATTTCTTCAGTATCATATAATTTCGAATTTAACTGTTGCTGGATGAATACATTTCTGTGTGTATTTTATGACTGGTTCAAGAAAATATCTATTCTTTCTTCCCCCACTAGAGGAAACACAAATGAGGAAATAATACCATTTATCCAGTACGTTCTGTTGAGTGCTCTATGTCAGTAGGCTAGGCTTTGAGATACCAAATTAAATAAACGTTATTTCTAACTCCAGTCTTGTGGCACTATTACTACAAATGCATCGAAAATTTGTACAACTATGACTAGACCTGTGGTAGGAATACAGTTTAATTCTTCTGGTTGTTACCTGGGAGGGTTTCACATTTGAGCCTGATCTTAAGAAATACATAGTGTTTTGCTAAGTGATAAAAGGCATTTCAGGTAGGGAAAACAGCTTGCACAAAGACATGGAGTTAATGGAATTACATTTGAGAAGGAACTGCAAGGACACGAAGCTGGAGATACTACTATAAATAAAGTATTTATTGAACACTTATCATATTTTAGACATTGTTCTAAGTGTTTTACATTTATTACTAACAACAATCTTTTGAAATAATTCTTTCTATTGTCTTCATTTTACAGGTGAGGAATCAGAAAAGTAAAAATGGTATCTAATTATGAGAGGCCTTAAGTTCGAATTAACCATGTGGAAGGTAAAAGGCAGAATAAAACATTTAAATCAAAGTCTTTCAAATGAATTTAGATTCAAAGAACTCAAGAATCATTCAGGAGTTAAGAAAGGTTTTATCTTAAATTACAAAGTGAAGTTCATTATTAAAATTCTATTTACTGTATTAAGTCATGCATTGCTTAACAATGGAGATATGTTTTGAGAAATGCATTGTTAGGCAATTTTTTTTTCTTTTTTTTTTTTCTAGACAGAGTTTCACTCTTGTTGGCCAGCCTGGAATGCAGTGGTGCAATCTCAGCTCACTGCATCCTCCACCTCGCGGGTTCAAGCGATTCTCCTGCTTCAGCCTCCGGAGTAGCTGGGATTATAGGCACGCGCCACCATGCCTGGCTAATTTTGTATTTTTAGTAGAGACAGGATTTCTCCATTTTGGTCAGGTGGGTCTCAAATTCCTGACCTCAGGTGATCCACCTGCCTTGGCCTCCCAAAGTGCTGGGATTACAGGTGTGAGCCACCATGCCCAGCCCAGTTAGGCAATTTTATTGTTGTATGAATATCACAGAGTGCACTTATACAAACCTAGATGCTATATACGCACCCAAGCTGTATGGTATATGGTACAGCGTATTGCTCTTAGGCTACAAACCTGTACAGCATGTTACTGTACTGAATACTATAGGCAGTTATAACACAATGGTCTTTTTTTTTTTTTTTTTTTTTTGTCTAAACATGTCTTTTTTTTAGACAGGTTCTGGCTGTGTTGCCTAGGCTTTAGTGCAGTGGCACAGTCTTGGCTCACTGCAGCCTCCGCCTGCCAGGCGCAAGTGTTTCTCCTGCCTGAGCCTCCCCTGTAGCTGGGACTACAGGCGTGGGCCACCACATCCTGATAATTTTTTTTTTTTTCTAGTTGAAAATGGGGTTTTGCAATGTTGGCCAGGCTGGCCTCAAACTCCTGGCCTCAAATGATCCTCCCACTTTGGCCTCCCAAAGTACTGGGATTACGGGTGTGAGCCACTGCTCCCAGCCTTTAAACATGTCTTAACATAGAAAAGGTACAGTAAAAATATGGTATAAAAGATCAAAAACAGTATACCTGTATAAGGTGTACTTACCATGAATGGAGCTTGCGGGACTGGAAGTTGCTCTGGGTGAATCATTGAGTGAGTTATGAGTGAATGTGAAGGCCTAGTGTATTATTGCACATGACTGTAGACTTTATAAACACTGTACACTTAGGCTACATGCAATTTATTTTAAAAAGTCTTAATTAAAAAAAATCACTGTCTTCCCCTTCCACATCTTGTCCCACTGGAAGGTCTTCAGGGACAATAAAATGTGTGGCGCTGTCATTCATATGATAGCAGTACCTTCTTCTGGAATATCTTTTGAAGGATCTGCTTGAGGCTGTTTTACAGTTAACTTTTTTTTTTACTTAAGTAGGAGTACACTCTAACGATAAAAGTATAGTATAGTAAATACATAAACTAGTAACACAGTCATTTATTATTATTATCAAGCATTATGTACTGTACCTAATTGTTTTATGTGACTGGCAGTGCGGTAGTAGTTTCATCACCACATTTATGTGAGTAATGTGTTGTACTGTGGTATGATGTCAGCTGTGGTGTCACTAGGTGATAGGAATTTTTCAGCTCCATATAACAAAAGTAATTGCTGTCCTGACTTCTGTATAATCACATCTTTGTGTTTCCTATAATTTCATCACCTAAATGTGCTTTCCTGAAAACTACAATTTAGTTGTGTTTGTGTTTTTTTTTCAATCTAAGTCTCTTAACCTACATATCCCCCTGCCACTTTCCTTTTCCCTTTCTTTCTTACAGTTTATTCCCTGAAGCAGCCAGTTATTTTGACCTGTACAGATTCCATAGTCTGGATTATGCTGATTGCATAATTTTTCTTCATCCTTTGTATTTCCCGTAAATTGGTAGTTGAATCTAAAACCTTGATCAAATTTAGGTTTTGTTTTGTGTTTTTGTTTTTTTTCCACCTCCTAGGAGTTAGTGTGGTATATTCACCATCAGGAGATATATAATGCCAGGCATGATGGCTCTCACCTGTAATCCCAGCACTTCGGGAGGCCAAGGCAGGAGGATAACTTGAGCCCAGGAGTTTGAGGCCAGTCTGGGCAACATAGCAAGACCCTGTCTCTTTAAAGTAAAAAAACATTAGGCAGGTGTGGTGGTGCATGCCTGCAGTTCCAGCTACTGAGGTGGGATTGAGGCTGCAGTGAACTGCGATGGCACCATGCACTCCAGTCTGGGCAACAGAACAAGATCCTGTCTTGAAAAAAAGACAGTTATAGTGTCTAATTTTCTCTCTTTTTGTGATTTTTAGCAGCCACTGATGCTCGACACCTAGATCAGTGAATTTATTAAAGCTTGCAATATGGTGATATGTGAATTCTGTTATTTCTTCACTTATAAGGTGGAATGCTTCCACAGAAAGAAACCTTTTCTTTTCTGCTATCTGGTTAGTAGTTGTACCTAGTGGTGCAGTTCAATTAGGAAAAGTTGGATATTAGCTTCTTTATTTACAAATTATCAAAATAATATGTTAATTTCTTATTATTTTCTGAAAGTGACCAGTGAATTCTTCTTGTCATTATGAACCTTTTGATTTAATGATTTGTGCTTTCATTACAGCTGTTGTCCTTATTTTTGCTCAATTGTCCCATCTTGGACCAATGGGAGCCTCTTTAAGCTGGCTCCTTAGTGCTTTTGACATGGCTTTAGTGATCTTTGATAGCTTCTATGCTGTCTGTAGTAAGAAGTTCTGTATTCTTCTTAGACATTTCCTGACCCAAATCTAGAATCAAATTTTTTTCATAAGAAGAGGTTGCTTCCTTTTGTTGGGAAGTGGTATTTCAAGATCACAACTGGAATTTAGGCATGCTTATTGCTACTAGGTTGGCCATTGTTTCTAGGCTTTTCTTATGGACAGAGCCAGAATATGCATACTGACACTTCCAATCCATACACAAGGTTTCACGATTTTTAAAATTATCATCTTCTATTTACATCTGTATCTCCTTGTATCCCATACTGATAATCCTGATTCTCAAAGACATAGTTGATGGTCAAATTAGAGTATCATGGAAATATTCAGTTACATTGTCCCACTTTACAAACTCAGTGTTCTCCAAATAGTAATACAAATATTTCTACTGTTAATATGATTAGTGAAAATAGTTAATTTTTTTTCACATATGCTCTTTACATTCTTCTTTATTTTTGGGTTGTACTGTATCTGTGTTGTCAGAGCATATTGACACAGGCATGCTTCATTTTATTGTGCTTTACTTTTTTGTGCTTTGGAGGTAATGTGTTTTTTACAAATTGAAAGTTTGTGGCAACCCTGCATTGAGCAAGTCTATTGAAGCCATTTTTCCAACAGCATGTGCTCACTTCATATCTCTGTATCATGTTATGGTAATTCTCGTGATATTTCAAACTTTTTCATTATCATATCTGTTATGGTGATCTGTGATTGGGCATCTTTGTTGTTACTATTGTAATTGTTTTGTGGTGCCATGAAATTCAAAAGCTAGATTTCTTGTGCCAGTTGGCCAAGTTGTGAATGCAAAGGAAAAGTTCTTGAAGGAAAACTGCTCCTTCAGTAAACACAAGAATGCTAAGAAACAGCCTTATTGCTGATAGGGAGAAAGTTTGAGTGGTCTGGATAGAAGATCAAACTAGCTGCAACATTCCCTTAAGCTAAAACCTAATCCGGAGCAAGACCCTAACTCTTTTCAGTTCTGTGAAGACTGAGAAAGGTGAGGAAGCTGTAGAAGAAAAGTTTGAGATTAGCAGAGGTTGGTTCATGAGGGTTAAGGAAAGCAGCCATCTCTGTAATATAAAATTGCAAGGTGAAACAGCAAGTACTGATGTAGAAGCTGCAAAAGTTATCCAGAAGATCTAGCTAAGATAATTGATAAAGGTGGGCTACACTAAACAACAGATTTTCAGTGTAGACAAAACAGCTATCTATCAGAAGAAGATGCCACCTAGGACTTTCATAGCTAGAGAAGAGAAGTAAATGCCTTGCTTCAAAGAACAGTCTTGACTCTTTTGTTAGGGGATGAAGCAGCAAACAGTTTTAAGTTGAAGCCAGTACTCATTTACCATAGTGAAGATCCTGGGGCCCTTAGGAATTCTAAATTTACTCTGCCCACATGTAAATGGAACAACAAAACCTGGATAGCAGCACATCTGTTTGCAGCATCGTTTATTGAATATTTTAATACCACTGTTGGGACTTACTGCTCTGAAAAAAGATTCCTTTCAAAATGTTACTGCTCATTGTCAATGCACCTGGTCACCCAAGAGCTCTAGTGGAGATGTACGAGGAGATTAGTGTTGTTTTCATGACTGCTAATACAGCATCCTTTCTGTAGCCCATGGATTAAGGAGTAATTTTTACTTTCAAAGCCTATTATTTAAGAAATACATTTTGGAAGGCTGTAGTTTCCATAGATAGTTATCCCTGTGATGGATCTGGGTTAAATAAATAGAAAACCTTCTGGAAAGGATTCAGTATTCTAGGTGCCATTAAGAACATTTGTGATTCGTAGAAGAAGGTCAAAATATCCACATTAATGGGATTGGGGTTCAGGATTTCAGTGGAGGAAGTAACTGATGTGATAGAAATAGCAAGAGAACTAGAAGTGGAATCTGAAGATACAACAGAATTGCTTCAATCTCATAATAAAACTTGAAAGGATGGCCGGGTGCGGTGGCTCACGCCTGTAATCCCAGCACTTTGGGAGGCCGAGGTGGGCAGATCATGAGGTCAGGAGATCGAGACGATCCTGGCCAACATGGTGAAGCCCCATCTCTACTAAAATACAAAAAATTAGCTGGGCGTGGTGGCGTGCACCTGTAGTCCCAGCTACTCAGGAGGCTGAGACAGGGGAATCCCTTGAACCTGGGAGGCGGAGGTTGCAGTGAGCCGAGATCACACCATTGCACTGTAGCATGGCAACAGAGCAAGACTCTGTCTCAAAAAAAAAAAAAAAAACTTGAAAGGATGAAGAGTTGCCTCTTGTTCATAAGCAAAGAAAGTGATTTCTTCAGATAGAATCTACTCTTGGTGAAGATGATGCGAACATTGTTAAATGACAACAAAGGATTTACAGTATTACATAAACTTGGTTGATGTGACAAGATTTGAGGGGATTGATTGAGTCCAATTTCTAAAGTTCTGTTGTGTAAAATGCCATCAAACAGCATAGTATGGCACAGAGAACTCTTTGTGAAAGGAGGAGTCAATCACTATGGCAAACATCAATGCTGTCTTATACGTTGCCACAGCCACCCTAGCCTTCAGCAACCACCGCCCTGTTTGTTCAGCAGCCATTAACATGGAGGCAAGACCCTCAACCAGCAAAAGGATGAACATTTTTTTAGCAATAAAGTATTTTAAAAACCAAGATATGTCCATTGATTGTTTTTTAGACATAATGCCATTGGATACTTGATAGACTACAGTATGGTGTAAACATAACTTTTATGTGCACTGGGAAACCAAAATGTTCACGTGACCCACTTTATTGCCATAGTAGCTTTATTGCAGTGGTCTGGAACTGAATGCAGAGTGTCTCTGAGGGTACAGTACTATGTGTTCCTTCCCTTTTAACTCTCATTTAGTCCTACTTCTGCAAGTAAATACATACTGAATGCTCACTACCTCTTTTTAGGTCACTGGCTTTATAGTCATTCTCCTTGTCCGGAGCTTGTTCTGTAGTAAATTCCTCAGGAAGAGCTCATGGAACAATACTCCCCAAATTCTTTTATGTTGCAAACAGTTTGTCTGTGACCTTTGTACTTGAAGTTTTGTCTGGATGTAAAATCCTAGGTTCATGTTTTCTCTTCTTGAATATCTTAAATGTGTTACTCTATCGTTTTCTGACATTGAAGGTTGTTAACAAAGTCTGTGGCTAATCTCATTAATTTGCTTTCCCTTTTAAATGACTTGGTCTTTTGGGTATCCAAAGGATTTTTTTTCCCCCACATTTAAAAAAAATTCTAGGTTGGGCGCAGTGGCTCATACCTGCAATCCCATCACTTTGGGAGGCTGAGGTGGGCAGATCAGTTGAGGTCAGGAGTTTGAGACCAGCCTGGCCAACATGGTGAAACCCTGTCTCTACTAAAAATACAAAAATTAGCCAGGTGTGGTGGCATGTGCATGTGATCTCAGCTGCTCAGGAGGCTGATACAGGAGAATGTGGGAGACAGAGGTTGCAGTGAACTGATTGCGCCACTGCACTCCAGCCTGGGCAACAGAGCGAGAACCCAGGAGGTGGAGCTTGCAGTGAGCTGAGGTTGTGCCACTGCACTCCAGCCTGGGCGTCAGAGCGAGACTCCGTCTCAAAAAAAAAAAAAAAAAAAAATTCTGTTTTGATTTGAATGTATGAAATTTTATATTTGTATATAATTTGTATATTTACTTTCATGTTTTATCTGTTGTGTTTATTTGCTCTTGTATTTTTTATGGTTTCATATTCAATTTTGAAATTATTTTTCTTTTTAAATTTCTAATTATTTTGTCACTACATTTGTAAGTTTAAAAAATACTGTTTTATGCTGTGAGTGTGTGTCTAGCATTGGCTTCTTGTACTTCTTTTAGAGACAAGCTCTCACTGTGTTCTCCCGGTTGGAATGCAGTGGCTATTCACAGGGGCAATCATAGCTCCCTGCAGCCTTGAACTCCTGGCCTCAAGTGATTCTCTAGCCTCAAGCCTCCCAAATAGCTGGGATTACAGGCACACACCACTGTGCCTGGCTAGCATTGCTTCTTAATTTCTTCTGGATTATTTTGATATCATAGTTTACAGTTTTTATATCTTGTAGGAATGTGTTTCTCACATGCTTTCATTGTCTGTGGGAATGTTATTTTTATTCTTGTATTTTTTCTTACAGTGTTGTAAAAGATTTAACTTTGACACTATTCCATTGTTTGCTTTTCTTTTGTTGTCTGAAATTAGTTTTTTCAACTTTTAGAAGAGCAAGTTTGAGTTAGGATAACTTTTCTGATTTATGCTCTACAGCACCCTCTTCCCTTGTTTTCATGAAGTGTTTGAAAATACTGTTTACTATCTGAGATCTCTAGGCTGTTTCTTTCTTTCACTTTGTTCGTGTGGTCTCACATTATGGTCTATTCCCTGCAGTTTCTCTTCACAGGAGGCTCTGTTCTGAAAGGGAGCTTTAACTGGTTAATGTTGAGTCTTCAAGGGTCCAGGCTGCTCCACCCCCAATAGACCTTACCTTGAACTCCTTGCGCTTGCTTATAGTGCTGTTTGTTGGACTGTGTGGAACACCTCCCAGTTTCAGCTGCTGCTCTCACATTGGTGCTTTAAGCTTTGCAGTGAGTTCTTGTAGTGATGTAGGGATCTTCCCCAGGTGCATAAGATACCCTGTTACTTCACTCTGCTACCTTTCAGGTCTTGTAGCTGTTGGTAGGTTGTTACCTCCTATTCATATTTTGGAATTTGTAGAAATACTTTGTCGTCTAATTTTCTAGTTTTCTGTATGTATTGTCCATGGGTTTTGGGTTTTACTATCCTAGTTGCTCAGTCAGGTTTTTTTCTTGGGAGTTGGAGGATGGGTTCAGGGAACTTCAGAATAATCCCATTCATCTCAAATCACTAGAATGAAGATAGAATTTTAAATAAATGCCAGTAGGATAATTGGTTAGCCATTGGAAACGCGATAAAATGAGATCTGCATCTCATACCATATGTAAGGATAAATCCATTAAAGTATACAAGCGCCGAAGAAAAACATGGGTGGATTCCTTTGTAACCTGGGTGTAGGGAAAGCTTTTGTGTGACTCAAAAATCCAGGTGCAACAAAAGAAAATATTGACACATTTGACTATATAAAATTAAAAAGCTTCTGTGTGGTAAAAACCCACCATAACAAAAGACAAATGACAAACTTATAGAACATGTCTGTAATATATATCACAGATAAAGGGCTAATAAATATATAAATGATTCTTAAACATGTGATTACCTCACTTAAAATAAGAGAAATGCAAATTTAATCTATACTAAGATACTGTTTCACATATTACATTGGCAAAAACTTAAAAATGTAACAATATACTTTATTGGTGGGGCTGTAAAGAAACTGGAACTCTCTTAAAATCCTGGTGGTAATGCAGAGGTACGGCCTTTGTGGAGGGGAATTTGACTATAGCTAACAAAACTGCATATGCATTTGTGTATTGATTCAGCAGTCCCACTGAGGATACAGCTCTGAAAGTGTGCAAATACAGATGTATAAGATTATTTATTGGAGCATTGCTTGTTGTTACAAACTATTGGAGACAACCTAAATGCCCATACATAAGAGGTGGTTGAGTAAACTATGGTACTTACACACAATGGAGTGTTATAGAGCTGTGAAGAAAAATAAAGATGCTTTCTACGGACTGATAGAAAGTGATTTCTAGGAAACATTAAGTGAAAAGTACAAAAGACTATGTATGCTATCTTTTATGTAAGAAAGAAGGGAAAATCAAATGAAGATGTGATTTGCCCATTTTGTACAAAAAGAAACAAGATGGATAAATAAGGAAATTATGAAACTGGTCACTTAGAGGGTATGAATAAGAACAAGGTCAAAAGGAAGGGGTGGTTGAACAGGGTAAGAGGATATTTTTGGGATAATCAGAGAAATTGGAATAAGGTCTGATTGGTTTTAGTGTTCTATCCATGTTAATTTCATGATTTTGATAATTGTACTGTAGTTATGTAAGAGAAAGTCTTTTTAGAATATAAACATTGAAGTATTTAGAAGTAACTTAATCTCAGATGGCTCAGGAAAAAATGTGTGTGTGTATATAGAGAAAAGAAGAATAAAGCAGATTTGGTAGAACATTAATTGGGAAATCTAGATGGAAAGCTTAGAGAATTCTGTGTATTATTCTAGCAGATTTTTGGTATGTTTGCGATCATATCAGAATTACAAGTTTATTTTAAAAATACTGTGCAATTGCTATAAGCCATTTTCCCGGAATTCCCTCTGTAAGATGACTTATGTGGCTTTTCTGCCTTTTTTCTAAAGAACTTCCATATTCTTATGGAACACTACTTTATAGTTGTTGTGGAGGAACCAATTTTATGAGTGTAGTGAATCTTATAAACAAGTTACGAAATACGCTTTAGTTATCAACTCTTGCATTGGTATTGTATATAATTTTTCAAATAGTCTTTACATTAAAAAATGGTTTAAATGTATTTAGGAGGTATAAGTGCAGATTTCTTATATGCATATATTACATAGTAGTGAAGTCTGGCCTTTTGGTGTACCCATCACCAGAATAGTGAACGTTCTATCCAATAGGTAATTTTTCAACCCTCACCCCGCCATCCTCCCACCTTTTGTAATCTGCAGTGTCTGTTATTCCACTCTGTATGTCTATGTGTACACATTGTTAAGCTCCCACTTATAAGTGAGAACATTTGATATTTGACTTTCTTGAAGTTATTTCATGGGATAATGGCCTCCAGTTCTGTCCATATAAGATGGTATCTCATTGTGGTTTTAGTTTGCATTTCTCTGATGATTAGTGATGTTGAACGTTTTTTTTCATGTTTTTGGCTCCTTGTATGTCTTCTTTTGAAAAATGTCTGTTCATGTTCTTTACCCACTGTTTAATAGGGTTGCTTATATTTTCTTGTTGAGCTGAGTTCCTTGTATATTCTGGGTATTAGCCCTTTATTGGATGCGTAGTTTGCAAATATTTTTTGCCATTCTGTAGGTTGTCTTTTGCTATGTAGTAGCTTTTTAGTTTAAGTCTCATTTGTCTGTTTTTGTTTTTGTTGTGCTTGGTTTTGAGACTTGGTTTTAAATTCTTTGCCTAGGCCAATGTCTAGAAGAGTTTTCTCTTATTTTATAAACAAGTTATGAAATGTGCTTATCAGCTTCTGGTATTTGTGAAGTTTTAGGTCTTATGGTAAGGTCATTAATCCATCTTGCGTTAATTTTTGTATGTGGTGAGAGGTAGGGGTCCAGTTTCGTTCTTCTGCATATGGCTATCTAATTTTCCCAGCACTGTTTATTGAATGGGGTGTCCTTTCCCCAATGCATATTTTTGTTGACTTTGTAGATGATCAGTTGGTTGTAGGTATGTGGCTTTATTTCTGGGTTCTGTATTCTGTTTGTATAGAAATTTTAGAATTAGCATGTTGGGATTTTGGTGGAGATTGCTTCTGATATATAGATCACTTTCTAATATTGGTTATATTGCCCTCTTTTTTTTGGATCAGTCTTGCCTTGAGCTTACAAAATGTGTTAATTTTTCCAAAAATTAAACTTTTAATGTAGTTTTCTCTCTATACTTCTTTCTTTCTTTTTATTTCATTATTTTTTGCTTCTATCTGTATTTTTATATTTTTCGGCTGGGCGCGGAGGCTCATACCTGTAATCCCAGCACTTTGGGAGGCCGAGGTGGGCAGACCGTGAGCTCAAGAAATCAAAACTATTCTGGCCAACGTGGTGAAACCTTGTCTCTACTAAAAATACAAAAATTAGCTGGGCGTGGTGGTGCGCACCTGTAGTCTGAGCTACTTGGGAGGCTGAGGCAGGAGAATTGCTTGAACCTGGGAGGCGGAGGTTGCAGTGAGCGAAGATCATGCCACTGTGCTCCAGCCTGGGTGGCAGAGTGAGACTCCATCTCAAAAAAAAAAAAGAAAAAAAAAAGGAGTCCACTATGTTGCCCAGACTGGTCTCAAACTACTGGACTCAAGCAGTTCTCCTGCCTTGGCCTTCTAAAGTGCTGTGATTACAGGCGTGAGCCACTGCACCTGACCATTTTCATTTATTTTAAATTATTTTAGACACTGGATAACATGCTGAACCTTCTTTTTTAATATATGCATTTAAGGTTATAAAGTTCTTTGTGAACACTGCTTTAGTTGGAGTCTGCAGGTTTTTCGTTATATAAACCTTTAAATTTGGTAAGTCTGTTGTTACATATATTATTCATTTCTAAATATTTTCTGATTTCTTTGATCCAGGACTTTTTACCACCCCAAAGTTCAGTGTTTTCAACGATTATCTTTTACCTTCAATTCTGTGGGTGGCTGGGCAGTTCCTCTGCTGCTTTTTCTAGGTTCACTTGTAAGACTATTGATTTCTTTTTTCCATTATTTCATTTTTTTGTTGGGAACAGGCCCCCAAATCTGGCCATAAACTGGTCCCAAAACTGGCCATAA
The DNA here is from genome assembly GCF_047675955.1 of Chlorocebus sabaeus. Taxonomy (NCBI): domain Eukaryota; kingdom Metazoa; phylum Chordata; class Mammalia; order Primates; family Cercopithecidae; genus Chlorocebus; species Chlorocebus sabaeus. The sequence continues at coordinate 42,180,426 of NC_132923.1, read as the reverse complement.
ACAAAATCTCTGCAGCACTATGACATGTTCGTGATGGCCATGATGCCCATGTTGAAGGTTGTGGGTTTACCGGAATGAGGGCAAGGAATACCTGGCTCACCCAGGGCAGAAAACTGCTTAAGGCATTCTTAAACCCCAAACAATAGCATGAGCCATCTGTGCCTTAAGGACATGTTCCTGCTGCAGATAACTAGCCAGACCCATCCCTTTTTTTGGCCCATCCCTTTATTTCCTGTAAGAAATGCTTTTAGTTAATCTATAATCTATAGAAACAATGCTTATCGCTGGCTTGCTGTCAATAAATATGTGGGTAAATCTCTGTTTGGGGCTCAGCTCTGAAGGCTGTGAGACCCCTGATTTCCCACTTCACACCCTATATTTCTCTGTGTGTGTCTTTAATTCCTGTAGTGCTACTGGGTTTGGGTCTCCATGACTGAGCTGGTCTCGGCAAGTGGCGCCCATACATGGGGCTCGAACCCAGGTTGAAGGGTCACTGAGCAATAGTTAGAGAACGTGGAACAAAGCTGGAGGACACCTGAGTACTCTTAAGCAATCCCGTGGTAAGAATGGGAGCTCAGAAGCATCAGGGTAACATTGGGACAAGTGTGGGCTCTGGTTTGTTCCACCTTGGAACCTTTTCACGCTGATGAGGAGGAGGAAGGAGAGTATAATGAAGTAACAGAGCAAGTCTGTTTGCCAGCTAAAGCTAAAGCAGCAAAGGAGGAAGAGGTTCATTCCTACCTTTCTGCACCCCCTCCTTATTTTGAAGAAAAAGAGTGGCCATACCCTCCAGATCTTTCTTTTCCAGAGGACACTGTGTGAAAAGTAGTTGCCCCAGTGACTGTTCGAGCAGCGCCTCGAGCGACTGCTCTCGGTTCCATTCAGGCAGGAATTCAGCAAGCTAGAAGAGAGGGTGATTTAGAGGCTTGGCAGTTGCCTGTTAGAATACACGCCCCAGATCAACAGGGAAATATTCTAGCTACATTTGAGCTTTTCCCTTTTAAATTACTCGAATTTAAACAAGCTAGTAATCAATATGGACCAGGTTCTTCTTTTGTAATGGGACTGTTAAAGAATGTTGCTGTTTCCAGTTGGATGATTCCTACTGACTGGGATGCTCTTACTTGAGCTTGTCTAACTCCTGCTCATTTATTACAATTTAAAACTTGGTGGGCAAATGAAGCGTCCATTCAGGCTGCTCGCAACACCCAGGCCCAACCTCAAATTAATATAACTGCAGACCAACTTTTGGGGGTCGGCGGCTGATCTGGTTTAGATGCACAAGTGGTTATGCAGAATGATGCCATAGAGCAGCTTAGGGGAGTGTGCATTAGAGCTTGGGAAAAAAATCACTTCAGGTGGAGAACAATACCCTTTAGTGCTGTAAAACAGAGACCAAAAGAACCGTACATGGATTTTATAGCTCGGTTACAGGAGTCTCTTAAAAAGGTGATTGCAGATTCGGCTGCTCAGGATATAGTGTTGTGATTATTAGCTTTCGGCAATGCTAATCCCGAGTGCCAGTCTGCTCTGCGACCTATTAGAGGGAAAGCACATTTAGTTGATTATATCAAGGCCTGTGACGGTATTGGAGGTAATCTGCATAAGGCTACTCTGCTAGCCCGGGAAATGGCAGGACTGGGAGTGGGTAAAGGAAATACTCTGTTTCCTGGAGCTTATTTTAACTGTGGGAAGCATGGTCATACTAAAAAAGAATGTAGAAAAAACCAGCGAGTCAGGCCACCAGATAGGGGAGAAAAGAAAATTGCTAAGCCTGAAATATGTACAAAATGTAAAAAAGGAAAACGTTGGGCTAATCAGTGTCACTTTAAGTTTGATAAAGATGGGAACACGATTTTGGGAAATGCCATGAGGGCCCGTCGTGGGCCCCATTCCAAATGGGGCATTTCTGGCTCAACCATTGCCTCACCCTTGTACAATGTCTGTCCCTTGCCACAGCTGGTAGTGCCGCAGTAGATTTATGCTGCACAAAAGCTGTGAGCCTTCTGCCTGGGGAACCCCTGCAAAAGGTCCCAACAGGAGTCTGTGGACCCTTGCCAGCATGGACGATAGGATTACTTCTAGGAAGGTCTAGTTTAAATTTAAAAGGAGTACAAATACATACAGGAGTCATTGATTCAGATTACAATGGGGAAATTCAAATTGTTGTATCTACTTCTGTTTCCTGGAAAGCAGAACCAGGAGAGCGTGTAGCACAGCTCCTGATTGTGCCATATGTGGAAATGGGGACAAGTGAAATTAAACGAACAGGAGGATTTGGAAGCACAAATAAACAAGGCAAAGCAGCTTATTGAGTGAAACAATTACTAATAAATGTCCTACCTGTGAAATAACTATTCAGGGAAAGAAATTTAAAGGTTTGGTAGGTATAGGAGCAGACATTTCAATCATTTCTCTACAGCACTGGCCGTCTGTGTGGCCAATTCAACCCGCTCAATTTAACATAGTTGGAGTTGGTGAAGCCCTTGGAGTATATCATATCAAAGTAGTTATATTTTGCATTGTGAAGGGCCCGATGGACAACCTGGGACTATTCAACCAATTATAACTTCTGCACCTGTAAATCTATGGGGAAGAGATTTATTACAACAATAGGGAGCACACGTTCTAATTCCAGAGCAGTTATACAGCCCTCACAGTCAATGTCTGATGGATGAAATCAAGTATGTCCCTGGTATGGGACTAGGAAAAATTTGCAAGATTTGAAGGAACCTCTTTAAGCGGAAAGACAAAGTTCCTATGAAGGTTTAGGATATCATTTTTGATGGCAGCCATTGTTAAGTCTCCAGGATGTATACCTTTAAAATGGTTAATAGATAAGCCAATTTGGATAGAACAATGGCAACTAAGTCAAAAGAAACTGGAAGCTTTAGAGGACTTCGTTAATGAACAGTTAGAAAAAGGACACATAACTCCAACATTTTCCCCTTGGAATTCTCCAGTTTTCATAATTAAGGAAAAAAATCAGGTAAATGGAGAATGTTAACTGATTTAAGAGCCATTAATTCAGTTATACAACCTAGGGGAGCATTGCAGCCAGGATTGCCTTCTTCTGCTATGATTCCAAAAAATTGGCCTTTAATAGTCATAGATTTAAAAGACTGTTTCTTTTCTCTCCCCTTAGCTGAGCAGGACTGTGAACGGTTTGCATTTACAATTCCTGCAATAAACAACCTGCAGCCTGCTAAGCGTTTTCGTTGGAAAGTGTTGCCACAAGACATGTTAAACAGTCCAACAATTTGCCAGACTTATGTAGGGCAAGCAATTGAACCTACTGGTAAAAAATTTTCACAGTGTGACATTAGTCGTTATATGGACAATATACTTTGTGCTGCCCCTACTCAAGAAGTATTACTCCAATGTCATGATCACTTGCAAAATTCAGTTTCTGGCGCTGGTTTCATTATACTCCTGACAAAATTCAGACTACTACTCCTTACTCCTACTTGGGGACCTTAGTAAATGACATTGCCATTGTGCCACAGAAAGTAGCCATATGTAGGGATCAATTGAAAACATTAAATGACTTGCAAAAATTACTAGGGGACGTTAATTGGATACGACCTGCTCTAGGCATTCCTACCTATGCCGTGAGTAATCTATTTTCTATCCTCAGAGGAGATCCTAGTCTCACTAGCCCTCGGCAATTAACAAAAGAGGCTGAGGCAGAGCTGCAGCTAATCAAAAAGCAAGTCCATAAAACAAATAAATAGAATAGATCCAGAGAAGACTCTAGATTTGCTAATTTTTCCAACTCAGCATTCACCTACTGGTGTTACTGTCCAAGAGCAGGACTTAGTAGAGTGGCTTTTTCTTCCACATGCTAATTCACGGACTCTAACTCCTTATTTGGATCAAATCACTACTATGATAGGAAATGGGAGAACTTGGATTGTTAAATTACATGGATATGATCCTGGAAAAATTATCATCCCTCTCACGAAGGCACAAATACAGCAAGCTTTTATAAATAGTCTTACTTGGCAAACCCATTTAGCTGACTTTGTGTGTATTCTTGATGATCATTTTCCTAAAATGAAACCGTTTCAATTTTTGAAATGAACTAATTGGATCCTCCCTAGAATAACTAAATTTAAACCAATTGAAGGTGCTGAGAATGTTTTTACAGATGGGTCTAGTAATGGTAAAGCTTCTTATTCTGGATCAGAAGGCAAAGTTTTCCAGATGCCTTATACTTCAGCTCAGAAAGCAGAGCTTATAGCTGTAATTGAGATATTGACTGCTTTTAATATGCCTATTAATGGGATTTTTGATTCTTCATATGTGGTTCATTCCACACAATTAATTGCAAGTGCTCAGTTATGATTTTTTCTGCCCATGTTAAACGTCACCTTTTGCAGTGTTTTGCGGTGATGGGCATGCCAGCTTCTATTAAAACAGATAATGCACCAGGCTATACTAGCCAAGCTCTAGCTACATTTTTCTCTATATGGAATATTAAACACATCACTGGTATCCCATATAATTCTCAAGGACAAGCCATAGTGAAAAGAATGAATCTCTCCCAGAAACAGCAGTTGCAAAAGCAGAGGAGGCGGTAAACAGGGACTGTGGGACAACCCATATAAAATTGAATCTAGCATTATTAACTTTAAATTTTTTTAGTCCGCCTAAAGGCTAGGTGCTATGAGCAGCTGAACAGCAGCTGCAGAAATCAACTGCAAAGACAGAAGCAGAACAACTGGTTTGGTGGAGAGATCTGATAACAAAAAGTTGGGAAATAGGTAAAATAATAACTTGGGGTAGAGGTTACGCTTGTGTTTCTCCAGGACTGAATGAACAGCCGATTCGGATACCATCAAGACACTTGAAACCTTATCATGAGCCAGATGCTGAGGAAGAGATTCCAGGAGGATCCCAAGGACCCCCCAGTTGCAGCCATGTTGAGACTGATGCTGAGGAGGACCCCAGCTGTCATGAGCAGCACCCGTCAAACATGGCCATCTACTTGGGGACAGATCAAGAAGCTGTCACAGATGGCAGAAGAAAACCTGAGGAAAGCAGGACAACCAGTCACAATGAGTTATTTAATGGTAGCTATAATAGTGGTGATCACCATTGCTGTGAGTATTCCTTCAACAAGGGCTGACTCAGAGAACAATTATAGTTATTGGGCATATTTATCAATCTTGGCTGGCAGTAATGCCAGGAGGTAATCGCTCTATGGCACAGTTACACATACTTTCTGATCTCAGTATTTACCATAATGAATCTGCTCCTATAATTGAGGCATACCACCCTCAAAAACCTATTTGTAAACAAAATTGAACCTGGCCAGAAAAAATGAACGTACTTGTTTAGGGAGATTGCATTGCAGAACAGGCAGAGGTGCTGTGCAGTGATTCCTATAGAATCATTATTGATTGGTCCCCTAAGGGGACGTTTAGCTTAAATTGCACCTCTCAGTCTGTGTGCCACAGCCACACTATGTTCAGCTGGTCTGAACAAAACGGTCAGATGGTAGAAATTGTAAGAAGTACGGTAAGAGTTCCTATTATTTGGAAACATGGCAGTATAGTGGCACCTCAACCTCAAATGATATGGCCCACTGTAGGAGCTAAACATAAGGATTTGTGGAAACTATTAATGGCTCTGAATAAGATGAAAATTTGGCAAGGAATAAAAAAGCATCTAGAAGGACATTCTACAAACTTGTCTTTGGATATTGCAAAATTAAAAGAACAAATATTTAAAGCATCCCAGGCCCACCTGACCTTAATGCTAGGAACTGGAGTGCTTGAAGGAGCTACAGGCAGATTAGCAGCTAGTAACCCATTAAAATGGATAAAAACACTTGGAAGCTCTGTGATTTCAACCATGATTGTGCTTTTAATCTGTGTTGTTTGTCTTTGTATAGTCTGCAGATGCCGATCTGGACTTCTGCAAGAAGTAGCTCACCATGACAAAGCTGCCTTTGCTTTTATCACTTTGCAAAACAAATAAGGGGGACATGTTGGGAACAGCCTCCCCCCACCCCACCCCCGCCAATATCTGGCCATAAACTGGCCCCAAAACTGGCCATAAACAAAATCTCTGCAGCACTGTAACATGTTTGTGATGGCCATGATGCCCATGCTGAAGGTTGTGGGTTTACCAGAATGAGGGCAAGGAACACCTGGCCCACCCAGGGCGGAAAACCGCTTAAGGCATTCTTAAACCACAAACAATGGCATGAGCAATCTGTGCCTTAAGAACATGTTCCTGCTGCAGATAACTAGCCAGAGCCCATCTCTTTGTTTTGGCCCATCCCTTTATTTCCTGTAAGAAATGCTTTTAGTTAATTTATAAAATCTGTGGAAACAGTGCTTATTACTGGCTTGCTGTCAGTAAATATGTGGGTAAATCTCTGTTTGGGGCTGTCAGCTCTGAAGGCTGTGAGACCCCTGATTTCCCATTCCACACCCTGTATTTCTGTGTGTGTGTCTTTAATTCCTCTAGCGCCACTGGGTTAGGGTCTCCACGACTGAGCTAATCTCAGCAATTTTTACCCCTTCTAGTAGTTTTCTATTAGTTGTTCTCTCTCTTTTTTCTTTTACAACTTACCCTAGAATTTTTAACATGGGTTTCACTTTTTTTCAAGTCTGAACATTAATCAGTAATACTTTTTTTTTTCTTCTTTTTTTTAAAAATTATACTTTAAGTTCTAGGGTGCATGTACATAACGTGCAGGTTTGTTACATATGTATACTTGTGCCATGTTGGTGTGCTGCACCCATCAACTCGTCAGCACCCATCAACTCGTCATTTACATCAGGTATAACTCCCAATGCAGTCCCTCCCCCCTCCCCCCTCCCCATGATAGGCCCCAGTGTGTGATGTTCCCCTTCCCGAGTCCAAGTGATCTCATTCTTCGGTTCCCACCTATGAGTGAGAACATGCGGTGTTTGGTTTTCTGTTCTTGCGATAGTTTGCTGAGAATGATGGTTTCCAGCTGCATCCATGTCCCTACAAAGACACAAACTCATCCTTTTTTATGGCTGCGTAGTATTCCATGGTGTATATGTGCCACATTTTCTTAATCCAGTCTGTCACTGATGGACATTTGGGTTGATTCCAAGTCTTTGCTATTGTGAATAGTGCCGCAATAAACATACCTGTGCATGTGTCTTTATAGCAGCATGATTTATAATGCTTTGGTTATATACCCAGTAATGGGATGGCTGGGTCATATGGTACTTCTAGTTCTAGATCCTTGAGGAATCGCAATACTGTTTTCCATAATGGTTGAACTAGTTTACAATCCCACCAACAGTGTAAAAGTGTTCCTGTTTCTCCACATCCTCTCCAGCACCTGTTGTTTCCTGACTTTTTAATGATTGCCATTCTAACTGGTGTGAGATGGTATCTCATTGTGGTTTTGATTTGCCTTTTTCTGATGGCCAGTGATGATGAGCATTTTTTCATGTGTCTGTTGGCTGTATGAATGTCCTCTTTTGAGAAATGTCTATTCATATCCTTTGCCCACTTTTTGATGGGGTTGTTTGTTTTTTTCTTGTAAATTTGTTTGAGTTCTTTGTAGGTTCTGGATATTAGCCCTTTGTCTGATGAGTAGATTGCAAAAATTTTCTCCCATTCTATAGGTTGCCTGTTTACTCTGATGGTAGTTTCTTTTGCTGTGCAGAAGCTCTTTAGTTTAATTAGATCCCATTTGTCAATTTTGGCTTTTGTTGCCATTGCTTTTGGTATTTTAGACATGAAGTCCTTGCCCATGCCTATGTCCTGAATGGTATTACCTAGGTTTTCTTCTAGGGTTTTTATGGTATTAGGTCTAATTAAGTCTCTAATCCATCTTGAATTAATTTTCGTGTAAGGAGTAAGGAAAGGATCCAGTTTCAGCTTTCTACTTATGGCTAGCCAATTTTCCCAGCACCATTTATTAAATAGGGAATCCTTTCCCCATTTCTTGTTTTTCTCAGGTTTATCAAAGATCAGATGGCTGTAGATGTGTGGTATTATTTCTGAGGACTCTGTTCTGTTCCATTGGTCTATATCTCTGTTTTGGTACCAGTACCATGCTGTTTTGGTTACTGTAGCCTTGTAGTATAGTTTGAAGTCAGGTAGCGTGATGCCTCCAGCTTTGTTCTTTTGACTTAGGATTGTCTTGGAGATGCGGGCTCCTTTTTGGTTCCATATGAACTTTAAAGCAGTTTTTTCCAATTCTGTGAAGAAATTCATTGGTAGCTTGATGGGGATGTCATTGAATCTATAAATTACCCTGGGCAGTATGGCCATTTTCACGATATTGATTCTTCCTGTCCATGAGCATGGTATGTTCTTCCATTTGGTTATGGCCTCTTTTATTTCACTGAGCAGTGGTTTGTAGTTCTCCTTGAAGAGGTCCTCTACATCCCTTGTAAGTTGGATTCCTAGGTATTTTATTCTCTTTGTAGCAATTGTGAATGGAAGTTCATTCATGATTTGGCTCTCTGTTTGTCTGTTACTGGTGTATAAGAATGCTTGTGATTTTTGCACATTAATTTTGTATCCTGAGACTTTGCTGAAATTTCTTATCAGCTTAAGGAGATTTTGGGCTGAGACAATGGGGTTTTCTAAATATACAATCATGTCATCTGCAAACAGGGACAATTTGACTTCTTCTTTTCCTAACTGAATACCCTTGATTTCTTTCTCTTGCCTGAGTGCCCTAGCCAGAACTTCCAACACTATGTTGAATAGGAGTGGTGAGAGAGGGCATCCCTGTCTTGTGCCAGTTTTCAAAGGCAATGCTTCCAGTTTTTGCCCATTCAGTATGATATTGGCTGTGGGTTTGTCATAAATAGCTCTTATTATTTTGAGATACGTTCCATCAATACCGAATTTATTGAGTGTTTTTAGCATGAAGGGCTGTTGAATTTTGTCAAAGGCCTTTTCTGCATCTATTGAGATAATCATGTGGTTTTTGTCTTTGGTTCTGTTTATATGCTGGATTACGTTTATTGATTTACATATGTTGAACCAGCCTTGCATCCCAGGGATGAAGCCCACTTGATCATGGTGGATAAGCTTTTTGATGTGCTGCTGAATCCGGTTTGCCAGTATTTTATTGAGGATTTTTGCATCGATGTTCATCAGGGATATTGGTCTAAAATTCTCTTTTTTGTTGTGTCTCTGCCAGGCTTTGGTATCAGGATGATGTTGGCCTCATAAAATGATTTAGGGAGGATTCCCTCTTTTTCTATTGATTGGAATAGTTTCAGAAGGAATGGTACCAGCTCCTCCTTGTACCTCTGGTAGAATTCAGCTGTGAATCCATCTGGTCCTGGACTTTTTTTGGTTGGTAGGCTATTAATTATTGCCTCAATTTCAGAGCCTGCTATTGGTCTATTCAGGGATTCAGCTTCTTCCTGGTTTAATCTTGGGAGAGTGTTTAAATGTCCAGGAAATTATCCATTTCTTCTAGATTTTCTAGTTTATTTGCGTAGAGGTGTTTATAGTATTCTCTGATGGTAGTTTGTATTTCTGTGGGGTCGGTGGTGATATCCCCTTTATCATTTTTTATTGCGTCTATTTGATTCTTCTCTCTTTTCTTCTTTATTAGTCTTGATAGCGGTCTATCAATTTTGTTGATCTTTTCAAAAAACCAACTCCTGGATTCATTGATTTTTTGGAGGGTTTTTTGTGTCTCTATCTCCTTCAGTTCTGCTCTGATCTTAGTTATTTCTTGCCTTCTGCTAGCTTTCGAATGTGTTTGCTCTTGCTTCTCTAGTTCTTTTAATTGTGATGTTAGAGTGTCAATTTTAGATCTTTCCTGCTTTCTCTTGTGGGCATTTAGTGCTATAAATTTCCCTCTACACACTGCTTTAAATGTGTCCCAGAGATTCTGGTATGTTGTATCTTTGTTCTCATTGGTTTCAAAGAACACCTTCATTTCGTTGTGTACCCAGTAGTCATTCCGGAGCAGGTTATTCAGTTTCCATGTAGTTGAGCGGTTTTGATTGAGTTTCTTAGTCCTGAGTTCTAGTTTGATTGCACTGTGGTCTGAGAGACTGTTTGTTATAATGTCTGTTCTTGTACATTTGCTGAGGAGTGCTTTACTTCCAATTATGTGGTCAATTTTGGAATAAGTGTGATGTGGTGCTGAGAAGAATGTATATTCTGTTGATTTGGGGTGGAGAGTTCTGTAGATGTCTATTAGGTCTGCTTGCTGCAGAGATGAGTTCAGTTCCTGGATATCCTTGTTAACTTTCTGTCTCGTTGATCTGTCTAATGTTGACAGTGGGGTGTTGAAGTCTCCCATTATTATTGTATGGGAGTCTAAGTCTCTTTGTAAGTCTCTAAGGACTTGCTTTATGAATCTGGGTGCTCCTGTATTGGGTGCATATATATTTAGGATAGTTAGCTCTTCCTGTTGAATTGATCCCTTTACCATTATGTAATGGCCTTCTTTGTCTCTTTTGATCTTTGATGGTTTAAAGTCTGTTTTATCAGAGACTAGTATTGCAACCCCTGCTTTTTTTTGTTCTCCATTTGCTTGGTAGATCTTCCTCCATCCCTTTATTTTGAGCCTATGTATGTCTCTGCATGTGAGATGGGTCTCCTGAATACAGCAGACTGATGGGTCTTGACTCTTTATCCAGTTTGCCAGTCTGTGTCTTTTAATTGGGGCATTTAGTCCATTTACATTTAAGGTTAATATTGTTATGTGTGAACTTGATCCTGCCATTATGATATTAACTGGTTATTTTGCTAGTTAATTGATGCAGTTTCTTCCTAGCCTCGATGGTCTTTACATTTTGGCATGTTTTTGCAATGGCTGGTACCGGTCGTTCCTTTCCGTGTTTAGTGCTTCCTTCAGGGTCTCTTGTAAGGCAGGCCTGGTGGTGACAAAATCTCTAAGCATTTGCTTATCTGTAAAGAATTTTATTTCTCCTTCACTTATGAAACTTAGTTTGGCTGGATATGAAATTCTGGGTTGAAAATTCTTTTCTTTAAGAATGTTGAATATTGGCCCCCACTCTCTTCTGGCTTGTAGAGTTTCTGCTGAGAGATCTGCTGTTAGTCTGATGGGCTTCCCTTTGTGGTAACCCGACCTTTCTCTCTGGCTGCCCTTAAGATTTTTTCCTTCATTTCAACTTTGGTGAATCTGGCAATTATGTGTCTTGGAGTTGCTCTTTTCGAGGAGTATCTTTGTGGCGTTCTCTGTATTTCCTGAATTTGAATGTTGGCCTGTCCTATTAGGTTGGGAAAGTTCTCCTGGATGATATCCTGAAGAGTGTTTTCCAACTTGGTTCCATTTTCCCCCTCACTTTCAGGCACCCCAATCAGACATAGATTTGATCTTTTTACCTAATCCTATACTTCTTGCAGGCTTTATTCATTTCTTTTTCTTCTTTTTTCTTTAGATTTCTCTTCTCGGTTCATTTCATTCATTTGATCCTCAATCGCTGATACTCTTTCTTCCAGTTGATTGAGTCAGTTACTGAAGCTTGTGCATTTGTCACGTATTTCTTGTGTCATGGTTTTCATCTCTGTCCGTTCGTTTATGGCCTTCTCTGCATTAATTATTCTGGTTATCAATTCTTCCACTCTTTTTTCAAGATTTTTAGTTTCTTTGCACTGGGTACGTAATTCCTCCTTTAGCTCTGAGAAGTTTGATGGACTGAAGCCTTCTTCTCTCATCTCCTCAGTAATTCTCCGTCCAGCTTTGATCCGTTGCTGGCGATGAGCTGCGTTCCTCAGTTGATAATGCAGAAATCACCTGTCTTCTGTGTTGCTCGCGCTGGGAGCTGGAGACTGGAGCCGTTCCTATTCGGCCATCTTGCTCCGCCCCCCTAATCAGTAATACTTTATCATCCTCCCAGATAATAAAAATACTTTAGAACACTGCCTTCATTGACTTTTCTACTAATTTATGTGCATTTGTTGTAGTGTAACTTTTTCTTAGCTGTGTGAAATCTCTTAAACCTATTGATTATATATTTAATTTCAATTGTATATTTTATTTTTTGAAATTTCATTTTGTTTTCTCAGATCAGTATTACTTTTTGGTAGGTATCTTCTTGGTAGATATCTACTTCTTGGTACCTACTTCTTGGTAGTTACCTTAAAATTTTTTCTGTGTGTATTTACAAAAATACAGTCTACATTGTTTTTTAGGATGAGTCTGGAAATGCCAACTGAAATTTTGGGTTTGTTTTTGTTTTCTACAATTTCTGCTAGTCCTTGGTTATGGAGTCTAATTTCCTTAGTGCTTGGATTATTTTTTATTATGGTCTGGACATTTTATTTAAAATTACTTGTCAGAATAATTTTGAGGCTTATAATAAACATACTTTCCTTTTAAGAGCAAAGTCTGCTTCTTTACCTAGGAGCATTGTCGGTCAGGGAACGACTTAAACCAAGTTTCTTGAGAACACAGTCTAAATTTTTTAGTATAGCATCTTAATAAACAAAAACAACACTCAACGTTTCAGATTTTATATTGGTTTCCCAAAGGATTTATAGCATTGTATTTCCAAATCATTGTCATGTTAATGTCTTGCAAATCAACATCTCTGCTCATGAACTTCAAATCTAAGCATTTTTAAAAATTGTCTCTGAACATTTCCATATACTTAGCTTACTGGGATGTGAAATCAACATGTTTACAATGAATCCAATTACTGTTTCTCTGAATGCTTATTTTACTGTTATTTATTGTAGTCAGTGAAATCACTGTCCTCCAGTCATCCAGGGTGCAAACTGCCTTTGAGACTTGGAGAAAAATACTTTGCCTTTTGAGATACCAGTTTGGAGTTGATGGCTGCTAATACTTCCTCTGACTTTAAGTTTGTGGTCTTCTCTGCCTCTCATTTCCATATGCAGTTAGTTCCCAACTCTTATTTATTCCCTTTCTTGTCATTTCTAGTAATTTTCATGCTTCTTTCTTCCACTCTCATACCCACTGCCTTTGTTCAGGCATTCATCATCTCTGATCTTGGGATAATCCTTGGGTGCCTAATACATTCTAATCACTGAGGGCAAAAGTTAACAGGTAAATATTATTGTCCTCACCATTACAGATGAGGATACATCTTTCTTCAGTCACACAGCCGGTAAATGGTGTAATATTAATCACTAACATTTTTTGAATCTTTATGCCAGGCTGTATTATAAGGACTTTACATGTTTTTGCTAATGGTGTTGTTACCTCCATTTTTCAAATGAGAGAACTAAGGTACAGAGAGACTACGTAATTTGCCAAAAGTCACACAGCTAGCACACAGTCAAATTGGGATTCTAGTCCAGAAACTCTCTCTAGGAGGTATACTTTGAACTATTACCAGGATTTGAAGAGATTTCGTCTCTTTCTGAAACGCGTACGTTCTTTGTATATCTTACTAGAAAAGACTGTTTTCCTTTCTTCTAATATATCCTGCTCTCTTAAGAAATCAGTTCTTTTGCTTATGGGGTTCCCTTATGGTAGAACATAATATCATTCTTTTAATCATCTCACCCTATATCCTGTCTATTTTTTAAGTCTAAGTTTAGATTCCACATCATTTCTGGAGTAAAGTTTTCACTTTTTCTCCCCCTTGGGTTAACATTAGTTGCTCTTGCCTTTCATAGCACCTTGTTTAGACCATAATACTTAACTTTGTCTGATATGATAATTGCTTATCTGTATTTTTCTCTAGCTGGATTATGAAATCCTTGAGGGCAAGTACTTTACCTGTTAATCTTTAAGTCACTTATGATATACCTGGAGTGCTTGTGGTTTGTAGTAGGATGTTGATAAGTTTGTAGAGTTTCCACTTTCATATTTTCATTTTGCAATTCTATTTCCTTAATTATTCTAAATTAGTGTTTCTTAAAGTAAAAGGCAATTTTCTTTATATTCGGCTAAATGTTAAGTTAGAGTAAAGGCCCTGTATAATTCATTCCTGCCTACTTCTGCCCATTTCTAACCTTTCTTATCTTCACTCTATATTCTGCATATTCGTTGGCTTCCTATCTTCTGTTTCCTTTTTTTTCACTGTGATAGTGCTTCTTAGTCTGTAATTCTAGTAGATAAAAAACATCAACGTTTAACATAATCAGCCTATGACATGGCTTTAACTACTTTTGAGCATTTTCAGTACTGAATCAATGTGTGGTGTCTTTTTAAACACTTAAGCTGTCAGTGAAAGTAATATGTGCCCAAGTAGGGGTCTTTTAGTGTGAAGTTGTGATTATATTCAAAATTAGATAAAATAATCAAGTTATTTAGAAATATTCTATGTACTAGAAGTAATAGAGATATGGCAATTACCTTTTTTGTTGTTGTTTTTTAAAAGAAGTGGATTCAAATGTAGCTGAACATCTGAGCATTTATTTTGAAATGGTACCTTAAAACAATTGTCTTACCCAGCAGGTGTTGTGAGGATGTGTATCCTTCTACTCCTAAGATTGCTTGTCATAGGCAGCTGCTCTGTGGTTAACTTGGTCCGGTTGGTTTACTGCCTTGGCCCTGGCAGGTTTCCCAGTTTCATATCTGGTCACTTAGATCTTTTTGCTTTGTTGATAAAATCCAGAAGTCTTGGCCTGACTCAACTAAAAATCTTCCTTTAAAAAATATTTGTGAAAGGAAATTTACTAGCATACTAAGTGAAGCAAAGTTTAGAAGGCAAAACAAGATAGAAGTACCTACTGTGTATCAGACATAGTCTTAGCCCTGAGTAGAGATGAAGAAGACATGGCCCCTTCTCTCAAGAAGCTGATGAGGGGAGAGGTATGATGTACAGATTGCCTAGGGAACACAGAGGATGTACCTAATACACACTGTGTGAGAGTAGAGAACGGATAGGAAGGTTTCTTAGACAAGGTCACCATGTAATTTATTATCCTAACTGGTACAGTTTTGAGACTGAAAGAGTGTAATTAATTATTATATCAGGACAACAGGTGTAAACATGGACCATTCTGGGCAAACTTAATATACATGGCCACTCCATTCCAAGAAGATACGTGCTGAATTTTAAAGAGAAGTAGTAATCAAATAGGTTGATTGATGAAGAGTCCTTTAAAGCAGAAGTCCTTAAAGCATAGTATGTGAGGAAATAGTGGGGTGAGAGTGAGCACAGTATTAGGTTGAAGCATATACAGTTGCCATTTTGTAAGTGAGAAATGGTCAAATAATTGCAGGTTCTCGTAGTTTAAGCTGATAGATGAAGGTAACTTGAGCACAGAGTGTTTGTGCCTAGTGGCAGGAGATGAACCTGAAAAGAAGGCAGGAGCCAGATTGTGAAGTTCTTTGAGTACCATTTTATGGAATTTGGATTTTATTCTGAAAGTCATTATGTGCATGTTTCTTTTAAAATTTTAATTATAATGTATTTATTTAGTTTTTGAATAGGCAATACATTCTCATGGTCTGAAATTAAAAAAAAAAATCTGTTGGTTTAAGTGGGAATAGTTTGTAGTTTTCTTCATTTAATTTTTGTTAGATTTTGGTGTCAGTGGTTTTTTTTGTTTGTTTGTTTGTTTTTGGAGACACAGACTTGCTGTGTTGCCCTAGCTGGAGTGCAGTGGCAGAATCTCAGCTCACCGCAACCTCCACTTCCCAGGTTCAAGTGATTCTCATGCCTCAGCCTCCCAAGTAGCTGGGACTACAGGCATGCCCCGGCACGCCCAGCTAAGTTTTGTATTTGTAATAGAGACAGGGTTTCACCATGTTGGCCAGGCTGTTCTTGAACTCCTGGCCTCAAGTGATCCACCTGCCTCGGCCATCCAAAGTGCTGGGATCCACCCGCCTGGACTTCCAAAGTGCTCGACCTTCCAAAGTGCAGGTGTGAGCCTGCCCAAGTTTGGTTGTCAGTGTTTTACTTGCAGCAAAAATAATGTGGAAACTTCTTTTATCTGTGGCCTAAAACAATTAAAGCACTGGAATTATCTGTCCACTGGGGGTTTTGTTAGCATATCCCAGTAAATTGTTTGGGTTTGGTTCTTTTTTGGGGGAATGGAAGGGTAGGAGGTAGGCAGCTCTCAGACAACTTTATAATTTCAGTTTTTCAGTCTGTTTAGTTTTCTCTTCTTTCTGCTAGGTTTGGAAAATTGTATTTTTCTGGAAAACTACCCATTTCATTCAGGCTTTCAAAATTCTTTACGTAGGGTTGAGATAAGAGGTCTTTTACCTTTTTTTTTCTTCAAATTTTATCTATGTTCATGCTCATTTTTTTTTTATTTTTTGTGTTTTTGTACTCCTTTTAAAATTAGATTGTCTCATGATTTATTTTCCAAAGAATTAACTCTTGAATTTTAATGTATTAGTATTTTGTTTTCTAACTCATTAGATTCTGCTTGGGTGGTTTTAAATTTCTTCTGCTTTTTTTTTGTTCTTTGTAAACTTTTGGTTGGATGCTTATGTTATTAACTTTTTTTTTCATTTTTTATTGAAATAAATAAGGTTCTGAACATTGCTCTAGGTGAATGCCACAGGATATATATTTTATATAGATGTATGTGGTCTATACATATATGTATGGTTGCGCATATGTATATGTACTTGTGTATATATATTCAGTATGTATATACATATGCACATATTTGATGTGGTTATGGAAATAAATTGAAAGAGGACAGAAACGAATGATAAGGAACTCAGAAAACAAGTGAGAATATTGTAATAGTTCACATGAGAAATTTTGATGGCCCGAATTGAAATCATAGCAGTAGAAATGGAAAGAGGAGCATAGAGATTGGAAATGAAGTGTATGAGAAAGGGAAAATAAATATCTGAGAATAACTCACAGCTTTGTAGTTTGGGTAGCTGGTAGATAAAGGTGTGTTCACTGATTTAGGGCGTATGTTCAGTATGGAATAATGGAAGAATAGATTTGGAGTGGAAAGGTGAGTTCAGATATAGACATGTTTGCATTAAATCCAGGTACAGATACCTTATTAAAAATCAGATATTCAAGTCAGGAGCTCAAGAAAGAGGAGGAAGCTAGAGATTTTGAGGGAGGGGGTCAGAAAAAGGGTAGATAGTTGATTTTGTGGTTTGACTGAGGTGGTCTAGGATAGTATCTCTATGATCTAGAGATAATAGGTCTAAAGATGAGTTCTTCAGGGTCTAAATTCTTATAGAACTTTCTTCCTTTTTTTTTTAAGATGAAGTCTTGGTCTGTCACCCTAGCTGGAGTGCAGTGGCGTGATCTTGGCCCACTGCAACCTCCGCCTCCAGGGTTCAAGCCATTCTTCTTCCTCAGCCTCCCGAGTGACTGGGATTGCAGATGTACACCACCATGCCCGGCGAATTTTTTTATTTTTAGTAGAGACAGGGTTTTGCCATGTTGGCCAGGCTGGTCTCGAACTCCTGACCTCAAGTGATCCCCTAGCCTCGGCCTCCCAAAAGTGCTGGGATTACAGGTGTGAGCCACTACACCCAGCCTAGAACTTTCTTTATAGAACCAATTTTGTTTTCATTTTGATGATAAATTAAAAATAAATTAATATAAGCATATTCTGGGTTGTCTGAATGACTATCATGCTACACAGATTTTGGTGCCCGTATTGTGTTTAAACACTTGCTAAGTGATCATCTGGAGCCCGCATGTCTGATAAACCTGCTGTATTGGAATGTAGATCAGGCTAATGTGTATTAATGTAAAATCAAGAAAATCAACTTCAACTTCTGTACTCATGCTGAATTATTTTGCCATTAAAAATTTCTTTTATAGTGATAATTACAGGTGAAAGGTATTTTCATAGAACTTCCTGAGAAATCTCATAAAGAAGCTTTTAAGAAACTTATAAAGGCATTTTTTTTTTTTTTTTCTGAGACTGAGTTTTGCTCTTGTTGCCCAGGCTGGAGTGCAATGGCACGATCTTGGCTCACCGCAACCTCCGCCTCCTGGGTTCAAGTGATTCTTCTGCCTCAGCCTCCCGAGTAGCTGGGATTACAGGCATGCACCACCACACCCGGCTAATTTTGTATTTTTAGTAGAGACAGGGTTTCACCATGTTGGTCAGGCTGGTTTCAAACTCCCGACAAGTGATCCTCCTGCCTCAGCCTCCCAAAGTGCTGGGATTACAGGTGTGAGCCACTGCACCTGGCCAAGAAATTTTAATTGTCACAGACTGATTAAAGAAAATGGGACTTATATGTAGATTATGTGTTCAGGCCAATTGAAGCTTTATAAGATGTCATGGTTCCCTCCGAACAAAGTGTTTCATGGAAACTTGGAGAGACAAAAGTGATGAAGTGATGGGAGAGCTGACTGACCATGTGACTTACTGGTAGGTGTGTGTGTACATGTGTATATGTATTTTTGTGAGCATCGCACTGCATGAATCTCCACTTATCTCTAAATATCAACTTATAACATTTATTAGTGGTAAGCAGTGTGGCATTTTTATTGAATATTTTTTGATTTTTATGTTGATATACCTACATATACATTGTGAAATGATTAGTATTATCAAGCTATATTTACCATCCTGTACATTAGATCTTCAGAACTTACTCATCTTGTGTGACTGAACTTTGTGCCTTTTGACCAACTTTTCCCCATTTCCCCCAACCCCTGAGCCCCTGGCAACCACCATTCTACTCTCTGCTTCTATGAGTTTGACTTTTTTAGATTCCACATGTAAGTGAGATCATGCAGAATTTGTCTTTTTGGGCCTGGCTTATTTCATTTAGTTTAATGTCCCCCAGGTTCATCCATGTTGTAGCAAATGACAGAATTTCCTCTTTTTTTTAGAGACAGAGTCTTGCTCTGTCACCTAGGCTGGAGTGCAGTGGCGCAATCTCGGCTCACTGCAACCTTTGCCTTCCGGTTCAAGCCAGTTCTCCTGCCTCAGCCTCCCAAGTAGCTGGGACTACAGGTGCATGCCTCCACACCCAGCTATTTTTTTGCGTTTTAGTAGAGACAGGGTTTCACCGTGTTGCCCAGGCTGATCTTGAACTCCTGAGCTCAGGCAGTCTTCCTGCCTCGGGCTCCCAAAGTACTAGGATTACAGGCCTGAGCTGCCGCACCCAGCTCCTTTTTTTTAAAGGCTGAATTTATTCCATTGTATTTATATACCACAAATTCTTTATCCATTCCTTTCTTGATGGACACTTGGGTTGATTCCATATCTTTTACTGTTATGAATGATGCTGCAGGGAACATGAGAGTGCAGATACCTCTTTGAGATACTGATTTCATTTCCTTAGGATCTATACCCAGAAGTGGGATTGCTGGATCATATGGTAGTTATGTTTAATTTTTTTGAGGAACCTCCATACTGTTTTCCATAATGGTTGTACTAATTTATATTCTTCTCAGCCAACAATGTACAAGTGTTTTCTTTTCTCCACGTCCTTGCCAACAGTTATCTTTTATCTTTTTGATAGTAGTCATTCTAAGAAGTATGAGTGTTAGCTCATTGTGGTTTTGATTTGCATTTTTCTGATGATCAGTGATGTTGAGCATTTTTTCACATACTAGCTGGCCATTTATATGTCTTTTGAGAAATGTCTATTCAGATCCTTTCCTCGTTTTTAAAAATTGGATTGTTGTCTTGCTGTTGAGTTGTTTGAGTTCCTTATATGTTTTGGATATTAACCCCTAATCAGGTGTATGATTGCAAATATTTTCTCCCATAGTGTATCTCTTCACTGCATTGTTTCTTTTGTCGTGCTAAAATGCATTTTGTATAACAGTTTTACAATTCATTAAAGATTTTAAACAGGTAAGTAATCCTATAATACAACTGAAGTTAGAAATAATAATAACTTATGTGCTTTTTAAAATAAAACATCTACTGTAGTTAAGTTTGGCTTTCTAGTCTTGTTTGGTGACCTGGTATCTTACTACTGAAGATGTGCATTCTGCAGATCATCAGAGTTCAAATAGGATGTTGAACATAGAGGGTTGAATAATGTATGACCCCTGTAGTAGACTCAGATTCCCCTTTAAAGAAGGGTTTACTGCCCAGCTGTGAGAAATGTGAGATCCTGACAGCCCCCTCTTTCCCCACCCTTGTCCCCCACCTTAGAGTCTGGCTCAGCTCTAGAGACACTCCCCTCTCCTCATGTCACAGACTTCCTGGGGCAGCATGCATTTACAGACTGAGCAAGGCAGAGATAAAAAAGATCTGACTATTTCAGCCCGTCACAGAGTACTCTGATGGACAGTGCTTGCTTTAGAACTTCCTATATGGTTGGCTGAGGTTATGTTGGGCTTGCATCAGTTTGAGTTCTGTTCAAACCTGGTTTCTCTGCCTTCCATTCACAGGTGTTTATCCCTAATGAACATTTGTACCTCAGACACCATATTACCTCAGCTTCAGAGAAACCAGCCTGCAGTAGCTCCTGATAGCATGGAGCTAGTTTAGTGGAAGGGAATATAATCAAACAAGAAATTTAAAATGTTATCAATGTTATGTAGAAGCATAGGGTGCCATGGTAGTGCGTTATGGAAAGGACCAATGCCCAGCTAATTATATTGTTTTGAGAGGTAGCCTAGACTAGTAGTCAGAATATGAACCTTGGGCATACTGCTTACTCTCTCCAGGCCACTTTCCTCATTTGTAATATGGGAATGACACATATTCTATCATCCTTTAGAAGACTAGCCTGGGATTGCTCACGTGGTTGGGGAAAGATTCCCAGCAGTAAGAGGGAGCAATGCACATCTTCCAAGCCTCTGTTTCTGTCAGTTTGTTGATGTCCCATTGGCCAAAGCGGTTTACATGGCCAAGCTGTGATTCAAGGATGAAGAAGTAGACTTGCATTTATGTTTGTATTTACACACACACACGCTTAAAAATTACCAAACAGAATGTTATATAATAGTGATAGTTAAAATGTATTAAGCACTTTTTGTAAATAATGCTTAGTAAGAGTCAGCCGGACTATTATTATTTAATATGTTCTATCTCACTATGATATGAAAAAGAAGAAATGCTTTTAAATAATTTGGTATATTTGACGTCTTAAAATCATTTTAATGATAACACTTTTCACATAAAGTAAAGCTCTCTCTTTTTTTCCTCTGCAGTAAGAAAAGTGGAAAACCACCATTACAGAACAATGAGGTAACATTTTAAATCATCTTCTTTTTGGGATTTCATGTATTTATTTCATTTATTTTGTTATATGGTTCTGATTTAGGATAAAATTTTATAATTAGTAGGGAACTTAAAAATCCCTCCAGTCTTCTACACATTACAGGAATGCTGTCTGAAATAGGACTCCTGACAGGAAAGTGTTACCTTAGGAGGCAGCCATAACTGCATTAGTTCTAGCCCATGATGATATTAATTTCCCCCCTTCTAGCTTCTTAGCAGTGACTCTGTTATATCTTTTGTATCCAGATATATCTTGTCCCCCTACTCTTTCCCTCCCCCCTCCCCCACTTCCCTCTTTTTTCTTTTTCTTCCCTTTTCTTTAAAATTTCCTTTTTACCATCCAGGTCTCATTCTGTCATCCAGGCTGGAGTGCAGTGGCATGATTATAGTTCACTGTAACCTTGACCTCCTGAGCTCTAAGGATCCTCCTACCTCAGCCTCCGAAGTAGCTAGGACTGTCGGTGTGAGCCACCTTATCTGGCTCTGTTTTCTCTAGTAGACCCACATATATTTGAAGATAGTTGTATCTTATGAGTCTTTCTTTCCCTGTGCTAAGCAATCTTGATTCCTTCTAATATGTCTAATGTGACATGGGTTCTGATCCTTTTTCAGTTCTGTATACATTCCTTTGAACCTATAAGAGTTTCCTTAGGCATTGTGCTTAGAATGGAATGTAGTTGTCCAGTTGTGGCCTGACTAGCGTGGAATATATCAGCATGATTACATTTCTTGATATGAATACGATATTGCTAAATTTCATCCTAAAATTGCTTTATTTCTTTAACTATTACTATTTTTTACACTAAGTGAATTTTTTATGGTAAATTATAAACTTCAGGTGTATTTCTTACAAACAGCTCTACATCTCTACATGTTATATTCATGATAGCTTTATTGAGTTATAATTATATACCATAAAATTTATCCATTTAAGTGTATAAATGAGTAGTTAGTATAGTCACAGAGTTGTGTGGCTATCACCATTACCTAATTTTAGGAAATTTTCATCTCTCCAAAAAAAAATCCTATACCCATTAGCAGTCATTCCTTATTACCCTCTTCCCCCAATCCCTGGCAACCACAAATCTGTTTCTGTCTCTGTTGACTTACCTGTTCTGGACATTTCAAATAAATGAAATCATATAATATGTGGCTTTTTATACCTAGCTTCTTTCACTTAGCACAATGTTTTCAAGGTTCATCATATTGTTGGTGTATCAGTATTGCATTCCTTTTTATTGCTGAATAGTATTCTTTGTATGCATATACCACATTATGTTTATCAGTTCATCAGTTGGTGGACATTTAGATTATTTCTATTTTTTGGCTATTATGAATAATAATAATGCTGCTATGAAAATTTGTGCACAAGTTTTTATGTAGAGATATGTTTTTATTTCTATATCTAGGAGTGGAATTGCTGGGTCATATGTTAACTCAGTTGATTTGTTTTAGATAAACATTAATTTATTGCTGTAAATGTCAACTGATTGGATTTAACCTACTATCTATACCATTAGTCTAATTTTTAGTGCAATTTGCTCTGTGATATCTCTTAATCTTTGTTTCTGGTTATTCAGCTGTGACTACGTCCAATTATAGCAAAATCTGGTTCTTATTTCTCCATTAAGGCTACAATAATTTTACAAGAAACATCTAATTCCTTTATTAATTTATTAATTCACTTAGTAAGTTAATCTTTCAGTAAATATTTATTGAGCTCCTCATATATGCCTGGCATTGTTCTTGGCTCTGGGTATATGACAGTTATAAAAATAAGTTTCCATCCTCATGGAGCTTACATTCTACATATCAGCTAGTATGCTAGTATGGTATCCTTAACAAATAAGAAAATTAGAACAGTTTAACATGATGTACTTTTAGTAAACTCATGCTGGCTTCTAGTGATTAGTGTCTCTTAAATCTTCCCCAACTCTCCATGTCAGTGTCTGTTCTCTGAATATCCTGGTGATTGACATCAAGATTGTCATTCTTTAGTTTCTATAATATTTCCTTCCCAGTCTTTGAAAAATGTGATAAGATGTGCTTATGTTCACTTCTCTGATATCTCCAGCTCCACAATCTCTCATATCTAAGTTATATCTGAGTAATCAAATCTTAGTTATCTGAACTTAGTCATATCTGTTATTTGCATATCGGAGATCTGCAAGTTCTAGGACAGCTTGATTCATTTTACTCATTTTTTTCTTATTTTTCTGTACAATACTGTTTTAGCATATACTTATTTGCTGGTTGCATAGGGTGAGCAAGATAAATTTAGGTTATATTAAGTGATTGGCAATAAAAAGGACACAAGATGCACACTGATGCCACATTTGTTAAATTTATAGGAAGTACACACGTGTGCTAAAATGAAATCTAGTAGGATATGTAACAAAGACAGTAGGTTTAGTTTTCTTATTTTTGCTTATCAGAATTTTCTAATTTTTCTACAGTGAATATGTTACTTTTGAGGAAAGCAATGTAACCTATTTTCTTCATAGAAATTTTGTATATCCTTTGTGATGGGGATAGGGTGGGGAGAGGCAATTTTCATAAGACATAAATTTTAAGGAGAAAAAAGGATTTAATTAGAAAGAGAACAGTATAATGAAATTCAAAATGTATAAAGATAAGTACTGTGCTGGGTTCAGTATTTAGCATTCCCATGCATATTTTTGTATTTTGGCATGTCTGTGTATCCATAAACAATATAGGTAGAATTACTTTACATATTTAAAAGTTTCATAAATTCATGTGTAAAATGAATTGCATGCATCATTCTAATTTTTTCCAGCATACTGTTTTTTAGATCACTCCATGTTTAAAGCTGTAGACCTGCTCTTGCATATTGTTTCTATGTATGTGAGCTGCTTTCTTTTTTACAGTTGTTATAGAGTTTTCATTAAATAATTTTGCTATGATTTATGTAATATTGGTATACATTTAGGTTATTTTTCATTTTATGGTATTATAAACAGAGTACGATGTTTTCATTTGTGTGGCTAAGCATATGTGCAGGTATGTTTGTAGGGTAAGTTCCTGAAAGTAAATTTACTAGGTTATTTTACATTTTACAGTCAGTGTACATTTTACATTTTGATAAATGATATATAATAGTTGTACCAGTTTTCATTTTTCCCTACAATATACAGGAATACTTATACTGTGTCAGCACTACATGGCCTCTTATTTTACTGCTATTTCAAACTTCTTTTTCAGTCAATCTCACCTAAGGTGATTGACATATCAATAGGAACTTCTCATTGTACTTTGACCTTGTTACCTTTTGAATTTTAGGTTTTCTTTTTTCCTTTGTTACGTTATTACTTTGACTTCTCAAATAGCTTTTAATGATTTGTTTGCTTTTTCTATAATGTTCATGTTAAACTTATATCACCACAGTCATCCTTTTTTTGTATTTAAAAAAATTATTGGGAAGTTTAGAAGTGGGAAAAGTGGTCTTTTTTTGTATTTAAAAAAATTACTGGGAAGTTTAGAAGTGGGAAAAGTTCATTGTGAATTTAAAATGGAATCTTAGGAAAGGCTAGTAATGTTATGAAATATACTGCCTCTATAGTTACTCTTATTTAGATTGGTTTCAGGTAGAGTTTTGCTGTGATCAGGATACTCTCCTATTCCTGACATCTCTGAATTCAGCCCTTCTGAGCCAGCCTCCCCGTCCAGGTGGTCCTTTGCAGAAAACAATGATAATTTGGGAGAATATAGTTAGTTCCCTTCATGGATTGAAATGTAATGAAAATCCCTCAGCTTTCAGTCAGTTTAAGGATAGGGAAAGTGACAACAGGAACGGAAGAAAATGAGGAATTTTATACCAGTTAGCAACTAATATTTTAAAGTGTTTCAACTTTACTCTCTTGTAACTCTTTTTTTCTAACCTTCCTCATTGTTTGTCCTAGATCATTTCTTTAGAGTAGCTAGAAACAGGTGGTCTTCTGTTTAACTCAGATGTCCGTTTCACCTCAGGATTGTGCCACTTAAAAGTTCGAGCTAGGAATGGAGAAGGGTGTTGGCTACAGGTAAGGCAAGCTGAAGTGAGGAGGGAGTGGTGATGGTGACAGGAGGAAGAACAAATAGTTTAACTTCTTTTTTTTTTTAAAGGTAGTTAATATGTATGGCCTTCTCTTTACTCGTTTCTTCCTGTGTTTTCCGGGTTTGGGGAAAACACAAACAGAGATTAGGTTGAATGTGTAAGGTTTAGCTTGAGGAGAATACGCTAGTTCAACTAAATGGACTGTGAGTAGGGCTTATTTCTCTGTTTTGTTTGCTGTTGTGTCCATATCATTTGGAATAGGGTTTGGATCAAGTAGTTGTTTGTTGAGTGAATGAATGCATGCATGTATGAATTAAGCAGACTGAGCCTGTAAGTCAGTAGGATGAGGTTTTCAACCTTATCTGAAAGACTTGAAATGCTGAGTCTCTGTTCCAGCAGTTGCAGGTTAGGCTGATTCTTCTCCAGTTCCTCCTATTGTAGTCTTTCTATTCTAATCCTATAAACACCTTAGCACAGTGCCTTCAGACTGTGCCTTCAGACTTCCTTTTGTGGCCTATAGTTCTGCACTGCACTCAGTGCCTGTTTATTAGGATAATGTCTATAAAGCCTTAGCACAGTGTCTGACATATAGTTGGTAGTTATTATTATTCTAATTCGGTACCCAAACAGTTCACTCAAGGCTCATCAAGTTAGATGTTTATTTAATCAAAGCACATTTACATTATATCTAGCTAATAGAGTTACTCTACAAATAGAAACAGGTATTTGTTTTCAGGAGTTAGCCAGATAAGTGAGCTGTGATTATGGAGGTGGGGAAACAGTCAGGGAATTGGGGTTTTTCTGGAGTGTCTTGCCTTTTCCAAGAAGTTTCCCCTGTCTATTCTCCCAAACAGTTCAAGAGTAATGTCTCGTCACTTGTTTCCTTATCTTTGCAAATGGTTTAGTACTTCCATTTTCATGGAGCTAGTGAAAATGAAAAAACTCTTGAGAGAGGTAAAATTATCTTCTTTTAAATCCCTCTACACTAACAGTAAGCTCTCAGTCCTTACTGTGGCTTCAAGCCTCTGTCCTTTATAAGCCCTGCCTACCTTTTAAACTTCTCTCATTCCTGTTCCCTTTGCTGTAGCAATACTGCCATCTTGCTGTGAAATGTGCACACTTATTTTATTTCCAACACGTATTTTTGTGCTTGGTGTTCCTTGTGCTTCACTCCCTCCACCCTCGTACCCACTTTAAATAATCACATGGCTTTTCTTTCTTTGTGTCTAAGCTTAAATGTCAAGAGGCTTTTCAGACCATCCTGTGTAAACTGTTCTTTTTTTTTCCTCATGACCCTGCCTGGTCTATCCGTGATAATTTATTTATTGGTTTATTTTTTGTCTGTGTTTCTCCCGCTAGAATGTGAGCTGCATGAGTGAAAGAACCTTGTCTGTCTTTGAATCTTATGAGGAAGAGAGAGTGAATAGACAGACTGTATATTGGAAATGTTAAATGGTAAATCTAGGAATCCAAAAATTTCCTATATTTGGTATCAGGGAAAATTCTGTTCAGGATTTTTTTTTTTTTTTTTTTTTTTTTTTAAATATCGTGTTAATCAGGAAGTGGCTAATACAAAACTCAGTAAGCCCTTGGCCTTTTTTTCAGCTGTCTCTCTGACCTCATCCTCTGTGATGGTGCCTTCCTCACAGCTGCAGCCAGGCTGGCCATTTTGTTCTTCCTCAAGCACGTTGCAGGCATTCACCTTGGTATTTTGCAGTTGCTATTTCTTCTGCTTGCAGTTTTCTTCATCCAGATAATTATGTGGTTCCAGAACTCACTTCCTTATTCAGTTTTTAGATAACATTATTTTCTCAAAAACATGTTTGAATATGAGGAGCAGTGTAAGTATGCAAGTCTGGGCTTTGTAAATTCAGTATTTATCTTGATAACTGTTTATATTGACTTAGATAAAACATGGTTCTTTAATTTTATGATACATTTGTTATAGCAATCTTAAAAGGGCTTCTTGTTTTTAATGCAGAAAGAGGGGAAAAAGGAGCGAGCTGTGGTGGACAAGGTGTTTTTCTCAAGGCTCGCACAGATTCTGAAAATCATGGTCCCTAGAACATTTTGTAAAGAGGTAAGTCTTATGAAATTATAATCTTAAGTATATTGGACCATTCTTGAATAAAATACCTGAGTCTGGGTAATTTGTAAAGAAAAGGGATTTAATTGGCTCATGCTTCTGCTGACTGTACAAGCATGGCGCAGCATCTCCTCCACTTCCGGGGAGGCCTCGGGAAGCTGGCAATCACAGCTGAAGGTGAATGGGGAAGCCAGTGTCTCACATGGCGAGAGAGGGAGCAAAGGGCCGAGGAGGTGCCACATACTTTTAAACAACCAGATACATGAGAACTCACTCACTATCTGGAGGACAGCGCCATGCCATGAGGGATCTGCCTCCATGACTCAAACACCTCCTACCAGGCCCCACCTCCAACACTAGGGATTACATTTCAGCATGAGATTTGGGTGGAGACAGATACCCAAATTATATTATTAGGTGTTCAACTTTCAAGGTTACATAAGATTAGAGCAATAAAATCATAACTCTTTGGTTATACTATAGGTCAAATGTTTTCTCTGTAGGTAAAGAAGACTACTAAATTTTTGTCTTTAAATCATCCCTGCCATACAAAGACCCTTGTTCAGTGCCAGTTTTTAAATAGTTTTCTCTTGTTTATGAAATATTACTTCATTTTATGTGAAATACTAGGGTATTGCCGTGCAGCTACCTCAAATGGTATTGCTTTGTTATAATTAAATACTGTCAATAAAAACTGGATTAAATGTCAAAAGACAAACCTTTTTATTACATTGAGATGTTAACAAGTCACATTAGTGTGGAATGTATTTGATTAAATATTTTTAAGATAACCGAAATGATACCTGGATTCATCAGGTATTTCAGGAAGTGAGCTGATTGTATGAACAGTTTTATAATTTGTTCCTTTGCTCTTTTATCAAGATTATCTTCATTATTTCATAAACATTTTTAATGATTATTAAAATAATGCTGTGTTCTCCATCTTCCTCAGCATTCTCTCGTTCTGTAACTAGAAATATCATTACCTTCAATTCTTCCTCTTCTCCTTGTCACCCTTTTTGACCACTGGGATCTGCTAATTTTTCCTATACTTAACTGTTAAAAAAACATTGTAGTTCCCAAAGACAACATCCATTTCTTCATCATGCTGGATTTGCTCTTCCCCTAACCTTGGCATCATGTCCTGATGATTCTGCTCTTGAGAAATTCTTTTTTAAAAAAGTAATGGTACTTGTTTTTTCCTAATTAGACAGAGGTAATACATGGTGCTTGAAGAAAATTAGAAAATGCAGCTAGATTTTTTTTTTGGCACCTATCAGCCTCTTACTCATTTTGATATATAGTCATCTTGTGTGCAAGCATATATTTTAATTTAAAAGTGAGATCACACACTTTTAAGATCTGCTCCTTCCCTTATATTATAAATGTTCTTTCTAAGTATCCTAAAGTTTCTCTTAAATTATTCTCTCCCTTTACATTCCTATCGTTCTCACTATATCTTACCTGGATTATTATATCTTAATTGGTCTTTTTGCTTCTTTTCCTTTTCCAATTTGTATTCTTTCTTAAAATCCTGATTAAAACATGTGACTTCTTTTTTCTTTCTTTCTTTTTTTTTTTTTTTTTTTGAGACGGAGTCTTGCTCTGTCGCCCAGGCTGGAGTGGAGTGACTGGATCTCGGCTCACTGCAAGCTCCGCCTCCTGGGTTCACGCCATTCTCCTGCCTCAGCCTCCCGAGTAGCTGGGACTAGAGGCACCCGCCACCGTGCCCGGCTAATTTTTTGTATTTTTAGTAGAGACGGGGTTTCACCGTGTTAGCCAGGATGGTCTCGATCTCCTAACCTCGTGATCCGCCCATCTCGGCCTCCCAAAGTGCTGGGATTACAGGCTTGAACCACCGCGCCCGGCTGTGAGTTCCTTTTTCTTATAGGGTAAATTACAACCTGACTTTGGCCTTCCTTTTAATATCATCTGCTTAGGAGAGTATTGTTTTATGATCTGGCCCTATGTCCTCAACCTTTCATTTGTTTACAACATCATGTCTGTGACATCCTGTCCGTCCCCACAACAGAAACAAATATGTTTTTAAAAATTGATTAATGCTTATTATCTTTTTTGTGAATATTTCCAATGACTCTTCAGGCATAACTAATTGTTTTCTTTCATTTCTACAACTCTCCTGCCTTTGAAGAATCCTTATTTAAAATACAAGCTTTTCTGGAAAGATTCGTATATTACCTTCCAATCAGTTAACAGCTTAGTGTTCATTTCAACTATTGCAGGAGTTCAATGAATGTAAAACAAATTGGAGATATTGGATGAGTCCCTGGGAATTAGTAAGGGAGGTAGAAGGGGCTAATTTGAGCCTCCCACTCTCTGCAGGCCTTCTTCCCTTACTTTGGCTTCTATGTCACTGTCTTATTCTTCCAATTTAGAAAATTTAAGATCAGCTTTAAATGTATGTACTTGGGGTTGGGGTGGCAGGATTCTCATCTCACAGAAAGATAACTGATTCCTACCCAGTGTCTTGACTTTCCCTGCTTTGTAATCTGTCTTGCACAGCATTGCTTAAGTAATATTCTTTAAACGTCACTTTTTAACATCACTTTTTGTTCTACTGAGAAGCTTGCAATAATTTTATGTGTATAAACTCAGTACAGTACCATAGTTCATGTGATTTTAATCCCTTTTTCTCCCATTAAATCCTTCATCTTTTTTACCCTTAATCCTCATTCTCTTTTTTGTTTTACTATTTATCGTATTTCTAATGCCATAACTGTCTTTTGGCACCCCAAACCTTCCCATCCCACAGCTTAGGACATGAAGTGATACAAATATGTTTGCCTAAATTTGTCTGCTACTTTTAAAGTATAATTCTTCCCTTCATAACTAAATTGAAAGCCCTATGAGGGCAGACACTCTTCCAAGTTTTTCTAACAAATTAAACCAAATTTATTCTACCTAGGCAAAATTGTAGGCTTCAGTTTTGGTTAGTTAGCTGTATATTTACAGTTACTGTCTTTTTTCTTTGTTAAAGTTATATGTTAAAAATATAAGAAAATAACAGTACACTATAATCTGGGTAATCTAAGTTATATTCCTAGCTTCTGTCTTTGACTAGGTATATGAAGGCAAGTCCTTTGACCTGCCTTGAAATCACTTTTGAATTCTGAATGAGAAAGATTAAATGAATCTATGAGGCCTTTTTCATTTATGTAATATTCTTGAGTTCCCTTTTAACTATATTTAAAGTTGCTCATAGAAAAAATGTCAGCCAACTGTATTAAAGCTTACATAAAGCTTTAGATTTGGAAACCAAAAATTGTTACCAAGGTAATATTTCTTTGAACTTTCTAAAATGCATTTAGTTAATTTACTATACCTGGTTTATTTTAGACAGGTTACTTGGTACTTATTGCTGTTATGCTGGTGTCTCGAACGTATTGCGATGTTTGGATGATTCAAAATGGAACACTAATTGAAAGGTACTTTTTCATTCACCTTCCTCCTATATGTATGCAATGCTAATTGTCTCATATTTAAGCATTATCTTTATAAGCAAGAGATAGATTCTAAATTAGGCAAAAGATACTCAAGTCAAATTATGTGTTTGTTCATTTACTTAAAAAATACTTAGTGTTTCCCATGTGCCAGGCAATGTGCTGTACTGTGATAAGGGTCTATATGCCAGCGACTAGGAGAAACTGTACCAAGCCTTGCTGAGCTGACAGTTTATCAAGAGTTAGAGACAAGTAGACAGAAAATTAAAATGCAGTATAATAATTGCTGTAATGGGAATTCTAAAAATCCACCAAGTTGGATTTCTGAAATTAATTAGATAATTTGGAGAAAAATTTCAAAGCATTTCAAAGAATCACATTGAGTGTGTTTATTAGAAGGGAAAACAGTTCTTAGACATTTCTTTCCGCATCTGGTGTTAGTGCTTTTTATATTTTTTCATTATAGTGTTTCTACATATTATTAATCACTGTAAATTGCTGATTTTGAATGTAAAAACATAAAAAATGTCAGTTGGGATATCTTGGGTTATAACAATTTACCATTTATCCATTAATAAATAATTTATTTTTCATAATACCAATTAGAATGTCAGAGTAAAAAATTTTACTAGGAATTTTATTTCCTGATATGCAATATTTTGTCAGAAAATTCCTTAAAAGTATTTAATCTAAAATAACTTTTTGAATGACAGTACTTAAAATTGTTAAATGCCCCAACATTTTGGAATAAAGGTTTTTTTTCTCTTAGATTATCGATCTGCTTCCTAAAGATTTGTAGGAAGAGGAAGAATGCTTTATGACCATGCTCTCTGACTCATTTCTCTAGGACAGTAAAGAATCTTGTATGTACAGGATTAAAGCCCTTAAAGTACATACCTCTGAATAGGGGTAAATTATGTAGGCCCTCACATTCCACCCAAGTCTCCCTGAAAACTGTGGTCAGTCCTGTGCCTTTTAATTTTATTCAAAGTAATATATGAACATAGCTTTAAAAGTAATACATGAACATAGCTTAATGTCAAATGTCCTGCAGGACTTAATGACAAAACACATCAGTTCCTTGGTTCCTCTCACTCCTAACTGTCATTACCTGGAGCCAGTCATTTTCTATTCTTTTTACTGTTGCATTTATTTTGTGTCTGCGTTTCCATATTGCATACTTGTATTACTGTTTATAGATTTCTTAGTTTCAAAAGTGTAAGTGTTCATCTCCTACTTTGGAAGGTGAGAATTAGCCCTTTTACACTCCCTCCATGCTCATCTTCTCAATGTTTTTTATATATAATAAAAATTATATAATTTTTTATTAAATCACAATTTATTGTTCACATAATTTTGACTATTGCTTACAGCTGAACCACATGGCATACTTTGGTAGTTGCTTTTCCATACAACTTTTTGTTTTTCCTGGTGTTTACAAATTGACAGTTATTTGTGCACATTATTATTTTTTTTAAACCTACTTCCCCCTAATTCAGCTTGAGCTTTTTGACAATACTGTGAAATCTTCTCAGTATTGTAATATGGTCAGACACCAACTAATCTATCAACTTCATCTTTCTATTTCCACCCCCGCCCTATATGTTTTGTAGTTTCCTGTGTTTTGCTTTTTTTTTGAGATGGAATCTCACTCTGTTGCCCAGGCTGGAGTGCAGTGGCACAATCTCAGCTCACTGCAACCTCCGCCTCCTGGGTTCATGCCATTCTTCTGCCTCAGCCTTCAGAGTAGCTGGGACTACAGGTGCCCACCACCATGCCTGGCTAATTTTTTGTATTTTTAGTAGAGACAGGGTTTCACAGTGTTAGCTGGGATGGTCTCAATCTCCTGACCTTGTGATTCGCCCACCTCAGCCTCCCAAAGTGCCAGGTCTTCTTGCTTTAATCAGGATTGGTTGCATATTAGGTACACCGAATAGCAATCATGTTTGAACTTGCTTTTATCATTATTCTGGGAATTTCTTTCATCTTTGTATCCTGAATTAAATAACCTGTTTCTGGATTTTTTTTTTTTTCTCTTCCTCAGTTTACTTTCTTGGTTTGGCAGATGCACTCTTTTTCTGAATAAAGGTGAAGGGAGATAAATTTTTGAGACCTTGTAGATCTGAAAATTTCTTCTAGTCTCGTACTTGATTGATAATTTAGCTATGTTGGTGCCTTCCAAGTTGGAATTCACTTTTCTTCAGAATTTTGAGAGCATCACTATGTTCTGGGTCTCAACCTTGGCTGCAGAATGATTGGAATCATCTGGAGAATTTTAAGAACTATGAATGTCTGGACCCTACCACTAGATATTCTGATTCAATTAATCAAACCTTTTTGAAGCATCTGGTAGATTCTGTTGTGCAGCTCCAGGGTGGGTATTGAGGCCTCTTGCTATTCTGATTGCTCAGCTGTAGCTGGAGATTTGTTTCTCCCTCAATCTCCCCCTTGGTCTTTTTTAAAAAATTGTTGATGTTGTGTTACTGGATGTTTGAAAATTTCACTGAACATTGGTATGAATTTTTTGTGCTGGGCACTAGGTGAACTCTTTTTCCGTCTAGAAACTCATTCTTCATTTGAGAAATTTTCTTGTGTTTAAAAAGAAATTATTCCTCTCAAATTTTTCTGGAATTCTTATTAGCTGAGTGTTGGAGCCTCTGGACTGATAATCTGATTATCTTATAATTTCTCTTCTATTTTTATCTCTGCCATTTTATTTTATTTTCTAGGAAATTTCTTTAACTTTATTATCCAGTGAATTTTTATTTAATTTTATTTCCAAGAGTTATCTTTTATATGGATGTTCATTTTTATAGCAGTCATTCTTTTAAGGATGCAATATTTTTTCACCTCTGAAGCCATTTAATTTTTTAATGTGTTTTTAGCTCCCTGCATTTTTTGTTTCCTTCATGGTGCCTTTGTTTGTTATTCTGTTGTCATTCACATTAGAGGCTTTCCTCAAGCATTCTATGACTCTTGGCTATGAATTCATATTTAAAATGAAGTGCCTTAAACACTTACTAGAAGCTGGAGTTGAGAGCTTAATTGGTCTCCCTTGAAGGGTGTTTGTAGGGGAGCCTAATCATGTGCACGTGTGTATAGTACTCAGTTTTAAAATTTAATTATGAGATTTTTAAAAATTGCTTTTCATTTTTTATATGAGTTTGTGAACAAGTTTTTAAAAACCATTATTTTGGTATACTTTACACTTACGGAAAAGTTGTAAAAATAGAATAAGGGGCTGGGTATAGTGGCTCATGCCTGTAATCCCAACACTTTGGGAAGCTGAGTCAAGAGGATCACTTGAGACCAAGAGTTCAAGACCAGCCTGGGCCACACAGTGAGACTTTGTCTTTACAAAAAATAAAAAAGTTAGCTGACTGTGATGGCACATACCTACTACTACACAGGCACAACTACATAGGAGGCTTAGCAGAAGGATCGCCTCAGCTTAGGAATATCCTCTCAAAAAAAAAAAAAAAAAAGATTAGCATAAGGAACTTCCGTATATTCTTAACCCACACTCACCAATTGTAAAACACTCATTTTAAAGTTGTTAACTTTCTCCTAAATAGTTTTGAGCCTCTGCTGTGTATGAAATTCTTTAACATTTGGACCTTATCTCAAAAAAAGAAGTTTTAAAATATTGTACATTCGTACAGGATAATTTTGTTTGAAAAGTTAACATATATCTCCATCTCAGTATTTAAGCTACAGTGCAAATTTATTTATTTATTTTCCCTTTTTGCCTTTTCTAAAGTAAGCCCAGATTCATGTATTTCTGCTAAAGAGAGCCTTAAGGAGACTTATTATGGTCCTTAATGTACTTCATTTTAATATTCTTTTCATATTTTAAACTTATTTGTTGATGGTGACTAATGACTTTGGAGTATGGAAAATCTTAATAGGAAAGACACCCTCTTTAGGGTAGAAACTATACTAATTCTGTGACATGGAGGAAAATTCTTTGTACCCTGTTGTTGCTTTATCTAATCATAAAAATATGTTTTATTTTCACCCATTTGGCTACAAGCAGAATTTAAAAATTACCAAACTCTCTTTTATAAAGTTTCTTAAACATTTGGAAGTTGCAGTGATTAGGGCTATTGTAAAATTGTTGTTGTTAATTATTTTTTTTGCAGTGGAATAATAAGCAGAAATAAGACTTTATTCAAGAAACCACTTTTTAAATTTATAGCTGCTACTCCAATGGTAAACCATTGCTGAATGATGGCATGTTCTTGTGTGTTTCACAGCTTGGGCAGGACTAAAGCACTTTGGTTTTATGTAAGGTTTGGTTCAAACAATTTTAACATAAATTCTCTGAACCCACTTGTCTTGATTGCTTAATGTCTCTAATATTCTTATTGCTATAGACAACATTTTTGTGTGGTTCTATTTAACTTTCTTGTAGTTAGCCTTTTTTTTTTTTTTAACTGTTTTGCTTTTTAGGGGCTACATAAAAATTGGAGTATTAATTTCTTTCAATCAGTCTAAAGGAACATTTCCCAAAGTATGTTCTGTGGAATCTTGGCTATGATAGAGGAAATGCTTCATGCTACAAACCCCTCACAGAGAGTTAAAATGCACATACTATACATTAAAAGCTTTGAGAAGGTCTCTAGTCATATACTAGTTATTTTTGTGTGTGCATGGGCAGCTAGGTTTAAACCAATTAGTCTAGTGTTTCTCAAATGTTTTATACAAATGCATTTTATGAAATTTGGGAATATTACTAAGTATTATTTGAAATAAGAGTTCTGTGATCAAATAGATTCTATCTTTGTATTAGGTCATATACATATCTTACTCAAAGATCCTTTACTTATACAATAATGCTCTGTTCAAATTTTTAATTAAAACCCTTTTAAAAAATTTTTAATGTATATTTTAAAAGCAGAAAAATACGTAAAACAGATTAACAATAGGCAAAAGAGGAGCTAGTCTAGTTGAAGTGTGTTGAGGAACATGAAGCTTCTATAGATCCATTCTGGGCTCTGATCTATGCGTTAGTGCCAGTCTTGGCAAACTAGGACCCACAGGTCAAATCTCACTACCTGCCATCTGCTTTGGTAAAGTTTTATTAGAATACAGCCACACTTCTTGGCTGCTTTTTTTTTTTTTTTTTTTTTTTTTAACTGTGGCAGAATTGAGTAGTTGCAGCAGAGCCCTTAGGGTGCACAAAGCCTAAAATATTTACTCTTGACCCTTTACTGATCCCCATTAGTCTGTCTCCCTGCCATTAGTTCACACAAATGAGAATCAGATTGTTAAATATTTTAAAACAAACAAATGGTACTTTGTTTATTCATAATAATCCATTCCTGGGACTATAAAGTTGTTAATTGTTTTGCTCGCTAAATTTGTTTTGTAGCCACTTAAGCCTTTTTTTAAAGCAGCCATTTTTACTAAGAAATAGTTAGTTATCATTCTGTTTAATTTCGCCTTTTGCAGGATGAGGTTCCAGCAAGTTCAAAATGATGATGTTTTAAAGTTGCAAACATATTTTTGCAAAAAAGTGTTTTTTAGCATCTTTTTTATTGATTGTTTTGATTTAATAGAAGTTTCCTAGAGTAATTTTAGAGCTTTACAGAGGTTTTCCTAGTGTTAGATTTTGCTTCTTTTGCAACTAATGCATTGCATGTGGTGGTTTGCAGTGGTATCATTGGTCGTAGCAGGAAAGATTTCAAGAGATACTTATTGAACTTCATCGCTGCCATGCCTCTTGTAAGTTTAATTCATTAAAAATCTTTTTAACACAGGGGAAATTTGCATCTTTTAAAAATCTTTAAGGGTTTTACTTATTAAATTCTTTAAAGATTTATGATACTATATTCCTATTTTCAGTTTAGGTTTGTAATTTATAGTATAATTTTCAATGTAAACCTTCATACTAGATAAAAAGGGGATTATGTTTGGTTTAACTTCATTTATAATGTGTATATATATTCATATACATATGTATGTGGGTGAGGGGTTTTTTGGCATTTTTTTTTTTTTAACCTTCAGTCCAGGTTTTCCTTGGTGTTTAGCAGCATCCCATTAGATAGCAGCAGCACCCTTCTCTTAGTTGTAACAACCAGAAATGTTTCCAGTCATTGCAAAATGCATGTGGGCGGGGGGCAACTTGGGGAGTTGGGGGGGATTTAGAGAGGGGAGTGCAAATCATCCTGGTTGCTTTAGGCCATAAACTAGTATCGTAACTTGTACTACTAATCTACTTCAAGTTAAATTGGAATTTATGGTCTGAATTTTTTACAGATAAATTGTTTAGTCTAAAATATAAGTGATTTTCTTAGTTTGGTTCTCATTTTAATTTTCTTGGCACTGTAAGAACTTAATGTTCTAAATTTGTGGGTAAAAATGAGAAGCTTGGCTGTAAAATCCAGTTACGTTGAAATTGCCAGAAATTCTTGTTTAATAAAGCTGGAGGATGGGGCCACATAGCTTTTAGACTTTTTAAAATAAACAATTGGAAGTAAGCAACACAGATATGAAAGATTAAGATTCAGCAAAGACCACTTGAGAAAATTTTTAATGTAACGATCGAAAATGTTAGTAAAGATGGCTCTAAATATAATCTGGAAAATAGCATCAGTTGGTGTAAAACCTGTAGTTTTTTTTTTTTTTTTTTTTTTAACAAATGCAAATACAGTGTATATAGAATTCCATTGTCTAGGGTTGTGGTGCTGATAGTAGGAAACAGAAAATATAAATGTCTGAACTCCTAAAAGCAAGTCTTCACATTGGCTAGAAAGGGGATAGATTTGACGTTTTGCCCATTTACCAAAAAAAAAAAAAAAAAAAAAAAAAAAGGCAAGATACGTCTCATAATTAGTGATATTAACATATTCCATGTAAAGTTTAACATAGAATAATTCAAACCAGGTACATTTGATTTAGCTAAATGCAGTAAAGTAAAACAGAACTGAATTATATAATTTGGATTCAATTATAAAAATTATAGGATTTGGGACACAGGAAATAATGGAGAAATAAATTATAGTTTAGTAAGCAGAAATGAAAAGCAAAACCAATAACATTTGTTTGTTTGTTTTAGATCTCTCTGGTTAATAACTTCTTGAAGTACGGGTTAAATGAGCTTAAACTGTGCTTCCGAGTAAGGCTCACTAAATACCT
This sequence comes from Chlorocebus sabaeus, assembly GCF_047675955.1. Classification (NCBI taxonomy): domain Eukaryota; kingdom Metazoa; phylum Chordata; class Mammalia; order Primates; family Cercopithecidae; genus Chlorocebus; species Chlorocebus sabaeus. The sequence goes on along the minus strand of NC_132923.1, from coordinate 42,142,628 downwards.
CTATGAGGAGTATCTTCAGTAAGTGATAACCTGTTTTTATATTAAAAATATTTAAATAGAAGAGTGCTATTTGTGAAGCTGATCAATATAGCGGTTTTTCTTATTTGTTGTATGTTTTCTAAGAAAACCACTCTTAGGTACAGAAGCATATTGGGAACAACCTCTCAGTTATTTGGAATCTAGTCCTGGCTTTTCCATTAATTGACAAGTCATCATTTTCTGGACTTGTGTCCTCCTCTCTAAAATCAGGGCAATCGATAGGATCTCTTCTGGCTCCAAACTTTTTTGTTTCTATGTATTTGAGCTAGGCGGTGTAATGTGATTTTTTTAGTTGTTTTTTTATCTTTAAAGTCACTTGTTTTAAAATTACTTTTCTTCTTGCTATTTTAGATCTTTCACATATTATAAAATGGGAAATCTGGACAACAGAATAGCTAATCCAGACCAGCTGCTTACACAAGATGTAGAAAAATTTTGTAACAGTGTAGTCGATCTGTATTCAAATCTTAGTAAGGTAAGTTTCTCTACTTTTTAAAAGATTATTTGTTTAATTTGTTGAATTTTGAATCTAAGCAAATTTATATAGAATTGATTTTATGGACAGAACAGCAGCATGTAAATATTTAATGCTTTTGTAAGAAAATTAGAGTTGTTGTAATAGTTTTAATTATTTTAATTTTTTCTATTTTTTTTGTGAGGTACTTTGGCAAAGAACTGATAATTTAGTGTCTTATAAGGATTTTCTAAGAATTTTGCAGGTTGATTCCATTAAAACAGCAGAAATTTGAATTCTTATCTTTTGACCTGCGTGTGTCTGGCCATTGTTAGAGATTGGCTGTCAATTTATGTTTCTAATTCCACACTTAGAACACTAGACTAGGACTTCCTTTCTGCCCATTTCTCTGCTTCAGTATCTTTAATTCTAATAGATCATTAGTAAGTAGTAGTCAAAACATTTCACAAGATGCAAGTATATTTCAGTTTTCTAATTACTGTTTTTCCCATTCTCCTCAGAATATTGCCAAAGCTCCTGACTCTGATAGGCCTTAACCAGTTTTCCTTCTTCTCGCCGATTTCTCCAGTTCTTGTCTTAGTCATGGTATCTCACCACCCTTACAGCTTTCGCTGTAGTCTTCTTATTAAACCCTCTGTGCCATTACCTCTTGCATTGACTATGATATGTAGTAGGCACCTATAAAATAGTCTGCCCAGCATCCCCTCCCCTCTTCATCTGAGATGCTTCAGTTCCCACTCTAACTCATGTGACTTCCCTTGGTGTTGGGTAGGAGCTTGTCTCATACTGGACCAATGATAGTATCTTTGCCTCTGGTCACAGTTGACCTAGATACACAGTTTTGAGACAAAAGAAAACGAAAACTATAAAAAGGACTGGGTCACATTGTAAGAATAGGAATGTCCTAGCTTCATCCAGGTTGATGGAGGGAAGGCAATTCTTAGAGATATATATCCACAAGAGCTGCTCTCCTCATGCCCAGGCCCAGTGCTTTTCACTTCCAGCCCAACTTTGTTATTTATTTAGCTCTCCGGAAGCCTTTGCTAACTGATCCCAAACTCAGGAACTCTGACAATTACAAATAGTTCAGTAATTCAGCTTTCTCTTCTGTTCCCATTACAATATTTGAAAGTTTGTTCTCTCTCTCTCTCTCTCTCTCTCTCTGTGTGTGTGTGTGTGTGTGTGTATGTGTGTGTGTGTTTGTGTGTGTGTGTGTATGCATGCATGGTGGGAATGGGGGGTGTATGTATACAACTTTCCATATAATTTTATAGACATTATTATGTACTCTTTAAATCTTGGTACTTGAGCAACTCTCAGGTTTTGTCACATCTGGAATAGAGAAGAATGTTAAATTAATTAATTGTAGTAGGGCTGTGCACCACTGTGTAAATTAGATGTTTTAAACATCTAATTGACCTCCAACTTAAATTATGAGCCATTATTTTTGTTATAAGTTTTAACAATTCTTGAATTTTCTAAGTATCTCTAGCTTCTTGATAATTTATAAGGCAAAAAAAAAAAAAAAAAAAAAAAAAAGGAAAGGGAAAGGTAGATGTTGAATGTTGAAACAAGCCAGTTAACAAACCAAGCCATCTGTCCTAATAATGTAGATTAGAAAGTGCTGGCTGTTGGCCCAGCACAGTGGCTCATCCCGGTAATCACAATACTTTGGGAGGCCAGGGTGGGCAGATTGCTTGAGCTCAGGAGTTCAAGACTATCCTGGGCAACAGGGTGAAACCCCATCTACAAAAAATACAAAAATTAGCCAGGCATGGTACTGGGCGCCTTTACTCCCAGCTACTTCAGAGGCTGCAGTGAGCCAAGATCTTCAGGCTGGGTGACAGAGCCAGACCCTGTCTTAAAAAAAAAAAGTGGAGGCACGAGCAGTGGCTGTTGACTTAAAGTGAATGAACACAATTTGGGTTTCTTGAAAAACATTTCTAACTAATGCAACTGATGGTGCATTAGTTGAGTTGTCTCTGTGTGTGAAGAGCAGTACATTAATGTATTATTTTGGTTCTAAAGACTTGACTTTTATATTTCAAAATTAGATTCAATGACTTACTTGATTATTTTGCCATAGAAGTGATAATGTAATAGAATCAAACAATATTGAAAGAGGAAAAGCTTCTCACTTTACAGGTGAAGATATGTAGAAACAAGCTGGTAGCAGATTTGGGGTTACATCTCAGGTCATTTTATTTAGTATCTTTACATTATATTGACACATTACTGAGTTACTGGTGGTTAATTATCACAGTAGAGGTATCTTAGTTGATGGAAAGTGATAAATGTTTTTCCTACTTGATGGTCAGTAGACATTGTGTAAGCTGTTCCCATTTTAAGTTTCTTGAGAGGAAAACTGTTATCTTTCATGTATTCTTTGATCTAGTTACTATCACAATACATTATACATAGTGGGAACTCTACATGTTGATAATTATGTATTAAATGTTTAATAACATTTTGTAGTTAACATGTTGTATTAGCTATCATTCTAGTGCTTTAGTTTTAATTTGTGTATTCTAATATTTATTTTACAGCCATTTTTAGACATAGTTTTGTATATCTTTAAGTTAACGAGTGCAATTGGAGCTCAGGTGAGTCTTCTTTTATTTCACCTTTTAAATTGATATAATACAATATTTGAAATACATATTGTGAATAGCTTGATGGCCTGTAAGAATTTTTGTATATCTCAAAGAATGTATTTTCACATGATTTACCTAACAAAGTCCAGTTATAAAATAATACTTTACTCGAGATTTTAGAATTACTAATTTTTCTTCTTAATTTTCAATTTTGTGGCATTAAAAACCAGACAAGTATATTGGCCAGGGGTGGTGGCTCACGTCTGTAATCCCAGCACTTTGGGAGGCTGAGATGGGAGGATCGCTTGAATCCAGGAGTTCGAGACAAGCCTGGATAAAAAGCGAGACCTGCTTCTTTTAAAAAAAAATGATAAAACAGTAGTATTTAAACCATGAATATACTTATACTTATTGTTTCAAAGTAATGTCTAAAAAGAGATATGGAGACATCCATATTAATATGAAATTCTAATGTTAAAGTAACGATACATTTAGAGTGGGTATAACAGTTCCAAGAATATTTTATAATATAAATGGTTGGCTATCCCATGAGCCTTATTATCCAAGTCTGATATTTGTGATGGCAAGAATCACTTTTAAGTTTTCTTTGAGGTATCTTATTGAAATGTAACTTTAGTCATTTAATATGTAATGTTATTGTTATATGTTTATAACGCAACCATATAATAATATGGTTGTTTTATATATGTGTGTGTGTGTGTATATGCATTTCAGTTGATTAATAAATTATTTCCGTACTGGTTTTTGTTGCTTTCCAAAACACTGGGAAAGCAGGGTTTTGGTTTTGCTTTGTTTGGTTTTTTGAATTTTTCTGTTTATCTTCCTAATTCTTTGCTATCGTGTGATCCAGGTTTTATTATTCTTATATTTTGTTTTACTGTAAGCAATTGAATAGGCCAAATCCTTCTTGTCTCCTTACAGTCATATTTTTATGGTACTTAGCTACATTTTTGTGATACTTAAATATGTCTCCATGTCTACCTGTTATCTGATTCTGCATTTCTTAAAGCCAGAAACTGTTTTAGTTATCTTTTTGGTTCACATTTGTAGTAGTTGTTGAAATGCATTGAATTGATCAGATTTAATTTTTTTTTTTAAATCTTGAATACATACTAGCACATATATTGTACTAGATAGTAGGAATAAAAAAATAAGTAAGACACAGTTCCTGCTGAAGAGAAATTACAATGTGGTAAAACAGGTAGATAGTCAAACAGTTATAATGCAGCATGATAAAGTTTAGTAATAGAAGTTTCAATAAAGTATTTAGTGCCAGGAAGAACTGGAGGTGATATCTGAGCTGCTTTGGGGAGGTAAGTAGACATCCATTAGATTATGTCATGCTTGCTAAACATAAGAACAATCCCACTAAATGGAAACAGTTCAGGAAACATTTATTTTAGTATGGCAGAGTATAGTGTACATAGGAGAATGAGGGAAGTGCCTATGATGAACTTGGAAATGTATGTTTGAAGCTTTTCTCTTGGGATGGCCAATGGGTGATAAGGTCACCTACAAAGTTATTAATACATAGTACAGCAGCTGGAAGCAAGATGTACAAGCAGGGAAAGACAGAGCTCGTTCGGGGGGGAGCTGAACTTGAGGCATCTGCACAGTATTAAGGTAAAGATGTGTAGTACTTATATCTTGGGTTCATAAGAGTTATAGGTCCAGGGGTATAGATTTGAGATGAGAAGAGAACTAAGAAAGGAATTTGAGGGAATATTAATATTAAAAGAGAAGGCAAGAAAAAGAGGTCTAAGAATTATTGTGGAATCTTAAGAGATTATCAAGAAGAGTTCCAACAGAAGAGTGTTAGATAACAGGAAAAGTGAGAACTGCAATTAGGAGTTTTTAGGTGAGCAAAATGTAGGAGAGCTGAGATAAGCTACAGTGGTGAGAGGAAAAGCTCATGAGTGGTAAAAGTGTAGAGGCTACTGTGTACTTTTTCAGAAAAAAAGCAAGGGGAAAAAATTACCCAGTAGAGCAATTTCTTTCAGTCATTGAGGTTAATTATAAAAATTGTACGTTTGTATCTAAGTGAATTTATTATTATATCCCAGAACTTTCTGTATCTTTCTCTCCTGATAATAATAGGGCCCAGCAAGCATGATGGCCTACTTGGTTGTTTCTGGGCTATTCCTAACTCGACTTAGAAGACCCATTGGTAGGATGACAATAACTGAGCAAAAGTATGAAGGAGAATATAGATATGTTAATTCTCGGCTCATCACAAACAGGTAAAGACAAATGCATTAAAGACTTGCTAAAAATTCATTTCCATGGATATTGATGTCATTTAAATTGACTCCAAAATGTCTAGTAACACTGTTACTGTAATAATGTGCATATTGTATTGAAAATATACATTATGAAAGAGACTAGTTTTATAAAGTAGTGATCATGAATATTTTGAACTCTTTCTTATTAACTATGTAGTATTCTTGATTCACATGTTCATACCTTCTGTTGAATTTTCTGTTAATTTTACTTTAGACATAATCAGTTTACAATTAAAATTTCAACTTGCAATACCTGTTCCAAGAAAATTTTGTCTTAGTTTTTCCACAAATATTTTTATTTTGACTTTTCATAATGCTCAGTGATTCACTGTCACTGCATGTGCCTCTACCTATTTTCTAGAGTTTTTTAAATGTAAGATAGGAAGAGAAAGTGTGGACTTCGGAGCTAGCCATACTAGTTTCAAAATCTACTTCTTCCACTTATCAATTGCATGTATTTGATTTTAGTGAATTATTCATAGTTTCACTTTTGTTTATAATAGGTAGATAATACAGGGTTGCAATGAGGATTAAATTTGGTAATATATATAAAGCTTCTAGCTCAGTTTTCTATACGGAGCAAATGCTTAATAAATGTTCTCATATATTGATCTGTCAATGTTAAGTCATTTTGAGAGTTTTAATATGTATTTAATATTCTACTCTGTAGGCATTTACAAATGACAATTCCCTCTTCCTTTATTTCCTTGGATTGCTAAAATAGTACAAGTTTTAAATAGGGTTTTTTGCTCTAGGGAGGCAGTGGAATAGAGTTAAGAGGTGATTTGCCAAGTAAATGAAAGATGCCTTTTACTGAAAGAAACAGAAAGCATGACTCATGGCTCCAGTAATAAGAACACTCACTGCTTCACATGAAAACGCTTAAGACAGGGCAGTTCCAGGCTGGCATTATCAGGGGTCTGGCCCTCTGGTGTCTCTTGGCTCTCCCCTGCTTTGTCTGCTGCCCCATTCCTCGGGCTAATTCTTCTTGTGACCACAAGATGGCGATAGCAGTTACAGATTTCACTAGCTTCTCTCCCCTGCAGAAAGCTCCAGAAACAAAAAGGGGCCATCTCTCCTGGTGTATCTTTATGAGAGCAAAGAAACCTTTCCCAAGAGTCCCACAGCTGACTTTCCCTCATATCTTATTGGCTGGAATTATCACTTGACCATGCCTAAAGCAATCACAGCAAAGTGATTGGCTTAGACCAGTTGGGACCCTATAAATGGGGTCGAGGCATTCCTAAAGCACTAGGGTACATGGAAAATAATAGATAACTTTAAGAAGGAGGGGATTATTTTAGGAAGAAGGACAATGAAGAGAATAGATGTTGGATGGGCAGCCATCAATATTCCAGGATGTTTTATCCTTTCAGATTTTTCATTAAGGCTAAAATGACTCAGTTCAGGAGGAGAATCCTCACCTCATCTTCTTCCATAGGCTTAGGTGTAGAGAGGAGGTAGAAGGAAGTTTTTTAAAAAAGTAATTAGAGGTATAGAACTGTAGGCTTCTTATACTCTGAGGCTCTGTGTCATTTTGTCAAGGAAACCATGAAACACATGACAAATGTGTCGTATTTTATGGGAAATTAATTTTACTTGAAGAGGTTGAGGTAGGTGGTACCTTGTTTTTATGAAAAACACAGGTCCATTTCAAAATAGAAATATAAAACATAAATTGTTTAGGGGAAAAAAGAGACTTTAAAGAAATATTTCAACCTTGCCTTCTAGACTTCTCTATGAATATTTACCTCTGCCATAAGAGGTACTTTGCTGGGAAAGCTTACATCTTGCCTGTGTAATAGAAAGACTATAAATGTTAGGGTCAGATAGAAGTTACAATTTCATCTCCCTGACCTGCTGGCTCTGCGACCTTTACAAATTTACTTAACTACGCTGAACTTTTCTTCATCTATAAAATACCCTTTTTTTCTAGTCATGATCCCTGTGGCCCTTGTGGACCCATGCACAGTTGCTCAGGAAAAGTGAAATTGTTGTGAGGATATGATGGGATTTTTCCAGGGTTTCCTCCTGGGAACTGGCACTTTGAAGCCGGTGGGACTTAGCCTGCTTTTCTGTCTTTAAAAGGCTGTATGTCAAGGCATCACTATCCATCTTTTTCTAGCTGTTGCTTTTTCATCTCCTTCTTGTTTGGGCCTATACTTTAACTTGAAGTGTGCAATGTTGGTCCCAGCCCTGCCTTTCTGTACATCGCAGCAACTTCTTTCTCTAATTTCAAATTTCCGAGAATTAGTGCACTATGTCTTTTGCAGCCAGGATACCTATGGCGTAGGTTGCAGTCCAGCATATGATTCAGTCAGGGGTGTATTCTTGTGCTCTGATCAGCTGAGCTAGGAACAGAATCTCAAGTATAGACTGTGGTTTGAGATGCACCAGATAAGCTCTTAGTCACAAAATGTCCATTTAAATACAAACATTCAGCCATCATATACTGTATTTCAATTATTTTTCAAGTATAGGTAACATTAAAATTAATTGCTAAATTATTTTCTTTAACAGTGAAGAAATTGCCTTTTACAATGGGAATAAAAGAGAAAAACAGACAGTCCACTCAGTCTTCCGAAAACTGGTAAGGAAACACACTTAAAGTTCATGTGTTTATGGAAATGGTTTTTTTGTGTGTGTTTTTTTTGCCTATGACCGATACACCCCCCCCACACACACACGTATGTATACGTATCTTAAAGATATTTTGAAAAATAGCTATAAAGGATTTTATACTGCATTTTTTTTTTTTTTTTTTTTTTTTTTTTTTTTGAGACGGAGTCTGGCTCTGTCACCCAGGCTGGAGTGCAGTGGCCGGATCTCTGCTCACCGCAAGCTCCGCCTCCCGGGTTTACGCCTTTCTCCTGCCTCAGCCTCCGGAGTAGCTGGGACTACAGGCGCCCGCCACCTCGCCTGGCTAGTTTTTTGTATTTTTTAGTAGAGACGGGGTTTCACCGTGTTAGCCAGGATGGTCTCGATCTCCTGACCTAGTGATCCGCCCGTCTCGGCCTCCCAAAGTGCTGGGATTACAGGCTTGAGCCACCGCGCCCGGCCTATACTGCATTTTTAATAAAAAATGCAAGATTAAAAACTATCATATCAGTATATTCAAGTGCCCATTTATAAAATTGCATAGATTTATTAAAATAATATTAAGTGTATTTTTACAGAGGTTGCTTAGGAGCCTTATTTAGTGATACATTTAGTGATTCCCACAGAAAGAATTTGTTCCTGTAGCATTCATGAAAATACAATGAAGATTATTATGTAAAGCAGGGATCAGCAAACTTTTTCCGTAAAGGGCGAGATAGTATGTGTATATTTTAGGCTTTTCATACCACACAGTCTGTTGCAATTATTCAGCTCCACTACTCAAGAGTAGCTATATATAATACATAAATGAGTGAGTGTGGCTATGTTCTAATAAAACTTTACTTACAAAAACAAGTAGCAGGCTAGAGTTGGACTATGGGTTGGAGTTTGCTGGCTTTTTGTTTTAAAGAATTAAAGCATTGTTTCTTGTGAAAGCTGTACTTCATTTTTTGATTGCCACTTGGAAAATTTGAATTCAAGTACTTTTATTCCATTATTTATTCAAAAGATATTGTATGCCATCTGGTTGCCTGTGCTTACTCCAGGTGCTAAGGATGATGGTGGTGGACATGATGGATAAAATCTTGCCTTTAAGGAGCTTACATTCTAGTGGAAGTCTGAAGTTTGTGAAATTAAGTGTATGTTTTAGATGAGTTAAAGAGGTTAAATAAATTGTCATTTTGAATTATTTCAGAAATTGAATTTATGCCTCATCAGTATTTAACATGGCAGAACTTTTAGAGTGCTCACTGGTAGAATACATTTAAGGTAATTTTTCAGCGGCCTGCAGTTCACCAGCTTGCTCTCCACGTGGCTTGCTTATTCTCATCCTTTAGATTTTCAGCCCAAATGTTAACACCTTATTGAAGCTTTGTCTTCTCTGATCAGCCTATTTGAAATAACCTCCAAAAGTTCCTTCCTGTTTTAATCATCATCTTTCCTTAAAAAAAAAAATATATATATATATATATATAAAAAACCCTCTGCATCTGTGGGTTCCAAATCCATGGATTCAACCACGCGCAGATTGAAAATATTCAGAAAAAGAAATTGTGTCTGTACTTATATACACATATTTTTTCTTGTCATTATTCTCTGAACAATACAGGCATTAGTATAACAGCTGTTTACATTGTATTAAGTATTGTAAGTAATTTAGAGATGGCTTAAAGTGTTTGGGATGAGCCAGCCATGGTGGCTCACTCCTGTAGTCCCAGCCCTTTGGGAAGCTGAGGCGGGCAGATCACTCGAGGTCAGGTGTTCGAGACCAGCCTAACCAACATGACAAAACCCCATCTCTACTAAAAATACAAAAATTAGCCAGGTGTTGTGGCAGGCGCCTGTAATCCCAGCTACTCGGGAGGCTGAGGCAGGAGAATCACTTGAACCCAGGAGGCGAAGGGTGCAGTGAGCCGAGATGGCACCACTGCACTCCAGCCTTGGCGACAGAGTGAAACTCTGTCTCAAAAAATAAATAAGTAAAGTGTATGGGATGTCATGCTCAGGTATATGCAAACACTATGCCATTTTTCCTTAGGGACTTGAGCATCCATGGATTTTGGCATCCAGAAAGGTCCTGGAACCAATCCCCTTTGGATACCGAGGGATGACTGTATTACAGTCTCTAATTGTCTTGTTTACTAGCTATCCTCTTTCATTAGAATGTAAACTCCATGAATTCAGGGACATTCTATGTTCTATTTATTGTATCTCCAGCTTGAGCACAGTGTCTGACACGTGGTAGCCATTGAATAAATGTTCCAGACATTGTCTAGTTGCAGAAGATACCAAGTTGTTAACAAGCTACCCTGTACTCAGGAAGCCACATTTTAGTGGAGGAGACGGTAAATAAACAACTAGATGTTCTGTATAATTTCAGGTAGTAATGAATTCTGTGGCCAAAAATGAAGCAGGATAAAGGTATAGATATGAAGGGGGCTATTGCTCAGCTACTTTAGCTGGAATGGCCAAGGTCTTTCTTGAGGAGGTGACATTTAGTCAGAAATCCACATGAAAGTGAAGGAGTCACAAAATGTAAATATCTTAGAAGAATGTATTCTTGGCAGTGGGAAGAGCAAGAAGAAAGCCTTAAAAAGGTACATGTTTGAGAAACCATTATTTCTAGAGCTTGGTGAGGAGGAGCAAAGTAGAAGCATATGACCTTAAAAATAGAACTCAGTGCCATATCATGCAGGACCTTGAGTAATCTGGTAGATGGACAGTTTGAGAATGCTACAACTCCAGATTAAAAAGCAGTTTTAGACTTGTAGTTTTGAGGCAATGCATGCTTATGTTAAAGCTAAAACTGAGGCTATGTGGCACTGATTTACATTAACACTCAGTTCAGACTGGGTGTAATACAATTCTTAGATAAAGCACAGACCATGTGTCTCCACTGAAAGCAAAGCATTGAGTGCCAATCTGGACAGCTAGTGTTTCACTCAAACTAGTTAATATCTCTCTGTTCTTTTTGCTTTCGTCCTTGTTCTCTTTTGGGATGTATGTATCTAAAAGCATGGTGATTACAATAGCATTGTTCTTTTTCATGCAAGAGAAACAGCGTTGTTAAAATTGTTTATGTAATTTCCATGCTGCTTGCATAAAAATGGTTTCATGAAGTGTTTGTTTGGCACCCACACTGTGATGAGCATTGTGCTCGGTGGTGTGATGTACAATATAAACAGAAATCATGGGCATTCAGTAAATATTTGTTGAATAAATGAACAATGCAGTTTGTTTTATCCTCATAGTGATTCAATTTTTTATACATAGAAAAAAATATGTTTTTTTGTTTTTGTTTTCTGCCAGGTGGAGCACCTACATAATTTCATTTTGTTTCGTTTTTCAATGGGCTTCATTGATAACATTATTGCCAAATGTAAGTATATTTTGAAAGAGATGAGATTTGTGGAAAAGGTGAAATACTGTTACTGTTTTAAATCTTACCTGTTTGGTTTCAGACCTTGCCACTGTGGTTGGTTACTTAGTTGTCAGTCGCCCTTTCTTAGATTTGTCTCATCCTCGACATCTCAAGAGTACACATTCGGAACTTCTAGAGGTAAAGTGATGATAACACAATGAAACTGTAACAGTAAAAATAAAGCCAAATTTTTAGTCCTAGAACTATAAGTAAAAGCTAATATTTATTTCTATTTAAGGATTACTACCAAAGTGGAAGAATGCTTTTGCGAATGTCTCAAGCTCTGGGTCGAATTGTTTTGGCTGGGCGTGAAATGACTAGATTGGCTGGGTAAGTAAGATTAGTAATAATGAGCAGTTGCAGAAAATAATTTTTAAAAATATGCTATCCTGAATGATTGTACTAGCTGAGGTTAAGGTAAGGGAGCAACATTTCCTACCCAAGAAGGTGGTTTTGATAGAAAATTAAGGAAAATTTTTCTGATGGTGAACTTTTCATGTTTCTTTAAGACAACTGGTTTGCACATTACAGTAGATTAGAGGCTGTCAAGTTGTTTGCTCCATGGACACTGGTATTTGCTAAGTTGGGAAATATTGAATCATGGCAGTCTTAATTCGCAGAAAACTAAGTTAATGAGTAGAATTTTCTCATTTAAATTTTCTTGTCCTCTACTATACCATTTTTTCATAGATCTTTGATACCGGCAACCTAGCAAAAACCGATGAATAGAAATGAAGTTGACTTTAATGGGAAAAAAAATGAGAAGTTAACTTGTATCTGTAGGTGTGCTTGTGAATGTAGTCATATTGTCTGGTAGTAAAATTATCTTTAGACCATAAAATGTAAAATATTAACATTTCAGTATTTCAATCTCCAATATAAGGGGCATGGTATGGTATAAAAAACACCATAAATTTTAGGTCACCTGAAGAAGTTTGATGACTTAATAGCTTTCCTAGGCCTGTGATCCATCTTCGTATTTCTCTTTTTCCTCCTTCTTAGCTCCTGTGGCAGTTAAGGTCTTCATGGCAATATAGAAGTTGTTAACTACTATGAGTAGAGTCTCTTTCATGAGAATACTAACATTCTTCCTACTTGTTAGGAAGTTAACTTTTCTTATGGCTTGACAGTTCATGGTATATAAGGTTCTTTTCTGTTTCTTAAGGATGTTTCCTTTCTCTCTCTCTCTCTCTTTCTCTTTCTCTTTCTCTTTCTCTTTCTCTGTAGGTGTGTATGTCTTTCTCTTCCCTCCCTCCCTCCCTCTCCCTGCCTTCCTTTCTTTCTCTTTTCTCCACTTTGTTGAGGTATGATTGACATATAAGAAACTGTTCCTATTTAATGTATACAATTTGATGAACATGGGGATAAGTTATACACCTGTGAAACCATCAAGACCATAAACATTCATCACCTCCCAAAGTTTGCTTTAGGAGGTTTCTGCTTGTTATTCAGAGAAAAATCCTGTTTTCTTCTTCGATGCAGAATACTATCTCTTTGGCGATCATGGTCATTTTTGTTATCTCCAACCTCTCGTTGTTAGTTTTGATTTTTCTCTACTGCCACAGTGATTTCTATCTAATAATAAGAACTCTTCATCTTTCCCCTCTTGAGAGTAAGAAAGAGGGAATCTTTCAGATTCTTCCATTTGCAGGAAGGCAGCATGCATTCAGCATACATTTAATGAATGCCTTCCTTGGATAGAAAGACCAACTTTATACATGGCTTTATAGGCCGCTTCAACAAGAGCTCAGAGTCCATACTTCCTGCGTCTAAGGAATATACTAGTGTAGTGGTCCTTTTGTAGTATACAAGAGAAACCTCCTGAAAATTCTCAGCAAATAACTGTCTTGACTTGGCTATTAATGAAGTATCTGTTGAGTTGGGGATCCTATGGAAACCTCTTTCTTCATCCCTGTATTCCTGCTTTCCTACTGAAACATAATAAAGCATGCATGCTATCATTAATACTTTATGTTGATGAGACTGTTAGGTTACTTCATTTATACTAGATTATAAGTTTAGGAACTTAAGTTTGTGTAAAATAAAAGATGTGACAGTAGTCTGGAGTTTTGATTATGGTTTCCTTTTCTAAAATTTTAGTTTTACTGCTCGGATTACAGAATTAATGCAAGTACTGAAGGATTTAAATCATGGCAAATATGAGCGCACAATGGTCTCACAACAGGAAAAGGGTAAATATGAGTGTCACAGTTTAAGGTCATAATTTTAAGTGTTTGCTGACATAATATGATGCTTTAATACCTATTTTCCATTTAAGGTATTGAAGGAGTACAAGTCATTCCCTTGATACCTGGTGCTGGAGAAATCATTATTGCAGATAACATTATAAAGTACGTACAGAAAAAGGTTCTTTAGCACCATAAATGTTTGTTAAACTTCATAGTAGTCTTTCTTTTTCAGCTTACAATTGCTTAGTGTTTAAAATTATTTCTGCTTTTTTGAAAAACAGCTTTGAGGTATCATTGACGTAAAAATTGTGTATATTAATATTTAAAGTATACAACTTGATGCTTTGATATCTGTATACGTTGTGAAATGATTACATTTAGGCTAATTAATTTACCTGCCACCTCTACATAGTTACCATTTTTGTGTGTGTTTGGTGAGAATTTAATTTAGATGTGTCTTAGCAAATTTCAGGTATACAATGTAGTATTTTCTACTATTGTCCCTGTACAGTGTGTCTACAGGATTTATTCATCTGGCATCACTGAAATGTTGTGCCGTTTGACCGATATTAACCCCATTTCCTCTCTCCCTACCCCCCGGCAACCACCATCCTACTCTCTACTTCTATGAGTTTGAATATTTTAAATTCCACATACAAGTAAGATCATATAGTGTTTCTCTTTTTGTGTCTTGCTTATTTTGCTTAACGTAATGTCCTCCAGATCCATCTATGTTGAAAATGGCCCGGTTTCCTTCTTTTTTAAAGGTGGCGTAATATTCTATTGTATGTATTTTGTGTGTGTGTGAATATATACACACTATATACACTATATTTTCTTTATCCTCTCATCAGCTGAAGGACATTTAGGTAGTTTTCATATACGGACTATCGTGAGTAATGCTGGAGTGGACATGGGAGGAAGATTCTTTTTGAGATACTGATTTTATTTCCTTTGCAAATGTACCCAGAAGTGGGATTGCTAGGTCATACAGCAGTCCTACTTTTAATTTTTTGAGGAACATCCATACTGTTTTCCATAATAACTGTACTATTTGTAGTCCCACCAACAACATACAAGGTTTCCCTTCTGCATATCTTTGCCAACACTTACCATTTGTCTGTTTGATAATAGTCATCCTAACAGGTGAGAGGTGACATCTCATTGTGGTTTTGATTTGCATTTTCCTGATGACTAGAGATGTTGAGCACCTTTTCGTATGCCTGTTGGCCATCTAAATTTTTTCTTTTAAGAAGTGTTTAAGCCCTTTGCCCATTTTTTAATCAGATTATTTGTATTTTTGGTATTGAGTTGTATTAGTTCCTTATATACTTTAAAGTAGTTCTCTTTTTTTGAATTTCCTCTATAGGTTTGATCATGTTCCTTTAGCAACGCCAAATGGAGATGTTTTGATCCGTGACCTTAATTTTGAAGTAAGTTTTTTTTTTTTTTTTTGAGACGGAGAAGCTTAAATCATCTTTAAAATGTGAACTGAAAAAAGGTTACCTGAATATTTAAATTAACTTTAAGGCTCGACTTAGTCTCTGAATCCACAGAATTGCTTTAAAAAGTAAGTCTTTGAAACACTTAGAAATCTATTTTTCTTAATTGACAGGACTTCAAAATTTCAAATACTACTACCAAAAAACTTTTTGTAAATGAAGTTTATGTCAAGAAAGCCATAGAAAATATAGTAAATTGGAGTCTCCAGTGTAAAATGAATATTTAAACACAAATATAATTTTAGTCTCTTTACAATAAAAAGAAACTTATGATGTGGTTGGTATTATTGTGACTGTACAGGATGATTTGTACCTATAAAAACAAAATACGGACTGGTTTATTACTGATGAAAACAGGGGAAGAGTCGCACAGTAGCGCTACAAATAGACACTCACCTAAAACAAGTAAAATCCCATGCCAAGTAAATACTGATGTTGATTCAATCTACTGTGCTAATGAAATGGGATATGGCAGACCAAACTAAAAAGAAAAGACAAAAGTTGAATGTTTTTGTATGATTTTGTAAGACTGGCAGATTTAAGGGTTACTATTTAGGTTTTCTCTATGTTGTGGCTTTATGAATGGTTCAGATCCAGAAATCTTCATAATTAGTAACAAATTCCTATCACATAGGCTATCTTCCCCATTCTAGACAACATTTCTCTAGAACAACACTTTCCCGTAGAACTTTCTGCGATGATGGAAATGCTCTATACTTTCACTATCCAGTAAAATAGCCATGTGTAGATACTGAGCATGTGAAATGTTACTAGTACAGCTGCAAAACTGAATTTAAATTTTAATTTAATTAATATGATTTAAAATTAAATAGCCACATGTGAGTAGTGGCTATGGTATTGGACAGCACAGCTCTGGAATTCCTCTCCACATGGTTATGTGCATGGCCATCTGTAGTTTGTTTTATGTGGGGATTTTTTTTCCTACTGCTGTCTTTGAAGGAATATTGTCTGATAGTTTATAAAATAAAGAGTATGATTATTGGACTTGTTTTTAATTTGTTACAGTCTTAAGTAAGGTTCAGTTTTCTGCTCTTAGTAATTTGTATTAAGCACATGTCTACTTTCTTTTCAATGAATTATAAAAATGAAAATTGTTAGTTATGCAAAGTACTTTGAACTTATTCAACAATGAGTAGTCTATTATTATCATATTTATTCCAAAGCCAGGAAATACAAGATGAAGTACAGAAAATGTAAATGTAGTCGATAAATATCGACTGGCTCCACATATCGCAGAAGTGTTTTCTTACGTAGCTCCGGGTACTTCAGTCACTTGAATGTTCCTTTGGCAAAGTAGGTAGCCAGGCTTCATTTCCAGTAGCCCCTTTATTGCCACTGTCCAAGGATAAAAAGGACGTGAGACTTCGTTGAAGGATGCCTCTTGGCCCTTTCTCCTACTTACCCTCACTTCTGTCTATGCAGAAATAAAATATACCAACAATATAGGGACACACATGACTGAAGCACAATGAGAAAGGGCATTGAGATACACAGAATAGATGGATCATGATTATGGTCCATAGTAACCTTTTGTCATGATGTTACCACACTAAAGCTGTCACTTTCTTTTTTAGTTCAAAGTCTTTTCTTTTAAAACCCTTATGTTTGGCTTTAATAGACTTCTGTCATTTCTATAATTTCATTTTTATAGTCTTAAAAATGTCCTTAATTTTTTCTGTTTTTTGGATTTCATTTGGAAAGTCTCAAGTCCTCACTTATGTCCTTACTTGTTGGAGTGTTTTACTTCATAACCATGCTCCATACTTCCTGGTGTCTATCCTGTGATTCTTGTTTTCTCCTCCCTTGGCAACTGTTTCTCTGACTCCTGTCTTTTTGGTTCACTGTTACGAATTCTTACCTCTTTCTGACTTAAAGTATTCTAAAGTAGACTTGGGTTTCTCACATTCATTATGTCTTTTTATTGTTTTTCTTAGCATAGCCTTTCTATAGTCAACAAATATTCTTCAGTTCTTTGCAACCTCTAATTATTTTCTACTCGTCTGGCTTACTTGAAAATAAAGATTACTTTCCCTCTTGGAAAGAGGCATAATAAAACTGAGACTTGGCCTCTCAAATAAATGTTTCCTACTTTATGATTCATTTGCCTTTTGGGTTACATTTGTAACCAAATAATAAACACTTCTTTGGAATAAGAGATTTTATACCATTTTCCATTAGAAATTCCCCAATACAGCCATATTTATCTGTCTAGATATTATTCTGGGAGGTATGTAGACTGGAGAGAACCTAAGAGGTAACAGCTTGCAGGTTACCATGTGGGGATTAAAATAGTACTTTGTCTGAGATGGGCGGATTGCTTGAACTCAGGAGTTTGAGACCAGCCTGGGCAACGTGGCAAAACCCCGTCTCTGAAAAATGCAAAAAAAATAGCCAGGTGTGGTGGTGCACACCTTTGGTCCTCGTTAACGCAGGCGACTGAGGTGGGAGGATCGCTTGTGCCAGGGAGGCAGAGGTTGCACAGTGAGCAGAGATCGCACCACTGTACTCCAGTCGGAGCTACAGACTGAGACCCTGTCTCCAAAAAAGAAGCACTTTGTAACTTATTGAGATTTTTACCTTTTCAGTAAGGCGTACTTACAGTGTTTAAATAAACTAATCAGTCTTCATAAACACCATATTTTTATATAAGTTTTCTTTTACTTAAATTTATGTGTAGAATTTTTGATTTGTTATGATAAATTTATAGAAGGTAGGATTTATCAAGGAGTATTATTTGGGGATATATTTTTATTGGTAAAAATATGGTGGTTCAAAGCATTGGTTGATCCAGTAAAGCATTCTGAGAGTCTCAATAATATAATGCTGTCAAGAATGTAATTTTCAGTAAATGTTACTGTTGGCTTTTAGTCTTAATTTAACCCCACAAAAAATATGTACTTAATAAACTTGTAATACAGACAAATTATCCCTGGCTTATCATGGCTGACATCATAATTGGAAGTTTTATTCAACACCGCCAAAAGCCATGGAATAAAGAAAAGTGAATGCTGAGTAGGCTAGCCAGGCTTGATTTTGAGCATAAAAGAATAACTCAGGATTTCAGTAAGTCTGGTTATTATTTATATACATCATTACAAATCTGCTTTTGGGGTTTCTTGGCATTTTGCAACAAATAATGTGGAAGGGTATTATTGGAGGTGGGAATATTGATACCATTGTAAACCACAAAGAGCAGTTGGGAGGGGAGAATGTATATATGGCTAACATTACTGAAATAAAGCGTAGTAGCAGGGAACCATTTAATTACAGCTCACTGAACTTTAGGACCTTCTAAGGGCATCGCTGTAACAGTAAGTATGATTATTTTATATGATAACCTTGCTTTATGAGGAACATTCAGTATATTCAATTTTATATGATAAGGAAATTATGTTATTTAAAAAGAAGTCTGTCAAAATGATTCTTTAATTATCAGAAAAAATGTTTATTCATTTGGAAAAGTCACTTAGAACAACTCTTTAACAATGATGTGTGTAAATTGTTATTTTCTTTTAGATCAACTGTGTGCCAGGCTGCTTCATTCTTTTTTAAGAAGTTTTTAAAATGTAAAAATAAACATAAAATTTGGCTTTTTAGCCGTTTCTACGTGTGTGATTCAGTGGCAGTAAGTTCATTTACAGTGTTATGTAGCCACCACCACTATCCATTTCCAGAACTTTTCCATCATCCCAAATAGAAACTCTGTACTCATTAAACAATAACTCTCCTTCCTTCCTCTCCCTAACCCCTGGTACCCTCTCATTCTTTCTGTCTCTATGAATTTGACTGCTCTAGGAATCACATATAAGTGAAGTCATACAGCATTTGTCCTTTTGTGGCTGGTTTATTTCATTTAGCGTAATGTTCTCAAAGTTCATCTACATTGTAGCATGTGTCAGAGTTTCATTCATTTTAAAGGTTGAATGCCATTTCATTGTGTGTGTGTGTGGCGGGGGGCAGGGGCACATTTTGTGTATCCATCCATCCCCTTGGGTTGCTTCCTTGCTTCCACCTTTTGGCTGTTGTGAACAATGCTGATGGCTCTGTGTTTTGTCACAGTAAAAGCCAATGTCCTTTCAATGCCTGCCACTACCCTACTCCTACCTGATACCTCTCCGATCTCATTTCCTACTATTATTCTTTCCTGTTCGTTCCTCAGTAAAATCAGTCTTGTTTCTGCTTTGTTTTTTCTTTTTTTTTTTTTTTTTGAATAGGATAGCTACGTTCCTGCTTCAGTGCCTTGTACCAGCATTTTTTTTTTGTTTTGTCTTGTTTTGAGATGGAGCCTTGCTCTGTCACCCAGGCTGGAGCACAGTGGCGTGATCTTGGCTCACTGCAACCTCTGCCTCCCAGGTTCAAGCAGTTCTCATGCCTCAGCCTCCTTAGTAGCTGGGATTACAGGCACGTGCCACTGCATCCGGTTAATTTTTGTATTTTTAGTAGAGACAGGGTTTTACCATGTTGGCCAGGCTGTACTAGCTTTTTATGGGTAAAGGTGGGGGCTAGAACAGTCTTCTTTTAGTTAAATCCTAATTCACCCCTTCTTTAAAAGTTTTACTCAGTTGTCATTTTCAATAAAGTCTACTCTGACCACCTTAAAAATGCAACTTCCCTCACCCGCTTCCAAGTTCCCTTTATCTGTTTTTTCCTCCAAACTACTTATTTTTTCATACACTATTTAACTTGTATATTATGTGTATTCTTTATTGTATGTCTCTTGCCGCTAGAATGTAAACCAGTAAAGGCAGAGGTTTTTGGTTTTTTGTTTTTGTTTTTTGTCTCTTTTGGTCACGAATGTGGCCTACTTGCCTAGAATGGAGCCTGACGGAGAGCATTCAATAAATATTCATTGAATTAAATAATAGGAACAGAAGGCTCACCAATTTAACAGATTTGTTAAAGGCAGGTTACCAGCTAGAGTAACTCATATATCTCTCCGATATTTTCTTTCCTATTGTGTTGCATTGGTGTTTAATGTTGTAAGCTAGAATTATAGCTAAGATTTTCTGATTCTTTACAGAGTTGATCACATACTTATAAGATCATAAGCCTAGAACTTAACCACTCTACATTTTCTCATTTATGTTGTTGCAGAATAATTTAGTGCCACTTGTAAATATTTATAGTGTACATATATTTTGATAAAACAGTTATAATTTCTAAGAATGGAATCTACAGAAACATTACTTACTATTGCATAAGTTTACTTGCTGACTTGTACGCTCATTGCAGTATTATCTAGAGGAGCAAAACAAAATGCAGACCTAAATATTTAACCAAAGGGGAGTGTTTAAATAAGTTATAGTATATCCTTACTGTGGAAGATGTTGTGGGAAGTCAGGGACCTTGAACGGAGGGATCGGCTGAAGCCATGGCAGAAGAACATAAATTGTGAAGATTTCATGGACATTTATTAGTTCCCCAAATTAATACTTTTATAATTTCTTAATGCCTGTCTTTACTGCAGTCTCTGAACATAAATTGTGAAGATTTCATGGACATTTATCACTTCCCCAATCAATACTCGTGTGATTTCCTATGCCTGTCTTTAATCTCAACCCCATCATCTTTGTAAACTGAGAATATATGTCGCCGCAGGACCCTGTGATGATTGCGTTAACTGCACAAATTGTTTAAACAATATGAAATCTGGGCACCTTGAAAAAAGAACGGGATAACCGTGATGTTCAGGGAACAAGGGAGATAACCATTAGGTCAGGCTGCCTGAGTGCCGGGCGGAACAGAGCCATATTTCTCTTCTTTCAAAAGCGAGTAGGAGAAATGTCGCTGGATTCTTTTTCTCAGCAAGGAACAGCCCTGAGAAAGAGAATGCATTCCTAGGGGGAGGTCTCTGAAATGGCTGCTCCTTATGGTTGTAGATAAGGGATGAAATAAGCCCTGGTCTCCCGTAGTGCTCCCAGGCTTATTAGGATGAGGAAATTCCCACCTAATATATTTTGGTCAGACCGGTTGTCTGCTCTCAAACCCTGTCTCCTGATAAGATGTTATCAGTGACAATTCGTGCTGAAACTTCATTAGCAATTTTAATTTTGCCCAACTCCTGTGATCTCGCCCTGCCTCCATTTGCCTTGTGATACTTTATTACCTTGTGAAGCATGTGATCTCTGTGAGCCACACCCTAGTCATACACTCCCTCCCCTTTTGAAAATTACTAATAAAAACTTGCTGGTTTTGCGGCTTGGGGGGCATCATGGAACCTGCCGACATGTGATGTCTCCCCCAGATACCCAGCTTTAAAATTTCTCTCTTTTGTACTCTTTCCCTTTATTTCTCAGACCGGCCAACACTTAGGGAAATAGAAAAGAACCTACGTGAAATAACATTGAATTATCAGGGGCGGGTTCCCCTGATAGGAAGATGCTTGAGGCATTAAAGGAAAGGAGTAGGGGAATCTGAATATACTGACCTGGAAGAATGTCTGTGATATTTTGTTAAATAGTAAAAGCAAGTTGTAGAACAGTCCATAGAGTATGTTTTCATTTTTTTAAGAGAGACTGTATATACACATGTATTTATTGTTTTCAAGAATTCTCAGTTTTTTAAACTTTAGTTCTTCTATCTTAAGTTGATGATATCAGTCAATTTATTTATTTATTTATACATACATGTATATAGATATGTGGTCTTGTTCTGTCAGCCTAGGTGACATCATAGCTCACTGCATCCTTGAACTGCTGGACTCAAGCAATCTCCCACCTCAGCCTCCCGAGTAGCTGGGACTACAGGTGTGCACCACCACACCTGCCAAATTTTTTATTTTTATTTTTTGTGGAGATGAGGGTCTCACTTTATCTACCAGGTTAGTCTCAAACTCCCAGTTTCAAGCGATCCTCCTGTGAGCCACCGTACCCAGCAATAATAATTTTTTAAGGGAAAAAAAAAGTAATGGTAAAAATTGGAAGTAAACAAAGTAAAAGGTCCCTTTACAATACCTCTTTACTGCTCTACCTAATGCTACATTTACAGACAAATAGAAGGCTTATAATTAGCCAGGAGCTATTAATACTTGAGTCTAAGGAAATGTTCATTGAGTATATGTTAATTTGATTCAATTGCTTCACAGACTGATTTATTTTTTTTTTTCAGGTTCAATCTGGGGCTAATGTTCTAATTTGTGGTCCTAATGGCTGCGGAAAGAGTTCTCTTTTCCGTGTTCTTGGTGAAGTAAGTACAAGTTGGCCTCAAAATTTTGCAGTCTTATTTTGCCATACTGTCTACCACTTTGTAAATTTTACAATTGTTCTTCTCCCTTCTCTCTTTTTTTAATAGTTATGGCCTCTTTTTGGAGGACGTCTAACTAAACCCGAGAGAGGAAAGTTATTTTATGTTCCTCAAGTAAGACCTAGCTTGAGTTATCTTTGATTTAAAGATCCTTTTGTTTATTTTTTAATGTTTCTTCTAATGACTTTTGCTCTACTACTGTCAGAGACCTTACATGACCCTTGGAACACTTCGAGACCAAGTGATATATCCAGATGGACGAGAAGATCAGAAAAGGAAGGGAATATCTGACTTAGTAAGGAAACGTTTATATCCTAGATCCACTGAAAATACTCCATTTCAGATTATTTTAATCAATTAAGTATTTTAAATGCCAGGTAGTGTATCTTAATCTGTAATGCCTTCCAAAGCCATTAATTATGATTTTCTAAGCTGAGGTAAGATGATAATCCCTTGGCTTAAAAAGAGGTTAATCTTAACCTTTGCACTATTGTTTGTTTTCTCATTGCCATCATCCTTTTATTATGTACAATAGTGTTATTCTCTTTAAGCTACTAGACATATTTTGCCAAGTTTAGTATAGATAGGAGTTGAAAGATTCAGGGCTACCTTGTGCCACATTCTTTTTTGAAATGTATCTTTTAAGTGGTACAGACAATAGAATTATAGTGATTCCAGTTTAAAAAATAAACCAAGATTAAGAATGTTGGCTAATATTAAGTTTGATTTCCCTTTAATCATTTTGCTGAAAGGTACTGAAGGAATACTTAGACAACGTCCAGTTGGGTCATATCCTTGAACGTGAAGGAGGCTGGGACAGCGTTCAGGATTGGATGGATGTACTCAGTGGTGGAGAAAAGCAAAGAATGGCAGTAAGTATACTCTGAAGAAATTGCACAAGAATGCAACTGGTTCCAGCATTTTGATTAATCAGGATACAAAGTTTCATCTTATATTTTTTTATTCAGCAGCTGTTTCAGTATGGATTAGTTTAAATTATCATAAAAGTGCTTGAAAATCTTTAACTTGCATGTAAATTTGGAATTCTGAAAAGTTCATAAATATCCTGCCAGTACCTATGAAAGGAAAAGCTGCAGATCCAACTATATACCAGTAATCCATTTTTCTAAAAGTTCAGAGAAACTCTGTAACTCATTAGTCCTGGGATATAAGGTAATCCTGGCTGGGTTATGAAATTTCTTCTCATGTCTCTTCCTTATAGACATCTCTTTTGTCTCACTCAGACTTTTCTTTCTGAAATAGCTGAAGGTATTAGAAATGATCCATTCAGATTTTATCTTTATTCTGTTCTTGCCCTTTTCCTCTACTATATGTATGTTTTTGTTTCAAGGTTTGGTATCCACTACTTAAAGTTATTTAAAATTTTTAAGTTTTCCTAATATAAACAAGCATTTGAAAGAAACTACTTTAATTGTTATGATGACTAAACTTGTCCCAAACCAAAAATATGCACTAAACACTATACAGAAGAATGAGACCAGCGTGGGCAACACAGCAAGATCCTTTCTCTACAAAAAAATTTTAAAATTATCTAGGTGTAGTGGCACATGCCTATAGTCCTACCTACTGGGATGTGGAAAGATTGCTGGAGCCCAGGAGTTTGAGGCTGCAATGGGCTGTGATCACACACCATGGCACTCCAGGCTGGGCAATAGAGGGAGATCCTCTCTCTAAAAATAAATAAATAAATAAAAATTTAAAAAGCGGTAGTTTGGGTACCTTGTCAAGAGGGGCAACTTCATGAAGAGTCATTTTTTTAACTATATATTCCATAGTTTGAATAGATCCAAGCAAGAGATTCTCCTCTCCCACTGCAGAGTATTAGCCTCGTGGAGATTAGAGAAAACTATAGCTAAAGAAAGAAAGCGAAAGAAATTGGCTTATGGCAGAATTTCTGACCCATTATATTCAGGTTATATTCCACCTTTTTGTTACCTCCAAGTCCCTGATTTTGCAGCTTATTTTTCCCAAAATCATACCCACTCTACAGGAGGTTAATATTAACTTAATAGTGTGACTTGCCTGGCTAGTGCTGTGATGTGAGATGAATCTAGTATGAAGAATGAATCATAAATGGGAGAGATAATAGCTATATTCAAAATGGAAATTAGGCTGAAGAAGTGAAAATTTGAAATGATTAGGCATTTCTAGAGTCAATTTAGAAGATGACTGTAGAAATAACTGCAAATAAAGAACTGCAAAACAACTTTAAATTTCTGTGCTATGTCTTCAGAGAAAATGGAAGCATATGGTTCAGAAATGAACACGATGGAAACTGAGAGAATGAATAATGAATGTACTTAAACCAAGGAACTCTGTGTGTGTGGTATAAAAATACAGAGGGGATAATTTTTATTTGAAGATTAGGAATTCAAAGGCGTTCCCAGAGCAGTGGGGGGCTGAGGCAGGAGAATCGCTTCAACCCAGGAGACATAGGTTGCAGTGAGCTGAGATCACGCCACTGCACTCTAGCCTAGGCAACACAGCAAGACTCCGTCTCAAAAGGAAAAAAAAAAAAACAGATGATCCAACACAAGTGTTTGGGAAATGGGGAAAGGTCACCTGTGACACTGCTGCATATATAATTGGAGCATGGCCAAGCCATTGGCAGGGTGTGTTCTGTGTAAGCCAATGTCTGAAGAATTGAATGTGATGTGTGAAAGAGAGCCTGTTTTGTTTCAGAGTGGGGAAAGGAGAAGGCTAACGCTACAAATACTAACATTGGTGAAATTAGGTCAAGAGTGTATATGTGTGTTCATTTTACTGTCCTTTCAGTTTTTTGGTAGGATTGAAAATTACCAAAGTAGAAAGTTGGGGGGGAAGTAGGTATTATAATTTTTAGGAAGAACAGACCTAAAAGGCCTAGCCACTTAGAACAGTGAGTCAGCCAGGGTTGCTCCAGCTAATGTCACAATTTGGGGTATCTTGTGTTTCTGACCAAAAGTTATCTTTTCCACTCCATTTTTTCTTGCTCTTCTATTTAGTAATGAATTTTCTTATTTTGAATTATGAAAAAGTATATACGATAGAAAAGTGGAATATTTATTTAAGTATAAATTGGGCCAAAGCCCTTTACCAGAGATACCACTGTTATAAAATTTTTAGTGTTTTTTTAAATCCATTTTTGTAAATCTTTGTTTTTTTAACCTTAAGCAACTATGCCCCTTTCTCAAATTCCCTGAGATGTCTAGAATATTGATCCTTCCCTTTTCTTACAACTGATCAGTCCTTTTCTGTTTCTGCCTCCTTTACTGTCCAGTACAGACTTAATAATCCAGGGCATGGCCTGTAGGAGATAAGATGTATTTCTTAAGGAATGAACAGTTCATCCCTTCCCCTTAACTTCCTTTCCCACTTTTTGTGTCATCCTATTACCTAAATCCCAACCCAATTATTTGCCTTGGCAGTTCTTTGCCTTGGCACTTCTCTAACCACTCTTCTGAGCACAGCTAAAAAACATCAGATGGGCTCACAGCATGGCTTAGCAATCATTTTACTTATTTTTATCCTCCTCTCATTTTTCATGACAATCATTTTAAAACTACCAATTTTGGGTTTTCTACCCCCATTACTTAACCCACCGCACTTGGTAGAATAACTTGCCTTCTACTTCTCAAATAAGATAGGCTATTATTTCAGTTCAATGACAGCTAATTTTTATTGAGTGCTGAATAGATGACAGACAGTATGTCAGGCACCTTACACAGGTGATCTCATTTCATCCTCACAGCAGTCCTGTGAGGTAAGAACTGGGAATGCCACCCCTCCTGTTTTTTTTTTTTTTTTTTCCTTTGAGACAGAGTCTCATTCTGTCACCCAGGCTGGAGTACAGTGGCACGATCTCAGCTCACCATAACCTCTGCCTCCCAGGTTCAAGAGAATCTCCTGCCTCAGCCTCCCAAGTAGCTGGGATTACAGGCAAGCACCACCACACCTGGCTAGTTTTTGTATTTTTTTTTAGTAGAGACGGGGTTTCACCATGTTGTCCAGGCTGGTCTCAAGCTCCTGACTTCAAATGATCCGCCTGCCTCGACCTCCCAATGTGCTGGGATTTCACGTGTGAGCCACTGCGCCTGGCCGAAATGCCCCATTTTACAGAGGAAATTGAACTTCTGTGCAGTTCAGTAACTGGCCAAGCAAAGACAGCTAGTAAATGTTAAAGCTGATGGTGGGGGCTTTGTCAGGCTTAAGGCAAGCAGTATGGCTCCAGTGTGCATATGCTTATTCACTTTACAACAAACTTGTCCAACCTGCAGCTCACAGACGCATGCAGCCCAGGACAGCTTTGAATGCAAGTTAACACAAATTCATAAACTTTCTTAAAATATTATGAGAATTTTTTGTGGGCGTGAATTTTTTTTTTTTTTTTTTGAAACAGAGTCTTGCTCTGTTGCCCGGGCTGGAGTGCAGTGGCATGATCTTGGCTCACTGCAAGCTCCGCCTCCCGGGTTCACGCCATTCTCCTACCTCAGCCTCCCGTGTAGCTGGGACTACAGGCGCCCACCACCACGCCTGGCTAAGTTTTTTGTATTTTTTGTATTTTTAGTAGAGACAGGGTTTCACTGTGTTAGCCAGGATGGTCTCGATCTCCTGACTTCATGAGCCACTGCACCCAGCCGTGATTTTTTTTTTAAGCTCATCAGATATCGTTAGTGTTAGTGTATTTTATGGGTGACCCAAGACAATTCTTCTAATGTGGCCCAGGGAAACCAAAAAATTGGACACTCCTGCTTTACAACTTTCTTATATTGTGGCATGAAGTAGTTGACAACATAGTGGGAGAGAGAAACACGTGATGAGAAAATGTCCAGGTCATGTACTAAGTGTGGGGAGGGAGGTATGCACAGAGTCCTTTGGGAGCAGAGAGGCGAGACATTGGTGGAATGCCCTCAGATAACCATTCCTCTTAATTAAGTGTGTGCTGCTCTGTCCTGACCTTCCTACTTCCACTGTCTGTGGAAGATATGTCATCCTTCCTGAGAAAGGCTAATATCTCCATCTATGTTTATAGACCCTCTGTCTTCTGACTTTATCACATCCTTTTCCTTCAGTTATGTCCCTTCCCTCAGCCCCCACCTACATTTAACCTCTTCTAGTCCTTCTCTTGCAGAAAGACATTTTTCAGGTCTCTCTGATCTAAAAAGCAAACTCAGCCTTAGCCAAAGCTTCCCTGTGGTCTGTACCTTTCATTTTCTGCACAGTTGAACTTCTTCATAGTCTATACTTGCTGCCTCCCCTTCCTCACCTCATGCAAATAGGTGGAAAGCTATTTTAGTCATTCATTTATTAGATATTTGAATGCTACCCATATATAAGTATTCAGTACGTAGTAGTGATTAAAACAGTCTGTGCTTTTCTGCATTTTTTTTTTTTTTTCTGAGACAGAGTCTCACCCAGGCTGAGCGTCACCCAGGCTGGAGTGCAGTTGCACAATCTTGGCTCACTGCAACCTCCACCTCTCAAGTACAAGCGATTCTTGTTCCTCAGCCTTCCAGGTAGCTGGGACTACAGGCATGCGCCACCATGACTGGCTAATTTTTGTATTTTTAGTAGATACAAGGTTTCACCATGTTGGCCAGGCTAGTCTCGAATTCCTAGCCTCAAGTGATCTGCCTCCTCAGCCCCACAAAGTGCTGGGATTATAGGCATGAACCACCATGTTCTGCCCCAGCTTTTGTAAATCTTATAGCTTAGGCAGGTAGACAAAGACAAATATACAATTCACAATATATGAAGTGCTTCAGAGGTGTTACAGAAAGGACCCACTTGGATTGTGGTTAGGGATGAGGGTAGGATTGCCTGAGAATACGACATTATAAGCAGAAATTTGAAAGCTCTAAGGAGCAGAGTAAGGCGTTTAAGACATACGAAAAGAATGACGTGTGCTTAAGCCTCTAAGGCATAAGGCACCTTGTTCCTAGCAGTTGAGAGGAGGTGGTGTTGGCTAGAATGTTGAGGTTAGAGTAAATAGGAATAAGATTGTGCAGGTCTTGTAGACCATGGTAAGGAGTTTGAATTTTAAGTGAAATGGGAAGTTGTTGAAAGGTTTTAAGCCAGAGAGTGAAGTTCCCTGATTGACATGTGTGAAAGATGTTCTCTGGTTATATGGAGAGTGGACTGGAGAGGAGCAGCAGAAGTGGTAGGAGGTTACTTGTAGTCTATCCAGACAGGAGATGAGTGTGCTCTGGGCTAAGGGCATGTTTGTGGAGATGAGGAAAAGTGAGTGAACTTGAAACTTCACATTTCTTACTTGAATGGACTTTTTAGTTCATTCTAAAAATAGTGGTGGGAGAGTGAAAGGGAAGAGGAAAAGGGAAGGACCAGACCAGGCTTTCTACCTGGAACAACTGTTTGATAGTTTCTTTGCTGAAGTGTTCAAGATTAGGGAAGGGAATGGATTTTAGAGGGAAAATCTAGAAATTACATTTGAGTTTTAGACTTTTAACATTTGAGAGTCTTGTGAGATACCCAAGTGAAAACTCGAATAGGAATTTTTATTTCTAATTTTTTAAATGTGTTACATTTTAAATTTTTGTTTTTTGAGATAGCATCTTGCTGTTTCAGCCATGCTGGAGTGCAGTGGCCTGATCATAGCTCACTACAGCCTTGACCTACTGGGCTCAAGCCCTCCTGTCTTAGCCTCCTGAGTAGTTGGAACCACAGGTGAACACCATCATGCTTGGCTAATTTTTTTTTTTTTTCTTTAAAGTGGAGATGTGGTTTCCCTGTGTTGCCTGGGCTGGTTTCAAACTCCTGATCTCTAGCAATGCTCCTGCCACAGCCTCACAAAGTGCTGGGATTATAGGCGTGAGCCACTGTGCCTGGCCGAAATTTTTATATATCTGGAAATAGAGAAGTGTGAGTGAGAGATGCATATTGCAAGTTTATAGAATGTAAATACTATTTGAAATCAGAAGATTGGATGAGATCACTGAGAGATAGAATACAGGAAAAAGAGAAGGAGACCTAGAAATTAGCCCTAAGGAGCTCCTGTATTTAATGGTCAAGTGGAGGAGAAAGTGCTAGAAAAGAAACTGAGAAAGGATCCTCAGAAGTGGGAGGAAACTTAGGCGCATGGTTTCAGTATCACTTTCTCAAGAAGGATGGAGTGTCTTCTAAGGAGAATGTTGCAGAGAAGATAATTTAAGGATAGAAGAGTGCCCCACTGGTCTTAAACATGGAGATCTTTTCAGGGGGCAGATGACAAAAATTGGAATATCTGTTACACAAAAGATCAGAATAAACAGTCCCCAGAAAATACATGGGAACAAAAATGTGGGAAAATGTTCATCATTCCTGATAGTCAAAGAAATATATGCTATAATTTTGATGTTAATTTTCATTTATAAAATTAGCAAAGGCTTAAAAAAATGAGCACAACCAGAACTGACAATGGGGATATAAAACAGGTACAATAAAAAATTATTGGTGAGAATACTAATTGGTACCATTACTTAAGCAATAAAATATTTAAAATAGAGACCTTTTTGCATCAGAGTCATCTAGTCTGAATTCTGAGATTTGGTTAAAATATGTATTCTGTAATCTTATTTGTTTAGTGAGTTTAATACTAGTTTGAAACTCCTTCTCTCATCAGCCTTAAGCTTTGTGTTTTACTCTGAGCAATTAATATTTCCCATGAAGTACATTTTTCCCTTTGTTCAGGATGACAGTGAAAACAGTTATGTTTATATTGTTTCTATTTCTGGGAAGTAGATACTTTGAATTAGAATAATTTTTATACTTTTGATTTACAAGACTGCAAATGCATATTTAACTTAAGTTTGTTTCGGCTTATTAATTTTAGGTCTCTGCCTGTGTTTTACACAAAAAAATTTTTTTTATGCTTCAGATGGCAAGATTATTTTATCATAAACCCCAGTTTGCCATTTTGGACGAATGCACAAGTGCAGTTAGTGTCGACGTGGAAGGCTACATTTACAGTCATTGTCGAAAGGTAAGAGTGCAGGTGCTCAGTTTGAGGAGCCATGGCCTCTTTCCTAGTGTAAACTGTGTCCAAATCTGTCCAAAGAGAAGATTCCAAGTCAAAAAGTAACACAATTTCTACCAAAAGATTTCTTGTTTTAATAAAGATTTAAAACATATCAGTAAAAGAAAAATAATTATAAATACAATTCTGTATATAATCTCTCTATATAGAAATAGATTTAAATATGTTGTTTTATATCTCATTAATATTAAATATGTTGTTTTATATCTCATTAACATAGTAATGCTCATATATATTAGCATTAATATATTAATGTGATATAAAACAACATATTTAAATCTATTCCCCTTTACCTCATTACTTATACTCAGAGTTAATAAATTGCCCTTTTCTTAATTTGTTCCATTAACTTTATCTAAAATTAGGGGTTTTTTTAAATGAATAAGACTCAACAATAATTATTTGGCAATTTTTAATTTATTCGTTTTATTTTCTAGCCTGAGCACTATTTTACCAAAGCTGCTTTTAGTAGCCAAGTCTGAGGCTGTCTTTACTGGTTCCATTCTTTAAGTAATTATTCAGTAGTATCAGTTTTCTTTCTTTTTTTTCTTTCTTTGAGAAATTGTTACCAACATCTATACTGTGGTTAAATTTTGGAACAAATGTAGTATATCCTAGCCATTTTATAGTTTCTATATAAGTAAATGAGGTAGATGAGGATTTTTAACATTTTGTATTCGTTCTTTGGGAGTTCTCAATAAATAATAAAGGTCATATTGAGTATATACAGTGTGAATTCCTACTATTAAGCCCTGCTAAACCAGAATCTGCATTTTAACAAAATTCTAAGATGATTCAAATGCACATTAAAGTTTAAGAAGCACTGGTGTGATGATAAAAGAATAAATTTGGTATTCTTTGTAGAAAGATTTTAACTACTGATTTTATCTTGTTAATGATTTACTTTCTATTCTGAATTTGCCTTGGTAATATATAATTATACATTTGTTCATGTTGGTTTTCAAATTTCATAGGTATTAGAGATGTTTATGGTATTCTCATATACATAAAACCATGTAGTCTGCACTTAATAACATAGCGGCTCTTTGCTGGTAATTTTGATCACGTGATTTCCTCTTATGCCCTAGGTATAGGCTTTAAGTCGCCACAGAAGACTGTATAAATTCTGTAAAACATCAGTTCCATTTAAAAGAAAATTCATATAGGGCCTCATTGATAATTTAAATTACTATGATAGCACTTAAACATGTATAAACATGAAATGAGGCGTGAACTCCTTAAGCCTAGAGCTCTTTTACAGCTACAAACTTAATATAAAGTTACACATTAAATACAGACAAAACAAATACAGTTTCAAATTTGCAACATTAAAGACACCTATGATACCATTTAGATGAAGCTAAACCAGTGGTTTGGGATTTAATTAAGGAAAGATAGAATCTGAGGTTCAAATTTTATTATTTTGCATTTTGCTTTTTATTTTGACTTATATACTTCATATATTTTTTATATCCTCATATAAAGAATGTGTGCATTAAGTAGATATCTAATCCAACTATTGTAGAATCATGAACAGAGAAATAATATCTGAAATGAGCTTTGAAAAATCAGAAAAGTGTGGTATGGTTGAAATATATGTTTTATTAATACTGATAATATGTTTATTTTATTATGCAATTCCTAACCAATTTAAGTTCCTTTTTAAAGTGCAGCCAAACACATTAGAAGTTTTATGTTATATCACTTTGGCAATCAGAGGTGTAAATACAAACTTAGGAACTTCAATCTCATGGTAAAAATGACCCAGAATATACTTATAATGATCTTTTAAAAATTATCATCAAAATGAAAATGAAATTAAGAAACCATGGTAAAAATGTCCCAGATGCCCTAAGCATGCATTTGCCAGCCTTGAGTGATCCACTTGGAGGAACAGTGACCCAGAGTGGGGTTTCTCGGTCTTGGCACTATTGACCTTTTGACTGGTAATTCCTGGTTGGGCAGGGCTGGGGGTTGCTGTGCACTGGAGGATGTTTAGAAAGCATCCTTGGCCTCTACCCATTAGATGCCAGTAGTACTTTCAGTTGTGACAATAAAAATGCCTCCAGTCATTGCCAGATGTCCCCCCAAGGGACAGATATCACCAACCTCCCCGCCTTGGTTGAGAACCACTGATCTAGAGCAACTACAGCTGTTATCTATTAATGTTTTTGTTCTGTTTTGTTTTGTTTTTGAAAATCTGAAGTACAGATCTATAAATACGTATTCACAATCTGAAATCCAGAAAGTGCTTAAATTCAAAACATTTTTCATAATTTTGTAGCAAGTTCACTGGGTAAAACTTTGCCTAAGCTAACAAAAGATATTTAAACTCTGATTTAATTTTTCCTGATTTTGACCTTTGGCTATTTTTATCCTTCTCATATTCCTCTCATATATTTTTCACAATAAAATAGGAGACATGCTATTTGCCCAAAACAGAATAATGCACTTAATCCCAGTACCTGGTAGTTTTTATTATGTGGTTGATGGCCAGTGTTTTCCATTGCTGTAAACATTTGGCATCAGTTGTAATTTTTTTCTCATTGACATTGCTTTTTAACTTTAATCACTGAAGACAGTCCTCTTAACAGCTTAAAGTACATGGACTAGTTTAATTTGTGACTCTGTTTTGATTAAACCTAAATCATTTTCTTTGTATTAGGTCGGCATCACTCTCTTCACTGTGTCTCATAGGAAATCTCTTTGGAAACATCATGAGGTTTGTATTTCTTTCATTGAATGGTACAGCGAAATTTTATTTTCTTTAAAATAAGAATTCTGGTGAATATGGTTTTAAATTTTATGGTTTGTATTCCCTTAAACATATGTCTTAAGGAGAAAAGGTGGCTTTATTTGTTTTATAAAATAGGATTTTCTTAAATATTGTAGTTGTCGGTTTTGAAAGCAATGGTGTAACATTTTTTCTCCAGTTTTATAAGTGACTCTTACCTGTTAATAGTAACTGACTAAACTTTGCATAGTCTTATCACAAATATGGTGAAGTAAACTTTTCTTATCCAGAAGTGACAGAGGAGAAAAAGTCTTAAGAAGAATTAGATGGCAAAAAATTTAGGGGCATTTTTAATTGAGGTCAGGACTACAAGGGGGAAGATTGAGTAATGTCAGCTATGTTTATCAATGCACTGTAGTAAATAGGATTCATTAGGTAGTGACTATAATTTACAAAGATATTCAAGTGAGGCTTACATTGGTGCACGTGTGTTACTTGTTCTGTTGCTTCAGTAGTGCCATTCTCACTATGGCAGTTCTTTTCAACTTTTAATGTAAAATGCTCAAAACCTGGAGTAAACCCAGTTTAATTCTCTATTTTCTTTCCTCCTCCCTCCCTCCCTTCCTTTCTTCCTTCCTTTCTTTTCTTCTTTCCTTTCTGTCTTTCCCCCTTCCCTCTTTCCTTTCTTCTCTTCTTTCCTTCCTTTTTCCTTTTTTTCTTCCTAAATGATATAGAAATTTTAGGTAAAAGCAAGGGTTTGAGAAAAATTGGAATAATGGTAAGGGTATCTTGCTACACAAAACACATAACCTGATTAAGGACCCTTTTTTTTTTTGCCAGATACTGAGCTAAGTGTCATAAGGGATGCAAATTAATTACAGTCTTTACCTTCAAGAGCTTTAGGATGTAGATGATAGTCTACAAGTGATAAAATGAAGAGCATAGGATTTGAAGTTGGAGAGCCTGGGTTCAGGCACCAGTGTTTCTAGCCTCAGTTACTTCCTTTGTATAATGAAGTTATTGATCCTTACCTGCCTATCTCTTAGCTTACCATGAAAATTAGACAGGTAGCCTATATGAAAGTACTTAATAAAATTCAATGAAATTGTATATAACTGTATGACTTTTAAGATAGCTTTTATTATTTTATTGCATATTATAATTTGTCAGTTTTTCATGAGCTGAACAAGAAATTGAATAACTAGAAATGAAAGCCCTTTAAAATATAGCCAAGCCTTTGTGTTTTCTCAGAAGTTCATAAATTTTATAGCCATAGGACATTGAGAGGAATTGAGAGCATCTGGGTTTCACCTTCCTCTTCTTTTGGAGGTATAGACAAGTAGCAAAATAATCATCAGGCCAGTGATCATGTGAAGGAGGGGAACACAACTAGAATGAGAGGGGCCAGGGTAGCTAAGAAATAGTAATACAGAAAATGGAAACTCAGAAAGCTTTCTGAAAATAAGCCACTAAATAAAAACAGAAGGCTTTGTAACTGCTGTTGTGTCTTCAGAGGTTAGGATATATAGGCACTTTTTATAGCTCTTTTTCCCCTCTACTAAATTGAAAACAAATAAAAAGCCTTAAGCTAGAGATTCCGAGCTGGTTAGGAAATCAGGCTACAGGAAGCAATACTGACTGACATATGGAACAGTCCTGCATTTAGCACAGTTTAACCTACTGGTAGCTGAGATTCTTGGTCATGGAGTTAAGGAAGCATTCTAATTTGTGGGATGCTTATAGATTTAGCTCCCTTAAAATAATGAGGAAGTCTGTATTTTACTTTTCATAAAGGACAGTACTGACTTCACTCTTAGTTACTGACTTTTTTCCCCCTTCTTTCCCATAGTACTACCTGCATATGGATGGCAGAGGCAACTATGAATTCAAACAGATAACAGAAGATACAGTTGAGTTTGGCTCTTAGAGAAATCTGGAGAACTATACCTGCTTCAATGAAATAATTACAGAATACACTTAGAAATGCAAAGTACATTGTAAAATAAAGTTGAGCTTGGTTTTTTTTTAAAGAAAAAAAACAAAGCAACAAATTAACTAGATATAGAATAATGGAGAACAGGTTGTTAAAACATTTAATATTATATAGGATATTGCTAATTGTGTATATGTTGGTTTAATTATTAATATGTACTAAGAATGTCCTTATTCTTGTGGTTAAAAACCTGCCTAAATTAAATTGGGCTTCAATCACTGTAACCTGATTCATCCTGGGATGTAAACCATTTGAAGTCAGCTAATTGGACTTTTATGGCTCTATCTTTTCCTTCAATGAAGAACCCTATTTAAAACCAGGTTATCATTTGTCCTGTTCTAGCCAGGTAGTCTTCAGTTTCATTTTCCTGTGCCCCATGGTAGTTGGAAACAAATCATAATGTATTATTTAAATGTATAACATCATTGCATAACAGCATTTATTACACAGTGGCAGATTTCTTTAGCTGCCACAGTAATACTCATTCCTTGTGTGTGTCTTGGAGTACGTTTAACTCCAGGAAAGCCATTTTGATTTTCCTTAACTAAATGATAAATGTACCCCTCTCAGTCTGCAGTATTGAGTTGTTTAAAGTATATGTGCAGTCTTGCTTACAAGGAGGGGTTACCATGTATCACACTAATTTCCCAATGTTTGGGATATTAAAACACAAAGTCCTTAACATGCCAGGCTCAAGGTCTTATGGGAGTTTTAGATTTTTTAAAGAATTAGACAAATTTGTGTGTGTTAGAAGCCCATTTATTAGAAGTGTGGTGGTTATTTGATATTAAACTCCAGATGAGCCATAGGAAGGCACTACATGAAGTAATGCACTGAGTGTGCAATGCTATCACTGTCTTTGACTATGATTTTATGTTTAAAAAGTATGTTCTAAAATTATTATATATACATGGATGAATTATGTTTCCAAGGCACTGTTTTATCTCTGTGAATCTTGAATAACTTTTTAATATTTGGGTTATTATGTTGAACGATCCTAAGAGAAGAAGATTTCAGTTCATCAAACCATCATTAATGACTTTATGTATTATTTACCCAGGGAGAACTGAAACTGAGTATAATCAATAAGCTAGATATGAAATCAGTTTCTCAAACTGAGCTTCTGAAAGGGGCATTTTATACTCTTGTTTCTGCATAACTGGTTTTGTTTTTTTGCAGAATTAACTATAACAATCACTGGCTACCGAAGTAAACTGATGTACTGAATTCCATAATACATAACATTCAGTTTTTACCACTTCTGTTTAGCAAACTTGTATACTTATTTTCTGTACAGATTAAAAAAAAAAAAAGAAAACAAAACTCAGATATCCTATACAACCTTTGCTTGTTCTTTTTATTCTGGTATCTAAATACTGAGAAGTTCATTTATAATTCAGCCTTGACTTGAAAACATACATAGTTTAGTCTTGACTTGAAAAACACAAAAATAAATTCAGAAAATGCTTTTAGCACAGTGTCTGTTTTTTAAAGTTTTGTCAAGTGTGGTCTTTAATTGAATGAATTTCTCTGTTAGAAAAGTTCCGTAAAATCTGTGTACCTGACAAATGCTGCCAAACATCCAGGAGACTTTAGAAGATCCTGTTCCTCTTGGAAAATATTTTAAGGCATGGGGAAGTTTCAGATTTTCAGATTTCTGGATTACCTCAAACCTACTTGTAGAAGTATTCTCCTAGCTGCCTTATAATTGCTTTTGTTACGATTCTTGCCATCAAAACAACAATTTGGGCTTTTTTTCTTAATTCTTTTCTTTTTTACGTAACAAGTATTATAGTGCCTCAGCATTTGAGGCATAAAGGAAGATCCTTCTGGAGAATCACATTACGTAATGGTGGTTCTTAGAAGACCCACAATAAAGAAATCCATTGGTTCCAAAATGTGATTGACCGCGGAACATCTTTTTCTACGTAATTCCTATGAACACCTTCCAGAAACCACACTGGGAAATGGTAGTTTAATCCGAAGAATAAAGCAAAGAATAAGAACTTTCATCCATGAGCACCACGCTGCATACCAAGACATATCACTGTGTTCTCATAACAAGTTTTTATGTAATGAGAAAGTGTGAAACAGCGATGGTAGTTTGTTTTGCATTAATAGAATAAAATGTATCTAGCATTTGTCTCTTTCCCCCCTTTCTGAATGATTAACATTTGGCTTAAAACCGGTGATACGATAGCATCTGTCATTACCTTATGTAAAGTTTTAACTTTTAAACTTGGTGTTTAAAATCGTAATTTGTGCTGAGAAGCAGAATGAATTTTCTTCTAACAGATGGACTTTGACATTGTTAGCTGCAGGAAGCTGTCTCTTTTTTTTAAACCTACGTTAGTGATTTTCCCTTTGTGAAGAATTGGAATGTTCCGACCATTTCCATATACATAGCATATGCATGTCACTTTAAGAAAGTGCCAAAACAACTGAAAAGCAATCCCCTTCAAACCTTAGGAACAATGATTTTAAACTCTTCTAGTTGGTGTAATTGCATCTCATTTTTAAAAACAATATGCCTTCATAGCTATTTCTTGGTTTATCAATTTTAGACATTTCCTACCACCTTTTTTCCTGCCACATCCCCTCATATAGTTAAATCATTTTTAAATGTAGTATATGTACAAAAACGATAAATTTAGGCTCTGAATTTTTAAGAAAGTGTACACACTCGTAACCACACCCAAACACCAAATGAAATAGAACATTGTTACAGCACTAAAGGCTCCTTCTTGTTCTCTTCCAATGATTAGCTCCTGACTTCTATCACATAAATTGGTTTTGCCTGTTTTTGGACTTTATATATATTAGATACCCTTTTGTGTATGACTTCTTTCCCTCAGTATTGTGAGGCTGATTGATCCATGGTAAGTGTCACAATAGTTCCTTCACTTTTATTGCTGTGTAATGGTTAATTGCAGACCATCCCTGACTTAACAGAGGGTTCAGCTTAGAAGTTTTCAGCTTTATGATGGGTTTACCTGGATGTCAAGTGCATTTTTTGACTTAACGTATTTTTGACTTACTGTGAGTTTATTGGGATGCAGCTCCATTGTAAGACCGGCAGCATCTGTATGTGAATAGGCTATTTATTCCTCTTCCCATTGATGGGCATTGTGTTGTTTTCTGTTTGGACCTGTTAGGAACACTTCCTAGAAATATTCTTATGCATGTCTTTGGGTGCACATGTGTGTGCATTTCTGGAATGGAATGTGTTCAGCTTTGGCACTGCCAAAGTTGTTCAGTTTTTACACTGCCACCATAAGTGTGGAAGAATTCTGGTCTTCCTAGTCCTTGCAAAGACTTGATATTCCCAAGTCTTTTTTTAAAATTTTTGTTTTTACTTAATGTATGTTCAGCCATCATTGTGGTTTCATTTTGCATTTCCCTGATAACTAATGAGGTTGAACTCGTTTAATGTTTATTGGCTATCTAGATGTCCTCTTTTTTTTAAGGTGCCTATTTAGTCTCTGGGCCCTCTTTCAAATAATGTTCTGTTATTGCAGATATTCTGTATTCTGGATATGAATCTTTTATTAGATAAATATTCTAATATCAGACAAATTAGACTTTAAGACAGTGAGTATTTCTGAAATGAAGAGGGACACTTCACAATGATAAAGGTCAGTCAAACAGTATAACATTTCTTAATTTGTATATACCTGATAGCATAGGCTCAATCATAGAAACTGACATAATAAGGGAAAATAGACAACCCCAATTTTTAGAGTGTTACTTACAGACCATTCCTGACTTAACAGAGGGTTCAGCTTCCAAGTTTAATTCCATGATGTTTAATTTCTTTGAAATTTCTGTTAACTCAGGTAAAGCTCTTTTTGCTAGTTCTTAGAGTGGAATAGCAAGCTCTGGGGTCTGGGTTTGAAAATGCTTTTCAAAAGTAGCAGTTATTCTAAACAAAAATAGTTATAGGCAATACTTTGAAAGCTATCTCTCTCTCTCAAAAAGATAACTGGTGCAACTCTAATTAGCCAGTCAGTTTGCCAAGTGACTGACTGGAATGCTTGAGGCAATACAAAACTCCAAATTTTGTCAAACACATTTATTTTTGGCATTATCTATGACCAAGATTATGTTTTAATGATGCTGGCATGCCCTCTTCCTGGAACACTTTGTACTTCTGCCCACCTTGCCTGGTTAACCCTGTGTCCTGCAGCTGAGATTGTAGGTAACCCTTCCAGGCCCAAGTTAGGTGGCTCCAGGTAAGTTCCCCAAAACACCCTACTTTACCTAACATAATATTTATGTTCTATTGTAATTGACTTTTGACTCTACAAATACATAAGCTCCACAAAAGTTGGGATTATATGTTTCATATTTTAATCAAATCTATAGTGTCAGGCATGTAGTAGGTGCTTAGTACTAGAATAAATTACTGGACAAACGAGTGAATTCAAATGCATAAGTATGGTTCTTGCCAAGGAAATGACAATCCAGAAAAGGGGCTACAATGGGTGGACAACCGTTTTGTACAATAGTAAGAGTTAGAAGAGTGTAATAAGGAAGTGGGGAGAATGCAGTGGGAATCCAGGAAGAGGAAAGCTCCTTGGTGAGATCTAGAAAAAATTACAGTCTTGCTGAGTTGGTAGAAGCAAGGAGCATGATCAGTGGAATCAAGGCAAGAAAGCTTTTGGTCTTTAGTAAGCTGTGGATTAAGACAGAGGTCCTCAAAGTATTGTCTTTGAAAAACGTGTAGTATTTTTAATATGATCACGACTCTGCCTTTTCTTATGGCTTGGATTCATAACTTGCTGATATTTAATACATCTTCTCAGGACTGTGCAGTCCTATCCATTGGTGGGGTGTCTGTCTCCCTTTTCCATCCCACCTCCCCTACCCTCTTTGTGAAGGAAGGTATAGAGAGCAGTTTCTTAGACTTCAGTGTGCATAAAAACTACCTGGAAAATGCAGATCATCATTCATTAGCTCTGGGATTGGACCCAAGAATCTCGATTTTTAACTAGTTTTCAAGTGATGCTAAAGCTGTTGTCCCAGACCACAGTTGAAGTAGCAGGATCTGGGGTGGGAGTTATGGCTATGGACTAGAGAGGCCATCACAGATGGAGTTGCAGAAATCTGCAGAGTATTCTTTGGGTTCATTTATTCAGGCTTCCGTTTCATGTTCCTTCATTCTTAATCATTTACGGGTCTTTTGGATTTTATTTACAATTCCTTCAGTTCTTTTATAATCCAGTCTGTGAGCATTTCAGTCGTCTATCCTTCTCAGGAACTCAAGATGGCGCCACAATCGTAGTTGTAAAGGACGCTTCCCGTCCCAAATGACGTTAATATATGCAAGGGAAAAAGCATTTCCTGCCCCTCTGAGTGTCTGTTACATCTCTTATTCTCCAGCCTGAAATATGCTTGGAGAAGACAAATTGCTTTGCAAATGGAGCGTAGTTTTTTGGTTGGTTTTTGAAAATCAGGCTGGATAAAGATTGTCATGTCAAAAAATGTTTTCTTAAAACTCCTTTAGATCCCTATTTTTAAGATTTGTTAAATTGTATATATTCAAGATGAATTTCAGCTTCTCGGTTTCAAAATTGCTGGATTATTAATTTTCATTTCACCCAGAAATACAGTGATTTTAAAGTATTAATTATTGATACTTTAATAATGTGTAATCATAGGATTTAAGTGAAAAGGGGCTAAAGATCTTAGACCAATGAGCTCACCTAAAAAAAATAGGTCTCCCATTTTTGCTTAAATTGTCTTGAGTTTCTGTTCCTTGCAACTGGAAAAATCCTAACAGGCTCATATATAACCAACTTTATAGGGAGTGTACAGTCTACAGATGGAGAATCTTGTCTATGCTCTATGTATTCTTAATTCATTTTGGCTTCAGAGCAGGTTGCATTCTGATTTCTCCAAGGCCTGAGAAGCACCATTTGGGTCTGTGGCTATTTCCAGCCTCTCTGCAGTAAATAGTAAACACATATTGCTGATTGCAGTCATTAATAGATCAAGCCAGTGGTTCTCAAACTTCAGTGGGCATTAGAATCACTTGAAGGGCTTCTTGTTAAAACATTGATTGCTAATTCGGTAAGTCTCCAGTCAAGGTCAAGAATTTACATGGCTACCAAGTTCTCAGGTGACACAAATGCTGCTTTGAGAACCATCGGATTAAACTAAATGGAATAAAGCAATGGTTTGGATGCATTCAAGAAAATGAACAAAATTTCTTCAGAGAATCAGATATGCACACAAGATTTAATCTTTGCCACCATGCAGATAGCTTTTCTTTAAAAGGAAATAGTCTGGCTTAAAAAAAGAATATTAAAAATAAATATGGACAATTGGGCCCCCAGGCATGGAGTAAAGTGTAGCAGGATGAGGGGGATGTCAGAAAGGCACAGGGGTCTGCTACAGAATGGCAAACCAGCATGTGTCTGGATTTAGGAGAAAAAAGATTCCTCCACCTTCCCACCAAATCCCCTCACAATAGCTGATGAGTAAAATTCTACCTTTACTCTCTTACTTTTTTTTTTTTTTTTCATTTTAAGAATGTGACTGTTGATAAAATATTATGAATCATTGACACTTTAATGTGAATGATTTTTAAATCTTTTCATTAGTTGGAATGGTGAAATGGTGTCCTTTGAAATGTCCATCTATGGCCATGCTTAGTGGTTCACACCCGTAATCCCAGCACTTTGGGAGGCCGAGGCTGGCGGATCATTTGAGGTCAGAAGTTCAAGACCAGCCTGGCCAACATGGTGAAACCCTTTTTTTTTTTTTTTTTTTTTTTTACAAAAAAGTCGAGCACGGTGGCATATGCCTGTAGTCCCAGCTACTCAGGAGGCTGAGGCAGGGAATTGCTTGAACCTGGGAGGCGGAGGTTGCACTGAGCCAAGATCCCTCCACTGCACTCCAGTCTCGGCAACAGAGTGGAACTCTGTCTCAAAAAAAAAAAAGAAAGAAAAAAAGAAAGAAATATCCATCTATGTTTTTTTCCCAGGTCTGTCTTTTGATCCTTGACCCTTTTTCCAATTTAGTTAGCTCAGCAGTTCTGTGATCACTGTCTCTGGAAGGGATGGATATGGCAGCTGAAAGCAGAGAAAAGTGGAGTCTCCTGCGGTTCAGGACAGTGTGAACAGCAGGACTAGTGCATAGACCACAGATTTAAAAGAGAACATGGCAACGAGTAGGACAGAGGCTTCCCCACCCCAGCCTGCCACTCTTAGACTTGAAAAAGACTTCCCAAGCTGAAGGGAGAGGTTAGAGGGGAAGTGGAGGGATCTAGAGGGCAGTTACAGTGGTGACGGGATGTGCACTTGAACACAACTCCAGTGGAAAGGTAGGTAATCCAGAGGGAGTCACCAAATAGCTTTGGATAGTTTCTGTCATCTGGTGGAAAGGAAGCCTAAATTTAAAAATCACGTGTTAGAGAAATGAAGAAAAATACTGCTACTGTGTCCGTGGACTCTGTACTTCTCTTTGTACCACTATGGGGCCTCGTGTATGGGAAGTCATGAAGTCTCGTGGCTCTGGAGTAGGAAGTTGCGCTAAACGGTGAAGGGCTCGACAGGAGGCTCCTGGTGCGTGCACTGGCCGGCGCTGAGCAGCCTTTTGGTCCTCATGCTCCCATTGGGTGCTCTTCTCTGGAAGTCAGCGGGACTGTAGAAGGAAGGATCATTCCTTCATTCACATCCAACTCTTCTTTGAAGCCTTTGTGGATCCCCACAGAAGAATATGGTCATTTCCTCCTTGGACTCCCAGAGAGAGAGAGAGCTGGTGAAGGAGAGCTGGTGGAAGATTGCTCTAGATCCAGTGCGGGGCCTGGTGTCCCTACTGGTCAGCAGAATGAGAAATGAGTTAGAAACAGCTAGTCACAGAGTCAGGGAGAGCCACGGTAAGCTAGAATCCGGGAGCGTCCCTGCATTTGTCTCTCGCCACCTCTAACCATGATGACCAAATGGCTGCTGCTTCACTTCTCCTGTACAAATCTTGTGAAAATATCTCTTTTGGTTAACTATAATCTAGAACCATACAGGGACCGTGACTCTGGGAAACGTAGTTCCAGATTAGCCAAACTAATACATTATAAAATTGCTCATAGTATCCTATGAGCATAGAGAGCTGACAGCAATACCCATTAAAACATAATTTATCATTTGTAAAAGGGTTACTTAGATGTTGCGAGGAAAATAGACTGTAGGGGAGTAACTGTGAGAACAGGAGACCCGTTGGAAGGCTATTGCGGTCATCCAGTGAGAGAGGAGAGTGGCTTGAAGTAGAGGGAGAGCAGAGGAGGTGGCCTTTGGAAATGGGGTGTATTTTAAAGGTAGAGATAGCAGGCTTAGCTGATGGATTGAATGTGGCATGGGAGAAGAAAGAGAAGTCAATGATAACACCAAGAAGTTTTGGCCTGAGCCAATGGTGGCTGTTTCTTAAAATGGGAAAGACTGGGGGAGAAACAAGTTTTGGGTTTGGGAGAAATT
Source organism: Chlorocebus sabaeus (assembly GCF_047675955.1). Lineage (NCBI taxonomy): Eukaryota > Metazoa > Chordata > Mammalia > Primates > Cercopithecidae > Chlorocebus > Chlorocebus sabaeus. The sequence continues at coordinate 42,099,014 of NC_132923.1, read as the reverse complement.
GAAGATTCTCTTTGCGTGTATTGAGATTAAGATGCCTGTTAGCTATCCAAGGAGAGAGTTTGTGTAAGTATTTGGATCAACAGTGCAGCTCTGGAGTTCAGAAAAGAGGTTGGGAGCTGTGACATGTATTTGGGAGTCATCAGCATCTAGATATTATGGGCATCTGGCATGATAGAGCTCGATAACAGAGCCATGGACTTGAATATATTACCTAGAGAGTGATTATTGATAGAGAATGAGAGAACTAATGAGAACTAATTATCTTAGTTCAAGCACTAAGATAATCCAATATTTAGAAGTTGGAAAGAAGATGGTGTCCAAGAGGGAATAGGAAGTTAAGGAGAAAATCCAGATGAGGGATTCCAGGAATCAAAGGAAATTTGTTTTTTATAAGATAGAAAATAATGCAGGATGTTTACCTTCTGCTAGGAATGATCAAATAATACGGGAGAATTTATACGGCTGGAATGAAGGGATAATTTTAGGGGGCTGTCATTAAGTAACTGAAAAAACATGAAAATGAAATGTTATTTTACACTATAAATTCACATTCTAGGCACCTTCTCTTTCTGTTTATATTCGATGGTCAGTGCTTATACTGCATGGTAGGGTGCTTTTGACTGCAAGGAACAGAAAAACTGACGCAGCTCGCTTAAATAGTCAGGTGATGTCCAGTGAGAAGTCCATGGGTTGGACTTTGAGTAAGGCTTGATCTAGCAGCTTGGTGCTGTCACCAAAGACTTCACTTCTTTTTTCTTTTTTTTTAAGCAGTCCTCTATAACATGTCTCAAAGAGTGATTACAAACACATGTGAAACAAATGTGAAATTCGAAGGTCTTGCCAAATGAATGAAAAGCAAAGACTTCGCTTTTTACCATTGCTCTGCACTGCTCTCCAATATGTCAGCTCCACGTAAAGCTGGCTCCCTTTGTGGTCTCAAGACGGCTGCCAGCAGCTCTTGTGGCTACGTCTCTTCATTATGTTCATCAAGAAAGAGCATCCTGCCATTCCCAGAGAAAGCCTTGATATACACTCTTCTTAGGCTTGGTTAGGTCACATGCCTACCTCTAAACCAATTATTGCAGCCATGAAGAAGGAATGTGCTGACTGGCAAAGCTGGAATCACCTAGATCACAGTTGAAAAGCAAGGGCTGTGGGAAAGGAGAGCATAAGCATTCATTCTAAGTATCTGAATGAAAGTCAGACGATGTCATAACAGTAATAAACCTTCCAAACAACTATTGGAGGAAAATCACACAATTAAATACACATGTCATAGAACAGATTAAAAGAGCATTTGGGAATGAGTTTATTCACCATTTGATGAATAGAGATAATTGTTTAAGGGGCAGTTCCTTAGATTATAAGCCATCAGCTGTAACTAAGCTAAAATGTGTTTGGATTTAATGAGTATTAGTTTCTTACATGTAAGCCAAATTCAGTTAATAATTTAACATTGGAAAAATGTCTTTAGAATGCATGAAAGGGCTGGGCACGGTGGCTCACGCCTATAATCTCAGCACTTTGGGAGGCCAAGGTGGGTGAATCACTTGAAGTCAGGAGTTCAAGACCAACCTGGCCAACATGGCAAAACCCTATCTCTACTAAAAATACAAAAATTAGCCAGGCGTGGTGGCTCACACCTGTAATCCCAGCAACTCAGGAGGCTGAGGAACAAGAATCGCTTGAACCTGGGAGGCAGAGGCTGCAGTGAGCCGAGATCTCACCGCTGCACTCCAGCCTGGTGACAAAGCCAGACTCTGTCTCACAAAACAACAACAACAAAACAAAACAAAACAAAGAATGCGTGATAGTTTGGTTTACTAACAATTAGCTCTATGGGGTACATTACTGGTCAAGTAATGAAGTATAATTTGGTCCACTGGAGGGCAGCAGTTTCTGGATAGCAGCCAACAGTCTGTAGTATGGTTTCTGCTCCAGTGTCAATCACAGTGCTGATTTTTAGTAGCGGCTGGTGGGTCTCAGCAATGCGCAGGGATGTGGCAAAGTAGGGAGTGGTTAACATTTGCTGTGTGGAAGCTTTCTGATTATTGCAGTTCAGCCTCATTCCCGTCTATAATGAATCCCTTCCTTGTGATCAGCCAGATTCCTCATTAGTACCCAGACCTGTTTTCAACCTGCCAGTATTTTCCTTAGTGGAATAATTCAAATTCCTTAGATAATAAGGCCAAGAAATTACATAATGCTATAATTAATCCTGGCAGGGAAATATCTGGATAGGCACCTTCTGCTGTAGCTTGTTCTGCCTCCTCATGTAATGCACTAAGCTCTTTGTCCCAGGTAGACCTATGTGAACAGGAATTCGAGATAATGGTTGAAGCACCCTTCCTTGAGGACGTGCCCCCATGCCAGTTTCTCTTTTGTTGACTCTGCTGCAAACACATCCCTTTTCTCTGGTATAACAAAACACTACAACAGTGCAAGATTCAGCCTCTCCAGCATCTGCGTTGATGACCAAAAAAAAGTAACAATAAACAAAACCAACCAAATAAACCAACCACTGGTCTGTTTTCCATAATTTCTCCAAAATGGCTATCATTTTTATGAGGCTATCAAGGGTTTGTTTCAGGCATTCTTCCTTAGGATGTGGTGTTACATAAAACAGTTCATGCTGGGAATTTTGTTGACAATGTTCAATTTCTTTTGTGCAAAGGAACAAAATGGACTTAAAATTTATTAATAGGTAGTGAACTGAGGCTGCTCATCTGAATGCTTGTTCAATTTCTTTGCGGAACCACTTCTGAGTAGGCGTGCCATCTGGTTGTTTTTCCTAGATGGTAACCGTGCCCCCTTCCACAGTGGGAAGCAAAAGTAGTTTTGTGGCCCAGTAGGTGCCAAGAACCTTTTTCATCTCTACTTAGAATCCTCTTTTACTACAGTTCAGAGAATAAGGCTGTTTTGCATTTGAATGGATAACTACATTCTAGAGATAATAAAGTCAACTCAATCCAGCCATGACTGACTGAGTCCACTGTGCAGTCACCCTCAAAAGCTATAAACCATGAGCTAGACCCAGTCCCTGCCCTCCAAGAGCTCTCGATCTAGCTTGCTTTTAATTGACCCTAGAGATCTCATTCCACTTGTATCTCTCTCCATTCTATATTGTTCCTTTACCTAATTTTCTTTCACTACAATCATCCCAAGAATGTTTCTTTTTTTTTTTTGAGACGGAGTCTCGCTCTGTTGCCCAGGCTGGAGCTTAGTGGCCGGATTTCGGCTCACTGCAAGCTCCGCCCTCCGCCTCCCAGGTTTACGCAATTCTCCTGCCTCAGCCTCCCGAGTAGCTGGGACTACAGGCGCCTGCCACCTCGCCCGGCTAGTTTTTTGTATTTTTTAGTAGAGACGGGGTTTCACCGTGTTAGCCAGGATGGTCTCGATCTCCTGACCTCGTGATCCGCCCATCTCGGCCTCCCAAAGTGCTGGGATTACAGGCTTGAGCCACCGCGCCCAGCCTATTTCTTTTTTTCTCATCTCCAATTAGTCAAACTACTGCCAATGGAAAGAAATCTCTCCAAGTCTGCAGTAGAGAGCATTATCTTTTTCCCTTCCCTGTAAGACCACATCCCTGCCCCCTGTCATGTGCCTTGTGGTGACTCCAGTAGGCAAAGTATTGTCAGGCTTGGTCACTTGCTTGGGGCAGCAGCATGTGAACAGAAGTGACAATGGGCCCGTACAGAACAGAAGAGTAGGAGATGGGCTTCAAGCTTGAAGCTGTGGTTGCCGGTTTCTACCAGTTTTTTGTTTTTCCCTCTGCCCTAACCTAATTAGGGGCTTCTCCATTGGTTTGCATGCTAGAATGAGAAGACAGTGAGAAGAGGTGCAGTCAGCCTACAGTCACCAAAATGTATTATAAGTGAAAAAGATACGTTGTTATAAGCCACTGACAATTTTGGTCATTTACTGTAGTAGAGCTAATACAAACACCAAATCATACATAAATAATAAATGGAAGATCGAATAAGTACAACAGTAACAATTCCCAGTCACCTTTATTTATATAAAAGTATATTAAATAAATTATCTCAATATATACAAATAGAACAATATTACCTATATAAATAGGAAATCCCCATATAGAAAACCCTTTAAAAAATTATATATACAATGTCAACCATAGAAGCTTTGAGTACCTTAAATCATAAACTCTGTAGTTTGTATAGTAGTCTTATAAAAATAGAGTTAGCTCTCAAATGTTTAATGCCACTTCAGTCAGTTAAAGTGCAGACTGTAAAGCATATTAGGAAGGTGCCCAGAATACTGACGTCTCCCGCACTTAACATATTCATACAAAGTCTGCCGATTGTTTTGAATTTCCAAATGTATTCCTGAAAAAAAAAAAGAACCTAAACACTATATTACAGATATATGTTAGAAAAGTCCTAGAAATTCACCCAATTTCCATTTTACTTTCCTACATGGATTGAAGTCAGCCTCTCAAAAGCTTTTTGGCTGGGCACAGTGGTTCACGCCTGTAATCCTAGCACTTTGGGAGGCCGAGGCGGGTGGATCACTTGAGGTCAGGAATTCAAGACCAGCCTGGTCGAGATGGTGAAACCCCATCTCTACTAAAAATACAAAAATTAGCTGGGCGTGGTGGCGGGTGCCTGTAATCCCAGTTACTCAGGAGACTGAGGCAGAGAATTGCTTGAACCCAAGAGACGGAGGGTGCAGTGAGTCGAGATCATGCCACTGCACTCCAGCCTGGGCAACAGAGCGAAACTCTATCTCAAAAAAAAAAAAAAAAAGAAAAAAGAAAAAAAGCTTTTCAAAAGTCCACCCAGGATTTTTTAAGGCATTTTCTCATTTGTTTTTGCTTGGATGACCTGGTTACTCCTTGAGTGTGGAATATATAATCTAAAGCATGTTATGTGCAAAAGGTGCCATAGTGTTAAAATTAAAACTTGGAATTGGTTGTAGTACCATTCGTTACATTTCAAAGTGACTAATGCTGATGTCAAAACCAGAATGCTAATGGTAATAATAGGTCATATCAAGAGCTTTTTTTGAACTCCATGGTCTTCATACTCCGAAATACTCATTTGTGTTTCCATGTATTCTATTCTCTTAAAAGTTCTCGGTCACAGTGCAATACAGCATGTGCAGTAGCTCCAACGGTGCTTCCTTTATGCAACATTCAGTGGGGAGTTCTCCTTCCAGCTCCGCCCCACTCTTGCCTTTCTACACTTGTGTAGAGATATAGCCAGGATGATGACAAGGATGATGACCACAAATACCACAGCTCCAATGATATAGAATATTTCTGAAAAATAAAGGGCATCTAGTCAAATTGGTGAGCTCAAATCCCATTTATCAGTGGGCAAAATTGAGGGCATAACCCCAAATTACACCATCCTATTTTTGTGCAATTTGAAATTTCTTTCTTTCACTCTTTCCACCACACTTAGATTAGGAAAGAATTTGTCAAACCCTGAACGTTTCAGAGTAATTGACAATGCTAAACACATTTAATGGGCATTTAATAAACTGAATAATGTGCAGTCCAGAAAAGATATGTAGTTGGAGGTAAGAACAACAGCTGGAAAGAAGTGCCTAAAAACGATGCCGAGATTGATGGCAATGATTATAGTAGAAGGTGAACCCTAAGTGCAAAGTGGGATATCCAAAGTGCTACCAGGATTCGGGTGAAGAAGAGATAGTAACTAGTTGGTGCAGTAGGAAGGCTTCCTGCTGGAAGGGGCATTTGAAATGCCTCTCCAAGATAGAGAAGGGCCAAGGAAGCAGAGAAGTGTGTGTGTGCACAAAAGGAGAGGCACTGGAATTAGAGCCAGGCTTTAGGACAATGACTGAAGGCTGTGGGTAGGATGGCCCAGAGGGAAGCAGGACCAGAGGCAAAGAGAAACCTCTCCCATCAGTGGCAATAAACAGGAGAGAACAGTTTATTTAACGTGTTTTAAAATGTTCAAATCTCATCTTCACCTGGAGCTAGGCCATCATTTCTTTTCTTTTTTTTTTTTTTTTTGAGATGGAGTCTCGCTCTGTCACCCAGACTGGAGTGCAGTGATGCAATCTCAGCTCACTTCAGCCTCCGCCTCCTAGATTCAAGCAATTCTCCTGCCTCACCCTCCTGAGTAGCTGGAACTACAGACACGTGCAACCATGCCCAGCTACTTTATGTATTTTTAGTAGAGCCGGAGTTTTATCATGTTGGCCAGGCTGGTCCCAAACTCCTGACCTCAAGAGATTTGCCAGCCTGGGCCTCCCAAAGTGCTGGGACTACAGGTGTGAGCGACCACACCCTGCATAAGCCATCGTTTCTATCCCCTGACTCTTTTCTTCACTGAAAGTACTCAGAATACTTTCCCCATAAGGCACGTCTAAATGCCCACAGCACTTCCGGTTAGGAATCGTTCCCCGAACAATGTGCCTGAGCTCCCAACATCTGCACACACGTGGACACACACGTGTCAGCCATATGCACACATGCATGTGGGTATATCTGATATACTCAATCCCTTCCCTTGATGGGTTAGACTCTATAGTCTCTGTGGCGACAGAGGGTACTCACAAATGTCTACCGGGTCCTGCTGCAGCTGGTCCAGAAGCTACCCCAGAATTAGAATTTAAGCATGAAAAAATGCCCAGGGAAATCTGTGACTTGATGCTAAATCCTAAACATAGTTTGTGTATCCAGGGTTCAGCAGAGGGCTTAGCACATGGTAGGTGCTCAAGAAAACCCTTGCTAACACAAGGGCTCAAACAACACAGAAGCATTTCTAAATGTCCAAAATCTTAAGAGGACCAAGAGCAAAATCAAAACCAAAACAAGCAACAACAAAAAAACCTCCAGGCAGTTTGTCTTCCTGAATATTTAACCAAGGAAGTACATCCGAGCCCTGAGGGTGGAGCTACTCCTCCAGGAGGCACTCACACCCCCACGCAAATGGCTGGCAGAGCCACTCACCTCTGAATTCCCCTTTCTTGTGGCCCATACACTCAACGGGGCTGTCTGTACTCTTCCGGTTAGCTGTTCTTCGGGAGGGAATCACTGCTTGAACACTGAAACAGTAGTTTTCTCCTTTATCCACATCAATCAAAAACTCATTAGTGTTTGTTTTGGCTGTTTTCTGTAAAAAGATAGAGTTCTTAATTCATCTGGGCTCAGAGTCAATTCTTTCCCCTTCCTTAAGTCACTGCAGAAGTAAAAACCTAGGTTCTAAGCAAAGCGTACATGAACATAGCTGACACGTGAAGGATTAGAAGTGACTTCGCTAATCAGTTTCCCCTGACCACTGCTAATAATGCCTTTTCCAAGACTGAGAAGATCCAATTTAGGCATATTGAGCCCTATTTAGCCCCTTTAGAAGATATCTGCAGTAAAAGAAAAAGGAAGGGAGTATTATGCATTGAACAAAAAACACATTTTGTGCCTGGGATCCTCAATAGAGGGAGAAATGTGAGTGTGGGGACCTTTAGAGATGGCCTGATCCAGCGGTTGACTGAGGAACCTGGGGCTCTGAGGGGGCCCTGCCCAGAGTCACAAGGTAATGGAGAGTCACAGGTAAGACCAGGCCTGTTGTCCATCCCTCCCCACAGTGGGTGCTCCCCCTTCTACTCTACCACCTTTTCAACAACCCTGTTCTGCTATTTTTGAATTGGGGAAGAAATGGGCTGTAAAACCCAAGTATCCACAATTTAAAATAGGTCATAAAAACAAATTAAAAAATGCTCACCTTTCCCGAACTTGAAGATTTCCAATAATAGAGTGTGTAAATTAAGTCCTTGCCAAAAACATCCCGGAGGCTTAGGAAAGTGTCGTTCCTTCTGACTAAAGTCCATTCATCTTGTACTGTCACATTCACTTTTGTTCCCACTTGTTCAAAACTCTGAATTGTCGGCTGTCCGAGGTTTGCTGACAAAGGAAATGAGCTTGGTTAGAACCAAAGAATTCTGTACAAAGTCAAATCCTGTTTCATTTTCATAACTGACAACTTAATTATCTCTCATAAAACATCTACATAGAACCAGCTCCCTGAGAGAAGCAGGCGTGGCGGCCCGGAGCTGAATCCTAAGACATTCTGTGGCAGTGCTGCCCAAGGGGAAGACAATGGAGCCTCAGATATCATTTTAAATTTTCTGGTAGTCACATTAGAAAAAGTAAAAAGGAACAGGTGAAATTAGTTTTCATAATACATTTTATTTAACCAAGGACAGTTGACCCCTGAACAACATGGGTTTGAACTCTGTGGATCCATTTATATGCAAATTTTTTTCAATAAAAGTTACACCAAGTGTGCCTGCCTCCTTCTACCTCCTCCACCTCTTCTCCTGCCATGGCCCTCCTCTTCCTCCTCTTCCTCCTCCTCCTTCTCCTCTTCCCCCTCCCCCTCAGCCTACTCAACATGAAGATGATGAGGATGAACACCTTTATGATGATCCACTTCTGCTTAATTAATAGTGAATATATTTTGTCTTCCTTATAATCGTCTTTTCTTTCTTTCTTTCTTTCTTTTTCTTTCTTTCTCTCTCTCTCTCTTTCTTTCTTCCTTCCTTCCTTTTTTTTTTTTTTTTTTTTTTTTTGACAGAGTCTAGTTCTGTCACCCAGGCTGGAGTGCAGTGGCACAATCTCAGTTCATTGCAACCTCCTCCACCTGGGTTGAAGTGATTCTCCTGCCTCAGCCTCCCGAGTAACTGGGATTACAGGCACCCACAACCATGCCCAGCTAATTTTTGTATTTTTAGTAGAGATGGGGTTCCACCATGTTGGCCAGGCTGGTCTTGAACTCCTGACCTCAAGTAATCCACCCGCCTTAGCATCCCAAAGTGCTGAGATTACAGGCGTGAGCCACCATGCCCAGCCTCTCTTCCTTATAATTTTCTTAATAACATTTTCTTTCCTCTAGCTTACTTTATTGTAAGAATACAGTATATAATGCACGTAACATATAAAATATGTGTTAATTGACTGTTTATCTTATTGGTAAGGCTCCAGTCAACGGTCAACTAATACACAGGCTATCAGTAGTTAAGTTTTTGGGGAGTTAAAAGTTATACTCGGATTTTCAACTGCACAGGGAGTCGGTGCCTCTCAGCCATGCATTGCTTGAGTCAACCGCATATATCTGGAATATAATCATTTTAACATGTAATCAATATTAAAAATTTTTGAGATATTCTATACTTCTTAAGTTCCAGTGTATACTTTATACTTACAGCATTAGCCATATTTCAAGTGGTCAACAGCCACATGTGGCTAGTGACAACTATATTGAACAGGGTGGTAGCATAAACTACAACATTTTAGGTCCAAAGAAATGTAGGGCTATGAGAAAGCCCAGGAAATGTCCTTGGTACCTCGAGAAGCCGATTTAACCACTGGGTCTCTACAATGGCTCAATTATCTCATATGCTTTGGTTAAATGACAGGAAAACATCAATTCACAGGCCAAATATGCATGTGCACATGCAAAACAAACATATAAAATATTTTCTATCTTGCACCAACAAAGGATTTGAAGTAGCTTACAAAAAAACTCAAGAACTATTAATATAAAAGAGAATCAGGAGGATGCCATTAACTAGGGGGGAAATGAATGTCAACCATGCCGCAGTCACCAGAGGGACTGCTGACGCCGCTACATTCTTGCCTGATGCCACAAGAGACACAGGCAGAAGCACCCAGGGGTCTGGAGGGTTTTGCGAATGGGGGCTCTGGGAAGGCAGTCACATTCACCTAGGGTCAGGCCCCCTATTTCAACCCTCAAAGTAGATAGCAGAGGAGGATGGTTGGTTGGTTGTCTGTCCACCCCTTCTCCGCACCTTTCCTACCTTGAGAAACTGTTCTCTCGCTGGGCCTAACACTAACACAACACCTTCATTCTAACCAGCTGGCCCTACAAGAGAAGCTCATGTCACTCTACTCAATGTGCTACACGCGTTTATCTGAAATGCCTAGATCAGAGCCACAGTTGTGGCAAAAGAATTTAAATCTCCTACCTGACAGGAATTCTCTTCATTCTCTTACTGGCTCCTAGGGCCAGCTTACAGGGGCAAAGGCTGAGGAGGAAAGTAGTTCACCTTCCCAAAAGCAGAACGAAGGTGACAGGCCGATGGCTGGGCAGGTGCTGGCACATCATGGAACTCAAATCACGGCCAAGTGATTGGAAAAGGTCAGCATAATTAGGCTAACGATGGGCTCAGAGGGAAGCCACGGACTTTCCTCATGTATTTATGACCATTTGGGAAAAATCCTCAACTGGGATTTTTGGTATGATAATGGGACAGAAAAATCAGGATATATGATACATATAGGGAAAAGCTAAAAGCCCGGCCTTGGTGGATTTCCTATCCCTACCCCCTTCCCTGGCCTGTCCTCTCCCAACACACATTCAGCTGGTTACTGAGGACCGTAACAGGGTCTGGGGACAGACTCGGGGAGAAAGTTACTTGATGACACTGTCATCAGCTCCAAAGTTCATATTCTGTGAACCTCCTACCACATCTGGAATGTGTGAAGAGGGCTGTGTTACATACCAGTTTCCAAGAAAAAAATAGTAAATATTTTTAATTTAGTAGTCCCTAAAGGTATAAGATCACAAGAATATTCAGACATTTATAACAAGAATGAACAGTGGTACAGCCCAAGCGACTTACTCTCCAGGTAAGGTGTGAACTCTGGGGAGTTCTCATATGGAGGCTCCTCAGTAGAACCTGTGCTCTCCACATGCCCTGCCGGGTAGGAGAAGACCCGTGCCAAGTACGTCTGCTTCACATCCTTCACAATCTCGTCAGTGAGGTCACACTCTGTGTCTGCTGTGTAAAAGCATTTGCTTTTCCAATCCCCTGACTTAGTACTAAAGAAAGAAAAGAAGGAAGAAAAATAAATGGAACATTACAATTTGCACTCAATGAGACAGACTGCTTCCTGGCTGTGGCGTTCTGTGCTAACATCAGGAGCCCTATGATCACTAATGATGCAGTTACTGTGCAAGCACTTTGCTTTTTTTTAAACATTGTTTTGTAGAGATGGGGTCTTGCTATGTTGCCCAGGCTGATCCTTCTGTTTTGGCCTCCCAAAGTGCTGAATTTACAGGTGTGAGTCATCATACCTAGCAACACTGAGCACTTGGGATGCATGTTTGAGTCCTCATAGCAACCCAGGGGATGGCTCTGTAATTTGCCCTGTTTTTACAAATGAGGCAACTGAGACAAAGTGAGATTGGGTGACTAGCTCAAAATCAGACAGCTGGACTTTGAACCAGATAGCTATTTGACTCGTGGATCTGTACTCTTAACCATTTTGTTAAATATCTTTCTTAGAATGTAGATGCTCTGTCACGGTTACAGGGCAGAAAGAGCAGTTTTCCATCAAGAGGAGGCAACTGAGACAAAGTGAGGTTGTTTACTATAGTCTACTTATTATATCAGATTACATTGTTTGTTATATAACGTTCTATATTCTATGTAAAATAGTCTACATAATAACATGTTATACATATATTCTCTCATGACCACTATTAATGCTATTATTAATCATTCATTGACTCCACTATATGCCAGGTACTCTACTGGACCGTTTACTCATGTTACTTCATTTGATATAATCCTTCCAAGAAGGTATTGGATCTTTCTTATCCGTGAGGACATTGAAGCTCACAGACACTAAGCAACTTGCAGAAGGTCACATACCTAACCAGTGGCAGAGCTGGGTCTGTTTGCCCCATTATACTACATGCCTCCCTTGCTTTTGCAAGATGCGAATCCATCCCAACCAAGATTACAGAATGACAGTACAGGTAGTATCTGTCTAACAAAGTCTGAAACTAAAAAACTAAAGACAGATCGTTCTTTTGTGAGATGTCATTGAAGGGTAAATGATTTAAAGGACTTCTAAAATGAAATTCTTCTAAATGACCAAAATAATAAGTGAAGTGTCACTGCAACTTGATTCACACACTTCTGTCCCATAGAAAGTGACAGTTATGCTGCTCTTCCCTTTGGCATTCCTGACTACCAGAGGCAGACCCATCGTTCAAGGCCAGGTCCCAACTCCACCTGCTCCAGGAATCTCCAGATCTCCCTGCTGAGCATTTACATCTCCCTCCCCTGTCCCCCAGCATGAGTTCCTCCATGATGCTGTTAATATGAACACAGTTGGCCTGGTACGAGGGGTGCGTGCCCTTGTGCGCTCTGTCAAGCAACAGGGCTGTAGGGTCTCGCTGACTATTAGATGGTTTGTATTTACAGGTTGAATTAATACATAATCTTGAGGAAAACGAGGCACCATGTGAATTCCATTGTCTAAATTCACACATAAAAGCCATAAATATATTTTCTTTAAAATCTGAACTAAGTAACCAGGCCAAAAGGATTTGGGTAAACACATTCTTTATCCTAAAGTGCACAAACTAAGATTGATATTGAAATATTTTGATTTCTATTTATTTAATTTTATGTGATAAAAGGAGAGAGGCTATTTTGTTCCAGAATGACCAAAATGTGTTTTATTATATCATTTCCATTTCAAAAAGCAAATGAGACTACACTGTTTCCTTTTTATCACTACAGCAAATAGTTGTTCAGATAACAGGAGAAAGTCTCCTAGGGCTTTCTATGTACCATAGAGATACAGTATTTGGTTCCTCCCAGCTCACAGTAGGGACCACGTACTCTACAGCAAAATTTAGCACAAGGATTTACACAGTACCATGGTAAGCAGTAACTGTGTAAACAGGTAATGAAGGGACAGTTCTGTAGAAAATCTCTCTGAATGCCATTAATAGCATTAACACTTTAAAAGCCTCCAAGGTTCCTTCAGGCATTGCAAAACCCTCTGATTTGGAATTCTGAGTTGACTAAAAAATTCAGTCACTAATTTGGTTGCAGGTTGTTTTCCGGAAGCTTTGTAAATTCAGCTTTAGAATTCAGAACATTTCTATGGAATGAATATCACAGGTGATGGTTTGTGCTAAGGCTTAAGCCAATAACATTTCCCAACCACCACTGAAAACTGTTAGCAAAGGTGAAAAATGCAGTTGGAGCTCAAAGTAGGGGCTTCTGCACAGCGGTAGTGTCCGGCGGCTGGAGCCAGGCTGCAGTAGTGAGAGCAGTGGGGAGGGAAGAGGGGCAGCTGCTAAAAATGCTAACTGTAGGGAGGGAAAAAAGGCAGGGAGGAAGCCCCACCGAGGAGATTCAGTGGGCAAGGCTTTCCTTCTTCCTCCTGCTTTGCGGCCTCCCATCAGACTGTAGCAGAGCCACCTAAGGGGTGTGTGGATACTGGGTAGACCTTGGTTCCAGACCTGACATGGGCACTTACCATCAGCGTAGTCATGAATATATCCCTCACTTTCCAGAGCAACAGTTTCCTCATCTGTAAAAATGACTGCTCTGGTCCTTTTTAACCAGGAATCTCATTTATTCCTGGGGTGGGTAAGAAGAGTGCACACTTCAGGTGCAGGCTGATGAAAAGCTCCCAGGCCCTCCAGCACAGCAGCAAGGGATTGTCCAGTCCCCAGGACCACCCTGAGCCGGCTGGCATCCCCCAAGCTGTAGCCCTGCACTCTGATGTTTGCAGATCAGGAGCTGTGCTCATTTAAATAACAGCAGCCTTATAAAGTTCAAGAACTTACAGTTAACAAAGGCTTATGTTTAAAAAGCAGGTGAATCATAAATATATTCCCACATGTCCCTCAAATATTAGATTGAATATATTTAGGAGGTAAGCATTCCTCTCAAAATCTAATTTTTACCATCTAGAAGGAAAGTGTTTACCAAGGTAAACTGCAGGCCCGTATCAGAGAAATTAATTACTAATTCTCAATTGGTGAAGTCTGAATTGACAAGTTTGACCAGAACTGTAATCATTATTTCAGGTCATGAAATTCCTTCGTCTTTCTCTCCGCGCCCCCACACATATCCACACATGCATGCACATTTGCAGGCAAGTTCTCCCTGCTGGTTTGGCAACTGCTATCATGAAGTTCATTTTGAAAAACAAGAACATTCACTTAAAATATCCATCGTATCTAGAAGTTGCATTCCTAATGCTGTAAAAAGCCTGGCACAAGCTAAAACAAAACAGAACAACAAAATACCTTTCGTTTTAGCTGGTGCTACTTTTGTACCTTTACATAATTAGCAATAAAATAATTTCCACAACAGCTATTCTCTATTTCAAAAGATCTCTACCAAGCCTCCTAGAACATTTCAAAAACCAAAAACTTGCCAAGAATATGGTGAAAACCATCAAGAAAGACATAACCTTTAGATTGAATATGCTAAATTATCGGCTCCTGGGGACAGCTGCCAATCAGAGTTGAGGCACCAAGAAGCAGAGCCACCCCAGACCCAGAGGGTACAGACAGCGGAGTATTTCTGCTCTGCCAGGCTCCGTGAGTCACACATTTGGCCTCCTCCACTGAGATCATGTATACTACCAAATTTCGATTCAGGGAGTCCAAAGATGAATGAATCAAACACTGCTTAAGGGCAATGCATACATTGGGATTCCTCCCCACCTCTTCCCTAAGGTGTTAGGCATGGTTCACAGTCTAGACAGCAACAGAAAAAGACATCAATGTTTAGATGAGATCAACTAATCTATCATGACCCAAAGCACACTTCAGTGCCTACTCAAGAAGGTTCACCTATCCACAGTTTATACTTCACTTAGGAACTCTCCCATCATTTCCAAAAACAATTAAAATGTTTTATCTGTTTAAGGTCTGGAAATGTTGCAGGCCTAATAGAGTATGACACTGGCCAGCGAATTGCCATGAATCCCTTCTTCTTTGTCATCTGTTAAATAATTTCATCCAGTAATCAGCTTTAAGAACATTAATGTTCAGCATAGGAGAGTAGAAACATCAAAACGCTTAATTTTCTTTTTTTGTACCTAGCTTACCTTATTTGAACAGTGTAGACTTGATTGATGGGTTTGGGTTCCCACTCCAAAATTGTCTTGAAATTAGTTGATTTCCAAGTTAAATTATATGCTGCCACAGTATTTGTAGTGCCTTTAAGCAACAGAGAAACAGCTATTATTACATGCACTTGTCAGCACTCGACTGTGTTGATGTATAAAACACCTTACCACCTGACATCACCATAAACCTCACTTTTTATTTTTCAGCAACAAAAGCTTCATTAGTGAATTATCAAGAGAAAAAGAATCTTCAAATTTTTTCTAGACCTAGAATTTCTTCATGACAAGATTCACCTTGTAATCCCAGGACACCGGCAAGGATCTTGACATTTTCGTTTGAAATTATTCATGGGCAAAGCCTTGTTATAACTTGACCAGGAAGAGCCCAGAGCCATCAGTGTGCCAGTCCAGGACTCAGCTCAGGAAGAGTCAGGTTCAGCCCGCCAGGAAGGGTTTTCAGTAAGTTATGGAAAAAAGGCAAATCCCACACGTGTGACAAGAGTTAGGACTGCATACAAATGAAAAAAGCCAAACTTCACTTTTTCCATTTTTATCTGAAATGTCTCTATCCTGAAACTTCCACGGAGACCCATGTTCGTGTGGCCTGTCACGCCGTCGGCTGTATTGGATCAGGATAATTTATTATGAAGGTGTGCTTTGCCAGTACGCAGCAGGTCCCAGTCTCTACGCCGTACCGAACACCGCGTAGAAATACGGGGCATGCACAACCTTGTACCTGCTCCAATCTAAGCAGCAATCCAGCCCGTTTGGATTGCCTCTACCCAAATCTAGAACAAAGATGGCCAGGAAAAGACCAGGGACGCTCTTTATTAAGGGAAGATGCACATATAATGAAAGATAATATCCAAACCTCTGCACGCCAACACGTGCAGACGCAAGCCCAAGTTCTATTATACTGAAGGTCGCAAATCACTGGGAAGCCCTTTCCCCCGAGTTAAAGCGGGAGCCAAAAGTCCGCTTATGCAACAACAGTCCAGTTACTTGGACACCCAGAGCAAAACTCTCTAGCAGAAGGGGCAGCGGGGTCTGGGGCGCCAACTCCCTCCCTGCAACTCCCGCCGGCGCCCAAGGGACTGGGTTCATTCAAGCCCGGCTGGGTGAACGCAGCCGAGTCCCATAGGCGCGGGGGGCAACATGGGCGCCCCAGGGAACCAGGACGAGCCCGCTGCCAGCCGGGACTGTCTCCTCCCTCCTGCGTGTGGCGCGCCCCGGGCTTCCAGGGGCCAGTGCCACTCACCTGAAGCGCCGGCCACCTGGGCGAAGACCCAGCCGAGCAGGAGCGTCCGAGCGACTGCGGTCTCGGGGCGCAGGACCCGGGGCCAGGCAGGGGTCTCCATGTCTACGAGTTGACCGCGATATCGAGCGGGTTCCGTGGCGCCCCGGAGGCTGGGGAGGTTGGGCTGCAGACGCCCTGGGCCGGCCAGAGGGAGTGCTAGGGGGTGCCGGGAGCCCGGAGTCTAGGTGAGCCGGTGCCCCGCGCGCTATAAAGGGCAGGCAGCCAGCTTTCCCGCGCCTCTGCCCGCCCCCGGCGCCCGCCCCCGCCGCTCCTCCTGACTCCCCGCCCCCGGCCTGGGTCACTCGCCGTCGCGGTGGGCGGCCCCCGGCGAGTCCACACCCCTGCCCCGCCTCCTCCCGGTAGGAAACTCCGGGACCCTGCAAGGGGTGACTCACCCCAGTGATTCAACCGCGCTGCCAAGCGCGGAGCTGCCCTGGGGGACGCAGGCGGGTCTAGGTGCGGCGGGGGCCCGGGTCCCCCAAGGCCCCCGGATTCACCCAGGCCCGCGACTCCGACGTGCAGCTTAGGTGGGCTGCAGGTCTATGGCAGGAAAGGGAGGGCGCCTTGGAAGGATTCTTCCCTTCCATTTGGTGATAAAGTGGGAGCGGCGGCATCTACAACCTTTAATAGAAAGCACGGGCTCTGGGCTCCGCTCGGGCAGCGGAGGGCATTTCCCAGGCGCTTTGCCCACCTGGGGCTGAGGCTCGGGACCTGCAGCGAAGTAAACGTGTGGCGGTGAGCAGGGCGCTCTCCCAGCCACGATGGCTTCTTCTACCCCACGAGGGTCAAGAATACCTGGCCTGCCCACCTCGCGGGGCCCTTAGTGGGTCGCACAGGAGAAAGGCGGTGAGAATGCCGGAGTCAGCCACGATGTGACCTGCTCGGCTCACAGGTCTGAGCGTTAGTTGACCCAGGCACCGCCCGGTACGACCACCAGAGATAGTGACTGAGGAAGAGCAGCCTCACATCTGGCAGTTTGCCTCTGGGAGAATTCCAGCGTGACATCTGCAGCTCTGTGGTTCCAGAGAGGATGGTTCTCACATGGAAGGAGACATCTGTGGGACTGAGTTCCACCCAAATGCAGAGAAACCAAAAATGAAATTGAAAAATGTAACCAGACTTGTGTGTCACTGGTTTTAAGCTTTGGTTTTTCTAAATTATTTTCTGGCTTCTCCTTCTGGGCTTTGCTGTAAAGTTGCCAGGCATGAGAACAACTCTTATTCTATTGAGTGGCATTTTAAGCCATCCTGTCAAAGGATCTCCTGTCGTTTTTATTATTATTACTCTATATTGCCTGCAAGACACGACTGGAGAATTCTTAGTGTAAGAATTGTTTGTTTCCTCTCTCTTTCTTTCCCACGTTTCCCCAGGGAAGTCAGTCTTGCATTTTAGTGCATACTAAATAAGTATTTCATATAGCTTGCCGAACCACTTGTTTTAACAGAATAAAACAGTGCAAAATTTTAATTTTCCCCCTTTGCCTGAACTGAAATAGCACATCCAGGTTTAGCCCTTGTGGACTTTCCTTCCTCCAAGCAGAAAGTTGCCCCTGCTGGTTTCCTCTTTGAGCTCTCTGCCAGCTCTGAAACCCACAAAATTTATATTTGCAAAACTAAGCCGTGCAAGCCTCTTTTCATGTAGACTCTAGCCTGAGTCATTTTCCCTAAGAGATCTTCAGCTCCACCTGGGATGGGATTCTTTGCTCTCTGGGATTGAAGGTAGCTAAAGAGAAATAGTTACACCTCAGGTTGGTTACAAGACCCAAGAAACTGTTGCAATTCCACTTGGAGTCACTGACTTTTCTGAAATCATATAGGGTTTTAAACAATGTCAAGATCAGCCATTTGATAAGAAAAATGTTTACCATTGGATTTTGATATAAAATGTGCCTTAAATATTGACAAATTAGATGAATATTTATTTTGTATATCCATTAAAATTGTCAGACAGGAAACAGAAGAATTCGTTGGGTGTCTGCACAGGCTTTTTAGGAAGTACAGAATTATGTTATTCAAGATTTTAAAATCTTAAAATCATTACTATTTTCAAGAAGAGGGAGGAAGAAAACATGGTAAATAATATTTCATTGTGAAATGCTTATCCCTGACTGATCTAACTGTGGCCAGATCTGTTTTTTAATGGTGCCAAACAGCAGTTGATTATAAAAAGTACATATCTAAAATTTCACTGTTGAAATGTGTTCACAAGAACAAATTGATTGTTAAAATTATTCCCTAACCTTAACACAATTTTTTTACTCCTGCCAGTAAAGTCAAGCTTAGCAGTTACCAACTCCCTCCTCCATGATCTATCTTGGAGGCTCTGAGAAGTTCAAAAAGTTACTAAACTATAACGATAATCTCTCTGGCTTGACCAGTCCTTTTCCGATTAGATTTTAGGATGTCAGAGGGTGGGAGAGGACCTCACAGACACTCTTTTACGGATGAGGACCCTGTGGCCGGCTGATCTGAGTAAACTGGCTTGCCTAACCATGCAGTGCAGATCTGGTCTTCTGACCCCAGGGGCTTTCCTTCCATCACCAGGCTTTCTCCTACTCCCAATGAAGGAAAGTAAGACCGGGTGGTAAATCCATCAAATGAGTGATTAATTAATCCATCCATAAGCACTCGAAAATGTTCTGCATGTACGAAAACTGCACAAAAGTACAAAACTGCACAGAAACTGCACACAAAGTATAGAAAATACTTGCAGTTTGGGGAACTCATTGTTCTTAGGCAGAAATATCCTGATGGTTAGTCCTTGAAATAAACAGACAAGGAGACATGTAGAAGAGTTTGAGTTCCCTTTGCATAACCGGTGATGAAATGTGGTTGATGAGAAGTCTGAAAATGACTGCGGAGATGTTTCAGCCCTTCCACTGTGCTTTTATAGTACTTGCTGCCAATTTTACCGACTCAATTTCCTTGAAAACTTTACTTAATCTCACTTGTGTGTTTACCTGTTAATCTTTCCTGTTGGATTGGGTTTTTTGTCTGTTTTTTTTCCTCTCTCAACCCTTTCCACAATTATCAGCACATAATAGGCGCTTAATACCTTTTGAGTCAATGAATACTTTATGAAACTATGCGTGCAGCCAAATATTTCACTGGTGTTCAAGAGATGAAATCTGTCACTGAAAACTCTCTTTCTAGGAGCCAGGCAGTGAGTGTTTCATAATGCTGAGATTGGTAAGAAAATACAAATCCATCATGACTGGGAAGGCACCACTCGACAGCAAGCTCTAGCAGTCTAATCAGTGATTAACTATCTCTGCACCACCAGAAAATCTCACCAGGAGGAGAGAGAGCTGAGAAGCAGAAACCAGATGCAGAAGTTTGGAAACTAGCTAGCATTTTTCCAAAAGACTAGATTCTACGGTGATTCAGAATATACTTCATCATGTGATGAGGTTGTTGATAGTTTTTCTTGCATACAAAGGCTGAATAACTTTTTAAAACAAATTCCTCAAAATATCTATTTCCCAGGGAAGACGCAGGTTAAGATATATGATAGCAAGCAGAATTGAGAATAATTCAGAGAAACTTATTTTATGCATGTGAAATGGTAAAAAGAGCAATGAAACCATTTTACCCAAAATTCAGGTAAAAGGCAAAGTATGAGAAAAGGCCAGAGGGAATTAGGAGTTAGTAGGAACACAGAGTTCTGGAGGAAAAGGAAAAAAGTGACTCAGCAGAACCTAAGAAACATCTGGCAGGGTATAGTTAGTCATGGGAAAATTGGCAGTCATGATTATGCATTTTGTGAAAATAGCGATATACTAGTTCAACAGTTCATTTAGATAAAAATTAAATAGTTGAAAGTCAGTATGATAAAATCTATTATCCTGGTCATTCAAAATACTTCTATCAACTGTCCAGAATAGCTTACAGGAAGCTTTACTAAATGAATTATCACATTGCGCCAGTATTCTGAAAAATATAACTTTAGAGAAAAACTTTCCAATTCAAGTCTTAGACTGGGATTGGTATTTTCAGCAGACATCTATTTTTACAAACTTAAAGCTTATCAAACTACCTGTCAACTTTTATTTTGATGAACAGTAAATATTATTTTTATTATCTACATAGAATCGTGACAAAATAGATAAATCATAAATATGAATTGTATTATTTTAGTAGCAAAAAGTCATTTAAAATGAAAACCCTTAACCTATGTTCTTATTAGTATAGTATTTATGTGACTTAAAATTGTGTATATGGTATCATTTACTTAAGCATCTCTTAATTCCTCATTTCTGTAACTCTTTATACCTGACAAATGCACTAAATTTGATGAACAGAAATTCATTCATTCAACAATTGCTTGAATGTCCACCAGATACTGGGTTCTTTGCTAGATTCTGGATGTATAGAGTAAAACAAAGAAGTCCCTTTCCTGTTAAACATATCCTCATTCCTACTTATGTCCAGATTTTATGTTTGTTTGTTTGCTTTTTGAGATGAAATTTCGCTCTTGTTGCCCAGGCTGTAGTGCAATGGTGCAATCTCGGCTCACTGCAACTCCACCTCCCGGGTTCAAGTGATTCTCTGGCCTCAGTCTCCCGAGTAGCTAGGATTACAGGCACGCACCACCATGCCTGGTTAATTTTGTATTTTTAGTCCAGACCGGTTTCTCCATGTTGGTCAGGCTGATCTTGAACTCCCGACCTCAGGTGATCCGCCTGCCTATGGCTCCCAAAGTGCCGGGATTACAGGTGTGAACCACCGCGCCCGGCAGATTTTATGGTTTGAATGATTTTCTGTCAGTATGTGAATTGGATATAAAACAATCTTAACAGTGTTGTTTATTTACAAATTTCATTCTGTCCTCCCCCCAAAAAGATATAGTTGTGTCATGATCAGTTCATCAAATAGGTATCTTTAACTGAAAAAACGACTTACAGGTTTAAAATATACATTCTCCGTCAGTTTGAATGTGTTGATGAACTCTCAAAGTTTTGAATATGGAAAAAACATGAAGCGCAACAAGAAAGACAACTTTATAAAAGGACAAGTCTAGCAGAAAAAGATAACCAACTAGGAGATTCCTCCGGTGAAGAAAAAAATACGTAAAACAATCAGCTTAAAAGCATGTGTGCAAGGTGTTTCATTGTTATCTTTATGTTTGTTTGTTGACATTTTATAGCCTAGTTAACAGATGCTCCAAATTTTGAGCCTATAACCCTTCCAATCCCTTGCTGCCTTTGATGGTGATGTTCCATCCTATTATTCCAACTCCACATTCAAGCAGCGCTCTCAAGACAGAGGTAATTCCTTAGTTAGCAAAGTTATTTTCACACTGGAAACATGTTTATAACGTTTGACTAGTTGTAATTGTCATCCTAAACCATCATTACTCTTTATGTTACAACATTTTAGCATCTCACAGTTCTAAATCAACTACTTCTATTCTCATGGTTATAAATCAAATACTTGTATTCCCTGCCATAAGGGGAATAACAGGTTGCTTTAGGCTCATTGTTTGTGTCCCCTCACACCCCCCCAAACAAATCCGTATGTTGAAATCCTAACCTCCAATGTGATGGTGTTAGGAGGTGGAGCCACAAGTAGGTGATTTGGTTGAGGATGGAGCCTTTGTGAATGGGGTTAGTGCCCTTATAAAAGAGCTTCGTCTTCCTCCCCGCCGTGTGAGGACATAGCAAGAAGATGATTCAGGAAGCTGAACCATATCTGCTGGAAACTTGATCTTGGACTTCCCAGCCTCCAGAACTGTGAGAAATAAATCTATGTTTGTTTAAGCCAGTTGAACTATGGTATTTTTTGTTATGGCAGCCTGAATGGACTAAGATACAGGACATGTACTATGGAGACAGCTATTAAAATGATCAAATTAAAACGATTGATCTTAGACCTGAACCTTATTTTAAGAATAGTGTTTACTTTGCATCTCCATTCATAATGGATTTGTTAACCAAGATCCTGCCTTATATGGGTTAATCAATACTTATTGAGGGATTACTATGTACAGGACAGTGTATCAGGAACTATGAGACCCTTTGGTAAAATGTCTTGCAACTAGTCAGGGAGAGGAGACAAATACATAAGCTTCCACAGGGGAAAGTGGCGGGAGTGATGTGGGATATAGTGCCACATCTCTTGCTAGTAGATTGGGAGCCCTGCGCTGGAAGAGACTGCTTTATCATTAGAGGTATCTACAGTGCTAGGAACAGTACCTGGCACACAGTAGGTCCTCTGTATTCATAAAGCTTTGTTTAAAGATATAGAAGATGTTCAGGACCTCTACAGAGAGAGTTTGGTTCTCACTGGGGTGATGAGAGAAGGTTGCCTAGAGGAAAGTAGTATTTAAGCTGTGTCTTAGTCCATTTAGTCTGCTCTAACAAAATAGATTGGGTAATTTATAAGTAACAGAAATAACAGTTCTGGCAGCTGGAAAGTCCAAGATGAAGGCACTGGAAGATTTGGTGTCTGGCAAGGGCTCACTCTTTGATTCATAGCTGGAAACTTGTTGTTGTATCCCCATGGTAGAAGGGACAAGGCAGCTCCCTTTAACCTCCTTTATAAGGGCACAAATCCCATGCATGAGAGCAGGGCCTCATGCATCACTGCATAAAAGGCCCCACCTTTTAATACGATCACATTGGGCATTAGGTTCCAATGTATGGATTTTAGGAGGAAACCAACATCAGACCATAGCAAACTGGACCACAGAGGAACAACAGAGAGGAGGAGGAGAGATTTAGTAAGAAAGAGGAGGTCATGGCCACTGAGAGTGAGCAGAAAACCAGTTATAGGTAGACTCTGGAGATAATGAAGATTCAATTCCAGACCATGGCAATAAACCAAGTATCACAAGAAAGCAACTCACACAAACTTTTTGGTTTCCTAGCACATGTAAAAGTTATGTTTATACTACACCATAGTCTACAAAGTATATAACAGCATTATGTCTGAAAAAGTACAGACCTTAATTTAACAATACTTTATTGCTAAAAAAAAACACTAAGAATCACCTGAGCCTTCAGCAAGTTGTACTTTCTTTGGTGGTGAAGGGTCTTGTCTTGATGTCGTTAGCTGCTGACTGATCAGGGTGGTGATTGCTGAAAATTAGGGTGGCCATGGCAATTTCTTAAAATAAGATGACATGAAGTTTGCCACGTTGATTTTTCCTTTCACAAAAGTTTTCATCACCCTATACTGAGGTTGCACACAATGTCTGTGTCTTCTGCTCTAGCCTATCGTCATGCAGGCAGGAATGTGTCTGCCTTGGTTTTCCACCAAAGGCCAGTACCTCTACATGCTTAGATGCTACAATCAAGCACTTTCCCCCCCACCCCCCCAAAAATGGATGCTAACAAAGACATAGACCTGACATGGTTCTGACAGGTTATGTCATGGTTATGGTTATGACAAAACCTTTCTGAGAATTCAGAAAATCTGCAAAATGGCTTTGTTTTGTCTTTTATTTCTTCTTAGCTGATGTCATGGTGTCAATGGAAAAGCAAATGATCATTTGGGAATATCCAGTGATCTCAGTACCAGTCTATTACTTGCTGCCAGTGAAATGGCCAAAAAATATTGTTCTAGCATCTTAGCATCTTATAGGTATTAACTTACTTAATGCTCACAACAACCTTATGAGAGGTAGGTGGAACTATACATTTTACAGATAGGCTACCTGAAGCCCAGAGAGGTTGAATAACTTGCCCAAAGTTGCACAGCTGGGAAATGGCTGAACTGGGATTTGAACACAAATAGTGGAGCTGCAAGGTGCACATCCACAACCTGTGATACTATGTGGCCTCTCCTCAGTCATGACACTAACGCATGCATACTTCCCATGAAAGTTCAGTGAAAACCACTGCACTGATTCAAGTCCCTTTTTCCTCTTTCCCCTGTATTCTCTACCTGGTGAAGTTGACCCTCTATGACGCACCTGGCTTCAAAATATGGGGACTTTCCAAAAGAAAACTAAGCCGAAACCTGGCCCAAGTCAAGAACAAAGGGATCTTTCTTTTGCTTTGTTTCCAACTCATTTCATTCACATCTAGATTGCTTTCCTCTCCAAAACAGGAAAAAGGAAGCTATCTCTGAAAATGGCTTATTTACCCTGACAATATGAGATAAATGCTCCTCAGCATCTTATTATTTATTAAAAAAACATGGGTCATGATTACAACTCATAAATGTTAGGAAAGCCTTTTCTGACCTACTTCTTGCTTACGGCATCATTGAGCTGATGAGTTAGATTAGTCCATAATCACTTTCGCTTATCTATCAGCCATTCCACGGCCCTTTTCTCGCCTATGAATTAATGTCGTGTTTATCACTGTGATACAGACATCCAGGCTCAGGCTGGAATTTGTTGTGCAGTCACTTCTATTTCCCTGGACTATTTGTGCAGTGATTTCTCCCTACTTGAGAGTCCCATAGGGAGCCTCTGCAGATGAGCTCCCTCCTGTGGGATGTAGGGTGGTCTCCACTCTGACCTGACTCCTCTGTGATCAGTCACTTCCCCAAATCTAATCTAGGTTGCCTGGTACCAGCTTCAGAGCCTGCCTCTGGGACAAGGTTAGGTGATACCAGTGCCTGGGTGTCACCTAGAAAAATGTCGGCATCTGCAGAACCCACGACTGAGGCTGATCCCGGGAAAAATCACCTTGTGCCCTTTTCCTCCCTCCTATCAGAAACATCTTTATCATTTGGCAATCAGGTTACAATAATCATTACAAGCAGCCATTAAGGAAAAAACCCATGGGTGCAATGGTAGCTGATTGAGACGGTGCTTGTGTGTGTGTGTGTGGTGTGTGTGTGTGTGTGTGTTAGGGAGCTGTTGGGGAAGGTGGGGATAATTTTATTTTTATAATGAAGAGGGTTTGGAATTGATTGTGTAGGCATGAACCACAAACACCCACCAGCTCTCTCCTAATATCCCATGAATGGTAAAGGAGAGCTTGGGACCCATACGTGAGAAAGTCATTTTGCTTCTGTCTTTATAGGGCAGAAAGGTCATGCTATAACTGGAGCTATTACCCCGGTGATAACAAGAAATACCAACAGATTCTGAGTCCCAGCTACTTTTTAGCTGAGTAGGGTAGGAATGGTTTCTCACAGTCTCATACAGGGATGAGTTACAATAACAATAGGTGTGCCAGAGCTGCTATCTCTGTGGTTCTGTTTCACAGAGAATTCCACCCATTCTAAATTACCAAAGAGAACTTCTTCCTCCATTGCAGTTTCAGCTCCAGCTGCTACATTCTTTCTTGATAGTATCTGATGTCTGGCCCTGCTTTGGTCTCTGCCTTTTGTATGCTGTATCCAATGTGGGCCTCCTGAAAATCTGATCCCCAGATATCTGATCCAGGCCTTTCTTGTTGCTAGAGAAGTGTGCATGCTGGCTCTTGGCTTTCTTATGTGCTCGTGACCTGTTGGGCAGAGCACTAAATAAATATTCTCCAGTCAGCATTTCAAAGAGAAGATTAGGAACAAGTTAAGCCTTTAGTTAAATGGTTCAGTTAATCCAGGAGCAAAGCACACTGAGGTTTGAGGCCATGTGAAATAGCTGACGTCTTAAAATGAAATATAAGCATGGAAAAGTGGCACACACGCCTTCCACGAAGGGAAGGAAATGTGAATGCATGCTGCTCATATGTGTCTAGCCATTTGTTTTTCCTGGGGTTTAGCTGTACTCTCTGTAAAAATGGGGCAATGGGCCTGTGGTCTGGATCTCATATTTTATGATTTGCTACTTAAAGACTTGAACATTTGGGCCAGAGTTGATTATCATAGCTGACCTATGCCAGTTATATTGAATAATTACTATTTCTAATTTTATTTTAAAGTTTTAATTGACATTTATCTGCTTCTAATAATTGTAGTTCATAGTTTCTGTGAACCTACTTTCCAAACTGACGTTGTTCAAAGCATCCAGTATTTCCAGATATAAACTGGTTGTGAGAGTTTAACACCAAAACCAGACTGATTGTTTCTTTTCACAGGAATTGACTCAGATATTAGAGGCCATTTGTTTGTGGATCTGTTTGCTTTAGTTCAGCATTGACACATGCAGTAATTATGGTTACTGTGGTCTTAGCACTGTCCATCATCACTAAGACTCGTCCATACAGTCGGCACCCAGTGAATGCTCAGCTCTCAGGGGTGGACAATCTCACCAGGCACACGGGTAGGGCAATCACACACCCAGACAGGGTAGGTGATGCCCAAAGGAGATGACTGGGTGAAAATGGGTTGCATGACAGGCTCTGCACCTGCTATCAGTGTTCATCACTTTCCGTACTCAGCAGGGATGTGCTGTTCTGGGAAGGGCTTTGGGGAGGAGAGAACTAAATAGGGACAGGTGAGAGAGTAAGGCACGAAGCAGTTTTCTGGGATTCTTCTATTGCCTATAATAGCCCCCCGGACAAACTCACTGAATTTCCCCTTCAACTAATAGCTTCTGACCTCTCGATTCTTCAAAGCCTTCTTGATGATAATGGACAAGTATTGGTGGTTTCCCTCAGCACCCACTTTCTAATCCTCCCACCTTCCCTAAGCACCTGCCTCAATGAGTAGGTTTCCCTTTGCCTGAACACTTCACAAAGAAACCATTGTTTTACCAGCATTGATGAGTATTCTACCTCGGGTATTATTGTTTAGTCACTGATAACATCCTGAATATTTTGAGTGCTTGTCATGCACTAGGCATCTCTAATTTACTGCTCGTGAAAACCCTGGGAAGCAGACGCCATAACCTTCCCCATTTTACCCTTGAGAAAGCTGGGGCTAAAAGTGGCTAATGTAATTTGCTCAAGATCACACATTGGGGTGTGGTAGAGCCGGGGCCCAAAGCAGGTTGTTTGGCTCCAGAGTGTGTGCACTTGACCACGACCCAGCCGGTGAGCACCCTACCCAGCACTCACTCTACGTCGGCACAGAGTGAGATTCTGTGACGGCATCAGAAGAACAAGCTGTTCCTCCTGCCCTAGAGGGGGCCTAGGGAGGGGAAGGCAGAAATCTGCGCTACAAGAGGACACAGTGCCAGGTCCATGACACAGGGAGAACAAGAGTGCTGCAGGGGCCTGAGAAAAGAGTTGACAATTCTGGGTTCGAATTATTTTCTCTTTCAATTCACCTGGCTAACATGAATTATTATATATTAAAACAACGATTCAGACTGAAAACTGGGGGAAAAGTGCCTTTTACACCCACACAAAATGGATGTAGGGCTTCAAAGAAAATTTGAGAGTCCGTTTTCTCATTTGCATTCCCCGAATATTTGGATGCCTCTTTGTTCACTTTTGTTTTTTCTCTTACTGTTAATTCTCTTCAAGGGTGAATTTAGCTTTTTTTAGCAGTTTACTTCGTTCCTTCCCAAGGTGTTAATGTTGATGTAAAATCTTTTGATTAACTCTGAGGAGGAAGAACAGTCCCTTAAGTTGATCTGCCCCTCCCACACCTGTTAAACTGATCTAGCTTAATGAAACCAGTCAAATAATCAGGCAAACCCCACATCCTCCCAGCCCTCAAGTTCACGCCCTGGACAGTTGTTTGACTGATGGGTAATGTTTTGACTTGGCTGCTCAAGCCAATGACAATAATGACAGTGTTTGATCTTGTAAACAAAGCCTAAAACTTTGCTGATGTCTTTAGGTGTTGAAAGGAATAAAAACTTCAGATTAGTGTAATGATCAAAATGCTACTGAAGATCAGATCCAGATAGAATTTGTTTTTTTCTGTGTAAATTCACTCAGAGTGAGGCAGCAGGAAACTCTGGGGTGCGGTGGGTGAGGAGGCTGGAATGAACAAGACCTGAGGGGGTGGAAGGGTGGCTGCCCAACAGCCCTGCTGAGCCCCAGGCTGCAAGCCCGGCTGGGGATGGAGGGTGGGAATGTCTCAGCAAGACTCCAGCAGACTTTGTCCTTTCTTGAAAACACAAACAGATTGAGAGGTCTGCACAAATTGCCACATGAGACCCAACATCCTGTGGCTGAGTAAACGGAGACACTTGGCTACCTAAGTCCTTGCTTATGTTTAAAAATTTAGTATTCCAGGAAGCAGAGATTTTACACCAAGGATGTCCAGGTTTGGACATGATTTTTTTCCTCTTATGAAACAGAAACATATCTTCACTCTTAAGATACAACAATATCATCCCAGGAATGCAATTCTGAGCGTATTGCCGGAAAGAAATGAATATCTTGAAAAACAAAGACAGTCTTCTTTTTCCTTATCAACCAGATAAACCCGTTTTTAAAGAAAAGTTTGCTATGCAAGAAATTTATTCAGATGTATTTTTTTCCTAATTATTAATCAACCAGAAAGTAAGTTATACCATTGAATTAGTTTACTTACCTAGGCACTTTTTGAAAAGCATTAATCTAAGAGGAGAAAAATCAGACTTAGAAGTAAATAAAATATGTTTTTTCCA
The DNA here is from genome assembly GCF_047675955.1 of Chlorocebus sabaeus. Taxonomy (NCBI): domain Eukaryota; kingdom Metazoa; phylum Chordata; class Mammalia; order Primates; family Cercopithecidae; genus Chlorocebus; species Chlorocebus sabaeus. The sequence continues at coordinate 42,070,410 of NC_132923.1, read as the reverse complement.
CTCCCTGCCCCCTTCCAGATGGGGAGGGATGGATGGGCTGTGAGGCCCCCGGGCCAAGAAGCTGGAAGAACATTCTCCAATCCTGCAGAGCTGCTCAGGGGTCTGCCTTGTATCTGCCTGGCTGTTCGGGTAGGCTGGAGGATAAACTGTAAAGGCTTTCCATGGCTGAGCATCAGCCCTCAGAAGTACTCACTGGAGGCTCCCAAGCTGGCTCGGATTAGCTTCACATTGCCCCGAACAGTATCATCACCGCTTTGCCCTGGTAGGGAAACTACTCTTCACCCTCCGTGTGAACCTATGAAGCACGCGGGTCCCTGGAACAATTTCTGAGTTTGAAGTTGCTTGGATTTACCGCTGCTGCTATGTGGAGGGCAATGCTTTTGAAGGGAGTGCTTTTGAAGAAAATGTTCATCTCTGGTTCCAGTAATAGGCATGGAATTGACACATAATAGGTGTTTGTTGAATTGAGCTGAATAAATTAGAATCTGGGGCAAAATATAGTTGTTCTTTATTAGTCTTATGTCTATTAATAAAGCAGATATGTCCTTATTACATGTTTTACTGCCATACATGTGTCTACCAGAACTAGGAATAACGACAGAGGGAAGGGTTGAGGATCCTTTCTGATAATACCCTGCCAGGACACCCACTTTCTCCCTCCTTCTCCGGATGGGGTGGACTACAGTGCTCTGGCTCACACCAGGGGTGGAGGAATTCCCATTATTTGTCTGTTTTGTTCTCTGCAGTGCTTAGTTAGAATACTGCCTGACACATTGCAGGGGTTCAATGACTTTCTGTGGAATGAATGAAGAGATAGATGATCGCTTACCCCCGGGACATAAGGGCCTCACATAGCTGCAGCATGAGCAGTGCCCTCTGCAGTCCTGGACCCAGACGCATAGAGGCCGAGAGGTTCAGCCTTCCACCCCATGGCCATCCTGGAGCCTGGGGCTGACTCTCTTCTGGTTTGGCTGCTTCTCTTCAGACAGTTGTCAAGCTCTGTCTTTTCTCAAATAGCTTTATTAAAATGAGTTATAACTACAAGAAGTTAGTTCTATAGTTATCTTTTATTTTGCAAATTGAACATGCATTCATTATTCTTTGATACTTCCTTGGAATTTACATTTCCTGGATTTTAGCCCATCTTTAGGGCCCTCTTTCTCACTTTCTTAAAAATGCTTTAATATATTTGATAATGTGTTGAGGAGAACATCCTTTTTGCCAGGGATGAGCAGAGAAAGTCCTTGCATATTACCTACTCATCCTTGATCAGTGGCCTCCGGCAATACCTCCAATCCTTCTTTCCCCGCCCCGCCCCACCTCTTGCCATATTTGCAACCGATTCTCTGCTACATTGTTGATTTCAGCATAGTGCCAGTTATTCACCTGTTCGCCCTTAGATTCATAACTGACCTCTTTCTGTCCAGCCCTATATGTCAGAGAATTCCACTTCCCAGGCTCCTCTTCCCTCCAGCCTCAGGTAAGTTCAGTCATTGGGAGGAGCTGTCAGAAGCCTGGAGGGGAAGAGAAAGGGAGATGCCTGGGCATTTCTCCCCACTCTCAGGTCCTGTGCTGGTCAGCGTGTCCATTGCTGGCTGTGCCTCTTTCTTGGACCCAGCTGGGCAGCCCTCCACCTGGGATCTGTAGCACCACCTCTTCCTGTTGTCCCCTGTCCCTGGGGATGGTAGCAGATGTCAGCTCTTGTTCCTCTTGAGACTGCCTCCTGTGCCCTTTCTGGTTTCTCAGCTCTTCCTCTTTTGTAACCAATTCCGTGTAACAAATCCACTCTGTGTAAGAAACATGGAGTGGCTTCTGACATCGGATAAGACTCTAATGGACACAACGCAAAAATACTACTGCTGACTTCATGTGAGCCCCCCACTTTCCTTTTGACTGGCATGGGTGCCCTCACCAGATACCCCGTAGAGATTTTCTCTATGGAAAATCTCTGAAATCTTTGAATGGCTAAAAGTAAGTACTTATTTCATTCATTAGCATTCATCCAAATATTCTCTGCATGCTGAAAACAATTTTAATTTCTATTTCTTTTGGAGCAACCATTTGAAAGATTGCTGGTTGAAAAGAAAGAGCATTAACTTGGCAATGATTTTGCTTGCCTTCCAAGCCTGGAGACAGCTGGGGTACCTGACTTGTCACTCACTCAATGTCAGGCCACCTTTCACTTCTGCCAAAGCCATTTGTCCAGTGTGCTTTGGATGCCAGTGAGAACCCAAAGCTAGATCCAGTGTAGCTGTCCCAAGGAAGCCGGCAGATGACTCAGGGCTGCAGGTCTGGGTTGGTGAGGTTCAGTGGGAAGGGAGGTGTCATCAGAGCCAGACATGCCTACTTTGGAGTCCCAGCTTTGGATCTCCCAAGCTGTGTAAGTTTGGGATAGTTTCTTAAATTATTTAAGTCTTGTTTTGTTTTTTAATATCATTCTTCAAATGAGGAGAAGAAAGCCTGTTTTGAAGGGTTGTGAGGATTGCAGATGGTGGGTGCTGGCACCTCAAAGGGAGCTCTGAAGATTACAACAGCAATTATTAGTAATAGATGCCTGTCTAGGATAATCCTGTATGTATGAAGTTGGTGGTCACTTCTTAGTTGTAGCAAGTGTGGCTTTGGCTGGCAGTTCTTAGCTCTCTGCTAAGTCACGAAGAAACCCAAGAAAACAGAGTTATGTTTGCTTTGTAAAACAAAGTGTTACTAGAACATTCTGCTCAACTATGTACTGGTCGCATTTATAAACAATTTATTCTAACTTTTTTCAAAATACCGTTGCAAAAAAGTCTTGTTTTTTTGTTCCTCTTTGCACAGTCATTAAATTGCAGCAGTTCTAAATCAGAATCACATCTAACAGAGTGCATATGAAATGTGTTTACTATATTCAAATATTTTCTGGCATATTCATTAATTAGTACTCAATATTTTATTTATTTATTTATTTATTTATTTATTTATTTATTGAGACAGAGTTTCGCTCTTGTTGCCCAGGTTGGAGTACAATGGCATGATCTCGGCTTACTACAACCTCCGCCTCCTAGGTTTAAGTGATTCTCATGTCTCTGCCTCCCGAGTAGGTGGGATTACAGGCACGCACCACCAAGCCCAGCTAATTTTTCTATTTTTAGTAGAGACGAGGTTTCACCATGTTGGCCAGGCTGGTCTTGAATTCCTGACCTCATGATCCACCCCGCTAGGCCTCCCAAAATGCTGAGAATTACAAGCGTGAGCCGCTGCACCCGGCCTCAGTATTTATTTATAACATCATGTTACTCTGTCCAGTAACTAAAAGAAATTGGCAAATATGCATCTGTATCTTATTTTTTTTAGCAGAAGAATTCTGTCCTATATTGCTCTTTTCTTTCTTTTGGGTGTTGGTCAAATTTAAGTAACATATACGAAAGTGTTATGCTATCTGTTACTGGAAATAAAAGCTCTTTAATTAGTTAACTGAGATAGGTGAAATAGGATACTAATATACAAAGTTTTAATAGTCCCAAGATTGGCCCAATAGCTATATGGACCATTATACTGTGTATTTAAATTAATTTTAAAAACAATAAATATATTGTTATTATATAATCTTCAGTAAATAAAGAATATATAGAAAAAGTGAACCTCTCCCCCTCATCGTCCCCCAGTTCTACTCTTCTCTCCAAAAGACTGTTATGAATTTGACATCTATCTTTGAAGATCTTCTTCTATGTACATATACACACATATATGGGGCCGCTGCAGATATTCTATTTTTGTTTATTCCATAAATGGGGTTATACAGAATGTATTCTGCAGGTGGGTTTTTGTTCTTTTTTACAATGTTTTGGAGGGCACTGTACGTTGATTGCTATTCTTTTTTTTATTTTTATTTTTTTTCAAAGAAAGCCTCGAGGCCCCCTGCTATAGGTTCAGAGTGGCTCCTCCCAGGCAGTTAGACTCCCTGTCTATTGAGCTTGGGGAGGATGTGCCAGGCAACTCCCAACGTTCAGAGGCACCTTAGGCTTTACCTTCAATGGGCTTTATATTAGGGTGTAGACACCAGGGCTTTCTACCTGGCTTTACATTAGGGTGGTTGCCTTTACATTAGGGTGGTTGCCTTAGAGACAAAGACCTGCCTCCTAGGAAGACCCAGTGAGCAGTAAGGCCACAGTCAGCATCTGTAACTCTAAGACTTGGTTTCTGAGAGCTGGCTCTGCTCCTTTACCATCGACACAGTATATAAGGTCAGCTCATGCCCCATACCTGAAGTCAGCTGCTATCTGTTTCCAGATATGCTCAGAGGTAACCCAGACCTAAGGCCTTTTAAAGAACTCAATAACTTTGTTTCTACTAAAAAATTGACTTCCTTAGTTGATTTCTTTTCTGTGTTTATTGATCTTGTCTGTTTATTAAACACATGTTTGCTTAGTCTTTGTGAGCAGGATTAAAAAATGAAGAGATTCAGAATGTTTAACTTTGTATAGCCCTGGGCTCAGACCTGGTAAATACTGGATGGCGTTGATAAACATGCAGGTCCTGAATATATGACCTTGTGGGGCTAGACAGGTGTCTTTCCTTATGAGACATCGGCTAAATGCTGGCTTCACCAAACTCTAAGCTGGAGGGCATGATACCAAGGTTTTGCTTTTGATTTGAGCTCCTTTGAAAGGGACTGATTGATGCTGTTCAGAAACTAGGCAAACTGCACGGTTAATTTTATTCAATAACTCTGTTGAATGTTTTGAGCCATTGCTTTTTTTTTTTACTCAAAAGGAAAAAGCCAGTGATAGTTTACATTATGATCTTTTAAGAAGTAAAAAATAAAACACCCAGGTAGATTGATAGGAGACGGGAAGAAGGAAGAACCTTGCACCCCAAACCATCCTATTAAATTCTGACTGGCACTGATTTCAAAAGCATGGGTTGAGAATAGTCTGTGGCATAGCTTCGTCAATGAGCACTCCGAGGTCCAAAGACAGAGATATGCTGAGAGTAAGTGCCAGCACTTCAACCTTTATCAAATTGAGGAGGACTTTTGCTATGGAAGGCGATCAAGGAACTTGTTTGGAGGCTGAAGGGAGCCTTTCTCCCTTCCTGCCCTTTGAGAAGAGGAAGGGGAAAAGAGTGGATGATAGATGTGGGGAGCCTTGCTGGCTTGTAGAATTGATAAACATGCCAGAGACAAAGTACTTCTGACTCTTAAACAACAGTTCAGGGCTGGATGTGGTGGCTCATACTTACAATCCTAGTGCTTTGGGAGGCCAAAGCAGGAGGATCGCTTGAGGCCAGAAATTTGAAACCAGCCTGGGCAACATAGTGAAACCCCATCTCTACAAATTTTTTTAAAGATATATAGCCAAGCATGGTGGCAGACACCTGTACTCTCAGCTACTCAGGAAACTGAGGCAGGAGGATCTCTTGAGCACAGGAATTAGAGGCTGCAATGAGCTACAATTTTGCCACTCTCTTCTAGCCTGGGCAATAGAATGAGACCCTGCCTCTAAAAAGCAAAATAAAAAAAAATTTTAAAAACACAGCAATTCAGTAAGCAGCACGTGGTGGGGTAGGATTTGCCTAAAGCGGCTCCTAATGAGAACGTAATGAGGGCCTGGTGAAATGGTCCTTATTTAGAATAGATGTCATTAGCATACTTCTCTTTTCAGTTTTTCTCCCTGGTCTGTAGGTTTTTTATATTAGCCCTTAAAAAGCACGTGCAGTTACCTGTTTGCTTTCCTGTGCCTGTGCTGAAAGTGGAAATAAGCCAGACAGAGCCCACTGCAGCCTTTTAGTTCTGCAATCTGCTTGTCAAGCACCTCCAATTCTCTTTACTCAATTTTGTTTTTATTTTAAGTAACACTTACCTCTTACCAAAATACTATATAGTAGTTTTTAAGAAAATCATGTTGATTTTCTCTTCCTTGCCTTCCTTCCTATAAATTCCTTGAGAGTGGATATCTTTGGGTATTTTATTCAGTTACATTTGTCCCCAGCACTTAGAACAGGGCTTAAAATATAGCAAATGTTCAATAAACATTTCTTGAATGCATGAATGAACAAACCACAATCCTGGTTTTATATTTTTATATGCCAAAAGGCTGATAATAGACATATTTTAAAAAAATTTTCGGAGCTGTCTTTGGGAAAGCAAAAATTCACCTCAACATCTTTCCTCCCTCCATATCTATAGTCTACACAGCTGTGCAAAGTATAGGGCTGTGGTCAGCTGACTGGACAGGCAGATTCCAAGCAGGGCATAGTAGCCAGACTGGAACATGACTCATTGTGCTCACTGCTGAAGACTTTACTGAAAGGCAGTGGGATTTAGTAACACAGGGGGGATTTCAAAAGAAGGGATACAGTGGCTCAACTTAGTGAATGTGCCACCTGAGTAAGTCTTGTGGACTTGGAAATGCAATTCATTCATGTGCTTCATTATGTGAATGAACTCCAGGCTTAAACAGTCATAAGAGACTGCTGTCTTCAACCAGAAATCCAATTAGTATGGCACAATGGAAAGATGTAACTCTTAGGCAGACTGGATTAAACTGAGCTCTCTAGCATAGTTTCTCCCATTGAAAAGCTGCACAGAAAACCCAGTTACCAGCTTAGTAATGCTGGAATTGGAACCAGGGAATATAGTTCTAGGACTTAGATGCTGGATAGCCCAGGCTCTGACAGCTGGATGTGTCCTCCACAGCTGGGATCTTTATGCTCATATTGGCCTCCAGAGGCTTCTCTGGGACACCTGCCTCCAGGCAGGACACCCCCTAGTCTCTTGGGATGGAGCAAATGACCAAAATTTGTGTCTGAAACTCCCCCTTGTTTATGCTTCTGTGGGTGATGAATACAGTCCATGAAATATGTTAATACTTCAGTCAAGTCTTGCTCTGGCCTGGGACTCGTTTTGTCTACTGACTCTTAGATTAGAGATGCATGAAGGCAATAGATAGTTCTTGAGTATTCTCTCCAAGTTAACGAACACAAATGGTTCTTCTCTGACCCATTGGGTGACTTGACTTTATAGTTTAACTCTTCAGAAGGTACCCATTTCTCTTTGAAATGTTTGGAATGCCCTTTGAAAACTGGCACAAGACAAGGATGTCCTCTCTCACCACTCCTATTCAACATAGTGTTGGAATTTCTGGCCAGGGCAATCAGGCAAGAGAAAGAAATAAAGGATATCCAATTAGGAAAAGAGGAAGTCAAATTGTCCCTGTTTGTAGATGACATTATTGTATATTTAGAAAACCCCATCGTCTTGGCCCAAAATCTCCTTAAGCTAATAAGCAACTTCAGCAGTCTCAGGATACAAAATCAATATGCAAAATCACAAGCATTCCTAAACACCAATAACAGATAAACAGAGAGCCAAATCATGAGTGAACTCCCATTCACAATTGCTACAAAGAGAATAAAATACCTAGGAATCCAACTTACAAGGGATGTGAAGGACCTCTTTAAGGAGAACTACAAACCACTGCTCAAGGAAATAAAAGAGGACACAAACAAATGGAAGAACATTCCATGGTCATGGATAGGAAGAATCAATATTGTGAAAATGGCCATACTGCCTAAGGTAATTTATAGATTCAGTGCCATCCCCATCAAGCTACCAATGACTTTCTTCACAGAATTGGAAAAAACTACTTTAAAGTTCATATGGAACCAAAAAAGAGCCTGCATCTCCAAGACAATCCTAAGGCAAAAGAACAAAGCTGGAGGCATCACACTACCTGACTTCAAACTACACCACAAGGCTACAGTAACCAAAACAGCATGATACTGGTACCAAAATAGATATATAGACCAATAGAACAGAACAGAGGTTTCAGAAATAATACCACACATCTACAACCATCTGATCTTTGACAAACCTGACAAAAACAAGAAATGGGGAAAGGATTCCCTATTTAATAAATGGTGCTGGGAAAACTGCATATGTAGAAAGCTGAAACTGGATCCCTTCCTTATGCCTTATACAAAAATTAATTCAAGATGGATTAAAGACTTAAACATTAGACCTAAAACCATAAAAACCCTAGAAGAAAACCTAGGCAATACCATTCAGGACATAGGCATAGGAAAAGACTACATGACTAAAACACCAAAAGCAATGGCAACAAAAGCCAAAATTGAGAAATGGGATCTAATTAAACTAAAGAGTTTCTGCACAGCAAAAGAAAGTACCATCGGATTGAACAGGCAACCTACAGAATGGGAGAAAATTTTTGCAATCTACCCATCTGACAAAGGGCTAATATCCAGAATCTACAAAGAACTTAAACAAATTTACAAGTAAAAAACAACCCCATCAAAAAGTGGGCAAAGGATATGAACAGACAATTCTTTAAAGAAGACATTTATGCAGCCAACAGACACATGAAAAAATGCTCATCATCACTGGTCATCAGAGAAATGCAAATCAAAACCACAATGAGATGCCATCTCATACCAGTTAGAATGGCGATCATTAAAAAGTCAGGAAACAACAGATGCTGGAGAGGATGTGGAGAAATAGGATCACTTTTACACTTTGGTGGGAGTGTAAATTAGTTCAACCATTGTGGAAGACAGTGTGGTCATTCCTCAAGGATCTGGAACTAGAAATACCATTTGACCCAGCCATCCCATTACTGGGTATATACCCAAAGGATTATAAATCATGCTACCATAAAGACACATGCACACGTATGTTTATTGTGGCACTATTCACAATAGCAAAGACTTGGAATCAACCCAAATGTCCATCAATGATAGACTGGATTAAGAAAATGTTGCACATATACACCATGGGATACTATGCAGCCATATAAAAGATGAGTTCATGTCCTTTGTAGGGACATGGATAAAGCTGGAAACCATCATTCTGAGCAAACTATTGCAAGGTCAGAAAACCAAACACCGCATGTTGTCACTCATAGATGGGAATTGAACAACGAGAACACTTGGACACAGGGCGGGGAACATCACACACTGGAGCCTGTCGTAGGGTGGGGGCTGGGGGAGGAATAGCATTAGGAGAAATACCTAATGTAAATGACGGGTTAATGGATGCAGCAAACCAACATGACATATGTATACCTATGTTACAAACCTGCACGTTGTGCACATGTACCCTAGAACTTAAAGTATAATAAAAAAAAAAAAAAGAAAAAAAGAAAAATCATGAGATGTTAAGGGGTTTTGGTGGCTACAGCCATTAAGAAATTGCTGGTGGTCGAATAACTGAAAGGACCAATAATGCATTTTAAAGCGCTTTTTGAAGACATAGAAGTAGCCAACAAACATGAAAAAATGCTTAACATCACTGACCATCAAAGACATGAAAGTCAAAATCACAATGAGGTATCATCTCACACCAGTCAAAATGGCTACTAAAAAGTCAAAAAAATAACAAAGGCAGCAAGGCCGTGAAAAAAAGGGAATGCTTATACACTGTTGGTGGGAATGTAAATTAGTTCAGCTACTGTGGAAAGCAGTATGGAGATTTCTCAAAGGACTTAGAACTATTATTAAGTCCAGTAATCCCATGAATGAGTATATACTCAAAGGAAAATAAATCGTTATGTCAAAAAGACACATGCACTCATATGTTCATTGAAGCACTATTCACAATAGCAGATACATGGAATCAACCTAGGTGTTCATCAATAGTGGATTGGATAAAGAAAATGAGGTACATATACACCATGAAATACTACACAGCCATAAAGGAGAATAAAATTGTTTCCTTCGCAACAGCATAGATGCAGCCGGAGGCCATTATCCCAGTTGAACAAATGCAGGAACAGAAAACCAAATACTGCATGTTCTCATTTATAAATGGGAGCTAAACATTGGGTAAACATGAACATAAAGATGGGAATCATAGACTGTGGGGAATATTAGAGCCAGAGATAAGGGTTGAAAAACTACCTATTGGGTACTATGCTTACTACCTGTGTGATGGGATCATTTGTATTCCAGACCTCAGTGTCACACAATATACTCATGTAAAAAAACCTGCACATGTATCCCCTGAATCTAAAATAGAAGTTGAAATTATAAAAATATATTTTAAAAATGTTGCACTATGCTGCCATAAAAAAGGATGAATTCATGTCCTTTGCAGGGACATGGATGAAGCTGGAAACAATCATTCTAAGCAAACTATCACAGGGATAGAAAACCAAACACTGCATGTTCTCACTTATAGGTGGGTGAACAATGAGAACACTTGGACACAGGGTGGGGAACATCACACACTGGGGCCTATTGGGGGAGGGAGCTGGGGAAGGGATAGCATTAGGAGAAATACTTAATGTAAATGATGAGTTGATGGGTACAGCAAACCAACATGGCACATGTATACCTTTGTAACAAACCTGCACATTGTGCACATGTACCCTAGAACTTAAAGTATAATAAAAAAATTAAAAATAAATAATTATGCCTTTAAATGTCCACTTTAAATATGCCAATTATGTTTCAATACAAATATTTTAAAGAAAAAAAGAGAAATGTTTGGAATGCCATTCTATCTTCCCCATCCACCGCCTTTGCCTGTCAAGCAGTCTCCTTCTGTGGATGGATTTGCTCTCCTAAGCAGCCTCTCCCACAGAGAGATGAGTGAAGTTGCTTTTTGATCCAAACGCTCCGATCTCTGGCAATTTGTTTCCTCCTCTAAATTAGTGAAATTAGTGAATTGCCTTTGGAGTGTGTATGACCATCTTTAATGAACTTGAACCATTCAACTTGTCCCTCTACAGCTTGCTTATTGTGGGTAAGGAGAAGTGGGAAAGTCACTACGGGATTGAGAGAGATGCCACCTAAGATAGATTTACTCTGCATCTCTGTGAGGGCTCCTCAGGCCATTCCAAACACCACAGCCGCTCTTGTGTGAGGTCATTGACCTTTAGAGTCTCTTGGCCTCTTGTGCTCTCCACTCAGTAGCTTTCATTGCCCTGCCTGGGTTTGGGGCCCACCCCATGACATAGATACCTTTGGGAGGCGAAAAGCTGAATTAGATAGAGGCCAGACAGAATGACACAGGCAAGCCTGTCTTTATGGAAAGCCATTGTTCTCATGTCAACTCTCGAGAAATGTGTCTCTAAGATTTCAGCCAGGAAACTTACAAAGCCCATACTCTGAACATGTGGGGCAGAAGATCCCAGGTCAGGGGCTCCTTCGAGGACAGGGCCAGCATGGAAAAGCCACTGTTACTATCTTCAAGACAACAGGGCCACTGAGAAATGTTTAGAGTAAAGCTTTGGTGATGCAGAATCATTCACACTTCCAGCACATTAATAAAAGGAAACTCAATTACATTAGCTATGCTTTGTACCACTTTGTTTATTAAAACCCGGACATGAGCAATGCGTTTTAGAAAATTTTTCAGTAAGTCTTGAAATAACAAAGGATTTCTTTGTTTAACTCAGTTTGTAATACCAGTGCTATCCAACAGAAATATGTGAGCCACATATGTGACTTTAAGTTTTTAGTAGCCATGTTTTTAAAAATAGAAACAGGTAAAACGAGTTTTGAGCTTGTTTTACTGATCCCAATATATCCCAAGCATTATCATTTCAACATGTAATAAAAATTATTAATGAGCTATTTTGCATTCTGTTTTTTTTTTGTGGGGGGGATACTAAGTCAAAACTCAATGTATCTTTTTTTGTTTTTTCTTTTTTGAAATGGAGTCTTGCTCTGTCCCCCAGGCTGGAGTGCAGTGGTGTGATCTCGGCTCACTGCAAGCTCCTCCTCCCAGGTTCATGCCATTCTCCTGCCTCAGCCTCCCGAGTAGCTGGGACTACAGGTGCCCGCCACCACACCCGACTAATTTTGTTTTTGTATTTTCAGTAGAGACGGGGTTTCACTGTGTTAGCCGGGATGGTCTCAATCTCCTGACCTCATAATCCGCCTGCCTCGGCCTCCCAAAGTGCTGGGGTTACAGACGTGAGCCACCACGCCTGGCCCAGTGTATCATTTTTAAGGAGCATCTCAATTAGAACTAGCTGTGCTTCAAGTTCTCAGTAGCCACAGGTAGCAAGTGGGTGGCTACTATATTAGAAAGAAGAGTGTAGTCCTAAGACTTTTCTATACCACGGATTTTCTGCAGTTTTGAATTCTAATGCAAGGAACTCATCATTAACGCAACTTGACCTGAGGTTCTCAGTATGGATGGCAAAGTTCATGTTAATGTGCTAATAATCTGCCACCCTAGTCTCCTTCTGGGCTATTCCTGCTTCCACTGTGTTTTGTATACACAATTAGGATGATCCCTATAAAGTTGAAGTTAGATACCATCACTTCTCTGCTCAAAACTTTTCCGTGGCTTTACATCCCAGTCATTACCGTGGCTTACAAGGGCCCCACAGTCTGATCCCTGCCTACAGCGTTGGTCTCATTTCCTACAATTCTCTCCCTCATTTGCTCCACTTACTCATCTCAGCCACATGGCGCTGTTGCTGCTCCTTGACTGTGCCAAGCACACTCCTGCCCCATTCGCTTCTCCCCTTGTGCTAGAGCTCTTTCCCCAGCATCTTCCCATGGTTTACCTTGGACTTCTTGCACAATGTCACTTCTCAGAGAGGCCTTCCTGGAGCACTCTATATGAAATAGCCCTCAAAGAGTGCTTCTCTTAAGGCCCCTTCTCATGACCCTACAGTTTCACCGTCTTCTTACCTGCTTTATTGCTTTTCATAGCACTTGCTGGTTAGCTAGTTTATTTTCTACCTCCCTCAGCCCCACACCACAGAAGGTGAGCTCCATGAAAGGAGGAACTTCCTCTGTTTCATTTGGAGGCACTGGGGACCCAGCAATAGTATCTAGAACACAGTAGGTGCTCAACAAATATTGGTAAGTGAAAGAATAAAGGAATGAATCCAATTTTGGTGAGAGATGCTTCTGGGCATTATGGGTTCCCACAACAATAATAGATTTATGTCTAAGATCCTTATTTGAGCTTAGTTCTCAAGCCAAGCAACTGTTTCCCCAGTGGTAAATACTCCCCTGAGCAGAAACGCAATGGCTATATGCATTCATCCAGGTCATTCAGCCCTGCTTGGTGTCTCGCTTTCTGACCCCCTTATTGCACTTCTTATTAGTGCAGCCATTATCTCACCTTTTGCAGGCTAGATTAGACATGCTTTCTTTTATTTGATGAATTGTAAATCGAGTCATCTCACACAGCAGTTCCCAACCTTTTTGGCACCAGGGACTGGTCTCATGTAAGACAACTTTTCCACAGACTGGGGTTGGTGGGGCGATGTTTTCAGGATGATTCAAGTTCATTGGGTTTATTGTGCACTTTATTTCTATTATTATTACATTGTAATATATAATGAAATAATTATACAACTCACCATAATGTAGCATCAGTGGTACCCCAGTCCCATCTGGGGGTGATGGGAGACAGTGACAGATCATTAGGCGTTAGATTCTCATAAGGAGTGGACAACCTAGATCCTGTGCATGCACAGTTCACAACAAGGTTCGCGCTCCATGAGAATCTAATGTGGCAGCTGATCTGACGGGAGGCGGCGCTCATGCGGTAATGCAAGTGATGGGAAGTGGCTGTAAACACAGAAGCTTTGCTCGCTCACCCACCACTCTCCTTCTGCTGTGTAGCCCAGTTCCTAACAGGCCATGGACTGGAATCAGTTCATGGTCCAGGGGTGGGGGACCCTGTTCTAACAATCCTACATGTGTTGCTTTGCTCATGGCTCCTGCTTACAACACCTTGAGTTACTTAAGACTAGATCAATAATCTCTGTTAAGGAAGTCCAACCTTGTGACTCTCTGGTTGTCCTTCTCTTTAATAGTATGCACACATTCCCTTCAGAAACTCAGGGAGGATCCCTGGCATTTGTGTTTGGGCATTGGAATTCACACGAATTTCCCTGTCCAGGTTGGGTGCTCACAGCCTTGAGGAGTTGTTAAGTAAACATCTGCTCTCAGCAGAGCCCTCTGAGGTCAGCAGTGGCTGCATGCCTTTCATGCTTCTAAGTTACCTTTGACCTGCTTCTGAGATCAGTGGAGCCACTTCAGAATGAACCAATTAATACAATCGCTAGGTGACCTCCTGTAGTACCTCTGTGAGGTTGTGAAGGACTTGCCCTGATGAACCTCCACTTCCCTGTAATTCCTTATAAGATCTGCAGCACAAAGCTGTGAAGGTGGTGGTCAGGGGTGGAATGCAACTGGTGCTGTCACCAGACTCTAATCCCAATATCTCCCAGATATTCCACAGATACCACATTCTAACCAGAATAATCTGCATAATCTAAAGGGGTTATGATATGTGGCTGTGGGACTGGACCATTATGAGCCCACAGAAGCCTGCATACTTGGAACCACTCGGTGAGATCAATGTCATTAGGAGACACAACTATAAATGCTGTCATTCAACCCAGCTTGAATGAATAACAAAGAACATGCTCCAGGAGGATAAAGAACAGAATGTCTCCTTGGTAAGTATTCTAAATACAATATACTATAAGTATCATGAATTGATTAGTTGTAAGATAAAGCTAAAAAGTCTTGTTTATATGAACATAGAAAAGTATAATGGTCGTTGTGAACTATCTATCAGAATTACGCAAATTATTTAGAATTTATTAAAGGCTGTGTGACTCTTTTTTTTGCATGGCAGAGTCTAGTCTCAAATGTCACTTCTTCAGAGAGGCTTTCCCTCACCATCCTAGACAAAGGTCTTCCCTGTTATTTTCTGTCCTGTACACCGTTTGTCTTTAATAGCATGTATTGTAAGCTATAACTATACATTTGTTTTCTTGTTTCTTACCTGTGTTCCTGACAAGATTAGAAACTCCACAGAGGCAACAGAACATTTTTATTTTATTCACCCTTATATACCCAGGAACAGGTACTATACTTGGCCTATGAAGTACCTAAAAATATTAATTGAATGAATGATTTAGTGACAGTCTTTCAACAAACCTCCTTAAACAAAAACGACTAAATCAAGATAAAGTATCATCATTATCAACAGTGAAGTTGATATCACTGTTGTCAATATCAGTTTCAAAGTCTAAATTATTTTGAAAGAGGCAGTTGACTAATGCAATCTAGGAGTTAAAATAGGTTAATTCTTGAAAAGTCAGTTATTTTAACTGGGCAAATAATAATTTGTGTTCTAGAATTTTACATTCATGCAATATTGATTTATTAAAGTTTGTAAACTTTGCCAAGTTTTACCCAGAGAGGACAAGAGCAGTGAGGATGTTGGCTTAACTAGATCCACAAGTGTGAGCTAATGTTAGATTAGAGGTCATTCAATTAATGACTGACTCTACCTGCCAGATTAGGACACTAAGCTTCATTCAATTCAGTTCCACAAATTTTTATCAGTGACTTACAGTACTCCAGATGACATGAATTAAATAGGGCTCTATAGTCAACAAACTCAGTCTATCAGAGAGAGACAAACTTGACAATTTTGACAATCACTCAAATAGAAGCATGGACACCGTGATTTAGTCACTCAGAAGAGAGGCAGCTTGCTTCCCTGATATGCTGAGGAAGTCTTGCCAAATAATATGAATTCCACCTTAGGACCTTGGCACCTGCTGTTCCTTCTCCTAAAACATATTTTGGCCCCAGATTTTCCAGATCACCTCATAACACTTCAGGTTACCTCCTCCATCACTATTTATCTATCTGGTTTCTTCTTGGCACTTACCATTATCTGCAATTATCTAGATATTTACCTGTTTACTTGTTTATTGTCTGTCTTATCCCTCAAGATCATAAGCTCTGTGAGAGCAGAGACCTGGTCTTTGTGCATTAGGTGTTTATGCACGGTGCCTAGAAATGTGACTGAGACATGGTAGGAAACGGAGATGCCTATGGAGTTACCAAGGGACTCACAGCAATAGGGAGTCATTGAAACTTCTCGATTGCAAAATGATATGATAGAATTGCTTTGGAAAAATCATCCTGGCAATGAGGTTTGCCAGAAGGATTGGATGGGGAGACAGTCAATGAATGGGGAGACACAGAACTGGGGTAAGAGAAACATTTAGAAGATACCTGTAGTAACTTACATGTGAGTGATACAAGTAAGGATATGAGTTGTGGTAGGAAGCATGAAGAGGCTGGTTGAATTCAAGACGTAAGTTGAAAGAAGAAACTGCACTCACACTGGCCTTCTTACGAATCCTAAGGCAGGCCTAGCCCCGTCCTTCTCAGCTTTTATAGTTGTTCCTTCTTCCTGGACCCTTTTCCCCCAGATCTTTGCATTTTATTTAAATCTCTGCTCGTGTGTCACTTTATTAAAAAGTTTTTTCCTGACCACCTTATGTTAAAAGCATCCTCCCCCACCCATGCCCTGATTTTGCTTTTCTTCCTGGCACATTCACCTCCTGCCATTACATTGTTTACACTGCATTATATTACACATTACATGTAAGCTCCCTGAAGCCAGGAGGGCAAAAACTCATTCTACCTTGTTTACCACTCTATTTTCAATGAATGGCATATAACAGGAGCTCAACACATATTTGTTGAACTAAATAATACACAAATTAGATTAGATATAAATATGGTTAATAAGAGAAACTGTCAAAGGAGACCTCGGGTCATTAGGAAATTAAAGTAACAGAAATAGGGAGCTTGGTAGGAATTACAGGTCCATGAGAAAAGCTCTTCCTTAGGACAGATTCAGCTAAGCCTCTATTTTGCAGCATCAGTGTCTGAAACATAGCAGGCCCTCAATTAATCAACAATAAATAAAAGAATACCTTATTTGCCCTTCCAATTATTGTATGTTGGGAAATTAATAAAAATTACATCCTCAGTGAATAATTTTCCTTCTTCAGATGTTTTACTAATGCATATTGGTTTTACTAGTGAGGCTTTGCTAGATTTAACTAAGCCATCTGTGCCACAGATTCTTTTAAACTACTTCCTTTAGGGTTTCCTTGGGGAATACAATTAACATCTTAACTTATAACAATCTAGTTTGGATTAATAATGCCCTGATTTCAATAGTACATAAAAGCTTTGCTTCTCTGGAGTGTCATTCCCTCACTCTCTTTTGTGCTGTTATTGCCATGCAAATTACATCTTATATATTGTATGCCCATCACATAGATTTTAATTATTGTTTTTTGCAGTTGTCTTTTAAATCAGATAGGAAAAAAAGGAGTTACAACCATAAAATACTATCTTTCATATTTACTATGTGCTTATCTTTACCAGTGCGCTCTATTTATGTAGATTTGAGTTACTGTCCAGTGTTCTTCCATTTCAGTCTGAAGGACTTCATTCAGGATTTATTTTCTGTAAGACATATTTGCTAGTTTTCACTCACGTCCATGTGAAGAGACCACCAAACAGGCTCTGTGTGAGCAACAAGGCTGTTTATTTCACCTGGGTGCAGGCGGGCTGAGTCCGAAAAGAGAGTCAGCGAAGGGAGATAGGGGTGGGGCCGTTTTATAGGATTTGGGTAGGTAAAGAAAAATTAGTCAAAGGGGGTTGTTCTTTGGTGGGCAGGGGTGGGGGTCACAAGGTGCTCAGTGGGGGAGCTTTTGAGCCAGGATGAGCCAGGAGAAGGAATTTCACAAGGTAATGTCATCAGTTAAGGCAGGAACAGGTCATTTTCACTTCTTTTGTGGATCTTCAGTTACTTCAGTCCATCTGTTTGTATATGTGCAAGTCACAGGGAATATGATGGCTTAGCGTGGGCTCAGAGGCCTGACATTCCTGTCTTCTTATATTAATAAGAAAAATAAAATGAAATAGTGGTAAAGTGCTGGGGTGGCAAAAATTTTGGGGGGGTGGCATGGAGAGATAATGGGTGATGTTTCTCAGGGCTTCTTTGAATGGGATGAGGGGCGGCGTGGGAACCTAGAGTGGGAGATGTCAAGTTGAAAGAGGATTTGGGGTGAGGGGTGACATTGTGGGGCTGTTAGAAGGAGCATTTGTCACATAGAATGACTGGTGATGGCCTGGATATGGTTTTGGATGAATTGAGAAACTAAACAGAAGACACAAGGTCCGAATTAAAAGAAGGAGAAAAACAGGTATTAAAGGACTAAGAATTGGGAAGACCCAGGACATCCAATTAGAGAGTGCCCAAGGGGGTTCAGCTTAATTATTTGCTTGGTTGGTGAGTTTTTGGGCCCTATCCAAGTGTTTGGGGTGCAGTTCAAGTTGGGCTGGTGTCTGGAATGAGACTGGGGCCTAATAAAAGGAGTGTCCACACGGGAGCTCAAATGGGCTGTAACCTGTAGCATTCCGAGGACAGGTTCAAATTCTGAGAAGGGAAAGTGGTAAAAGTATTGTCTAGTCCTTTTTAAGTTGGTGGCTGAGCTTGGTGAGGTGTTTTTTAAAAAGACCATTAGTTCACTGAATACCAAGAGCCTGAGAAACTGTTTGGGTGATTTGACTAATAGAAGCCGGTCCATTATCGGACTGTATAGAGGCGGGAAGGCCAAACCAAGGAATTATGTCTGACAGAAGGGAAGAAATGACTGCAGTGGCCTTCTCAGACCCTGTGGGAAAGCCTCTATCCATCCAGTGAAAGTGTCTAACTAGACCAAGAGGTATTTTAGTTTCCTGACCCAAGGCATGTGAGTAAAGCCAATTTGCCAGTCCTGGGCAGGGGCAAATCCCAAGCTTGACGTGTAAGAAAGGGAGGGGGGCCTGAGAAATTCCTGAGGAGTAATAGTATAGTAGCTGGAATACTAAGAAGTGATTTCCTTGAGGATAGATTTCCACAATGGAAAGCAAATGAGAGGTTCTAAGAGGCAGGCAAGCGGCTTATAACCCACAAGGAAGAGGTTAGGAAATGATGACAGAATAGAATGGTCCTGTGAGGCTGCAAAGAGGTATTTTCCTTGGTCTAAGAACCATGTGTGTTGGGTGGGAAGAGATTGATAGGTGGAAGTTTTAGTGGGGGAGTAGGTGGGAGTGGCCAGATGAGAAGGAGAAAAACTGCCTTGAGGGATAGAAGTTTTGGTAGCTGCTCTTTTAGCTACCTTATCAGCATAAACATTGTCCTGAGAAGTGGGATCTGACGCTTTTGATGGCTGCTTTTTCAGCTACCTTAACAGCATAAGCGTCCTGTCCTGAGTGATGGATCTGATGCCTTTTTGATGGCCCTTGCAGTGAATGACTCCAGCTTCCTTTGGAAGTAAAGCGGCTTTGAGAAGCGTTTTTATTAAAGAGGCATTAATGATGGAGGACCCTTACGTAGTGAAGAAACCTCTTTCAGCCCATGTAACAGCATGGTGGTGCAGGATATGAAAGGCATATTTAGAGTCAGTATAAATATTGATGTATAGTACCTTTGCAAGAGTGAGGGCCTGAGTTAAGGCAATGAGTTCAGCTTGCTGAGAGGTAGTGGAGGGAGGCAGAGTGGTAGCCTCAATGATAGATGTGGAAGATACTATAGCATAGCTTGCCTTTGCTGGTGAGTGGCGATTAGGCCTGGTGGAACTGCCATCAATAAACCAAGTGTGTTAAGGGTGAGGAACAGGAAATAATATGGGGAAATGGAGTGAATGTCAGGTGGATCAGAGAGATACAGTCATGGGGGTCAGGTGTGGTATCAGGAATAATGTGGGAGGCCGGATTGAAGTCCAGGCCAGAAACAATCGTAATTGTGGGAGACTCAACAAAGAGTGAGTATAGCTGAAGGAGCCAGGGAGCAGAAAGTATATGTGTCAGGTGGGAGGAAGAAAATAGATTTTGGAAGTTATGAGAACTGTAGAGAGTGAGTTGAGCACAGTTTGTGATTTTTAGGGCCTCTAAAAGTATTAAAGCAGCGGCAGCCACTGCACGCAGACATGAGACCTAGGCTAAAACAGTAAGGTCAAGTTGTTTGGACAGAAAGGCTACAGGACGCGGTCCTGGCTCTTGTGTAAGAATTCTGACCACACTAACCATGCCTAGGAAGGAAAGGAGTTGTTTTGTAGAAGGGATCGGGGTTTGGGAGATTAGCCGGACAGGATCAGCAGGGAGAGCACGTGTGTTTTTGTGAGAATTATGCCGAGATAGGTAACAGATGAGGAAGAAATTTGGGCTTGACTGAAGTAATGGGGGCTGTCTGTGAAGCCTCGCAAGCAGTACAGCCCAGGTAATTTGCTGAGCCTGATGGGTGTCAGGGTCAGTCCAGGTGAAAGTCAAGAGAGGCTGGGATGAAGGGTGCAAAGGAATAGTAAAGAAAGCATGTTTGAGATCCAGAACAGAATAATGGGTTGTGGAGGGAGGTATTGAGGATATATATATACTGCTGCAAGGCTTCACCGACAGCCCCCATTACTTCAGTCAAGCCCAAATTTCTTCCTCATCTGTTACCTATCTTGGCATAATTGTCATAAAAACACATGTGCTCTCCCTGCTGATTGTGTCCAGCTAATCTCCCAAACCCCAATCCCTTCTACAAAACAACAACTCCTTTCCTTCCTAGGCATGGTTAGTGTGGTCAGAATTCTTACACAAGAGCCAGGACTGCGTCCCGTAGCTTTTCTGTCCAAACAACTTGACCTTACTGTTTTAGCCTAGCCCTCATGTCTACGTGCAGTGGCTGCCGCTGCTTTAATCCTTTTAGAGGCCCTAAAAATCACAAACTGCTCAACTCACTCTACAGTTTATAGAAGAGTTTATAGGCTTTAAAAGGCCATGCTGTAACAGGCGAGTGATGACAGGCTTTAATCCTTTTAAAGCGTGCTGTGGGATGGGATATTGGCGTTGAACAGGGTAAGGGTGATTAGGTTTTAATGGGATGGTAAGGGGTGCATCATCTGTTGCCAAGGAGGAGTAGAGGTGCCCTATACTTATGGGTTAAGGTCGGGGGATACGAGAGAAGGATGTGAAGGAGGCTTTGGGTTAGGAAGAAGGGTGGCAATGAGCTGTGGCTGTAGTTCAGGAATAATCAGGGAAGCAGATAATTTGGTTAAAATGTCTTGGCTGAATAAGGGAACTGGGCAGGTGGGGATAAATAAAAAGGAGTTCATAAAAGAATGTTGTCTAAGTTGGCACCAGAGTTGGGGAGTTTTAAGAGGTTTAGAAACCTGGCCATCAATACCCACAACAGTTATGGGGGCAAGGGAAACAGGCCCTTGAAAAGAAGGTAATGTGAAGTTGGTAGCCTCTGTATTGATTAAGAAGGGGACGGACTTACCCTCCACTGTAAAAGTTACCCGAAGCATCTGTGATGGTACTGTAGGCTTCCGAGATGATTGGGCAGCGTTAGTCTTCAGCTGCAAAGCCGAGAAGATCTGGGAAGGAGTCAGTCAGAGAGCCTTGGGTCAGAGTTCCAGGGGCTCTGGGAGTGGCTGCCAGACGAGTTGAACAGTCTGATTTCCAGTGGGGTTCCACACAGATGGGACACAGCTTAGGAGAAATCCCGGGCTGCGGGCATTCCTTGGCCCAGTGGCCAGATTTCCAGCACTTGTAGCAAGCTTCTGGGGGAAGAGGTGCTGGAGGAACCTCTGGCAACTGTGGTTCAGGCGTTTGGAGTTCTTGTGTGCTGGAGATGTGGCTGGGGTTTGTCTCACAGTGGAGGCAAGGAATTGCAACTCAGAAATACATTGCTACTCAGCTGCCTCTACTTTATTATTGTACACCTTGAAGGCGAGGTTAATTAAGTCCTGTTGTGGGGTTTGAGGACTGGAATCTAATTTTTGGAGCTTTTTCTAATGTCGGGAGTGGGTTGGGTAATAAAATGCATGTTGAGAATAAGACAGCCTTCTGGTCCTTCTGGGTCTAGGGCGGTAAAGCATCTAAGGGCTGTTGCCAAATGGGCCATGGCCTGGGCTGGGCTTTTATATTTGATGAAAAAGAGCCTAAACGCTATCTGATTTGGGAGAGGTCAGATAAAGAAAAAAGAGCATTAACCTTATTAACCTTGACTATGCCTTTAGCTCCAGCCACCTTTTTTTTTTTTTTTTTTTTTTTTTTTTTTTGAGACGGAGTCTCGCTCTGCCATCCAGGCTGGAGTGCAATGGTACGATCTTGGCTCACTGCAAGCTCCACCTCCCAGGTTCATGCCATTCTTCTGCCTCCGCCTCCCGAGGAGCTGGGACTACAGGCACCTGCCACCATGCCTGGCTGTTTTTGTATTTTTAGTAGAGACGGAGTTTCACCGTGTTAGTCAGGATGGTCTCGATCTCCCGACCTCGTGATCTGCTCGCCTTGGCCTTCCAAAGTGCTGGGATTACAGGTGTGACCCACTGCGCCCAGCCGGCTCCAGCCACCTTTTTAAGAGTAAATTGCTGGGCAGGTCAGGGAGGGCTAGTTGCGGAACAAAACTATAAGCTGGACCGGGTATGAGGAGGGGAGGTGGTACAAGGATTATAGGGTGGGGGAGTGGAGGCTAAGGAAAAATTGGGACCTGGCTTGGCCTGGGCCAGGAGCAGCCTGGGAAGGAGGGGAGAGGTCAGATGCGTCTGTAGAAAAGGAAGATCAGAAAGACTCAGTGACACTTGGGGTTGGGACTGAGGGGACAGACAGGAGGGAAAGAAGGAAGATTTAGGACAAGTTGCATTGGGAACAGAGACTAGGGAGGGAACGATGTGTAAAAGAATGCCTGGATGTCAGGAACCTCAGACCGTTTGCCCATTTTACAACAAGAATTATCTAGATCTTGTAGGATGGAAAAATTGAAAGTGCCATTCTTTGGCTACTTGGAACTACTGTTGAGTTTGTATTGGGGCCAAGTGGTATTGCAGAAAAAATAAGACGCTTAGATTTTAGGTCAGGCAAGAGTCAAAGAGGTTTTAAGTTCTTAAGAACATAGGCTAAGGGAGAAGAAGGAGAAATGGAGGGTGGAAGGTTGCCCATAATGAAGGAGGCAAGTTTAAAGAGAAGGATAGAGACACAGAGAGAAGGGGTAGGGGGTGCTTTCCCTCCAGGAAAGTGGAGAAGGGGTGGGAGGTGCTTGCCCCCCAGGAAAGTGGAGAAGGGGTAGAGATATGGAGAGAAGGGGTGGGATGAGCAGCCCTGGGCTGCAATGTGGGTGAGCAGCCAAAGCAGGCATCCCCTCAATTGACTTGCCACCAAGGGAATGTGGGTGAATGACCAAGGCAGGCATCCCTGCGGTGATCATACACCAATGAAATGTGGTGAATAATCAGGCAGGCGTCCCCACATGATTAAACAACAAGGGAAGACTGGCGTCCCAAGTCCACGACTGGCGCCGGAGTTTTGGGTCCATGGATAAAAGGCATCTCCTTTGTCTCTACCAGAAAATGAAAGGAACTGAAATTAAGAGAAGGAAGAGATTGAAGTGTGGTGCCAAGACTGAAGGGAGAAAGAGGTTGAGGGATAGTGAGAGAGGTTGGAGAAGAGAGTAAAAAGATGCCTCTTACCTGATTTAAAATTGGTGAGATGTTCCTTGGGCTGGTTACTCCGAGACCAGACATCATAGGTGGATCTTTCTCATGGAGCAAAGAGCAGAAGGACAGGGGATTGATCTCCCAAGGGAGTTCCCCCAATCCGAGTCACAGCACCAAATTTCACTCGCATCTGTGTGAAAAGACCACCAAACAGGCTTTGTGTGAGCAACAAGGCTGTTTATTTCACCTGGGTGCAGGCGGGCTGAGTCTGAAAAAAGAGTCAGCGAAGGGAGATAAGGGTGGGGCCGTTTTATAGGATTTGGGTAGGTAAAAAAAAATTAGTCAAAGGGAGTTGTTATTTGGTGGGCGGGGCTGGAGTCACAGGGTTCTCAGTGGGGGAGCTTTTGAGCCAGGATGAGCCAGGAGAAGGAATTTCACAAGGTAATGTCATCAGTTAAGGCAGGAACAGGCCATTTTCACTTCTTTTGTGATTCTTCAGTTACTTCAGGCCATCTGGATGTATATGTGCAGGTCACAGGGGATATGATGGCTTGGCTTGGGCTCAGAGGCCTGACACTAGTGATGAATTCTTTCAGTTTTTTAAATCTGGGAATATCTTAATTTCTCCACTTTTGAAGGATGTTTAATTCTTGGTTGGCAGTCTTTCTTTCAGAACTTTGACTATGGCATCCTACTGCTTTTTGGCCCCCATGGTTCCTTATAAGAAATCAGCTGTTAATCTAATTGAGACTCCCTTATACATGATTAGTCATTTATCTCTTGCTGTTTTCAAGATCCTGTCTTTGTCTCAGCTTCCAGCAATTTAATTATGATCTGTCTAGGCGTGAATAATTTTTAGCTTATCCTACTTGAAAGAACAAGCTATTTATCCTGTTTTTGTTTTGTTTTTGGCTCCTGGGATGTGTACATTAAAGTTTATGTCAAACTTGGGAAGTTTTCAGCCATTATTTCTTCATATATTCTTTCTGTTCCTTTTTCTCCTCTCCTTCTGAAACCCTCGTTATGTGTATTTTGGGATGCTTGATGGTGTCTCACAGGTCTCTGAGGCTCTGTTCATATTCTTTATTCTTTTTTTCTTTGTTTTCCTCAGACTGGATAGTCTCAATGGACCTATCTTAAAGTTCACCAATTCTGTCTTCTGCCTGATCATATATGTTGTTAAACTACTCTAGTGATTTTTAAATTTCAATTATTGTACTTTTCTTCTTAAAAAATTTCTGACTTTTAAGTTCAGGGGTACATGTGCAGGATGTGCAAATTTGTTACATAGGTACCTGTGTGCCATGATGGTTTGCTGCACAGATCATCCCATTGCCCAAGTATTAAGCTCAGCATTCATTTGCTATTCTTCCTGATCCTCTCCTGCCTCCCATTCTACATCCTCTGACAGGCCCCAGTGTGTGTTATTCCACATCCATGTGTCCATGTTTTCTCATTATTCAGCTCCTACTTAAAAGTGAGAATGGTATTTGGGTTTCTGTTCCTGCATTAGTTTGCTCAGGATAATGGCCTTCAACTCCAACCATGTCCCTGCAAACGACATGATCTCATTCCTTTTTATGTCTGCATAGTTTCCATGGTGTATATGTACCATGTTTTTTTTAATCCAGCCTATCATTGATGGCCATTTAGGTGGATTCCATGTCTTTGCTATTGTGAATAGTGCTGCAGTGAACATACATGTCCATGTATCTTTATAATAGGACAATTTACAGTCCTTTAGATATATACCCAGTAATGAGATTGCTGGGTCAAATGGTATTTCTGGCTCTAGATCCTAGAGGAATTGTCACGCTGTCTTCCACAATGAACTGATTTACACTCCCACCAACAGTGTAAAAATGTTCCTTTTTCTCCACATGTTGCCAGCATCTGTTGCTTTTTGACTTTTTAATAATATCCATTCTGACTGGTGTGAGATGATATCTCACTGTGATTTTGATTTGCATTTCTCTAATGATCAGTGATGTTGAGCTTTTTTTCATATGTTGGTTGGCTGCATGTATGCCTTCTTTTGAAA
Organism: Chlorocebus sabaeus; assembly: GCF_047675955.1. Classification (NCBI taxonomy): domain Eukaryota; kingdom Metazoa; phylum Chordata; class Mammalia; order Primates; family Cercopithecidae; genus Chlorocebus; species Chlorocebus sabaeus. The sequence goes on along the minus strand of NC_132923.1, from coordinate 42,045,108 downwards.
AGTGTTCATGTCCTTTGCCCACTTTTTAATGGGTTTTTTTCTTGTAAATTTGTTTAAATTATTTATAGATGCTGGATATTAGACCTTTGCCAGATAGACAGATTGCAGAATTTTTCTCCTACTCTGTATGTTACCTGTTTATTCTGTTGAGAGTTTCTTTTGCTGTGTGGAAGCTTTTTAGTTTAAACAGATTCCATTTGTCAATTTTTGCTTTTGTTGCAATTGCTTTTGGTGTCTTCATCATGAAATCTTTGTCTGTGCTTATGTCCTGAATGGTATTGCCTAGGTTTTCTTCTAGAGTTTTTATAGTTTTGGGTTTTATATTTAAGTCTTTAGTCTATCCTGCGTGGATTTTTGTATATGAGAGGTATTTTGTCTAAGAGAGGTATCCAATTTCAATTTTCTGCATATAGCCAAGTAATTCTCCCAGCACCATTTATTAAATAGGGACTCCTTTCTCCATTGCTTGTTTTTGTCAGGCTTGTCAAAGGTCAGATGATTGTAGGTGTGCAGTCTTATTTCTGTGTTCTCCATTCTGTTCCATTGGTCTATGCATCTGTTTTTGTACTGGTATCTGCTGCTTTGGTTACTGTAGCCTTGTAGGATAGTTTGAAGTCAGATAACGTGATGCCTCCAGCTTTGTTCTTTTGCTTAGGATTGCCTTGGCTATTTGGGCTCATTTTTGGTTCCATATAAATTTTTTAAATAGTTTTTTCTAATTCTGTGAGTAATGTGAAATGGTAGTTTAATGTGAATAGCATTGAATTTATAAATTGCTTTGGGCAGTGTGCTCATTTTCACGATATTGATTCTTCCTATCCATGGGTATGGAATGTCTTTCCATTTATTTGTGTCATCTCTGATTTCTTTGAGCAGTGATTGAAGCAGTCCTTCACTGCCCTTGTTGGCTGTATTCCTAGGTGTTTTATTCTTTTTGTGGCAATTGTGAATGGGAGTTCATTCATGATTTGACTCTTGGCATATAGGAATGCTAGCAATTTTTGCACATTGATTTTGTATTCTGAGATTTTGCTGAAGTTGCTTATCAGCTTAAGAAGCTTGTGGGCTGAGACAAGGAGTTTTCTAGATATAGGATCATAGCATCTGCAAACAAAGATAGCTAGACTTCCTGTCTTCCTATATGAATACACTTTATTTCTTTCTCTCACTTAATTGCCCTGGCCAGAACTTCCAATACTTTGTTGAATAGGAGTGGTGAGAGAGGGCAAACTTACCTTGTGCTGGTTTTCAAATGGACTGCTTCTGGCTTTTGTCCATTCAGCATGATATTGGCTGTGGGTTTGTCATATATAGCTCATATTATTTTGACGTATGTTCCTTCAATACCTAATATGTTTTTAACATGAAGTGGTGTTGAATTTTATTGAAGGTCTTTTCTGCATCTATTGAGATAATCATGTGGTTTTTGTCGTAGTTCTGTTTATGTAATGAGTTACATTTATTGATTTGTGTATGTTGAACCAGCCTTGCATCCCAGGGATGAAGCCTACTTCATTGTGGCGGATAAGCTTTTTGATGTGCTGTTGGATTCGGTTTGCCAGTATTTTGTTGAGGATTTTTGCATCGATGTTCCTCAAGGATATTGGTTGGAAGTTTTCTTTTTTTGTTGTTGTGTCTCTGCCACATTTTGGTATCAGGATGATGCTGGCCTCAGCATGAGTTAGGGAGGAGTCTCTCCTTTTCAATTTTTTTGAATAGTTTCAGTAGGAATGGTATGAGCTCTTCTTTGTACCTCTGGTAGAATTCAGCTGTGAATCCATCTGGTCCTGGGCTTTCATTTGTTGGTAGGCTATTTATTACTGTTTCAATTTTGGAATTCATTATTGGTCTATTTAGGGGTTCAATTTCTTCCTGGTTCAGTCTTGGGAGGGTGTATGTGTCCAGGAATTTATCCACTTCTTGATTTTCTAGTTTCTGTGCATAGAGGTTTTTATAGTACTGTCTGATGGTTGTTTGTATTTCTTTGAGGTCACTGCTAATATTCCCCTTATCATTTATGATTGTTTTTATTTGAATCTTCTCTCTTTTCTTCTTTATTAGTCTACCTAGTAGTCTATTTTATTAATTTTTTCAAAAAACCAGCTCCTGGATTCATTGATTTTTTTGAAGGGTTTTTTGTCTCCATTTCCTTCAGTACAGCTCTGATATTGGTCATTTCTTGTCTTCTGCTAGCTTTGGGGTTTGTTTGCTCTTTGTTCTCTAACTTTTTAATTGTGATGTTAGGTTGTTAATTTGAGATCTTTCTAGCTTTTTGATGTGGGCATTTAGTGCTATAAATTTCCCTCTTAATGCTGCTTTAGCTGTGTCCCAAAGATGCTGGTACATTGTATCTTTGTTCTCATTAGTTTCAAAAAAAATTTCTGCCTTAATTTCATTATTTACCCAAATGTCCCTCAGGAGCAGGTTGTTCAATTTCCATGTAGTTGTATGGTTTTGAGTGAATTTCTTTTTTTTTTCTTTTCTTTTCTTTTTTTTTTTTTTTTGAGATGGAGTTTCGCTCTTGTTGCCCAGGCTGGCATGCAATGGCGCAATCTTGGCTCACTGCAACATCTGCCTCCCAGGTTCAAGTGTTTTGCCTGCCTCAGCCTCTCCAAGTAACTGGAATTACAGGCATGTGCCACCACACCCAGCTAATTTTGTATTTTTAGTAGAGATGGGGTTTCTCCACGTTGGACAGGCTGGCCTTGAACTCCCAACCTCAGGTGATCCACCCGCATTGGCCTCCCAAAGTGCTGGGATTACAGGCATGAGTCGCCATGCCCAGCCTGTGAATTTCATAATCTTGAGTTCTAATTTGATTGTGCTGTCACCTGAGAGACTGTTTGTTATGATTTCAGTACTTTTGTATTAGCTGAGGAGTGTTTTACTTTTGATTATGTGATCAATTTTAGAGTAAGTGCCATGTGGCAATAAAGAGAACGTATATTCTGTTGGTTTTGGGTGGAGAGTTCTATAGATATCTATCAGGTCCACTTGATCTGGAGCTGAGTTCAGTTCCTGGATATCTTTGTCAATTTTTGCTCCTGATGATCTGTCTAGTATTGTCAGTGGGTTGTTGAATTCTCCCACTATTATTTTGTGAGAGTCTAAGTCTCTTTGAAGATCTCTAAGAACTTTCTTTATGAATCTGGGTGCTTCTGTTGGAGATATATATATACACACCCACACACACACACGTATATATATGTATATGTATATATATATGTGTATATTTATTAGCTCTTCTTGTTGAATTGAACCATTTACCATATGTAATGCCCTTCTTTGTCTTTTTTGATCTTTGTTGTTTTAAAATCTGTTTTATTAGAAACTAGAATTGCAATCCCTACTTTTTTTCTGTTTTCCATTTGCTTGATACATTTTCCTCCATCCCTTTATTTTGAGCCTATATGTGTCTTTGCATGTGATATGGGTCTCTTGAAAATAGCATACCAGTGAATCTTGGTTCTTTATCCTGCTTGGCATTCTGTGTCTTTTAATTAGGACATTTAGTCCACTTATATTTAAGATTAGTATTGTTATGTGTGGCTTTAATCCTGACATCATAATGCTTTGCAGGCTTGTTTATGTAATTGCTTCAGAGTGTCACTGGTCTGTGTACCTCAGTGTGTTTTTGTAGGGGCTGATAACAGTTTTTCCTTTCCATATTCAGTGCTTTCTTCAGGAGCTCTTTTAAGGCAGGTCTGATGGTAACAAATTTGCATTTGCTTGTCTGAAAAATATCTTATTTCTCCTTCACTTATGAAGCTTAGTTTGGCTGCATATGAAATTCTGTGTTGGAAATTCTTTATGTTAAGAATATTGAATATTGCCCCCCAATCTCTTCTGGCTTGTAGGGTTTCTGCTGAGAGGTCCACTGTTAGTCTGATGGTTTTCCCTTTGTAGGTGACCTGGCCCTTCTCTCTGGCTGCCCTTAACATTTTTTATTTCATTTCAACCTTGGAGAATTTGATGATTTTGAGTCTTAGGGATGATCTTCTTGTGGAGAATTTTCCTGGGGTTCTCTGCATTTCCTGAATGTGAATTTTGGCCTGTCTTGCTCAGTTGGGGAAGTTCTCCTGGATGATATCCTGAAGTATGCTTTTCAAGTTGATTTTATTCTCCCTGTCTCTTTCAGGTACCACAGTCAGTTGTAGATTAGGTCTCTTTACATAATCCATACTTCTCGGAGGTTTTCTCCTTTCATTCTTTTTTTTTTTTATCTATTCTTGTCTGCTTGTCTTATTTCAGAAAGATAGTCTTTAAGCTCTGAGATTCTTTCTCCACTTGGTCTGTTCTCTATTAATACTTGTGATTGCATTGTTAAGTTTTTATAGTGTGTTTTTCAACTCCATCAGGTCAGTTATGTTTCTCTATATACTGGATATTTTGGCTCCTGCCACTTCCTACAGGCACAGTCAGGCTGGCAACAGGTCAGCTCCTGCTTTGTTTTATCATGATTCTTAGCTCCTTTGCATTGAGTTACAACATGCTTCTTTAGCTCAGTGAGGTTCATTTTTATCTACACTCTAAAGCCTACTTCTGTGATTTCAGCCATACCAGCCTCAGCCCAGTTCTGATTCCTTGCTGAGGTGCTGCACTCATTTGGAGGAAAAGGGACACTCTGGCTTTTTGAGTTTTCAGTGTTTTGGTGTTGATTCTTTCTCATCTTTGTGGGCTTATCTACTTTTGATCTTTGGAGTTACTGACCTTTGGATGGGGTTTTTGTGGGCCTTTTTGCTTTTGTTGTTTGTTTGTTTGTTTATTTATTTGTTTTTCTTTTAACAGTCTAGCCACTCTTTCATAGGCTGCTGCAGTTTTCTGGGTGTCTGCTCCAGACGCTAGTCACCTTGGTTTTTCCCCTACCTGGAGGTATCACCAGTGAAGCCTGCAAAAAAGCAAAGATGGCAGCCTGCCCCTTCCCCTGGAAGCTCCTCCATCCCAGAGGATAGTGACCTGTTGCCAGCCCAAATGTGCCTGTAGGAAGCGGCTGGAGACCCTGGTCTTTCAGTCAGGAGAAATGGGATCAGGGATCTGCTTAAAGTAGCAGTTTGGTTGCTTTTTGATAGAGCAGATGTGCTGTGTTGGGGATCCCTTCAGTCTCCAGTTGGTTTGGGTTCTGTAATACCCTCAGGCTGGACCCGCTGAGATGCCAAACAGCCAAGGTGTTGGCCTGCCCCACACCCCAGGCGCTTCATCCCAGGGAGAAATTAGAACTCTGTCAGCCATAGAACATGGGCAGGAATGGCCAAGGCCCCTGCTGGGAGGACCAACGCCTTAGGAGAAGTGGATCAGGGTCCTGCTTGAAGAAGCCATGCCTCAACAGAACAGCCATGTTGTGCTGGGAAGCTGCCTCTGCCCCTGTAGACTTGGACTGTCCAAAGCCTGCAGGCTAGAATGACTGAGTCATCCAAATAACCAAGGTAGTGGCCCACCCTTCCTCCCCAGGCACTCCATCCCTGGGAGAGATCAGGGACCTGCTTAAAGAAGCATTCCAGCCAGGTTCTGGCAAAGCAGCTGTGCTGGGGAGACCCCTCCTCATCTGGACTGTCTGTTCTCTCCAAAGCCCACAGTTTGGAGTGCCCAAGTAGACCAAACAGCAAAGATGGCACCCGCCCCTCCCCCTAGGGGTCCAATCTTGTATCAGGCAGGCTCCACCCTGTTGCTGGTGGCTTGCTGGAATTCCAAGCCAGCGGGTTTTCTCTTGTGAGGTTCCATGAAAGTGGGGCCCACAGACTGATGCTGCTCAGCCCCCTAGATTCAGCCCGCTTCCTTGGGGTATGCACAGACCTCCTGATTTGCCTCAGCTGCATACACCTTTATTAGAGATCCTGAGGTCAGAATATGCAAAGCTCCTGGGTCTCTGTGTATGCCTGAGCAGGTGCTCTGCCAAGACTCCATACAGCTCTGTGTGTTGAACCTAAGGCTTTGATGGTGTGGGCTTGCAAAAGGATCCCCTAATCTGCGGGTTGCAAAGATCTGTGGGAAAAACATGGTTTCCCAGGGTTTCACATTCACTCACCACTTCCCTTGGCTGGAGATGGGGGCTCCCTTGACTCTGTATCACTCTTAGGTGGGCTGTCACCCTGCTCTACTTTTCTTTATTCTCCGTGGGTTGAGTTGTTTCCCTGATCAGTCCCAATGCGAGCACCTGGATATTTCAGTTAAAGGTGCTGTATTCACTCATCCCTTTCGTTCCTCTCTGTGAATGCCATAGACTGCAGCTGCCTCTCATCAGCCATCTTGGCCCCTTTATTGTACTTTTCAACTCCAGAATTTCTATTTGTTTTCTTAAAAATAATTTTAATCTCTTTATCTGGTGAGACATTCTTCTCATACTTTCCTTTAGTTTAGACATAGTTTTCTTTAGTTCTTTGAACATATTTAAAATAGCTGACGTTGTCTAGTAGTACAGGATCTGGCTTTCCAGGGATAGTTTTTATTGGCTGCTTTTTCCCCCTAAGCATACGCCATATATTCTTGTTTCTTTGCATGTTTCATAATTTTTACAGACATTTCTAAAAACTAGACTTTTAAAAATATAATGTGGCAACTCTGGAAATCAGATTCCCATCCCCAGGGTTTGTTGTTGCTGGTTTGTTTCTGAACTAATTCTGTAAAATTTGCATTCTTTTTCATATGTGGTTATTGATGTCTCTGCTCAGTTATCTTAGTGGTCAGGTAATGATTACACAGAAATTTATCAAATGCCTAGGACCAATAGGTGTCACAGTGTTTGGTCAGGAGGTCTGTGTGAATATTTGAGATACAGCTTCAAAATTCAGCCAGACAGTTTCCAACTCCACCCTAGCCTTCACTTCCTGCTTGGGCAGAACCTCAATATCAATCAGAAGTGAGAGTGTAGGCCTTCTTAGTTCTTTCCTGAGCGTGAGCACAGGCCTGGGCATGCAGGTAATCTTCTAGATTACCAGGAATATATCAAAGCTTTCCAAAGCTCCCTATGGACATTTCACTTCCCTGATTTTCTTTTTAAGATTTTTGATTATCTTGTTGTTTGGCCCATCTGCTATCTACCACTTTGGGCAGCTGTATTGTTTTCAACCAATGCTTCTAGGAAACGACTCTCCACGGTAGGTAGGTACTTTCCAAGTTGGTTCAAATAAAGACATCCTTGCAAGTGGAGCCTCCCAGGAACCACCAGACAGATAAAATAATGACAATTCTCTAGGAATGGGGCTTTGAAGCAGATCTAATCCCACTTAACCCCCTCCAGTGTCTTCTGGATGCTGATTTTCACTGTACTTGGGGGCTGTTGGTTTTCGAGGCTATTGTTGAGTTGTGGAGGGGAAAATGGGGATAGAGGAAGTTAAAATGTCACAAATATTGCTACCCTTACTGAGACTGAGCCATTTTTCCTTGAATAAACTTTCCTTGTATTGCCGCAAGCCTTTGCTTAATTTCCAATGTTCTGAAAAAGTTGACTCTGACAATTTTTGTCAGTGTTCTCACTGCTTGTATAGAGGTGATTTTCCACAATCCTCACTTATCCTTTTCACTGGTATCCCTCCACAGATTCTTTCAATGGCATTTATCTTTTCCTTGACATCAACTCTTATTTTTCCAAATATTGAAAAATTGAAAGCCCCAAATAGTTTATATATGCTGTGTTTTCAAGAAGTGAGTTTTCTGAGGTAAATGTTTATTCTTATAAAAACCACCAGTAAAACAAGGCCATTAATGGATGTACAAACAGACAAGCCACAGAAAAAGATAAATTGTTTGTGACTGTCTTCAACTTTCATCATTTGTTAATGTCTTTTTTCTTGTGTGTCTTAGTGCAGACCTGGTGAACCTGAAAATTCCTAGTTAGATTTTGACTGTATGGGTTAGCTCCTCATCTCCCTGGGCCTGAGCAATCCCAGAAGAGAAAGAGACTGAGGTAGAGCTGGTCTTCAGCAGCCCCTTCGCTGTTGGCCGTCAGTGCTGTAATAATCGGCTTGAGCTGCCATCACAGATTGCCATAGACAGGGTGGCTTAAACGACAGAAATTTATTTTCTCACAGTTCTGGAATTCTGAGATCAACTTGCTGGCAGACTTGGTTTCTCCTGAGGCTCCTCTCTTTGGTTTGTTGGTGGCTTCTTTCTTCCTGTTTCCTCACAAAACCTTTTTCTGTGTGTGCATGCTCCTGGTGTCTCTTCCTCTTCTTATAAGGACAACAGTTCTATTGGATTATAGCCCCACCCTTATGAACTCATGTAAGTTGTTTTTTTTTTTTTTTGAGACAGTGTCTCGCTCTGTTGCCAGGCTGGAGTGAAGTGGCACGTTCTCGGCTCACTGCAACCTTCTCCTCCCTGGTTCAAGTGATTCTCCTGCCTCAACCTCCCTAGTAGCTGGGACTACAGGCGCACGCCACCACGCCCAGCTAACTTTTGTATTTTCAGTAGAGACAGGGTTTCACGATGTTGGCCTCAATCTTTTGACCTCGTGATCCACCCACCTCAGTCCCCGAAAGTGCTGGGATTACAGGCGTGAGCTACCACGCCCGGCCTGAACTCATGTAACGTTAATTACCTCCTTAAAGGCCCAACTTCCAAATACAGTCACTTTGGGGGTTAGAGCTTCGACATATGAATTTGTGGGGAGGGACACAATTTAATTCATAAGAAATGTCTAACACATAGCGAGTAAGTTCTCCATAAACACTCATTGGTCATATGCATCCTCTTTGGCTCCTTGACCTTTACATTTCTGCACCATCCTTTTTTCTTTTTTTTCTTTTTTCTTTTTTTTTTTTTTTGAGATAGAGCCTTGCTCTATCACCCAGGCAGGCATGCAATGGTGTGATATCCACTCACTGCATCCTCTGCCTCCTGGGTTCAAGCGATTCTCCTGCTTCAGCCTCTTGAGTAGCTGGAATTACAGGTGCCCGCCACCATGCCCAGCTAATTTTTGTATTTTTTTGTAGTAGACGGGGTTTCACCATGTTGATCACACTGGTCTCGAACTCCCGACCTCAGGTGATCCACCCACCTCAGCCTCCCAGCGTGCTGGGATTACAGGCGTGAGCCATCACACCCAGCCCATTTCTGCACCATCCTTATCCCGCTACAAGCACCTCCCAAACTAGGCACTATGGCTTCTGGTCTGCTGTGAGAGCAGCATTATGTAGAGTTGCCAGACTAGGAATCCTGACACCAGAGTTCAAATTCCCCGTCTGGTGTCAAATTGCTGTATTGCCTTGGGCAAATCAGTTAATCCACCAATTTTCTCTAGTTTTTGCATTTTTGAGTGGTTTGGCCCAATTATCTCACTGCTCTCTATTCCCTAGGCTCTTGATTTGTCACCAACCCCTACTACTAAAACATCCTTGCTTCATCCTCTGTGTAGCATATCTAGGGGTCAACTAGCAAAATATATCCTGATAATGCACTGACTAAATAGCTCTCCAGAGTAGTCTTCGTCTCTGCTCAGACATATTTCTGGAAATACTGTCCCTGTTGCTGCTGCTCAGGTAAGAGTTGCATTAGCATTGCTGGGTAGTTAAGCTCAGGAAGGGAACATGCAATGAGAGAAAGGGCTGGTACGGGAGGTAAGTAGGGGTAGAGTAGAAGCTGGGAACTCATTCAAGTATATTTGCTCAATCAACTTTTGCTAGGAATCTACTTGTTCCAAGCATTGTGCAAAGTGATGAACCAGAGCTCACATCAGGGGCATCTCTGACCATAGGATTTGTACTTGGCATGAACTATAGTTGTAGAAAATGAAAAATGACCTGAGTTCAAGTTTCGAATTTGTTGTTTATTTCTCCGGGACAACAGGCAAGCCACTTATCTTTTCAAAGTTTTGGTTATTCCGTTTTAAAAAGAAGGGATGGATCAAGTGTTTTTATGGTCAATTCTACCACTTTGGCTCTCACCTCCTAGAATTCTGTTTCATTGGGAGTTGGGTGTGAATCCTGCCCAAAGAAAAATCTGTATTTTTGAGCTTGTTTTCTGCATAAGGCTGCTCTGCAAAGAAGATGGAAGGAGAGAAGTGAACAAGTGGCAAACATTTGGAGGGGGTGGAATTAACCCCACAGTTCACTCAGAAAACTTGGAAAGGAACCCTTAAGGGAACCAAGCTCATTTTAGCAGTGTAGACCAAGAAGCGTCCACTGTGGGTTATTAACCCTAAGGAGATTAGCCAGGTGTTAATAGTAAATGTAGACTTAAGGGACAAAACTATCATTTGCCCAGTGAAATAGACGCTTTAGTCACATGTTTATGTGTTTTGGTGCAAGGACCATGTTTTGTTAACTTCTCTGTTCCTCATACCTAGCAACACAGAGTAGAAACTAAATGGACATGTAGAAACTCAGTGGACATAATAGTCCTTGTTCTCCAAATGAAATTTTCTTCATGTCACCTGCTTGAAAAGAGAGACAAAACCAAAACCAAATTTTAATACTGACAGTGTTCCCTAAATTGTTGAAGAACTAGATTTCATTATCTTCAACAAATTCAATAGAAGTTGTCCATACCTTTGGAATTAGCAATTTAAGCCTTTGCCTCTCCAGGGCCCAGTGGTACCTCTATGTTCAGGCTAACTGGGTCTCAGTGTCAGCCTTCAAGGGCAGCTTGGATGATACAGGAAAGGTGGTAAATCATAGTGGGTAAGGCTTGGGCTTCAGGCCAGAGCTAGATTTGAGTTCTGACTCTGCCACTCACAACCTTGTAACTTTGGCAAGGTGCTAACCTCTCTAAGTCCAGTTTCCAAGTCTATGAAATGAGGATGATACTATTACCTACCTTATAGAGTCATTGTGAAGAATACTTTTCAAAATGCATTAAACTATACAGTGACTGGCATAAAATTTAAAGGCACAGAAAACGTGAGCTTTTTGAAGAACTGACAGTTTGAAGAACTCATAGTCATGGGGAGGAAGGAGAGGTTTCTATTTCTTTTATTTTTTTCAGGATCCATATAGCATAGCTATATTATTATTATTGTGATTATTGTACTCTAAACCTATATATTAACTTTATCAGGAGACTAGGACACGTCTGAATCATAGCATGGGTACTTGCTCAACCTGAGATGTCATTAATTGGTTTTCCAGATGTCCTTTCAGAAAAGTCCCATAAACCACTGTCCTGGACTCACAAAGTTTAGAAGAAATCAAGTTAAAAAAAAATGCAGGCCAAGAGATGCAGCAAAAATAAAACAAAATTGAAAGTCATCTCATACATTTGTGTTTATAAATAGATATTCTCTATGAAATAATACTTAAAATCTTTGAGGATATACATGTAACTGCTTCAAAGCCATGACAAGAAATAACACATACACAAATCCTCAATACTGATATAAATATTTTTAAAGTCTTTCCAAACCGATGAATCTAAACACTACACTTCCTTCTATTTTTCCCACCCTCCCTCCTTCAAATGAACTCTCTTGTTTTCTTTAGGTCCCAAAGGCACCTGAATTCATACACTGGTCATCAGAGACTAAAGTTTCAAGAGCTCTTCCTCCCAAGTACTTAGAAATATTTGAAATAATTGCACCCAGATAGACTGTCTGGAAGTTAGCTTTCCCTCGAGTAATTGGAAACAGTGAGTAGTTGGTATTTTAGAGTTTTTTGAAAGAGACCTTAATCAGGGCAACTGTTGTATTCTTGGAGAAGGAAAACATGAGCTGTGTGGTAGATAAATATTTTGGCCACAGTTGTATCTAAAATAGGAAGATGACACTCCCAGGACTTGATGAAGCTTCATTGGATCAAATATGCAGCCCATGATCTCACTTTTTTCTTGAGGATTTGGCGTTGAGAAGTGGCTGGATATCCATATTTGTTGAGATGCTAAAGATTGAAGTCACAATGATGAGAATGAATTAGGCATCTGGGGATAATGAGGCATCCCAGCTGCTCTGTGATACTTACAGGGATTTTTGAGAGACCAGAGAGCTTCTCTGAAGTTTATATACCTGTTCAACTTCCTGTGTGTATTTCTTGAAGATCATTTATGCTCCAGATACAAGATTCTCTCTTATTTTTCTGGAACTCTTGATCTCACCCTCCTTGTAACAGTTAGTGCTCTTGCAAGCATGACTCTAAAGTTTTCCTGAGGCTGGAGGATAAAAGCAAAACAGAATAAAGTTAGAGGCCTGAACAAATGAAATGGTCCTTCTATTTTCTTTCTCTGTGTTAGCATAAAAATTCCCTGTGTGTCTCTTTCAAATATGTGACTTTTTTAAAAAGCTTCCAAATCCAGACAATAAATTTTGGTTCTCTATACTTGGACCAAATGCCTAATAGAATGGGTAACTTGAGGGCATAATCACCACAGTGGAATACATTATAACAATTAGAATTAACAGCCTGCTACCAATGCAACAATACCAGTGACCCTCATAAGCAGAATGATGAGTGAAAGAAGCCAGACACAAAGGGTGCACACTATGTGATTTATTTTATGTGAAATACAGAAACAGGAAAACTAACTGGGATAGGGATTGTCCTTTGTGGGAAGAGGTGTCAGTGTGTCTTCTGGGGTGTTTGTGACATTGTTTTTTGTGCTGAGTGCTGGTTACACAGCTGTGTTGTTTGCAAAAATTCCTTAGATTGTACACTAATCATATATATCCTTTCTGTATGTTTCACTTCATTAAAAAAACTTTTTACAAAATGATTTACGAAAGCAAGTGACCCACAAGTCATTGGCCAAAACCTTTTCTGATTTCAGTCTGATATCCCTCACTTATCTTTTCGCCCTTTCTGTATTTTATAATTTACCTTGGAAGAAAATCCTTTAAGACTTTTCAAAATTTTCCATGATGGCATCCCTAGTAAACATAATGATTTTGGGCGGCCTAACGATTTCCAGATTTCTCTAAGAGGGATTTTGTACACTGTTGTCTAACATGTTGTTATGAACTTCTCAGGGTGTTCTTGTTGGGGTCATATGAGCTGTCAGCTAAACTATTCCTTTTGTTTGCAAAGATTTCAGGAAAATACATGTTCTTTTATGGCAAGATCACAGTGGTGATTATGAGCTGGCATGGGTCTGTGTATTTTATTGAGTGATTTCTTACAGTCACCTGATGATAGAGGGCAACTGGAATAACTCAGATGCAAGGATGATGGAACACAGCCTACAAAAAGACATTTTTTTTTTCTGAGCATTACTAATGTTTTTGATTTATTCATTAATAAAAAGTGCACAGTATAAGCCTTTTATCCCCATCCAAGTACTCAGTAAAAGATTAACAATAAACCCTGGATGGCACAGACATGATTTGTTTGGCATGATTTAAACATGAAAACAGCAATTAACACTTAATATACCACATGACTACTTTTGCTTTTAACAAGGTAATCATCATACATGGTAACAAATACGTATGATTTTTCATTTAGAAATATAAGAAAACCACACTTAATATTGCAACAACAAAAATTTAACCCATTACCTATAAACTCTCTTCAGTTTTCCTCCTCCAAGTTGCTGTTTTGTGTCTTAAACTGAGCTGGTCATACTTGAGCACGTATTTATTTAGAGTGATAGACTCATTTAGAGTGACAGACTTCCAAGGTTCCCTTGAAAAGTTAAGATATTGTTAATTATATAAACACTATCACATCACATACCACAAAGACACTAAAAGTACCCATAAAATAGCTATATCCAGAATTATTTTGGAAAGTCGAAAGCTGTAAAATATGACTTACTGACTATGCAATAGCGTTTGGATAGATAACAAGAACTTTTAAGCTGAGAAATGCTAGCAGTTTTCAAAGTGTTCTATTTGTTTTTTATTTTTATATTGATCGGTTGATATCAGAGTTTTCCCAGATATTATTAACAAGCAAGAAAGGAAAGCAGTTATATTAATTAATTCACCTTTATATTTAATAGAAGAACCAAAATTTGGTTTTAACAAAGCTGTTTTATGTCAGTAAAGATGTGGAAATCTGCAGGTACTTTAAGCTCATCAGAAGGATTATCTTAAGGTAATTTTTAAATGCTTGGGTCCTGAAAATAAATGTCAAATTAGTGAGATCATAGCTCACTGCAGCCTTGAACTCTTGGGCTCAAGCAATCCTCCTGCCTCAATCTCCTGAGCAACTAAGACTACAAGCATGTGCCACTACACTGGGATCATTATTTTTTAATTTAATTTTATTTTGTAGAGATGGGGTCTCACTATCTTGCTAAGCTGGTCTCGAACTCCTGGCCTCAAGTGATTCTCCCGCATAAGCTTCCCAAAATGCTGGGATAACAGGCTTGAGTCACTGTGCCAGGCCCTGAATATTATTTTTTAAACACTGCGTTTATAAGTTGTCACTGATTATTTAAAATAATAAAAAGTAACAAAGAGGCTCAGCGCGGTGACTCATGCCTGTAATCCCAGCACCTTGGGAGGCCGAGGTGGACGGATCATCTGAGGGGTCAGGAGTTCGCGATTAGCCTGGCCAACCTGGTGAACTCTGTCTCTACTGAAAATACAAAAACTAGCTGGGTGTGGTGGCTGGCACCTGTAATCCCAGCGATCCTCAGGAGGCTGAGGTAGGATAATTGCTTGAACCTGGAAGGCGGAGGTTGCAGTGAGCTGAGATCACACCACCGCACTCCAGCCTGGGTGACAGAGCGAGAGATTTCCATCTCAAAAAAAAAAAAAAAAAAAAAAAAAAAAAGTGACAAAGAATAATAAAATAGGTAGGAACTATTCCTGAACAGAAGGCCCTTCAGTTTCAAATGAGTTGACTTTTCAAGGCATCTAGTTAATTAGTTTTCCCCAGCAAAAGAATCACTTTAGTCTCTCAAGCAAGCTTGAACCTGACACCACTGCTTTCATCCCATGCAGGATGGTCACTGCAGTTTCTGGAACTCTCAGTCCCCCATCAGTGATGGTCTGTTACAAAGATCTTTCTCTTCTCCTAGGAAACACAAAGATCCTCCTTCCTGGTTCGGGCTGAGGTTCTTGAGAGCGTAACTGTTACAAGGAAGCGGAGACTTAAAGTGCCCAAATGTGATTTTTCTGCCAGAACAAACTATCGTAGTCAAACCTCCCTTTTTTCAGAAACAGATGAAATAATCTGAGGAAGGTGCATGGCCTGCATGAGTGGGAAGAGTGGTGAGGTTTAGGGGCCTCAAGCCCACGTCTCAGCCAGTCCACAGCTCTCCAGCACAGCAGAGCGATGGAGACAGGGAGAAGTTCTCCTATAGTTAGACCCTTGGCTTTGACAAGGCTACAGTCCCTCTCCCTGGATCCTGACCCAGAGATCTTCTTAGTACTCTGAATTTCCTTGTATTTAAAGCAGACATAAAGAGTTCCACCCTGTAGGACCAGGACTTTTGGGTCAAAAGCTAAACACCCTGCTAAGCCTATTAATTTATGTGTGATTTCACATACCCAGCACCTTGCTTAGATCTGGTCCTTCACAAAGACCTGAAATTCACTGAGTATTGAAAGTACTTCACAGTTCATCTATGTCTGTCACCTTGAGTATGAAACAGATTTCACGCAAAATATTAATAAAAGAGTTTCTCAGTAAGTCTGCCTCTCCAATAGAGATTGCCAAACACTGGGGCTGTCTCAGTCAGCCAGAGCCAAGGGGTGACCCTACACTAAACACCATATCTCAGGCACTTCTGCTGAAAGGTCCACCTTTCAGCATCTCTGCTACACGGATCCTCTTTTCCACCCTCCCTCTCTCCCCAGGGCCCTTCTCCAGCCACAAGAAATGACCTGGGATGTGCTGTTGACCTAGGGTGATATATAGGCCATCCAGTAACTTATGACATGACCTAGTTCAAAATGATAAACTTGTCTAGGAATGCAACTAAAAATATCAAGAGGATAAAATTACTAGGAACCAACTCAAAAGAGGGGACATTCAGAAGCAGATAAAGCTGGGACCATGCCAGGTCCATGTTCCTGGCATCAAAAGTTACAGGGAAGTAAAACCCTAAGCAAGCATCAGCGAAGAGGCACAAATAAGACTGAGCAGAGGGAACGAACATGGCAAAAGGTAGAAGGGCAGAAAAAGAATAGCTGAGAATGTTTTCTGAATTTTAGTTTCTTTTCCTGGGTTTCTGTGCACTCCTCATAATAAGCCTCCATACTTTTTGAGTCACTGTGATCTGTTTGTTGCACCCAAAAGAGCAAAACCAGAACAGTTAGACGCATGCGGTCTTCCCTTGCTTCCACAGAGGGATTCAAGCCCGTGGGGGGAGAATCTCAGACGACTGGAGTTGTGGATGGTCCATGCTAACGGGGTTCCTTAACAGATCAATAATGCTACAAACATAGCAGGCCTCAGGTCTCTAAACTACCGGACTGAAGTAATGACTCACTCTCCTCATTTCCAACTCTGGCCCACAGTTTGTAGAAGAGGGCTTCCCTTTCTTGCTGTGGGCTGTCGAGGTCATTGACACCTGGCAGCGATCTTATTTCTCCCTGACGCTGTTTTTCTCCCTGGCATTTGTAAGAATGGAGTAGAGGGGAATTCCTCAAGAAGGCATTTTAGATTTCTGGATAGTAGGAGAAGGAAACTAGAAAAGCCTCAACACCCCTACAAATTATTCTTTGATTTTTGCATAGCTAGCCATTGGGCATTTAACAACAATAACAACAACAAAGGGCTTACACAGCAGCTATGACTTTAGGAGAGTTCACCTCACCTGGTACTGGCCGATAGACTGGCTACCAGGGCTGAGTGTAAATTCTGTTGCTGTATGGGAGGAGACAGAGGTGCCCGATCCAGGCTTGATGGAGGGCAGCACTGTTGTGGCCAGAACCACCACCGGAACGTCTCCCAGTGCTCTTTCCATCTATCTTCAAAGCAGGATTTCACTGCACAATTGAATGCTTTTCACTCTGTTGCCCAGGCTGGAATGCAGTGATGCTATCTTGGTTCACTGCAATCTCTGGCTCCCAGGCTAAAACAATTTTCCTGTCTCAGCCTCCCGAGTAGCTGGGACTTCAGGCATGTGCCACCAAGCCTGGCTAAGTTTTGAATTTTTTGTAGAGATGGGTTTCGCCATGTTGACCAGGCTGGTCTTCAACCCCTGGGCTCAAGCAATTCGCCTGCCTTGGTCTCCCCAAGTGCTGGGATTATAGGCGTGAGCCACCCGCACCCGGTCTGAACAATTTATGGTGGTTGTTTTTTAATGAGTTCACGGAAAGTTGCTTTCTTCTGTTCGTCAATCTTAAAAAGAGTTCTCCTCTTACTGGAACCCTGTGCTGTGAGATGAATTTGAAAGGAGCAGACTCATGTGACTAGCTCTGCTTCTTTCATTGTTTTCCACCTTGAAAAGCATGTGAAGCTGCTTAGTGAGGAAATAATATTTTCTTAATATGTCATAGCTCATGCCTTTCCATCTTTTAATGGAAAATCTGACCATCAGGGCCTCACTGCTCAGTGCTTTCCACCTGCAAAAGCAATTGGAATCTAGGTTGTAGGCTGAAGAAATAAGCAGTATGTCCCCTTCGGAGAGTGTGGGAGCCCATCCATCTTTGAGAGGCCAGAGCAGCCAGCTCACTGGGAACAGTCCAGAAATTCCAACCTCCCAGGGCACTGCAATGCCATTGTAATTTAGGGTGCTCTGACTCACCTCTTTCACCTTCAGTTCTGAGAGGCTCGGGAGCCTAGTTGCCATCATGGTGTCAGCACAATGGCTTGGGCTTAAAAAGACTTAAAAGGAGAAAAGAGGTCACAGCTCTCCCTGCCAAGTATAAAACAGAGGCCCATTTGTGCAGCCCCTCTTTGGTCGTCCTGCCTCTGTTCTGAATAATTGGCTTCATGAAAAGAGTGGGCAGGAGCCCCAGATTGTAGCTCCCATCCACCCCGCCCCCAGCCCCACGTCTCATAGCTCTTCTTTCATCTCGGCAAAAATTACCATCCGAGAAAGGTCTCCAATTTACCTCCTTTAGAATAAAACCCCCTTCAGGAAAAACGACCCAAATACTCTTCAGAAACAAGAGCTCTGATTGGCTTGGTAGCATTTCCTCCCTGATGGGAAGGGGCAGTCCTGGGCCTGTCCGTCCCTCAGATGAATGAATACTGTCGCTAAGCAACCATCTCTAACCCCAGTCTAGAGCTAGCAAGAAGAGAAAGAATGAGGCCACTTATTTCCCAGTCTCCACTCATTACTGGCTCATGGCTTTGTCTGGAAAGACTATGAGAACACAAAAGTGTCCTCAGGCTAACACTGACGGTAATGATATATTTCAAGAAAGAGTGGCAGAGAGCAACAGTGACCTTAAAGCAGGTTGAAGTCATTTCCTACAGTTCTAGTGAGTTGCCCAAGGCAGCAGATTGGTAGCAGGGACCCAGTATATACAGTGGAGTTGTATATATGCTCTTTCATTTGAGTCTCACAAGCACCCTGGGAAGTGTCAGCTGTTTTACGTTTGGGAGACTGAAGTTTGAAGACAGGTGAAGTGACTGGGCCAAGATCACACAGAAAATGAGCAGCTGAGTCAGGCCTGGGTTCTGGGTCTGTTTAATTTAAAGCACTTGCCCTTTCCTCCACACGCACTGCAGCCTCCAGACTTCTGGGAAGGAAGTCAGGGAGCCAGACAGGCAGGTGCTGGTGTTTATTAACAACTAAATATTTGCCAATTTAAAAATCCGATTGAGTTGCTCACCAGCTGATCATGATTGGATTTCTTTCTGGCCACATCAGTTGACTAAATGTTTATCCACACTCGATGTTATGCTCATCGAGTATTTCGGGAACATGCCGAGGCTTCCTGGATTCAGGAAAGGGGATGGAGTCAAGTCTTCATGGTGGACACCGCTGTGTCTGCAGTGCAGCCAATGTATGGCGGGATGAGGAATGAATTGTGTTCTTTTACTTGCCCCTCAGGATGCCACTCTTCGCCCACTAGGCGACGGTAGTCCATATGCACCTTAGCTCAAATTTACTTCCCTCTTTTCCTGCCTGGAAAACTCTTCTCATCCTCTAAGATGCTTCATAAGTCTTCCCAGCAGCTGATTGCTCCTCCTTCTCTAGGGCACTTCGCCTGGCAGGTGAGCCCTGCACTGCACCACCTGAATCCTCCTTCATTGCAGAACTTGTTGCCCCCGTTGCTAGAAGTGTGGTTGGTCTTTGGCTGTCAGCTCCTCAAGGATGCCCCCAGCTGCCCACGTCAGGCCCCTGTCTGGTGACCCACATCTGGTGATGAATCAGTGTAGCATGCGAAGGCTCTCTGTGTCTAACCCAGCACAATTCTGAAGGGACGGAGCTCCTGTGGGGTTGCCTTCATCAAGCCTGTATCACAGCTTAACATTTCTACCCACCCTGCTTCTTCCTTCTTCCTTCCACAGATGTTGACCCCAAGGGCAGGCTGGATGCCCAACTCTGTCTCAGAGACAGTTTTCTGGGGAGCCCAGTGTGCTACATTCTCCTGCAGACCTTCTCTGTACACAACCGTCTGGCCCATTAGATTGTGAGCAACTTAGTGCAGGGGTCCGGTCCGTGGCCTGTTAGGAACTGGGACACACAGCAGGCAGTGAGTGGCGGGCAAGACAGCAAGCATTACCACCTGAGCTCCGCCTCCTGTCAAATCAACAGCGACAGTAGATTCTCACAGGAGCAAACCCTACTGTGAACTGCGCATGCGGGGGATCTGGGTTGCCCGCTCCTTGTGAGAATCTAACTCACGCGTAATGATCTGAGGTGGAACAGTTTTCATCCCAAAACATCCCCCCATCCCACCTTGCTATCCGTGAAAAAATTTGGAAAATTATCTTTCACAAAACCCGTCCCTGGTGCCAAAAAGGTTGGGGACCACTGCCTTAGAGGCAAAAGCTGTGCCTTATTTATTTCCAGACCTACAGTGCCTAACCCAGCCTGGCCAGCAGGTGCTCGGTAGATGTCTGTTGAATGAATAAATGTAGTCACTTAAAATGATGAGAGAGACTGAAAGGCTGATACTTGTGGATGGACATCTCAGTTAGAGTCTTTTCTCTACTTTAAAAATACTGCCTTCCCAGAAGAGTATGCAAGCAACTCTATTATCTAAACTGGGAGGGGGCGTGGACTCGTTCCTCCTTTCCCAAACTCTGTCCTGCTGGACTAAAAACTGGGCTTGGGGTGGGGTCCTTCAGGATTATTGAAATACAGTGAGGAGCCAGGTCCAGGAGCTGTGTCTGCAGTGCAGTCAATGTATGGCCAGAGGCTGGTGATTGCCGCAGAGCAGCCCTGTGCTCTGAAGCTCCTTCCGTGGGTAGATGGTTTTCTCCCAGTTTATTTCCGTTTTATTTTAACCTAACATTTAGAAGATTCTCTGTTTCAGGTGAGATAAACGTGTTGCTCACACCTGTACAGATGCCCTGTCCAAATGAGCCCCAGGAGCCACCTGATGGTGGGAGTCATAGTGGCAGCCCAGATGGAAGCGTTTCATGTATAACAGAGACAACGAGACAGCTACAAGTCAAGGCATTTGGGAAAAACAGTGATTCCTTTTATGACTCTTCCCTGAATGCAATTCAGAGGCATAGGGTTCCTCTCTCCGAGGAAAGGATGGATTTATCCCCGACAGAGAAAGAAGGAATATGCAGTCCTCCAAGGGGGGAAACTCTGGTAAGCGCTACAGGAGGGACCTCGGTGAACACTTTGAAGTTCCCAGGTCATAACCTCGAATGCTCTCAGGACTATTATGTCAGTGACTTCAAGATTATTGGCCCAGGTCTGCTTCTTTTTTCTTTCTTTGAGACAGACTCTTGCTGTGTCGCCCAGGCTGGAGTGCAGTGGTGCAATCTCGGCTCACTGCAACCTCTGGCTTCTGGGTTCAAGCGATTATCCTGCCCCAGCCTCCGAGTAGCTGGGATTACTGGTGAGTGCCACCTCGCCTGGCTAATGTTTTACATTTTGGGTAGAGATGGGGTTTCACCATGTTGGCCAGGCTGGTCTCAAACTCCTGATCTCAAGTGATCCACCCGCTTCTGCCTCCCAAAGTGCTGGGATTACAAGGTGTGAACCTCCGCCCCTATGTCTGCTTCTGAAGGAGCCTGGGTATAGCCACCAGCAGCTACAGAGGCTCCTTGCCGGACCTCCTTGTGTCTTGGAACAAACTTGGCCCAAAGGAAAAACGGACAAAAGAGGGTCCTCTCCCCTTACAGAGGATCTACCTCCTCTCCTGACTTGGGCAGGCACATTCCTCCTGTTATCTCAAACTCAAAGTGGCTCCCTCTGATGTGACACTGGAGGCTCTCCTGATTTACTGCCATGCGGCTGTGTTTGTGCAAGAATCCACATATAAACAAGAGTTGCCGGCATGTTGCACAAGCAGAGTCCTAAAGTCATCAACTCGTGTCTTTATTTGCAGTCTCCCACCATGCCTTCATGTTCCTTAATGTCGTGTTTACTGTTGGTGATCTCTCCCTGCTGTTGGATGAGAACTCCAAGCAGGCCCCAAGATGTTTTGCTTACTCTTAGGTAAGGGACAATTCCAGGGCTTTTTAAAGCAGCAAATACTGACTTAATTCAGCAATTAGAAAGTCCAGCCTAAGAGAGCAATCAAAACTCGGATCCCGATAAGATGTCAAACCCTGCAGAGGGCCTGCAGAGGGCTGGGAGCTGACTGTGGAGGACTGGGTGGTGGTCTGATTGGCTTCTCCCAAGTGGGGCTGGCCTGTGGGGAGGGAAGAGGGGAAAAGTCTCACTTCAACGGGGATTGTCATTAGCTGGCCTCACCTTTTACTGCCTCTGGTCCTCCATCTCTTGGGGCACTTTCATGAGCAATTCTCAGGTTCCCCACCAGGGGAACAGAACTGCCCTCAGCAGTGCTGTTGGACCCAAGTCAGGGCATCTCTGTTTTGAGGGGTTGCTAGCATTCCTTCTTTAGTCCCAAGCATTTACGTCCAACTTCTTGCTGTGGGGATCTCTCAGCCACTGCAGGAGGCCCTTAGGACAACTTCTATAATGACCCAGGCCAGGGTATCTTTCCTTATAGTCCATCGTTACAACACTGCACAGCCCTCACCCCAACAAACCAGGGGAGCTGGCCGACCCAAAACAGCAATCTGCTGACCCAGCTTCCAAAGCGGGAGGTCGGTCTGGCTGTTATCCTGTGGGATCCCAGGTGGGAGCCAGGCTTTTCTCCCCAATTATAGGGGTCATATATGAAGCTCTTTGGGGGTCAAGGAAGCAGGCAATCTTCCGTGCCTCAGGAAATAGAGGGGATGGGCCCATAGCACAGCATTCTCCAGATAAATCCTCTTCATAGACTCCTCTCTCCTTGCCACCTTCTTGGCCCTTTTTTTTTTTTTTTTTTTTTGAGACAGAGTCTCACTTCATCACACAGGCTGGAATGCAGTGGTGTGAGCTCAGCTCACTGCGACCTCTGCTTCCTGGGTTCAAGTGATTCTTGTGCCTCAGCCTCCCAAGTAGTTGGGATTACTGGCATGTGCGATGATGCCCAGCTAATTTTTGTGTTTTTAGTAGAGCTAGGACTTTGCTATGTTGGCCCGGCTGGTCTCGAACTCCTGACCTCAAGTGATCCACCCACCCTGGCCACCCAAATTGCTGGGATTACAGGTGTGAGCCACCACACCTGGCGCTCTTGGCCCTTTTTTATTCTCTGAGTGGTGAGAAGATTGAACAGTTGTGGAGCAGGTTCTCTGAGTTTTCCTTTGAAGCAAACGTGGAGATTTGACTCCTTAGTCTGGGATTATAAACATACTGTGTTTTGTGCCTCATCAAAGCTTCAATTTAATATCCTGTTACATAAACTTTCCAAATGCTGATTCTTTATTTTTTTTCCAGTTTTTAAAAGGAAGATTTATTTAACAAGTTTCACTTAGTACAATACATCTAAATGAAAATCACAATACAAGGAAAGATTTAAACCAAAGCCTCAGAATTTCATATAAACTACATGACCGAACTTCTAAAGTATTGCTATTACACCTTAAAATTGTCCCGTACCCTTAAAAAAAAAAAAAAAAAAAAGTGTACACTCACGTGCCTTACAGGATATTAAACCAAAAAGCGAGAATCAATAAACATGCCAAATGTTTTCACTTTGAATCGTAGACACAGCTCCTATATTTAAGTTTTACAGAAAAGCATGTTTCTCAACATGCATCCGAAGTTTTCAATGTATTTGGGGTATAACAGCAACATTTAACATAAGTGAAACTGCATTAACCTAAATATGTACTAAGCAGCGTACTGCTTAGGTACACTCCTACAACATAACTAACTTGAGGAAAGCCAAAAATTGTTTTAACAGCTATGGTCAATACTGAACTTTGTTATTACATCCCAGATGAATGTTTCAGTGTTCAAAATTACTGAGCTTGAAGTTTTACAATAATCTCAACTTCCACTTTACATTAAGCGTGAATCATAAGCCTGTAATGCAAAACTGTTAAACTTAACTCTTGTTTTCTTAAAAAAAGAGAAAGATAAAGAAAGAGAAGCTGACCAAGAGTGATCAGAATCAATTATATTTCCCATTTACCAATCATACTGGATATACTAGACATCCCTCCCATTCTATTCAACTCCCACAAATGTACAGCTTTTATATATGGAGTAGCTGTTTGGTGCTCCTTCTCTACCTAAGCAAGGTTTGACTGATAGTCACTGGAGTTTTCCTGCAGAACTTGGTCATTTCCACTCATACTGCTCTGACCACCATAAGCACCTCCATAACCACCACTCAACTGCTGGCTAGCAGGACCTCCATAACCAGACTGGTTGGATAAGCCCCTCCCTCCCATCATTTGGCTACCATAAGCGCCACCACTTGCCCCTGCTGTAGAATTCAAAACAAGTTCTACATAGCTGTGATCGTAAGCACCCCCACTTGTTCCTGCAGTAGAATTTAAGAAGAGCTCCACATATCTGTGTTGCATATTAGCTTTGTCTTTTGCCATAGCTGCCACAGCATCTTCATGAGTAGCAAATTCAACATCTGCCTCACCAGTAACTCTGCCATCGGGTCCAATTTCAATATGTACTTTCATGGGATGAAGAGGTGAGAAGAAATTATAAATATCATTCTCAGTAGCTCTGTAAGGTAACCCCCTCATGTGTACACAGTGCCCTGTGGTGCTCTGGAAACTGGACCCACCATCTCCATATCTGTAATCAGACATTCCTCAAAAAAAAATTGAGGTCTCTTCCAAATCTATCAGACCCAAAGCCATATCCATAATTATAGCCACCATAGTCATCATAGCCTCCACACCCTCCACCATAGGCACCACACCTCATCCTTTCAAACCCAGCTCCCCTGCCAATGCTATTATACCCTCTGCCAGCCTCCGGCCTATCATAGGGACCTGGCCGCTGCATAGCCATGAGCTTCTGAGGGGGATCATAGTGGGTTTGAACTTCAGCTCGGCTACTCTTGAAGATCTCAATGTACCTGTGCCCTATTCTTTCCTTGTGTTTCTTTAAGGCCTTCTCAGCTATCTCCTGCGAAGCAAACTGCACAAAGGCTTCCCCTGTGCTTCACCCCTGAAAGTTCACTGGCAGTGTCATCCCATTTGGCACAATTTCCAACCCTGAAAAGAACTGAACAATCTCTTCGTTGCTACAGCCAAATGGGAGTCCTCTAAGCCGGACGAAGCCATCGTTGGCAGTATCAGGGCTATTCAGACCTGTATGCTTCAACACCTAGTCCATTTCAACACTGTTAGACTTGAATACTTCAACGTATCTGTGTCCCATGGTTTCTCTGTCCTTCTTCAAAGCCAATTTCACTTCCTCTTCAGATTCAAGTTCAACAAATGCTTCACCACTCGGTCTGCCTTCTCTGGAGTAGATGAAACGAATACCTGATGTGCCATTTTGGATCTTGCGATCAGAGAAGTGCACCGCTTCATCGGCTGAGCAGGACCAGGGTAGGGCACTGACCTTCACCATGAACCCCTCCCTGCCTTCCGTGCTCAGCATCATGGTGACTGTTGGGCTCTTGGTGGCAAGTTTGGCTCAATGCAATTTTGGTGCAGCTCTAACGATACCGGGTAATTTTCCTCCTTCTTCCCTCAAATAGCTATATCCAAATGCTGATTCTTACATTCCAATAATTTCAAATTATTTAAAACAAAAATAACACATCTCACAGGTATGTTCACGCAGTGGTGCAGTGGCATCAAAATCACTAGGAAAAGGACAAAGCCTCAGACTCAGCCACGAGTGAAAGCATTTTTCTGCAACACTTATTACAAAATTCAAGGGCCTGAGGAGAGCAGATTCATGAACACACCTCTGCCCTCCATGGAGAAAGGGGGAGAAGGAGGGGCTGGAAGAGGGTCCTGATGTCAGTTTAGGTGATTGCGGAGGTGGAAGCGGGGCGAGCAGCAGGGAAATCTTCCTGCTTCCCCAAGTCTTCTGCCCTTCAGCAGAGGCAGCAATGTGGTCAAAGGCATGGATTCCAGGGCTGACCAGACCTAGATTTGAATCCCAGCACCGCTGATGATGAGCTGTGTAACCTTGGGCAAGTATTTCACTCCCTGGAATCTCAGGTTCTGCTTCAGCAAAATGACAGTGTTGTTCACCTCACACTGCGCAGTCACAGTAATGAGGTAAGATCTTCCGTGTAAAGTGACTGCATGGTCCAGCATGTGGCAAGCTCTCCGTGAGTAACGGCTATTGCTATTTCAGCTCCACCAGATGCTGTGTCTTATAGTCAACCAGGAGAAGAATTTCAGAGAGAACATGCATGTTAAAGCCCCCTGGAAAAAGTCACAGCAAAATCTCTCAAACCTGAGCTGGAAAAGAAAAGAGTTAGAAAAAAGATACTTACTGATCACATCCCAGGTGTCAAGCTGCAACTTTACAAGTCTTTTATTTATTTATTTATTTATTTATTTATTTATTTATTTATGTTTGCTTTTATTTTTTATTGGGACAAGTTCTCACTCTGTCACCCAGGCTGGAGTACAGTGGCAGTCTTGGCTCACTGCAGCCTCGAATTCCCAGGCTCCGGTGATCTTCCCACCTCAGCATCTTGAGAAGCTGGAACCACAGGTGTGTGCCACCATGCCTGGCTAATTATTGTATTTTTTTTAGGGTTTTTCCATGTTGCCCAGGCTGGTCTCAAACTCCTAGGCTCAAGTGATTCACCCACTTTGCCCTCCCAAAGTGCTGGAATTACAGGCTTGAGCCACCATGCCTGTGTGTCAAGCTAAAATTTTAGGAGTCTTTTTAAAGAGCACTTTAAAAGAGATTTTTCATTTAACATTTGAAGTAACTCTATGACATTGGAAATTTCACAGGAAGAAATCAGAGCACAGGAATGTTTCCGTTTGGTTTAGGTTTGGATGCCTATGGCAGAAAAACCTAAGGTAATAATGACTAAAATAGGATAGAACTATATTTCTCTTTCATGTGAAAGAAGTTTATCAATAAACAATTCAGAGCTTACACAATTTTATGTAGTGGAAGGACCTGAGCCCTTTTTGTTTTGTCACTCTCAGCTTTAGCTTCTACCTTTTTTTTTTTTTTTTTTTTTTTGAGACAGGGTCGTGCTCTGTCACCAGGCTGGAGTGCAGTGGCGTGATCTCAGCTCACTGCAACTTCTGCCTCTCAGGTTCAAGCGATTCTCCTGCCTCAGGCTCCTGAGTAGCTGGTACTACAGGCACTTGCCACTACACCCAGCTAATTTTTTTGTAATTTTAGTAGAGATGGGATTTCACCATGTTGGCCAGGATAGTCTTGATCTCCTGACCTCGTGATCCGCCAGCCTCAGCCTCCCAAAGTGCTGGGATTACAAGCGTGAGCCACCATGCCTGGCCTTTAGCTTCTACTTTATGGTCCAATTTCCACAGTCCCCTCCACGTTCCAGCCAGCAGGCAAGAGGAAGGGGCAAATAAGAGTGCACTCGCTTCTTTCAAGAACAATTCCTGAAAGTCACGTACATTGCTTTCACTTATAACTCATCAGCTAAAACTTAGTCACATGGCTAGACCCAGTCGCAAGGGAGGTTGGAAAATGTAGTGTTTATTGTGGGAGGCCATTTACCCCACTAAAAATCAGGGCTTTTGATACCAAGGAAGTAAAGAATGGCTTTGGGACCAAACAACCAGCAATTTCTGCTTTAGGGGTGAAATAGTGTGCCCAGAGTTTCTCAGTTGTGCCCTGTCTGCAGAAGACACTGCCTACCCCAGAGGGAAGCAGTAAGCACAGGGTGGTGGGCCGGAAGGGTGGGATCTCAGCATAACGTCCACCCTCAAATTTGGGAGGCGGCTCTAGGGTTCCCTGCCGGCTTTACCGCAGTTCCAGTTACTTTGCCAGGAGCCTGGAGGACTCAGCTAACTGTCTGAATCTTCACTGCCACCTGGCTTTAGCCAGTGGTCACTGGTAGTGAAGCCTGTCGCAGCCCGTAAGCCAGAGCAGAGAGGAAACATTTCGAAGTCAGTGTTGAAATCATCAGGAGGAGTCAAAAGTAGAGCCATTTTTGTTTCTTTCCAGGTCCCTGACCCCAGTTTCTCTTTGAGAATGGTGGACTTGTGGTTCAGCTATTTAGTGTGTATCTACTTCATGCAAGACCCCAGACAGGCCCGGGGGAACACAGACTTGAGTGGACAGGGTCCTACCTTTCCGCAGCATAGATGTGTACACAGATAACTCTAACGCAAGGCCCTGGAAAAGGTAAAGTGAGGTGGGCAGTCAGCATAGGGGGTTGGGGGAACATTCAGGAAACAGAAGGCATTTGAGCTTGGCTTGGAGGAGCAGTTGGAACAGTGCTTAGAGTAACTTAGGGAAATGGTCAAAGGGTACCCCAAAGAAAGAAAAGAAGAGCAGAAAGGGCCTGAGAAAAAGTAATTAATGTAGAACCATTGGATTTTCTGGAGGCTGTGTGGTGTGTGTGTGTGGTGTGTATGTGCATGGCTTTAGGATGGACATGGGCATGGAGATGGGGTGGAATGAGATGAGAGAAAAAACTGGGAAAGTAGTTTGAAGTAGCTTGCAGCAGGCTTTACCTATTAGAATAAGAACCCTAGGCTTTATTATGTAGAAAGGAGAAAGTCATCAAAAAATTTTAGAAGGAGGTGACATAATAGGCTTCCCTTTCTGTCTCATATATATATACACACACATATATATATACACACACACATACATACACACACACACACATATATATATATTTTAATATAAAGCAGCAGGCATTCTCTAAGAGGGCCGAACACCAATACAAGTCACAATAGAGAGGGCTTATTATTAGCATTTTCAGTTTTCCATTTACAGACATTCTATAGTTAGATGATGACAAATTTCTATGGGAAAATCTCAAAG
Organism: Chlorocebus sabaeus; assembly: GCF_047675955.1. NCBI lineage: Eukaryota > Metazoa > Chordata > Mammalia > Primates > Cercopithecidae > Chlorocebus > Chlorocebus sabaeus. Next base: position 42,016,896 of record NC_132923.1, on the reverse strand, counting down.
TGTGGAATGAGCACAGTTCTGTTCCCATCTGAATAGGTTGTCACCAGCCAAGGTCACTGGGGAGGAGTCTCTAGAGACTTGTCCAGATACAGCTTCTCTCTCTATGGGTTAGACTTAGCCTGGCTCCCCAGGAGCAGGGCAGCCTCACCTGAATGGTAGCTGAGCAGGGCACTGAGCAGGGAGGGACAAGAGCTTCCTCTGCCCAAGCCCAGGGCACTGGAAAGCCAGCCTCCTCTCCTGGAGGAAATGAGGAGGTTGAGAGGGTGACCCTGGGTGGCTCTGGGTGGCGGACAACTGCTTCCCTCATGTTCTCTGCCATTTCCACCTACACTGTTCCAGTATCTGAGAAACTTACCAGAACAAGTTCTCCTGTCCATTAAATCACATTTAATCGTCTGAGGAGCCTTAAGAATTGGGAATATGCTACATTTTACTCTGGAAAATATGTTTAGTTTTTTGGTACTCACTGAAAACCTGGTGCATGGGAGACTGAAAAAAATAAAATGATGTTTTATGCACATGAAAGCAGCAAGTTATGTCAGTTATTTCATCTGTTACCAAGGATTTGGGAATTTTAGAGGCTCACTGGGTAAAAGAAGACTTTATTTTTATTTTCCTAGACTGAAACAATGTAGGGTTGTGAGAAGTTTAACTGTAAATTTTTTCCATTGTTTAAAGCTGGGACTTTAAACATTGTGCTGAAACTTAGATTTGAGAGATGAGTAGATCCATACAGTAGCATCCCATTTGTCAGGGATCATCAGGGCATGAGGCATTTCAGAGAAATAAAATATTCCAGTATTGAAATCATATCTCTTGAGGGTCTTAATGTTTGTGTCATACATTCTTTGATGTAAGAGTTTCCCAAATCTCCAGCTAACTCACTGCCTTGTGAAACAAGAATACCGTATCAGATCCCATTCACCCTGCTGATGTAAGAGCATTTTTATGAAAGCCAGTTATCAGATCGTGCCGACGCACTGCCCTCTGAGGCTCCCAAAGCTTGTCGGGTGTTTACCCCTGTCCTCAGCGGACCCATTTGTCATCATCCTATAATTCTGTTAGCCGTAAGTACCTCCGGTAGATTTTCCTGGGCAAGAATGTTTTGTAAAGTGTGGTATTTCTGTCTGGTGTTGGCATTAGAGGTCCTCCATCCCAGTGAGAGCTGGGTTTGCTTAGGCTTGCTTTGATGAGTCTTGCTTGTTTGTAATGTGAAGTCCAAAGATCAGAATTCAAGTTCCATTTCTTTCTCTTCTCCTTGAATGATCTTGGACAAGTTATCAGCCCCTCTGTACCTGGGTTTGCCCACTAACCAACGTGGTCATAATAATGCCCAGCCCAGGGCTGAGGATGAAACTGTACCATAAATACCATGTGTTATACAAATGGTAGTTTGTTTCACTGCAAAATACCTGCTCGTGCCCAGCCTCACCTTAGGCATATAGTTGATCAGGAGTGAGTTGTGGAGAGCACTTCTAAGTTTTAAATGACATGGCGGGGGCTGTTTATGTGAAGGGATGACTGTGGCAGATGCAGCAGCCAGGCTTTAAGGGGAAAGGGTCTCCCCTAAATGTCCTATTATGAAACTTGGTGCCCAGGACACTGTGGTGGTTGAGAATCAGGGTTCAGCAGAATACGCAAATTGCCTTTCTCTTCATCAGGACACAAAGAAAGAAATGAGCCCCCAAAATATCTCTCAGAAGTGATAAACACGGGTTTATCATTTCCATTATCCTTGACATTTTTCAGGGGTTAAATGTCTCTGGCTGGGGCATGTTATTATTTGAGTATTACTAGCCCTTTAAGAGCCCCGACACCTCTGGAAAGCAGCCCATGGAGCTGCTTCAGCGCCGAGTGGGTCTGAGCTACAAGAGGGTGACCGCTAATCCTAATTCTAACCTCAACCTGAATTTATGAGGTCCTGCTGGCACACAGAGGGAGGACTGGAGGGCCCAGTCAGGTTTGTCAGCTGGCCCAGTGGTGTAAGGAGCCGTTGGATTGGGGTTTGTCGCATTGACTGGGACCCTGCCCAAAGCCGAGACTTTGCAAGATTCCCCTGTTTTGCACAACCCTGTGGTAGTAGCCACATCCTTATTGTGTAAATTCAGGTTTAACCACAGAACAACCAGCGTATGCCTTGTTAGATGAGGAGGAGCTTAGACCACTGAAGAGTACTTTCTTTCAACAAGGAGAGACAACGTCAAAAAAATTGTTTTTTGGAGTCCCCAAAATTTCAGACGAGGACACTTTGAAGATTTTGAGTCTTGCAAGCTGTGTGATTAAAATGATCAAGTGATTAAAATGCTGTTTTAATGCTATTATAAAACGGTATTCTAGTTTGGACACATTCTTAGAAAAACTCAGACTCCTTCCGCAGAAAAACTGACACAGCAATTTGTAGAGGGAAGTCACAGGTGTTCCATGAACTGAATCACTACATGGGGGATTTTTAAAAGCTGGATTGAGGGAACAGCAGATTGTAGAATGAATCCTTTATCTTGAAGATATAGCAAAAGTAAATACAAATTATATAGCCTGTAAGATTAATGCTTTTGAATCATAAAAAATAAACACAAAATTCTTGTGGCTTGAGTTGCATAAAGATAAGCAATTCAAAGTCCATATCTTTAATGATAGCCTTTTTTCTGTCATAAGTAAAGACTGTGTCAAGGAATTAATGCAAACACATTTCTGCCCACCATCCTTATATTTCCCCTTTCTTGCTAAAATTACCTACTTCACAGGATGTGAGAATTAAATGAGATATGTGTCACTGTGTTTAGCACCAAAGAAACACTAAATAAGTAGTGTCAAGTTAAAATCTGAATAATGCTTTTCTTCTTCTCCCTGTCTTCCTTCTCCTTTCCCCATCCTTGCCTGCTTTCTTGGTGCTTACTGAGAACTGGCTGTGTCCCCTGGACTGGCGCAGAGGTGGCCTGGTTCTCCAGGAGCTTTGCTTATTCACTTACTCAACCAGTATTTATTGAACTCCAACTTGTACCAGACTGTCTTCCAGCCTTGAAGACTCAGTGATGAGGATGAAAAAGTCCCTGTTTACATCCAAGGGTTAATACACCAATACATTAATCAATCCATAGTGTAACTTTGAGTACTATTAAGTGCTTCAAAGAAAGACAAAGAAGGCTAAAGGGATGGAGAATGGTGGGAGTGAGTTGGAGGCTATTTCATATGGAAACATCAAGAAAGCCTCTCTGGAGAAGGTGGCATTTGGGCAGAGTCCTGAATGAGATGAGGAGGAGGCCCACGGGAGGATTCAGGCAGAGGATGGGGCAGGAGCAGAGGAAACAGCATGTGCAAAGGCCCTGAGGTGAGCGCAAGCTTGGCATGGTCTCAGGAAAACCAAAAGATCAGGAGGTCGTGGTCTCAGGAAAACAAAAAGATAGTGAGCTCGGAGAAGGTTATCACACAGGAGCCTGGAGGCATGGGGTCGGGGAAGATCACATAGAGCCTCATGGGGCATGCTGTGAAATTTGTTCAGATTGTATTCTAGGATTGATGGGAAGCTATTGGAGGGTTTTGAGTCATTACATTGTTTATGTGCTTTGAAAGGATCACTTTAGCCACTGGAGAATACGGAAGGGCAAGAGCAGAGGCCCCAACCAGGAGGCTAGTATAGCGATGGGGAAGCAGTGTAACAGTGGGGAAGGCTCCAGGGCCAGACTGCCAGGGTTTGAAGCAAGTCTCTGCCATTGATGAGCAGCATGAGCATGGACAAGTTAAATAACTCCCCTGCACTTCACTTCTCTCATCTATAAAATGGAGATGATAACAGGGTTACCACACTGTACAACTCCAGAATCTCCCCCTACAGTCCAACGAGTACAGCATGAACAGTGCCTCTCAGAGCTGTGCAATGCAGCGGTCTCCGTCATGAGCCCTACCTTGTGTTACCGTGAAGATTAAGGCATAACACACATGTAAAGTGTTTAGAACAATGCCTGGTACCCAAGAATAGCTCAAAAATATTTGTTATTGTTTGTAGCTGAGGTGAGAGATGATGGTAAGTGGATTAAAATCGTGACAGTGGGGGTGGTGAAAAGTGATAAAATTTGAAATGAAATTTGAAGAAGGAGCCTGTGCTGCTTCCCAGGGCACAACCACGAACTCAGAAACACATCCTTGCCAGGACTTCTCGGTGGGTTTCCTACTATGATTCTATTTTGGAGCTGAATTTCTCAGAATCTTCCTTACCAGGATGTTTTCCACCTAAAACGATGAGTGGATGTCATACATATGTTATAGAGTGATTATGAGAGTTAAACGAGATCTTGCATGTAAACACCCTACTTAGTGCCTAGTACGTCATAAGTTTCAGTGACAGTTAGCTATCATCATCATCATCATCATCTGAGCAGCTCAACATTTCTGCTTAATGCAGGCACATACCTACAGCTCCACAGAAGAGAGATCGCAGCAGTTTCCCCTTGTGAGGAGAGCTAAAGAGAACAGAAGCATTTGGGAATGAAGGTCCTGAGGCCACAGTGTCCCTAAGGAGGCCCGTTGTTGTGCCCTCAGACACCCTCCATGGCCCTCAAAAGGCTTGGATAAGAACGAGCCCAACCAGGAAGAGAAGCACTGGAACCTAAATGAAGGCATAAGATTTAAAAGGCATGATTCACCTTTATTTCATTGGGTTTACCACATATAGAGCCCAAGTCAACCATTTAAAGTTATGAAATTTATGTTCTGTTCCTTTTCCTCACCCGCTTGGCCCTAATGAACCTCAAACACGAGTACTGGAGGTGGCAAGGGGACCCTGGCAGGCCCAAGAGATGCAGACAGCCAACTCCTCCCAGGCCTTCCTCAACACCACCCCTCTCTGCTCTGCCCCCCTGAAGCCATAGGTACTGGTCACATTGCTGTCTGACTACTCACACCACCACGAGGTAGCATCCTGTTTTATTTGTTCTTGGATGCATGAGTCATATAATTCCTTCTTCAAAAGTCGTGAAGGTGAGACTCCAGCAAATAACTCCACATAAAAAGAAAGCACCATTTTCTCAGCGTCAGGCTTGGTAATGATTCCTGCTGTGAACCAGTCATTATGGAAATGACTCAGTCTTTCTCTCCTATGTTAATAAGATTTTACTGTCTTTGGTCCTGACACAAACTGGCTGAGAGCAATAAAGCTGTACCAGAGTGTGTCACTATGTAACTTTTCTTAACTTACCCAAATACCATGTGGATAGGAGCCATTCCAGCCCATCGCCTTCCTTCCGAGTTGGCTGTATTCTTAGGCCGGTTCTCACAATGGGTATCTGCTAATCTCTCTCCTTACCTGCCAGGAAGTTGAGGCCAAAGTTCTCTTTTCTCTCTAAAGGCTAATCAAGCTGTAAAGATGGTTAGTGGGCTGAGCTCAAAATATGGCACCTGAGCTCGCTTTGCATCTCTAACATCCATATCACTAAGCTTCTTCCTGGGGGTCCCAGTGTGAGAACTGACCCAGGCCCAGATGGCAAACAAAAGCTATTAGGGTGACTGTGGGACCTTCTGTGTCTTTTTCTTGGTTGAAATTATCCTTCTGGAGTACATCTGGAGATCCTAGCCATTTAGAAGCCATGCAGGAGCTATTCATTTATTTGACAGACATTATTGATTGCCCACCTAGTGCTAAACAGCACTAGGCATTGAGGACAAAGAGACAAAAGGCACAGCTCCTAATGTCAGTGACCTCAAGGTGGGGGACTGATGAGAAAATGAACAATGTGAGTAGTTTGATTAGTGCTATAAAATATTTTGGGAGCTACAGAGGGATTCAAGGAGTACTGATCACACTGGTGGTCAAGAAAGATTTCCTAAAGGAAAACACACTTACATGACCCGAAGGATGCACCGGCACCCTCTAATCAGAGAAGGGCGAGGAAGGAAGCAGAGGGACATTTCTAAAGAGAGAAGGAACAGCACATGCAACAAAGCTGGCTAGCTATTACCACTAACATCCATTTCCTCCTTCCTGGTCAAATAGCTAGATGATACCTCCCAACCTCCCTTTCAGTTGAGGACGCTACGAGACTGTGTTCTGGCCAATGGGAGGTGTGCAGAGATGCTGGGTGTTCTGGCCCACAGGATCCTCTCATGTGTTCTCCGTGTGCTTCCCTACCTCAGCTAATTGGGAACAGATAGAAATCAGATCACAAAGGGCTTGTGTGCTGCCTGAAGGAACTCCATATTACAGTGCAGGTAAGAAGCAAATGAACATAGCAAAGTGACCATACTCAGTGTTTAGAAAAATGGAGGTGGCGGGATATTAGGGACAAGGCTAAACTTTACCTGAGCTTAAGAAATCCCCTACCTTTTTGTTTTCCAAAACACCCCCATCCTTTTTTGTTCCATGGCAAAATTGCAAAGGACCATCCTGCCCTCCAATATGTCAAGTAAGACCTGCCTCTATCCTTTCTAGAGATTCCTGTGAGACTCCCTGGTTTACCTGCCTGTATAAAGCCCCAGGGCCCCTTCATTTTCTTTGAGACATTCCCCTTTCATGAACATTCTCCCTATTGCAATACCCTGAACAAAACCATCTCCCTGATGGCCTGGTGCATTTTGTCTTTCACATGAGCACTGGATGAGGAGTCAAGTCTTCTAAGTGAAGCTCTGTTTCTACTTGAGAGTAGACTTCCATCTTGCTTTATTTTGCTTTGGTTTTTTTGGGACAAGGTCTCGCTCTATCACCCAGGCTGGAGTGCAGTTTCGTGATCATGACTCACTGAAGCCTCAGGCTGAGGTGATCCTCCCACCTCAGCCTTCTGAGTAGCTGGGACTACAGGCACGTACTACCATGCCTGGCTAATAATTTTTTTAAAAAATTTTCATAGAGACAGGGTCTTGCTATTTGCCCAGGCTGATCTTGAACTCTTGGGCTCAAGCAATTCGCCTGTCTTGTCCTCCCAAAGTGCTGGGATTACAGGTGTGACCCCCCAACATCCTTAGCCTCTGCTTTATTTTTCTTCAACACATCTTATTGCGTATCAGTTATCATCAGTCCTCCATTAGAATATAAACTCCCTGAGAAACGGGCTTGCCTTCCTGACCACTGTATGTCCAGGGCCCAGCACAACTCCTGGCACGTAGCAGGTGGTCAATTATTAGGACAAATCATGGCTCGGTGACCTGATCCTAGACCATCTGAGCTTTCTACCACCCTCCCTCAGCACCTCTGACCTTTCTTGCTCTCCACTGTTTCTCTCCTTCTTTCTCCATGTCCCTCTCTGTCTCTTTTGCTCTAATCTCTCTCTGCCTGACTCTCCCCCTTCCTCTTTGTGGATCTCTTTCTTAATCCCTCCCTTCTTGCTTTCCCCTCTCTCCTCCTTGGGCCTTGGACCTTGGGCCTGCTGTTCTCTCGTAGCCCTTCAGCTCCTACTTTTCAGCCAGATTGTTTATTGGGAGGATATGGACCCAGGTGACAGAGCACCAGCTGTGGAATAAGGAATGACCCAACCACGTCTGTGTTTGTGTCTGTTGAGTCATACAACTTTAGCAGCTTCGGACATTCGTCTGCTCACAGTCTCCTTGAAAGTTAAAGATTTACCCAGAACTGGCCAAGTCCCTGTTTTGGTAACAATCAACAAAGTGATATCTATAAGCCTTGCTCCAAGCAGATTGCTGAGTGCTGAGAAGGAAAAAAGAGGTGAAGCCCCTGCCTTCCAGGAGCTTCCAGTCTAGTTAGCCAAGGACGTGAGGCCCACACACAGTCTTACAGGAAACAGAGAACAAAGACAGGTAGAATTCGGAGTGTAGGCTGTGTAAACCAGTGGGGTCTGGAAAGGATTGGCCATTGCTAACTTTGGAACTTCGAGACAAGGGTCTATGTGTGAATGATGAAGCAGGGATCAGGGGCTCGACTGCAGACAGGAAAGCAAGAAGTGAGGGTCAGTGAGTTGCAGTGTCCTGTCGGCAACTCCTTCGGCCACTGTGCCCCAAGCTTGCCTCAGGGGGCTCCTCTCTTATCAAGGCCCCACACTGTGTCCTTCTCATCCCATCATCAGACTGAGTTAAGGTGCAGGACTCAGTGAATGGAGATTTCCTCAGAACACAGAGTTAGAGCTGATGAGCTGGGCAGCCAGGCGTGGCTGCACCGAGGGGCACTAGCCGTTGCGTCCTGCAGCTGCAGGCCTGCTGTGAGTTTCTTCACGTGGAGACGGCATCTCAGTGCATCTGGAGCGAACTCTCTAATTTCTCAATAGCTATCCGCTGAATTGATTGAGATACTAGGAAACTGTCTGAAAATCGTGATGAATAAACCCTGCAGTATGGCTGACGCCTTGTCCTCTGCAGGCTCAGAAAGTTGCCCACAAGGAAGTACAGCTCTGAGACACACTGGGAGGTGGGCGGCCAAGTTGAGCTGAGGGCAGAAAACAGAGGGGAGTGACTTCGTGCTGGTTGTGGAAACTCCGGGCTGATGGCAATCCATCCAGTGTGAAACTTGTTTATACTGACACAAAGCTGAAGGGCACTTGGCATTCCTTTAGTTGCTGCTTTTATGAACAGAGGGGCCTGAAACTTCCTGGGAAATGCTGGGAGTGTCGTATGGCCCTAAGGTGGCTCTTTGTGGTGCTATGACTCTGGGGAGGCAGAGAAGGGAACGCATATTTTCCTGAGCACTGGCTCATTTATAAATGTGGCGGGGGAGATGGCAGTAATGAGTAAACTGAGTAAATGTTCTCCCCGGAGGATGATTCTTGGAGCAAGAAGGGATTTGAGGGAGGAAGGAAGCGATTAGCAGAAAGGGGCGTGGGAGTGCATACGGGGCATCTCCCAAGTTCCTTCAGGAGGCAAGCTCTCATCTTACAGTCTTGTTGACTCCTGTCCTTGCTCCCATCTAACCTGGCCCAAAATACACACCGAAAATCAAATCCCCCCAGGAAGGCCGGTTCGTTTAGTCACCCCTTCCTTATCGCTGACCGTCTCCTTGCTCACATTTCACTCCCATTGCTGACTCACAGGTTTGTCTCAAAAACTGTAGTTTTTGCACCTTGGGAAGATAATTTTGTAACCCTATACCTGCTGTCTAGGTCTGGCCTGTGTGCTGTTTGAGTTGGTGTGTCTATGACAGAGATACCAACAACATTTGAAGCCAAAGTTCATGGCCCAGGTTAATGGATATTTAGGGCAAAGACCCCAGTTCCATTTTCAGATCGCCCTCCCCCACCAATTAGGATATTTAGGAAATATTTAAATGGCACCACAGCAATGATTAACTCGATTGACTTCTGTTTCTTTATTTTAAAAAATAGTATTATCCAGGTTTCACATTTCAGTATTAAGATGCCTTAAGTTATTGAAATTTCAATGGTAATAAAGCAATAAAATAAGTCCTGGAGGCACGGGAGCGAGAAAGGGCTAATATCTCTAATATTTGTTGACCATTCATCTGCGCTGCCGGGCCTCATGGGTGCTTTGCACATGACATCTTAATCCACCTAGAAATGGGGTGTCAAGAAAGTGTGATTTACTCACATTTCAGTTGAAGGAAGTGCAGCTAAGTGGCATGTGCAAGTTCACACAGCCAATAAAAAAACGCAGTCAAAGAAGACACATTTGCAGGACTTCAAAGCCAAGGTTCTTCCCACCACAAAACCAAGATGCCTTCCTCTGCCACTGGAGTCCACTGGACCAACCAGCAGCACAGGCAATGGCTATTGCTTTTGGTTATAGCATCAATGCAATATATCTAAGTTTGTTCGTTCGTTTGTTTGTTTGTTTTTGAGACAGAGTCTCACTCTGTTGCCCAGGCTGGAGTGCAGTGGTGCGATCTTGGCTCACTGCAACCTCCACCTCCCAGGTTCAAGAAATTTTCCTGCCTCAGCCTCTGCAGCAGCTGGGACTACAGTTGTGTGCCACCACATCCAGCTAATTTTTTTTTCGATTTTTTAGTAGAGACGAAGTTTCACCATGTTGACCACGCTGGTGTCAAATCCTGACCTCATGATCTGCCCACCTCAGCCTCCCAAAGTGCTGGGATTACAGGTGTGAGCCCCCATGCCTGGCCCAATCTATCTAAGTTTTTCTGTGGAAAAGTAGAATTATCTGCTTAACAATAAAATACCTTTTAGATAAAATTGCATTATGGTTTTCAAACTTCTTGAATCCATATTATTTATTTCTTACCACAATCCTACAGTGTAGGTATCATTATTAGGGATTACAGTGAGCATCTGCTATTTTTACCAGCCCAGCATCCACTTCCTTTTCTTCTGGCACCAACAGATCACCACCCTTAGAGGATCACTCTTCCTCCATCCGCAGTCCATGTGATTTGCCTAAGGCTGATCCCAGTGACTGGCTCTAGGAGTCTAGACCCAAACCTGGCCAGTGAGGGCACTGATCTCTGATTGGTTTAGGGGTGAGCATGGCCATGTTGACCAATCAGAGGAAATGAGCATCAGCCCGAACCTTTTGCAGAAACAATAGTACATGGAGCTTTCCTCCTGGTGGTGGTGCAAAGCTGGCAGGAAGTGCTGGTCTTTGTCTTTGCCTAACTTGGGGAGAGCCAGTCTGAGAATGGAGGTAATCCAGAGGAGAGCTGAGCTAAAGAGAGGGAGGAGACAGGTCCCCGATGACATTGTCTGGCACCCAAATCCAGCAGTGCTCCAAGTCCAGGCTCTCCTGGACTTCTTAGTTCATTAAACTAAGAAAATTTGCCTTTGTTTAAGCTGGTTAGAGTTGAATTTCTGTCACTTTGTTATATATTATTCAAATTATTGCCCCCTACTGGCAAAGGAAATTTGGTTGAGATCACTGTTTTTCTTAACTAAAACATCACAAATGTATAAATTTGGAAAGGAGACTTTTTTTCTTATAAAGGGTTACAGTCTGCAAAGTGGCCATCTGCAGGCTGGGAAGCGTAGCCTCTGGCAAAGACCAAAGACAGGCACTTTGAAGGAGGAGGGTCTGGGCAGGAATTTAAGCTGAATGGTTGGTCAAGTACACATATTCAACAGTTGGTAAGAGGAACTGTGAATATTCACAAAGGTGGTCCTGACACATGCATATTGAACAAACATGCATGTGACATACAACCTGTGTTCACCTAGGGGTGAAGACTTAACATTTAAATGTGTTACAATTAGGCCCTAAATGTCAAAAGGACTTTTTAGGATGCGAAGGCACTCAAGTGTGCATCCTCTGTAAACTGGCCAGAGTCAGTCCATGGTTGGTGGTCTTCTTATCAGGAGAAAGTTACTGAAATCAGTCTCTTGTCCAATCAAAGCTGTAGTGATGGCTTGTGGAACAGGAGGTCAGTTAGTGCATGGCAATGGCTGCAAATTATTTTACTATCGTTTATCTCGAGGCCAGTGCTTGTTTAGCTGCTAGAGAAAAAGGTAAACCTTGTGGCAGAGAACACAGTTTATTCTTTAAGTGTAGAGGTGAGTGACTCAACCCTTGTCTGGCATGGCCCTAGGTCCTGTTTGTAATTTGATATTTTATTGCCACGAAGAGTCTGTTCTGTCAGTCTTATGAGCTCAATTTTAACATTAATGCTGCTCGGTTCCTTCTAACCCATAAGAGGGAGGGGTCATAATGAGGTGTATCTGATCTCCTGTCAAGGCTCGGTTTTTAACATTTTCTGAGGCCTCCTTGGACAAGAGGGAGTCCATTCCATCAGCTGGGGAGCTTAGGATTTTATTTTTAGTTTATAGTTTCATCCTTCCCAACCTTCTTAGCCGTATATGAATTGTGGATTCTGGGGATACAAGAAGCATCTAGCCCCAGAGATGTTTCTTATTTTGTCATAGAGTGGTGGAGTGGGTTGCTGATAACACAAGGTATTATGAGCTAAAGTTGAAATCCACTTTCACTTTCCCTGTCTTCTCAATTTTGCTTTCATTTGAAAGGGTGTGAGACAGCCGGAGAAACTGAAAGAATTAGGAAGAAGAGGGGAGAGGTGGTGTTTGGGGACACTGTTGGAAGGGAGACATAACCTGCATGTGAAATGCACATTAGGCAATATTAAATGTGACTCTAGGCATGTGTTGAGAGGTCAGAAATGAAAATGCAGTTTTAGACAACCTAGATAAAGGTGAGAGGTGAAAGGTCAAGTTTCAGGAGTCTATGTGTCAGAGGCATGTGAACCAGAGCAACTCCATCTTAAATAGGAGCTAGGTAAAATGAGGCTGAAACCTACTGGATTGCATTTCCAGATGGTTAAGGCATTTTAAGTCACAGGATGAGATAGGAGGTCAGCGCAAAATAGAGGTCATAAAGACCTTGCTGTTAAAACAGGTCACGGTAAAGGAGCCGGCCAAAACCCATCAAAACCAAAATGGTGATGAGAGTGACCTCTGGTTGTCCTCACTGCTGTACTCCCACCAGCACCATGACAGTTTGCAAATGCCATGGCAACATCAGGAAGGTACTCCTATATGGTCTAAAAAGGGGAGGCGTAAATAATCCACCCCTTGTTTAGCATATCATCAAAAAATAACCATAAAAATGGGCAACCAGCAGCCCTTGGGGCTGCTCTGTCTGTGGAGTAGCCATTCTTTTATTCCTTTACTTTTGTAACAGACTTGCTTTCATTTTGCACTGCAGACTTGCCCTGAATTATTTCTTGTGTGAGATCCAAGAACCCTCTCTTGGGGTCTGGATCGGGACCACTTTCCTGTAACATATGCAAGGAAAGGAATGCAGAGGAATGGAACTGAGCCATGGAACACACATTTGGGGTTGGGGAGGAGGAGTTAGCAGAGAGATCTGCATAACTCTTATCCTACTTAGCACTAGTGCTGTTGAAGGTAGAACTCACAGCATAAGAATTCACTCTGGAACATAGAATAGGGTGTCTTTAGGTGTATATATATACATCAATGCTCAGAAAACGCAGACTCTTGTTAAAATTATAAAATCTGCTATTCTTCCATAATTTATTCATTTCTTTTGCAGTTGAAGAAAATGTGTTTAGGGCGAGTTACCTTTGGCATGTTTGACCATAATAAATAGTTTGGGTTTTTAAAATAATTTCAGAATGTCTAAGAATTAAATTTGTTTTCTGTGTAATTTTGTACATGTGAAATTTAGAGTCAAAATGTCACAAAACACCCTCCAAATGGTAAGACCAAAATATTAGTTTAGATCAGAGCCTTGTCAGCCTTTTGTGTACACTAGAGTCTTTTGATTATTTTGAGAAGTCTGTAGTCTTGAAAGCATATCATATGAGAAGATAGATACTGATATGGAACTGCTAATGGAAACTTGTATGTAAGAATTTTGTTTTTTCTGGCTTCATAGAGCAAATCCTTGTTCACACAGAATAAGAGAGAAGAAAGAGGCAAGGGGATACATTACCTTTCTAAGTTAAGTGCAAGCATCCTGGATATTGTAACAGACTGGGAGTTGTGTTAGAGTTCATTTGATTCTCAAAGCATTTTGTGGCCTTTTGTTAGGCAGTACCCTGCCTTCCACATCACAGGCTGTCACACACACTTGTTGAGGATGATGCTGGTGATGTCATCAGCCCTTTTTCAGCAAAGTCTCCTGAAAATAAAGCTCAGATTGACTGTGCAGAGCCCCGGACCTAGTCCAGAATCAAGCACCACTTTCAGGGCAGGGACCTGCCCAGGGGTGCTGCTGACGTTTGAGATGGAGTGGTTCTTCACAGCACAGAAGTGTTCTATCACTGCGGGACACTTAATATCCCTGCCCTCTTCACTAGATGTTTGCAACACTCCCCAATCATTGCGATAACCATGACACCATGGACACCCCTACATTACCAAATACCCTCTGAGAGATACTGCCCCCTCTTCTTAGTCGGTAACCGGTAGAATATTGCCCCTTTGGTTCTGAAGATGTTAGCTTTGGGAACCTCAAAGCCTTAGGAAACTGCCAACACCCAAGATCTACTAACTTAACCCACCATTAAGCCACCATCTATTTCTGCCATGACCATGCTACTTTCATCCTTTATAATTGCCAGGCAGAAATAACAAATACTTTGGGATATTGTTGTTCATGACCACTATCCACCCCGGACTTTCCTATTAAATCATATGCAAGTGCTTTAAACCTGCTGCGTTAGAATTAAGGCTTTGAGTTATTCACTGGGAAGGAAAAGTTCCAGAGGTTCAGAAACTTAGGAAGCAGTGTGGAGCCCAAGAGACCCAGAGAGGAGCAGCTCTTCTTTAGAGCACATGCAACTTCTGAAAATCTTCTTCTGGGTGTGCATGTTGAAGATAAGATGATCCCTCGGCTTCTGCAACCGCCTTTGCATTTGCTCCTTCCTCTGAAGAGCTCACCAGGAAGTCTCTCCGGGCGCCTTCTCCACACTCCAGACTTCCCACACTCAGCAGCACCTCCACCCTGACCCTGTCTGCTTCCAACTAAGTCGTTTCACTTCCTGTTGTCTGGGGCAATCAACACATGTAAACTTTCAGAGCTGAGGTTTTTTTTTTTGAAGGGAAAATATTTTGAGGAATTTTTAGGGAGATTTCAGTAGAAGACCCGGGGATTCCCAGCACTATTCTGCTATGCTAAGAATATTAAGCTGTAGTCCCCTAGATATTTGCAAAGTCACATTGTCCTTTCCCTTGTTTCTGAAAAGAACAAAACCATGTAGCCAAGAGCTGATCATTCCATTTTCAAGTTCACCTAGGTCAGAAAACCACTGTGGGCAGTTGCTTCAAGGCAGCTTGTAACTGCTTCCATGGAAGTCATTGTTTATTTTTATTTTTTAAATTAATTCATTAATTAATTTTTTTTTTTGAGACAGAGCCTCACTGTCGCCCAGGCTGGAGTGCAGTGGTGCCATCTTGGCTCATTGCAACCTCCACCTCCCAGGTTCCAGCAATTCTCCTGCCTCAGCCTCCCAAGTAGCTGGGACTACAGGTGTGCACCACCACGCCCGGCTAATTTTTGCATTTTTTAGTAGAGACGGGGTTTCACTGTGTGAGCCAGGTTAACTCCTGACCTCGTGATCTGCCCGCTTCAGCCTCCCAAAGTGCTAGGATTACAGGTGTGAGCCACTGAGCCCAGCTGCAATTGTTTATTAAGAACAGCTACTTGGCCTTTGGGAATATAAATATTTAGACTACCAAAAAAAAAAAAAAAAATGCAAAGAATTCATGAAGGTCTCTAGAAATTTGAAAAAAGTAGTGTAATGGTGAAGAAGAGAACAGTCGTTGGTGTTCTGGATTAAAGTCCTAACTCTACCCACCGACTGCACTGGACAAATCACTCCACTTCTCTTAGCCTCAGGAGTCTCAGCTATAAAGTAGGAATAATAATATTACTTATGACAGGGGGTTTTGAAAAGGATTATGTAAAATAAAACAAGTGAAGAATGGAGCTAATTCCTGGCATATAGTAGTCACTTAACATATTGTAATTATGGTGATGGTGGTTTTCCTACAGAAAGAACGGACACTGGAGAAAAGAAAGGTTTTGTCAGAGAGGGGAAGCAGAAAGGGAGGAAAAGTGAGGCTAAAGAAGTAAAAACAGTTTTTCCAATTACAAATTTATTAACCCCTAAAATAATGCTACAGTTTCAGAGAAAATTAGGAGCATAGAAAACAAACAAAAAAAAGCTAAAGACTGTGGTGACATATATGTAATTAACTGAACAAGAAGTAAGAATTTGAAAGCATTTGAATTAAGATCCTAGAATTCATAGCAGGTCTCCCTTCCCACCAAGAAGGCATGTTAATCTGGATTCTTTAGAGATAATAGAGATGTCTTAAATTCCTTTGGGTGCAGTAAAATGGCCCTAGCTTGCACCAGCCCCATTGAAGGGTAGAGATTAAATTGAAGATAACCAAGCACCTGTCATTCTTCCCACTGCCTTCTGGATCACCACAAAGAAATAAGGATTTGTCTTTTCAAAGAGGAGGAGAGCAGTAGCTCATGAGGCAGTGTTGATTGACAGTTCATGCTTGAAGAAAGGTATGAGTGCTGTACTCAATTTTAACCTAAAAAAAAATCTGAGACTTGTATTTCCTGTTAGAAAGCCCTGCAGAAAGGTGTGTCCAAGGATTCTGAAGAATTAATGACAGACATATGGGTAGCTTCTTAGCGACACAGGAGGAGATGAGGTGCACGTATGCCGTGTGTTGGGGGGGTAATGGGTGCTTGGATTGAAACTTGTCTGCGTTTGCTGAGCCACACTCCTCCTTCAGAGTCCCTTTCAGGTCTCCATTTCTCCATGAAGCACTTTTAACACTGATCCACACTAAAAATAATGACAATAGCATATTAATAACAGTAGTAATTACCATTTATTTAATGCTTACCAGTTGCTAGGCACTATGCTAGGAGTTTAGCATATAATATCTATTTCTTAACAACAATCCAATCCTAAAAACAATCCAACAAGCTTTATGCATATTACCTCTGATTTGTATCATGAGGAAGATAAGTTTTATTATCCTTGCTTCACAGACGAGGAAATAGGCTTAGAGAGGCTGTAGTGTGCTGAAGGCCTCACAGCCTGTTGCAGACACAGCTGGCATTTGGACACTTTCCTGAGGGCAAGGGTCTGGATGTGCACATCTTCTGTAGCCCTCACAGCACAGCCCTCAGTCCCCCTTGTTCTGCAAAAGGTCCTCAGCAAATGTTATTTGATTATGTGATTCTGTCAAAGGCATTCAAATGAGAGTGACTCCATCTTGAATAGGGGCTGGGTGAAATAAGGCTGAGACCTACTGGGCTGCATTCCCAGGTGGTCAGGCGTTCTCAGTCACAGAATGAGATAGGAGGTCGGCACAAGATACAGGTCACAAAGACCTTGCTGATTAAGCAGGATGTGGTAAAGAAGCCGGCCAAAACCTGCCAAAACCAAGAGGGCGATGAAAGTGACCTCTGCTCATCTTCACTGCTCATTATACACTGATTATAATACATTAGCATGCTAGAAGACGCTCCCACCAGTGCCAAGAAGTTTCAATGACATGGCAACATCAGGAAGTTACCCTATTTGATCTAAAAGGGAGAGGAACCCTCAGTTTCAAGAACTGCCCACTTCTTTCCTGGAAAACTCATGAATAATCCACTCATTGTTGCATATAATCAGGAAATAACCGTAAGTATACTCTGTGGAGCAGCCCGTGCCACTGCTCTGCCTATGGAGTAGCCATTCTTTATTCCTTTACTTTTCTAATAAACTTGCTTTCACTTTGTGGACATGCCCCAAATTCTTTCTTGCACAAGGTCCAAGAGCCCACTCTTGGGGTCTCAATCAGGATCCCTTTCTGGTAACACTTCAAATGGATATTTGCCATCTACACATAGGGGTGGTACTATAGTACCATGGTGTGTGTACATCCTGGGGCTGGTATACAGGTAGAACCTGGATGCGATCTCTGAGAGAGCTCCAGGCACTGGCATCCACTAGCCACGTGCTGCCAGCAGCTGGGCTGCCTGCCTCTCGCTGAACTCGTCCACATCCCAGAAAATGCCAGGATTTAGAGCCGGAACTGACCACTCACACCATCTGGACCATCCCCATCTATAAATCTACACATATAGGGTCTTTTCTGAGTGAGACTCAGAGAGCGTGAGTCAACCAAGTTCACATAGCTAAAAGTGGCAGGGCTGGGACATGAATGCAGGTCACCTCCTATACCTTCATCCTGCCCTTTTCCATGATACAACAGCAAGGCAGGGCATGAGGGAATGTCAGAGCAGAAGAGGGCCCCTCCTGGCTGAGCTGTCCATGGTGGCAGTCAGTCTGGCCATTGGGCTGGGGTGGAGTGACACACATCACAAGCCTGTCGGTCATGCCCCACCCAGAACCACTCTGCAACAGCCCCAGGTGCACATGCAGGGCAGGCACGGAACCAGCCTGTGGAGACCATTTTGTCTGCCTGGAGTTAAGCCTTGTCGGTGATTGACAATGTGGACCAAGGGAGGTCTATTTTCTGAAAGTTTCATTCTGCATACTCCCTTAAAAACCCATTGTAATGTTCATCCAAGCAAACTACATGTTTGTGGCAGATTTCTCTAGATTATATTTGGCTTATTTTACTTACTTCAGATTTTATCTGTTATACCTGTGTAAATATTCCAGAATAAACTACAGGTATCAAAATCTTGGTTAACTATTTAAAAATAGGGATACATGCAGTTGAAAATACTTTCATTTTACAAAGAGATTTTTTTTAAAAAATCCATACCAAGTTTCACAGATTCACTGTTTTGTTCTTTCCTGGAGGAAATTACCTTACACAATAAAACTATGTTCCCCTCATGTTGCCCCTTCCCTCAGAGTAGAGCAGCAAACCCTTGGGCACATGTTATGTGAAAGGTTCTGTGGCAGATAACAAAGAGCTATGAACACTCGTCTCTGTCCTCAAGGGGCTTACACTTCATTTGCAGAAAAACAACAACAGCTGGCAGGTATTGAATACCTCTTGTGTGCCAGGCAGTATACCAGGCACTTTGCGTAGGCTATCGCATTGACTCCTCCTAACATGCTTAGCGAGGTGCTACTAGTGGGTGAGAAACTGAGAGGCTCAGGGAGGTTTTGTGTTTTGCCCAAGATCACAGCTACTGTGAGTGGTCGGGCTGGTCTGTGTACGTGGCAGTCTGACTCCATGCACACCTACCTATTAAGTGCTACAGCCAGCAGATGCCACCACTTAACAGTTGCTGCTGTGTATGGATTGGCTCCCCGACAAGGGTACAGACGCCTGGTAGATTCCCAATATCTTGCCTCTTTTGAATGCCCAACAGCCCCAGCAGTGCTGTGCTCCCGGTTGAGGTTGACTAAATGTTCTTTGACTGATGGCACAGGAGAGGGGAGACACGTTGTCTTGTGGTGCCCTAAGAATTGAGATGGACCTATAAGGAATAAACTCTCTCAACAGTGAGGGTAAAATCAAGCCCAGGAACATTTCCTAGGACAGGCCTTGCCAAGCCTTGGCGAGGACCTGATCATCCAATGCTGCCAAGAAGCAATAGCTTAGACGTCATTATGTCCCATGCTCTCAAACAAGTTTACCTGTTGTACTGGAGAGTCGACTTTCAGTTCAGCGATCAGGAGCCCCCACATGCGGGTCCTTGCTTATGAACCTGGGGCAGCATTGAGGGGAGAGAAGCTTGGAGCCCAGCCTGCCCTCAAATGCTGAAAGTGGAGCTCTGAGCTGTAATAAGGCCTTGGTCCTGGCACCAGATAAAATGTATGTGTGTATGTATATTTATGCATCTATCTAGCCTTTATTCATTTATATAATTAAATTTTACATTTTGATGATGAAGCCATAGGCTCCACTGTACTTGTCTAGGAGCTGTGTTCTGAGCTCCACCTGCAGCTATCCCCATGTAGATGTTATGCTGCTCAGGGCTGAGGATGGGGAAAGGCAGGAATCAAAATAGAGGGGCCAAGTCCATTGGAGGCTGGATCCACCCTGGAATATGTCATCTGTGACATTTAAAGCCACTAAAGGCATTTTCCAAAAACCTTTAACATGCGGGTAGAGGGGCCTGGAAAAAAGTTATTGTGTTCCTTCCTTTAACCTCCCTTTCCACCTGGTGCTTCCTTTTCCAAGAGGAAAAAGGGTGCTACCTGTGTGAGTCGGGCGGGCCACTCTGCAGCCAAAGAATCCGGGGGCTGGTTCAGTGCCAGGCAGCACCACAGCCAGGTCTGCTCTCCTGCACATTTATCTGCAGAGGCCCCGCACGCTGCTGGGGAGAAGAGGTGGGCTTTCTTGGCTGACTCATGCCGAGGAAGTGAAAAGCCCAGACACATTTGGTCCATCAATTCCTCCCAGGTCACAGCCTGTGCTTACTAACCCGGGCAGTGTGTTCTGACACCGAGAAACCGGGCGTCTCTGGGAATCAGCGATCTCAGATCTGTGGGTGACATACAGGACTTGATGATTTGATCTTCATTTCAAGTGCCAGCTGCTTTTTTCTCTGCTTTTACTTTGTTTTTCTTTAACTCATTAGGGAATTTTTCAGTAGGATTAAGTAAAATAGATTCCTCAAACTTGTTCCCAAGTTCAGATCCAACGAGGAATTTTCAACATCCTCTTGCTTCCTTGCCACATACAATAAATAAATACTATGGTCAAATATTATTACATCATGAGATTAACGTCTAAGGTGAGCCTTGTAGAAACAGCATTGAAAGAAGCCCTAGATATCCTGGTCCTGATTCTGGAGACAGGGAGGCCTTCAGTCCAGGACTGGACTTTCTGCCCTTAAGGCAGGCCCAGCTCCAGGCTTCTCCCGCCTGAATACTACACACAGCTCCTAAGCCAGGAGTCCTATGTTGGCTCACGTACCCAGAACTTAAAGCAGACTTCTCCAGTGCTAGAGACAAATGGGAGGTAGCAATGCCTGAACAACTGACCCTTGATAGCTTTGGATGGACAGAGAAGGTCTTCAACAAAGTCACTCTTTCTCATCCCAGTGGTCTTTGAAGAACCCCTTCCAGCTGAGCTACTGTGGAGTGAACTCAGCATGGTTGAGCATTTATCGGAGCCTACCAAGTGCTGGGAGGTGCCAGGCCCTGCCAGTCCCTGCAAAAGTAAGGAAAAATGTGCCCAGTTCCTGTCCTGCGTGGACTCAAGGGTGGGCAAGCCTTGGGTTGATGATTTAGCCCAGGACAATGATCAGAGCACACTACTGATAAATGATTCACCAGAGCCCACTTTTCTCAGGGATGTAGTCTTGACGAAATCCTAAAGAAGTTCCTTTATCTCTAGCATGTTCTCTTGCTTTCTGACATTTCCTACCCACTGTGGGGTGTAAGGGGGCTGATGAGGGAGGGACACAGATACACAGGTGTTGAATGAGCAGGATGGTTACCTTGTGGACAACTGTGCTCGTCCTCCTAGGACCTGGGAAGGATGGTGTAGAACTTTCCTGGCACCGTCCCACCTGCAGGAGAGGAATCTGGGGGATGTGTCTTACCAGTTCCCTCCGCCACTGGCAGAGAGCATTTGCTCCCCAGAAAGCCTGGCCTGGCCTGCCTGTGGCCCCAGCACATTCCTGAGGACAAAGAAATCCAGAGAAATCGCTGAGGCAGAGAGTCACAGAGGCTCAGGCCTGTGGAAGGGTGAGGGCCAATGGACCTCGGCAAGGCATTGGCAGGAGGTGTCGTGCTCCCAGGCCTGGCGGAGCTGCCTGCACCTCAGAGACCAGCCCTCCTGAGGACGAGGGGGAACAGCAGGCCACGTGGGAATGGCAGCATGAATACCCCACCCGGGGCAGAGGAACGTGGACCCAGCGATGTCAGCCTCTCCTCCCCACACCGGCAGGAGAAAGTGGGAGGGCAGAGGTGTTGTTTTAGGCAGCTCTCCTGACAGAACTTTCCTTAAGAAAATATGTAAGCACTCAGGGAAATAGGTTTGAATTAACTTCACACACACACAGTGAGGTTTCCTCAGTCCATACATGGCCTCAGCACAGGCTCAGAGTATTGCCTGTACAATTCCTGCACTGATGGACACAGGTTTAGCCGGTAGCAGGGACAGGTGCTGGGTGGGAAGCTCTCGGTTCCTGCTTTTCACCCCCACCTAAGTGTTCTCTGAGACCAGGCACTGATCCTGGCCCGCCTGGAGCCTGCTCCACACTCCGAGGATCTGGGAGGGTTTCCGTGTTCGTGCCTGTCTGGCAGGCGGAGGTTTCTGTGACCTAGAAGCTGTCTGGGAGCCTGTCTGGCTCTGGTGAGCCTGCTTCCTGGGAGCAGCCCTAGCCTCCCCGCGTGTCTCATACCCCCGGACTCAACAGGGGCTTGGAAAATCCTGAGACTGCATCAGGGTCCTTGGCCCAAATTCACACTGGAAGTTACTCTGCCTGGCTCCTAGGTGCCAAGGAGCCTATTAACACTTATGAGCTGCTCATTAGCATTGGGAGAAACCAGCCCAAACTCTGGCGAGAAGGGAGGGTGTGTGTTGCTCTAAATAGTTTGGCGCTTGGTCAGCCATCCTCCTGTTTGTGAAATCTGTGAGGCCCCTCACCAGCAGCCTGGGGCTGGAAGCGGGTCGCCAGTCGAGCTGGCAGCAACTCCAGCCCCCCAGGTACTGGCCACAGTGAAGAGAACACTCGGGTTCGAGCCCCCTACATCCTCAGGCCAGGAGGAGATTGAAGTCTCTGACCTGTCTTTGCAACCCCCTCCATTTAATTGTTAATTAGGAGAGAGCAGAGGGAGGAAGGAAAGGTAAATATTTCCCCTCTTGTCAAAGCAATCACTCTGCAGCTCAGCCACAGTTCTCTGACCAGTGAGGAGCCCAGGTGGGTCCCATCGGCTCAGAAACGGTGAGCAGTTCTTTCCAGCGCTGGCCTCCTGAGCCCAGGAAGCCTTCTTGCTTTTCTTCTTCAGGTGAACGTAGCCCTTTTGGGTTGAGAAAAGAGCGGGAGATGGCCAGGCACAAAAAGCCATTCTCTCAAGATCTTGCCTAAGAAGAGAGAAATCAAAGCTAAACCCAGGCTCTGTATCAGATTAGGGACCACCTCTCATCTCAGCTGTCAACACTGCTGCGGTTCCAGGCCTCTTGGGTGAACTGGTTGGGCTGCCTGAGCAGTTTATTTCCAAAGGGTATAGGAGCCTCTGGGATAGAACTCACTCCAGAGGGAGAGCGAGGCATAGTGGGCCTCGCCAACAGTGAAGCGTCAGGTGTCGGAGGCAAGTTGTGATCCTGACATCTGTGTGGTTGCATCTGTTCTCCATCTGGTCCCTTGAAGACCTCATCTGGGTCACAGGAGAGAAAGGGCTGCCAGCAAAATACAGACACACACACACACACACACACACACACATATATATGAGATAAAATATTATTTAAAAATCTCAGCTTCATCCTGCCACCCACCAACTGTGTGACTGTGGGCAGTTACCTCGCCTCTCTGTGCCTCAGCCTCCTCATCATTAACTGGTGATGCCCGAAGTGCCTGAGAGGGCTGCTCTGAAGTCATCGGAGTTCGTGTTTATAAACTATTTAGAACGTTGTAAATGCTAAATGTTACATAAACGAAACCCAAAGCACCTGTAAGACAGGGCACAAGAAGCTCTAGTTTGAGACCATCTGACAGCGCCCAAGGAGGCAAGTGAAGCAGGCCTCACGCCTCTCCGCAGACCCCGAGAGGCTCCAGCACATCAGAGAGTAGCACCAGCTCAGCTCCTGCAGCACCCAGGGGTTCCTCCGCCAGCAGGGAATGCTTTGGGGATGCAGAGACAGCTGGGGCTGGAGTGCACACTGGAGAAGGGCCTGTGTGGGTGGGTAAGAGGCAGCTGCGGGTGGGTAAGAAGCAGCTGCAGGTGGGCCGCTACTGTGAATGTAGCCTCGTCCACACCTGCTGGCTGTGAGGCCAAAGGGGCTGGGTCACAGATAGAAGCCCCAGCACAGCTCCATTCAGAGTCAAAGTCCATTTCCCTATAGCCCCTAGGTAGCTCAGAGAAAGGTGAGGGTGGTCTCCTGGGAGGGGCCTGAAGCGCAGCAGTTCTCCTCACCTCACCTGTTATTCTGTTCAATTTAGTAGCTGAGTCCACTTAGGCTACTATAACAAAATGCCACAAGCTGGGTGGCTTGTCAATAACAGAAATGTATTCCTCACAGTTCTGGAGGCTGAGAAATCCAAGATCGAGGCACCGGCAGGTTTGATGTCTGCTGAGGGCCCACTCTCTGGTTCATAAACGGCACCTCGCTGTGTCCTCACACAGTGGGAGGGGCACGTGAGCTCCCGGCGCGTTTCCTAAGGGTCCTCATGACCTAATCACCTCCCCGGAGGCCCCACCTCCTAACACGATCACCTTGGTGGTTAGAATTTCACCATAAGAATTTGGGACGGACACAAATATTCAGACCTCAGCATTTAGTAAAACTCCTCCGTTCTTGTGTGTTTCACTTCTGTGGGGCTGGGCTTCTTCCTGTTCATGAATACGAATCCCAGTTCTTATGGACTGTGCTCACAGGAAACCTTCCTTCCAATCCTTTGGCTCACTTACGAGGATGGCTGTTACAACTGACAGGCGGAGTCTATGAAAAGTCAACACGGAAAGGTGGGCCCTTTGTAAAGCAGCTGGAACAGGTGGAACAGGAATGGGAGGCCAGGCTGCCTTTGAAAGGAAGGGTGATAATTAGGAACCCCTCATTTTAAAGAGGGGCTAGACCCCTTGCTGAAGACTTAACAAGAGGCTTCAGAACTGGTCCTGCTGGCTCCCCCCAGCCTTCACCCCAGCTCCCCTCTGTAATATAAGCAGAGAGCTAGGGAAAGAAGGAGAAAGAGGACAAGTGTTAGTCAATGTGGCATTCACAGGGAAAGGTGACTTCCTCCCCAAGCTAGGTGGAGACTTGGACGTGCTCTGAGACCGGGGGTGCCCTCTGAGTAGAGCAGAACGTGGTGACACTGGGAGAGCTCTTGAAGAACCTGACTTGTGTGCTGGGAGTTTGGAGGCACCCATGAACTTTGAGGCCAAAACCTGGAGATTTCTGAAGGCAGAAGGCCCGTGGGAGTGGCCTGGGCAGAGGAATGAGGTTACTGTCTGTCAGTTGCTTGGCAGTAAGCTAATTGGCCAAGTGAGGCAATGCCCTGCCCAGAGAGGAAGTTAAAGGCACAGGCCACAATGCTGGTCAAAGGGAGACATGGCTGCCCTGAGGGGGACTCAGAACAGGGGTATGTCTCCATACAGCTTCCAAAAAACCTTGCCCATCATTTATGATAAGATCAGTGTACCACCAAAACTTCCAGGATCATATAGACCCTGACTGAGCCAGGGTGACACTAGAAACATCTCCCCGCACAGACAGGTGGCTGGCCATGTTAGGTGGTCCCTGTCCCCCTCCAACCTAGAGACGCTTAACCCATGAAAGGGAAAGTGAAGAATAAGAGGACTGACCACACAGTCTACCTCCCTCAAATCCCTCGCTGAGGGCTGACTTTCCCAAGGAGAGGGAAGAAATGAGATTTAAATTAGATCCAAGGTTGGCATTTTGAACCAGACTGGACTGGACACTGAATGAATGTGATTGTTATATTATGGAATATACTTTAGACGGTCATTACAGGATGGGCAAAAGTGGTGACTGAAGAAAGAGAAAACCTTATCATACTTGTTTCCCACCTTGGAAACAAGTGAGACTTGTTTCCAAGGTGGGAAACTTGAGACTCCTCAAGCCATTTTTGCAGCCATGAATACTAGAAACTTTAAGAATATGTCTTCCTTTTGAAACACAAAATGTGGAGAAACTTAAAAATGGAGCAAGAGTGGTTGCCTTGTTTGGAGCAAAGATCTGAAAACTCTGAAACATTCTTCAAGCCTGGGGAGCTGCTTCTGAAGATTTGTTGATGCATGGTTTATACGTTTTCTAATGTTGCTGTAACAAATTACCACACAGTGGCTGAAAACAACACGACTTTATCATCTTACAGCTCTATAGGTTAGAAGTCCAACATGGGACTCACTAAGCTAAAATCAAGATCTTAGGCCTTTCTGGAGGCCACAGAAGTGAATCTGTTTGCTCGCCATTTTCAGGTTCTAGAGGTAGCCAACATTCCCACATCTCTTGGTTTGTGGCCCATTCTTCCATCTTCAAAATCAGCAGTGGAAGGTTGAGACCTTCTCCCTGCACCACTCTGACTTCTCTTCTGCCTTCTGCTTCCACTTTTAAGGACACTTGTGATTACATTGGGCCCACCCAGATAATCCAGGATAATCTTTGATCTTCAAGTCAGTTGGTTGGCAACCTCAATTTCACCTGCAAGTGTAATTCCCCTTTTCCAAGCAACCTCACATATTTGCAAGTTCTGGGGATTAGGACATGGACAATTTTGGGGAGCCATTATTCTCCTACCACATGTGGCTTAAATATTATTGAATTCAACTTAATTTAACACAAATGCATATGATCCTCACAATACACCAGCCAAGACTCAATCACAAGCCATCACCTTGCCTCAGGAGTAAGGAGAAGCCCAACTTACTGTGAACCATGAAAGGGAGCAGCCAAAAGACTACTGGACATTGATCGTGTCCACAGGGCCAAATGAAAGCTGTTCAATCCCACTTATGCCCCGAGCAGGAGAGCCCGCAGGACATACGCCCTGCACTCACCTGCAGTGAGGATCTGAACTCCTGAGCTGCTGCCTGCCTCCACCCAAATGCTCTGCTGATACCAGCACTTACCCTTTCCACTGATAAACATCTTATCAGCATGGCAGGTATCTGGCTTTCAAAATCCTAGGTGGCTATGACCAGTTTGAGGTGCTACAAGATGCTGCTGACTTAGGGAATAAGAAAGGTGGAGCACACTCTCATTAGGTTCCTGTGTGGTAAAGACAGCTGGAGCCACCAACCCTCCCATCTTCAGGGAGGCCCGGGGTGGAAGAGTGTGCTGGAGACAGGACTCAGTGCTCTTAGCTGTGCCTCCTGGGATGGGAGACGCAGGCGGGGATCCTGGCAACTCTTCTGTATTTTGTCAGACTGATGTCTCATCCTCACAGCGCCTGGCTCAGGGTGCACTGACAGTTGCTGTCTGGACTCCAGATATGGAAATGGGATTCTAGCCATCACTCCCTGCCATGCTGGCCCAGCCGTAATGGGCCTTATGAGTGTCCTGGAGTGTTGAGGAGGTGTGAAGAGCAGAACCCTTGTGGAGTGTCACCTCCTCACACCTTGCTGGGCCCTCTGGAGTCCAGGGAGTTCTCACCTCCATTAGGGCACCCTAGCAGGTTAGCTGGGCACTGGGGTAGGGGTGGTCCCTACCCCAGGGGTCCAGGGAGTTCCAGGGAGGGGTCCAGGGAGTTCTCACCTCCATTAGGGCACCCTAGTAGGTTAGCTTGGTCCTGGGGTAGGGGCAGGGACAGGGGCAGGGATTTGGTCCAGCATGACCCCTGGTCATAGGAATGCGTCCCCAGAGTGCTGCCTCCCTCAGTCCTGTCACTGGGGCGCTTTGAGTTCAGCAAACTCACCGTTAGACCACTCTCAGCGATGGGCTCCTGGGCAGCTGAGACATCAGTGAGGGATTCCCTCCCCACGGCAGCACAGCCACCCCGCCCAACTGTTTTATACAAAAGCTCTCATTCCGTTTAAGAAGGCTCGCCAGCCTGCTGGCAAGGGTGAGACGGCCTGTTAAGCCAGAACCTCAACCTGTTGGGACTCGTTTACCCTTCTGAAGAGTGAGATGGGCCCATTGTGCCCTAGAATCACAATACCACCGTGACCTTGACTCAGAGAATGAGACGGGTCTACCCTTTCCTAGAAACATAATACGAGGCCTTGGCATCACCCTTCCGTGAGAACATTCATTCATTGAAGACAAGATCATCTTCCCCCTAAGAATGGACTGAAGGCCTTCCTTCCAAATCACAAAAATCCACAAATCCACTCTAAGCACATTTTTTATAATGAGCACTATGACTTCATAATGGAAAAAAAAATCATCTGTATTTTTAAATGTTTGAATAGCAAGGCCATGTAGATTGCAGCCAGATGAGACCACATTCCCAATTAAAATAAGCGGTTTCCAGTGTTCAGACACTTTGGTGGAGTTGTAGCCTGACAATAATTTTGCCACGGTTGTTTTAGGGATGAGTACCCAGGGAAGTTTCCTACCTCCGAAAGAGCCCCGGACTAACTCAGAAGACCTGGCTGTCAACCCCAGCTTTTTCTCTTTGCTGATGTGACCTTGAGCCTTGGTTGTAGCCCGGCCTGCCTGCCAACTAGGGTGTTGTGAAATTCTGATGAAATAAGGCGAGTGAAAGAGTGTCATCATCAGGTGGCCCTGGAGAGGAGAAGTGGCTGAGAATCCCCTGCAATGCTGGTGATTCTATCAGGCAACAGTAGCAGAGCATGTACCTGCCCATCACTCCCGCTGCCCTCAAGCCCGGCTTCCAAAGGATGCCCTCAGCCGGGACTAGGACTCCAATGGCAAGGCGGGATGAGACTGGAAGAGGGGCAATGACGGAGGGCGGCTGCGCCATGATTTCCTTCCTGGCTTCAGTGAGAGTTTCTACCCAGTCTGGCAGACATGTAGCACCAGGATCTTCTTCAGGAGCACGTTTCCAGGTGAGGAGTCATTTAGGGAACCACACCGCAGGGATCCCCCACTCTCAGCTGGACCTTTGGAACCAGACTTGCCGACAGCCATAGAAGTCGTCATGCGCTGCCGCCCTAAGCCTGCATCCTCTAATACTGCTCCTTCCCAGCCACGCATGTTGATCCTGCTCAGCAAGAGTCACTGAGAGCTCCGTATCTGGACTGCAGACAGCTGACTTCCTAGAGAACTGCTTTCATGAAACTGTATTTTAGTGTGTGATGGAATATAGGCTTATGTTGAAGCTGAGGACAGAAACAGCATCTGTTTTCGGAGTCTACCAGGAAGATAGTCATTGCCTTGTCCTTGTCATAAAGGCTTAGTTTCCCTTTTATCTTTGGTTTTCTCTTCACCTTTATCTAACTCATGGCACTCTGCTGCTTTTTGTGTATTCTTGTACACTATCCTCAGTCCTCTGCGGAAGGAGGAAGGGTATTGCAGCTGATGCTGTCAGTATCCCGTGCTTATCCCTTGGACAAGTCCTGCCAACCAATTGCCTGAACCCGCACTTGCTCCTGAGGTTTATCCTCTCTCTTGACTGGAAACTGGGGAAGGCAGCGTAGTCTAGATGCTGTGGAATGAACACATCTCCAGCAGGAGTTCTGCAATTCATCCTCGGGTGGAATAATTTCTCAGCATGTGTTTTGCATCTTTCCCCAGAGTTTCTAGGGTTAAGCTCTAGTGGCTTACTGTGGCAGCTGACTTTATAGGCTCCCTTTCCTTTTAGGGACCCCTTCCCCACTTCCTGGCAAGAACTACTTGCACTTCCCAAATACACTCTCTCTAGAAGTAGATCTTGAATCTTTGCTTGAAGATCTACTTCTAGGAGAATCTAAGCTAAAAAGGATATGAATAAACAGAAATGAATAGAAACCAGTAAAATGTCTTATATATTACAAATAATCAAATAAATGTTTGTTGTGTTAAGGAGATAACAATGCAGTGTATTCTCAACACTTAGCGCAGAGCTGAGCACAGAGGAGATGTTCAATAAATGCTTGAAAAGGAGGTAAAATGATCCTAGCTAAGCACAGGTTGGATGATCAGCCAGAGGATGTATCACAAATGGGCTTGAAGAATCATTGACTAAGTGGAGAAGCCAAGCTTTGAGGATCCATGTAGATTAGAGTTCTATGGGTATGACCTGCTACAATAGAGGTGGGAGCCTTGTGAATGCTAAGAATGGGGCTAGCTTGGGATTTTCCGTTAGTCTTATTTCTGTAGCGGATTTTCTTTGATTACACAAAATTTATTTCAAACACCTTTATTGAGATATAATTTATACACCATAATATTCACATTTTATAGTATAACATTCAGTGGTTTTTAGTACATTTATAGATTGTATAACTAATTCCAGAATACTACCTCCCCCAAAGAAACCTGTACCCATTAGCCATCACTTCCCACTCAACTCCCCCAAGCCCCAGCCAAGCACTAATCTATTTTCTATTTCTACAGATTTTCCTTTCATAGACATTTCATATAAATGGAATCCTATAATATGTGACCTTCCATGACTGGGTTCTTTCATTTGGCATAATGTTTTCAAGGCTCATCTATGTTGTAGCATGAATCAGTACATCATCTTTTTCATTGCCAAATAATATTCTATTATATGAATACATCACATTATCTTTATCTATTCATCAGTTGATGGACATTTGAACTCTTTCCACTTTCTGGCTATCATGAATAATGCTGCTATGAACATCCGTGTACAAGTTTTTATGTGGACCTATGTTTTCGTTTCTCTTGAGTATATACCTAGGAAGAATTGCTGGGGCATATGGTAACTCTATGTTGAACTTTTTGAGGAACTGCCAAATTGTTTTCCAAAGTAGCTGCACCATTTACATTCCCAGCAGCAATGGAGGAGGATTCTGATTTCTCCATATCCTCACTAATATTTGTTATAGTCTTTCTTTTCTAGTATATTCTCCTAGTGGGTATGAAGTGGCATCTTATTATAGTTTTGACTTTTCTATAATGACTAATGATGTTGAGCATAATTTCATGTACTTATTGAACATTTGCATATCTTCTTCGGAGAAATGTCTATTCAGATCCTTTGCCCATTTTAAAATTGTGTTACTTGTGCTTTTATTGTTGAGTTGTAAGAGTTCTTTATATATTCTGGATACTAGGCCCTTATCAGATATACGATCAGCAAATATTTTCTCCCATTCTGTGGTTGTTTTTTCACTTTCTTCATAGTGTCTGTTGAAGCACAAGAGTTTTCCATTTTGATGAAATCCAACTTATCTATTTTTGTCTTTGGTTGTGTTTGCTTTTGGTGTCACATCTAGGAAACCATTGCCAAATCCAAGGTCATAAAGATTTACATCTAAAATTTCTTCTAAGAGTTTTTTAGTGTTAGCTTTTATATTTTGGTCTTTGATCCTTTTCAAGTTAATTTTTGTGCACGGTGTAAGGTAGGAATCCAACTTCATTCTTTTCCATGTGGATATACACTTATCCCAGAACACTTTGTTAAAAAGACTATTCTTTCTCCTAGTTAACTATCATGGCACCCTTGTCAAAATTAATTGACCATAAATGCAAAGGTTTATTTCTATATTCTCCATTTGATTTCATTCATCTATATATCTATCCATATAGCAGTACCACACTGTTTTGATTATAGTAGCTTTGCAGTAAGTTTTGAAATTGGGAAGTGTGAGTCCTCTAACTTTGTTCTTCGTTTTCAAGACTGTTTTGGCCATTCTAGGTCCCTTGGATTTCCATATGAATTTTAGTATCAGCTTGTCAATTTCTGAAACAAAGTCAGCTAGGATTTTGATAGGGATTTTGTTAGACTTGTATATCAATTTGGGGAGTGTGGCCATCTTACTATTAAGTTATCTGGTCCACAAACATCTTTTTGTGGAAAATACAAATATGTCTTTTCATATATTTAGATCTTCTTTCTTTTTCTTCAACAGTATTTTGTAATTTTCAGTGTACAAGTCTTACACTTCTTTTATTAAATTTATTCCTAAGTATTTTATTCTTTTTGATGGTATTGTAAATGGAATTGTTTCTTAATTACATTTTTGATTGTTCATTGTTAGTGTGTAGAAATAAATTGATTTCTGTATGATCCCACAAAATTTCAAAATCTGTTTTTTCCCCCTACAAAGTCAAGAATCATTATTTCCAAGAAATGTTTTCTCCATCTTAAGGCAAGAGATTATTTGAAGCCTGCCATAGAGCACCCAAAGCTTGGGGTTGTCCTTGAGAGAAAACAAAAAAATTCCTGGTGCCGGGAACTGTAGCACATGGTTTGCTTAGTCTTTAAGATAAGGTAGGCTTACAGAAAGTCATGAACTTTAAAATGTGTGAGAAGTCCTTGAGCACAGAATACAGATCTGGGAGTAGTACAAACCGGTTACAAAATGAAACATTAAGCTCAAAGAGCTGGTAGTATAATGACATGTGCAGAAGAAATGCATGTTAAAAAAAACAAAAAGACAAATAAGTACTCTCTCAGGGAAAATGAGCATATGCATTCCACTACCAACTTTGGGCATTGGTTATGAAATTTAGAGCTTGGTTAGATTTTAGGGTCATCCAGCCTTCTCTGAATTTGCAGTTAAGAAAACTGAGTCTAGGCTGGGTGCGGTGACTCAAGCCTGTAATCCCAGCACTTTGGGAAGCCGAGGTGGGTGGATCATGAGGTCAGGAGTTTAAGACCAACCTGGCCAATGTGGTGAAACCCCATTTCTACTAAAAATACAAAAATTAGCCAGGTGTGGTGGTGCGCACCTGAGTGCCAACTACTCGGGAGGCTGAGGCAGAGAATTGCTTGATCCCAGAAGGCAGAGTTTTGCAGTGAGCCGAGATTGCGCCACTGCACTCCAGCCTGGGTGACAGAATGAGACTCCGTCTCAAAAAGAAAAAAAAGAAAGAAAGAAAAAAGAAAAAGAAAACTGAGTCTGGAAAGGTGAAGTGGCTCAGGGTCCTACACAGGAGAAAAAAGAGTTTGGAAACAAATTATCCAAGACATTACCACTATGAGACTTTGGGAAAGGTTGCTAAACTTCCATCAACGTTAGTTCTTCACCTGTAAAAAAGGGAAAAAAAGGATGTCTACCTTGCAGACTGGTTGTAGGAAATCAGTTATTCAGTCAATAGTCTTTCCTAGGCACCATGTGCCAGGCACTGCATTTGGTGCTGAGGATAGAGTGGAGAACAAAAGACATACAGCTCATGACCACAAGAGTAGTTTCAGGATGAGAAGTAAATGAGATAGATAGGTAATAGGGTGTGAGGCTTAGCTTTTTTTCTCTGGCTCATTGTATTTGCTCAGTTATTTTTCCCAAGTGTGGGGTCCTTATTGTACTCTTTTGTTTGTTTGTTTGTCTGTTTGTTTTTTGAGACAGAGTTTCACTTTTATCACCCAGGCTGGAGTGCAATGGCACGATCCTGACTGACTGCAATCTCTGCCTCCCGGGTTCAAGCGATTCTCCTGCCTCAGCCTCTCAAGTAACTGGGATTACAGGTGCCCACTGCCACGCCCAGATAATTTTTGTATTTTTAGTAGAGACAGGGTTTCACCATGTTGGCCAGGCTGATCTCAAACTCCTGGCCTCAGGCGATCTGCCTGCCTCGGCCTCCCTTCCAAAGTGCTAAGATTACAAGTGTGAACCACTGAGCCAAGTCTGTACTCATTTTTTGAATCCTGAGTGCCAAGCCCAGTTCTAGACACGTTGTAGACTCTCAATAACTGTTGAACTCAACAAATCTTCTTCATTGTACCCCAAGTCAAAGGAGGACTTTAAACACATAAAGGAAGAACAGAGTTTGGCATGGTGAGCATGTAGAGCATTTCAGGAGGAGGTGATGACCAGCATGAAAGCCTGGCATTAGGCCAGGTCCTGGTCCCAAGCAAAAGGTAATTGTATCAGTTGAGCAAAGGTTTATTCTATTTTATTTTTTAAATAGAAGCTAATCTCTTGATAAAACAAAACAAAAAAACTTTCTGGTCCCTTTTTCCTTCTAGTCACATTCACATGTGATGGTCTTTTCCCACAGAATAAATCAGTTTAGCTAGGAAGACTAAGTTTTAAAATAGAAATAAATGCACTTTATATCAACATCACTCTGAGAGAAAAATAAAAGCATACCATCACAAGTTCGAGCCTGTCCAAACTGGGATGATAAGAACGATGAAGGCAATAAAATTACAGGGAGAAGGGAATTCAGGCACAGGAACAGGAGTCCAGGCCCCCAGGGCATCACTGCGGATTTCTGTATGGGAAGGCCCCCTCATTCCTCCAGCTGGGGCTGCAATAGCTTGTGGTTTGCAGTCCCGCTGGGAGGGGGCAGAGAGCTCAGAAACCAGGCTGGGAGCAGGGAGCAGCTGGTTATCATGAACCATGTATCAGGCATTACACAGACCAGCCAGGTCCCTAATCTCTCCTTGCCTCGTAAAATCAGCCCTCTACAGACCTTATGAGAGAGTGAAAAAACGAGTTGATGTTGGAAACAATACTCAAATGGAAAGCCAGAGGGCTGGATTTTAGATTCGACCCTGCTGCTCCTTGGTGGTATGATCTTGCTGGACTTACCTCAACTCTGAATATCAGTTTCCTCATTTGTAAAATAAGAAGCTGGAACGACACAAGGTGTGTTAAATCCCAAGCGTATTTTGTAATTTTTGTAATTTTCAGTGTACAAGTCTTGCACTTCTTTTGTTAAATTTATTCCTAAGTATTTTATTCTTTTGGATGGTATTGTAAATGGAATGCCCATTTAGGGAGTAAGGGGAGTAGAGGAGTGCCCCTTTACTGTATCTCATCCATGGCAGCATGACTAATCAATCGCCCCCTACTATCTTTCCAACAAGCTCCCTGAGCTCCTTCACAGACCAGTGTTGCACAGAACCAACACCAATCATTTGGAACTGGAGTGCAAAATACAACTTACTTGCCATCCTCGAACAGATGTACAAGGCTTTCTTATGTGATTTTAAATCAGTTTCTGTAGATTTGTCCAGGCTTCCCACTGCAGTTGCCATGCAGCAGAAACTGAATGACTCCAAAAAGTCAAGAAATAACCATGACGGCTCTTTGTAAGTGTAAGCCTGGTGAATACTAATGTTTTGGTAGAGGACTCTCAACACTGCCGTCATGCAGTGAGGGCTTGCTGAAGGAAGCGGACCTCTTGCTGAGCTTGGTCAGGGATGGTCCAGATGGAGGTTGAGTAGCAGAAGAGACATGGAGAAAGAATTTTGAAATTCTTTCCCCCTGAAATATAAACTTGTGCTTCTGTGCTATGATTCATTCCATTCCACGTAATAATCATTAGAGCAGGGTTGCTAGGAAATTAGCAGCTGTTAGTCAGATGAGTTTGGACATGAATGTGTCACTTATACAATATTAACAGGGAAGGGCTTTAAAGTATACGAAACTGGTCTCCATCCAGTTCTGCTCAAGGAAACACAGTGCAGGGCTTTTTAGACACAGCAAAGTGGAGATTCTTTCTCAAGGTGATCTAATTTCCAGGGATAGGTGGCCTGGAATACTTCCCCTGGGTCTCATTCCATCTGCCTGGCTTCCATCCAGAAGCCTCAGCTGCTGCCTGGCTTCTGACCCTGAGCCTGGCCACTGGGTGCCCGGGACCAGAGTGATTGCTGAGTGGAGAGGAAGATGACACTTCTTTAGAAGGAGTCCTGGAAAGCTAACTCATCCCCAAAGAATTCAGCTTCTGGAGCTGTGAATTGGAGTTTCTAGGAATAACCAGACCCATCTTTTGAGAGGCTAACCTCACCCCCACCATCCCTTCTCCTCCTTCCCTGCTTTGCTGCTGTCCACAGGACTCACCACTAGTCAACATCCTATGTTTTAATGATTGATGTCTTCAGGGTCTCTCTCCACTTTCTGGCACAGAAGCTCCATGAGGGCGTGGGCTTTTGTCTGTTTTGTTCACAGCCATTTCTTCAGTACTTCCAACAGTCTCTGAAACTTACTAGGCACCCAACAAATATCTGTTAAATGACTGAATCCATTCATCTATTCAATATTTTATTCATCCAGATAAGAAAACCTTTATTGAATACCTGCTGAATGTCAGGAATTATTCCTCGGGTTTGGGATCAGGGTCTGGGAGGAGGTTTGAAAAGATAAGGGAAGTTCCACTGAGGATTGGTGGAAAGGGTAAAATGACAATACCCTTCTTTGTGGATCACTTCATAGTTTACCAAGTGTTCTCATGTCCACTGTTTAGTTGTGCTTCAAGTCAGCATTTTGAGGTAAGTGTGCTTATCATTGTTTCTCAGAGGAAGAAATAGAGGTTCACAGAAATTAGGTAACTTATCCAAAATCACATAGCTACTAAGAAATAAAGCCTGGGCTTTCACTAAATATGTAAATGTTGCTTTCGGCATCTGGCCATGACCCTCCCTCTCTATCCCAAGTCTCTCTAGCAAGCTGCTTTCCAGAGAGGCAAAGCTGTTCAACAATCATGGTTTGACAGAAGTCCCTGATAGAACAGAATATCATATGAGTGGTGGCAAGTTTTTTTTTTTTTTTTTTTAAATGCCTTGGCTTGAGATTAGAGTAGTAATAAGCTCTAAAAACAGTAAATTAGTCATGATTCTTGCCCACAGGATGAGACAGCATGCATGGAAAAGAAACATTCCAGTTTGGAATCAGAGTTCCCATATAACTAAGATTTTGGAATCGCCCAGAATACCCATACGCAGGATTCCCCCTAGATTAGTGATCTTATGTCCAGGGAATTCCTGGTTTGGATTATAAGTGAAAGTCTAATCTGTTTCTGATCAAGTTTTGGCTTTGATACCCTTAGTGATGTACTCCCTTTTCCCAGACCCCCAGGAATTTAGTGCCCTAGTCCTGAAACTGGTGACTGGAAACACTTGGAAATTCTTGTGATTGAGCAACTGAGGACTCCAAGTAAACCCCCAGCACTCAGGACACACCCTGTGTTTAAGTTAGTCCTGAGATCGCTGAAGGAAGTTTAAATTCTGGTTCCGAGAAAGTGCCTGTTTATCTTTGTGTGTTACAGGATCACTGGAGGTCCAGGGCAGTGTTCTTGGCCTGCCTCACGTAGGAAGATGAGGGGTGAGTGGGTTTCACTACAAATAAAGATCTTTCAGGTGAATATTTAAATAATGAAATTTCTTCCAATAAAATTTTTCTTATATCCTACTCATATTATTTTCTTCAACTACTTATTTAGCTTGTGAAAATAATAACTATTTTAGTTAATTTCCTTTACTAGGCCCTCAAACAAAAATCACATCTGTGATAGAAAGGGCCTAGATATTTGCTCATACCCTTGTAAACCACACTCCTTTTTTAGACTGGGAGATGGGAAAGGGGGCAATCATGTCCCTGCATCTCAGTCTGCGGACCCAAATCCCTGCTGATGGGGAGGGCCAGAAAATGACAGTAGAAAGTAGGATGCTTCCAGAGGAGGCAGGGTGTGCAGTTCTCGGTGTCACAGCTTGAACTTAGAAAGCACAGACTCAAAAACAACAGAGGATCAACTGTGGTTTCAACACAAAACTCAGAATCTAAGTGCTTGGAATTACTATGGTCTTAGAGATAGACTGTTAGGTCTTGTTGCAAACAAGGTTATTTAGGGTAAAATGACGAGTACATATACAAAGTAAAAGACAGCATCCTTTCCCTTGAAAAATATACTGATGGTCAGGGTATACAGAACATATAACACAAAACAATTGGAGAATGATAGACGAATGTCACAATGTGGAATAAATTAGACAGAAGGAGCAGAGGCGATATGACTATGGAAGGGGATCAGGTGCCCAGGCTGCATGTACATTTTCTCCCTACTCTGTCCCCATTGTTCTTTGAGGACATCAGCTCCATCCTAAAGCATCCTAAACCTAAAATCTTCATTTATTCTTTCTCATTTTCTTTTCCCTAATGAATATTGTCACAGGTTTCCAGCAAGGGCAGAGTATCATACATTAATTAGAAGATAGAGAGAGATGCCCAGAAATAGCAAATAATATATAATAGAGAAATAAATATAATATATTGATGATAAGAAAAACAATAGAAGATACAATATTATCAGGGGTAAAAGAGATTAAGAATCAACAGCATATTTTATAAAGAGAATATCCAGCTGACCAATAAACATATGAAAAGGTGCTGAACTTCACTAGTCATCAGGGAACTTGCTATGATCTGAATGTTTGTATGCCCCCAAAATTTACATGTTGAAATCCTAACTCCCAAAGTGGTGGTATTAGGAGGTGGAGATTTAGGGAAGTTATTAGGTCATAGAGGCAGTGTCCTCATAACGCAATTAGTCTCCTTATAAAAAGGGCCCGGCTGGGCATGGTGGCTCACGCCTGTAATCCCAGCAGTTTGGGAGGCTGAGGTGGGTGGATCACCTGAGGTCAAGAGTTCAAGACCAGCCTGGCCAACATGGCGAAATCCCATCTCTACTAAACACACACACACACATACACACACACACACATACACACACACACACACACACACATACACTAGCCAGGTGTGGTGGTGCATGCCTGTAATCCCAGCTACTTGAGAGGCTGAGGCAGGAGAATCACTTGGACCTTGGAGGTGGAGGTTGCAGTGAGCCAATATCGTGCTGCTGCACTCAAGCCTGGGTGACAGAGTAAGACTCCATCTCAAGAAAAAATAAAAATAAAAATAAGGCCCGGGAGAGATCCCTTACCCCTTCCATCATGTGAGGGCACAGCAAAAAGGCACGATCTATGAGCTGGAAAGTGGGCCCTCACCAGATACCGACTGCTTTAATCTCAGACTCCCAGCTTCCAGGACTGAGAAACAATTTTTGTTGTTTATAAGCTGTCAGCTCAAATGGACTACAGTAGAACTGCAAATTAAATATCTCACTGTTACACTACCACACATGCAGTTGAATGGCAAAAAGGAAAAAGACAGGCAATACTAAGTTTTGGTAAGGATACGGAGTAACTAAAACTCTCACATATTTATGATGAGAATGTAAGTATCTCTACTAACAAAGTTGAATACATATGTACCCTATGACCCAGCAATTCCACTCAACTGAAATGTTCATATATGTTCACCAAAAGACAAGCAAAAATATACTTAGGAGCACTATTTATTATAGTCCCAACTAGAAACCACAAATGTCTGTCAACAGTGGTATGTATAAAGGAATTATGCTATATGTATATGATGGAACCCTACACAGCAATGAGAACGAATGAATCCCAATTCCAACTATGTGAAACACCAAGATGAATCTCACTCACAGAGTGAAGCTGAAAGAAAGAAACCAGGCACAAAACAGTAGATACTACAATTTTCTTTCTATAAAGTTAAAAAACAGACAAATCTCATCAGTTAGAAGTCAGAATAGTAGTTACCCTTGTTGGGGCCAGTGACTTAAAGAGAGCATGGCGGAGCCTTCGGGATTCTGTCACTGCCTGGTTCATCATCTGGGTACTGGTTATACAAGTGCGTTTTCTTTGTGAAAATTCAGTGAGCTGTACACATTTGATCTGTGCACTTTTCTGTTTGCATATCTTCATAAAATTATGAAGATAAAAATCAATGGTGCATACAAGAGTAAAGTTGGAGTCTTACCTCACACCATATAAAAAATTAACTCAAAATGGACCACAGACCTAAATATAAGAGTTGACATTATAAAACACTTAGAAGAAAACATAGGTATAAATGTTCATGAACTTGGGTTTGGCAATGGTTTCTTAGATATGATACCAAAAACACAAGCAACAAAGAAAAAAATAGATGCATCGGACTTCATCAAAATTGAAAACTTATGTGCTTCAAAAAGCACTATGAAGAAAGTGAAAATATAACCCACAAAATGGGAGAAAATATTTGCAGATCATATATCTGATAAGAATCTAGTATCTAGAACATATAAAGGACTCTTAAAAGTCAACAATAAAAAGACAAATAATCATATTTTTAAATGGACAAAGGATTAAATAGACATTTCTTCAAAAAAGATATACAAATGTTCAATAAGCAAATGAAATGATGTTCAATGTCATTAATCATTAGGGAAATACAAATCAAGACCACAGAGATACCACTTCACACACAGTATCATGGCTAACATAAAAAGGACAGATCCAGACAATAACAAATGGTGGTGAGGATGTGGAAAAACAGGAACTCTCATACATTGTTGGTGGGAATATAAAATGGTGTAGCTGCTTTCGAAACCAGTAATGCAGTTCTTCAAAATGTTTGACATAGAGTTACTCTATACTCCATATATTCTACTCCTAGGTATATACTCAACAGAAATGAAAACATATGTCTACACAAATAAGTGTACATAAATTTTATTGCAGCACTTTCAAAATAGCCAAAAAATGTGAAGAGAGCCCAAATGTCCATCAACTTATGAATGAATAAGCAAAATGTGGTATATCTATATAATTGAATATTGTTCAACCATAAGAGGAATGAAGTACTAATGTGTGCTGCAATATAGATGAATCTTGAAAGCATGTTAAGTGAAAGAATCTAGTCAAAAAGGCCATGTATCATGTAATTCCATTTATATGATATGTCCAGAAGGGGAAAATCCATAGAAATAAAAAGCATATTAGTAGTTGCCAGAGGCTGTGGGAAGGAGAGAATAGGAAGTGATTATTAATAGGTACTTTTTTTTTTTTTCCTGGGGAGGGGAGTGATAAAAAATATTCTGGAATTATACAGTAGTAATATTGCACAACTTTGTGAATATACTTTAAACCATTGAGTTGTACACTTTAAAAAGTTCCACTATACAACGTGTGAATTATATCTCAATTTTAAAAATCTGGCAGAGGGAGACAAAATAAATTAAGTAATTAGGTAATATGAAAAAAATCAACAGCACAGTTAAATTACTTTGTTTGGAGACCATCTTTGTATCCCTTGCAAGAGCCTGCTGGATTCCATTCTAAACCTACCACGCTGAAGAGTATGAAATTACGAAGCAGGGATGTGTACACTGTTATCTATCCCCACTTTTCTACCTGTAGTACCTCCCACCTTGCCTTGTTCCTAGATGTTCATTTTTGCCTTATAGACCAGGGTTTCTCCAAGTGTCACCTGAGTCCAATTGCATCCCAAATCTCTTCCAATGCTTGTGCAAAATTCTTGGGCCCCACTCCACATACACTGAAACAGAAACGCTGTGGGTATAACTCTGGACTTGACATTTTTAACAAGTTACCCACCTATAAAAAATAATAATATTATTAATAATAGTAGCTAATATTTATAAAATACTATTAATATGTGCAGGCACCATTCCAGGTGCTTTACATAATGACTTATTTAATCATCAGCACAATCTATGACTAGGTACTATTATTGTCCCCATTTTACAAATGAGTAAACCGAGATACTGATAGATTAAGAAACTTTCCCAAAGGCATAGAACTAGTAAGTGTACAGCTGAGAGTGAAATGCAGGCAGTCTAGCTTCAGACTGCAACCAGGCACAATACTTTCAACCAGGGTGCAATACTACTTCTTTTCCCCATTGATTCTTATGCTTCAGTATAAGACTCACTGCAATGATTATTATTTAACGCATCACTTGCACCTGCAAAAATAAAAATCTATATCTCTGCCTTTGATGTGGAAATTTGCAAAGCCCAATCATCTTAAGGGGAGTGTGCCAAGCTGGTGTGAGATAGTGAGTTTGGAAACTGGGACAAGAAACTCATACACCTTTAGGAAGAGACCACGCCTGTTCCCCACCCCCAATTAATGAACTGCAATGATGCAAACCACCCAGAGAAGAGGCCTGTCTGCCACAGGAGAAACCTGGCCTGAGTTCCATTCTGAAGCCTGGACCAGCCTTCCCCCATTATGCTTCTGACTCACCAGGGCAAGGTAGGGGAGCCTTATTTGTGGGTGTCATTGTTCTTGTCACAGAACTTGGTCAGGCCTGTTAGGAAGTCCCAGTTAGCTTCAGGTTGTCTACTGATGGCCCAGGCCACTTTCAGGCTGGAATTGGGTCTCACAGCTTCTGTGTGACCAGAGTCACCACGGCCACAAAGGCCAGGGTTGGCTCCACATCACATGGCACCATCCAATGCAGCTCTCCCAGGTGACAGGAAGCACACTGACAAGAGCTTGGTGTTGGATGGTGGAAAGTGCACTAGCCTGGGATGAGAAGACACAGGAAAAATTGCTGCATCTGCCCTTGTGGGGGGGTACAATGGGCAGTCATGCACTCTCTACAGCCTCAGACACCTCACTTGTAGAATAAGGAAAATATTTCCCAGCCAACGCCTCTGCAGGTGGCTAAGATGACTGATCAAGATAACATCAGTGAAACTGCTTCCTCCAGCATTGGCGTCATTCTGAATTGCCAATCTATAACTCTATGTCCGGCCTTCCCCATCCCTAAAGGACTGGCAATCACTCACTCATTCAACAAATATTAACTGAGTGAACGTGTGACTTTCCATGTAGATAACATGGAGAGCTGCAAAGTGGCTAATAGGCATCTGAAGGCTGACGCAGTTGAAGTAGAACTCTTGTTTCTCCAGGAAACCTGCCCCTCTTCCAGCTTGCCCCATCTAGGAAACAGCATCCACATCCATCCACTTGCTGAAGCTAAACCTCAGAAGTCAGCTTTAACTTCTCCCCTCCTTCTTTCAATCCCTGAGAAAAGCCTTGAACATACACTTGAGCCTCTCTGCCACGTGCAACACCGCATTCCAGTCCAGTGCCACCATCTGGCTCTTCATCCATGGCCCCACCTCCATGTCAGTCTCTCTGCTTCTTTTCAGGGGCTCTATACTCAGCAGGCAGGACAAATCACATCACGTCCCTCCCCTGCTGGGAAATCTGCAGTGGCTTCCTGGTGCACTTTAACTAAAAGCCATGCTGTCAAGGCCCAACATGACCTGGCCCCTTCCCCTCCTACATGGCTCCCCTTTACTGTATTCCAGCCACTCTAGCCAGCCTACTTACTCATCCCAGCATGCCAAGCTCATTCCCATCCCAGACCTT
Source organism: Chlorocebus sabaeus (assembly GCF_047675955.1). Classification (NCBI taxonomy): domain Eukaryota; kingdom Metazoa; phylum Chordata; class Mammalia; order Primates; family Cercopithecidae; genus Chlorocebus; species Chlorocebus sabaeus. The sequence goes on along the minus strand of NC_132923.1, from coordinate 41,974,890 downwards.
TGTGCTGGTTGCTGCCCCCATCCTGGAATGCTCTTCCGCCAGAACATTGCCTGGCTCCTTCTCATCACCTAAGTTTCGGTTCAAGTATCATATCCTCAGTGAAGCCACCACTCCCTGTCCTGTGTTAATTCTACCCCTTTATCTGTTCTAGTTTCTGTTATGATCTGATATTGCACCTGTTAGGATCTGATGTTATCCTAATTATGTGTTTATCTACATGTCAAGTATCTGTCATTTCCCTCAAATATACTCTGTTTCACAAGAGAGGCACTTTGTCTGGTTATCCCCAGCTGTTGCAGGAAGTCAGAGACCCCGAACGGAGGAACCAGCTGGAGCCATGGCAGAAGAACATAAATTGTGAAGATTTCATGGACATTTATTAGGTCCCCAAATTAATAATTTTATAATTTCTCACACCTGTCTTTACTGCAATCTCTGAACATAAATTGTAAAGATTTCATGGACACTTATCACTTCCCCAATCAATACCCTTGTGATTTCCTATGCCTGTCTTTACTTTAGTCTCTTAATCCCATCATCTTTGTAAACTGAGGAGGATGTATGTCGCCTCAGGACCCTGAGATGATTGTGTTAACTGCACAAATTGTTTGTAGAGCATGTGTGTTTGAACAATACGAAATCTGGGCACCATGAAAAAAGAACAGGATAACAGCAATGTTCAGGGAATAAGAGAGATAAGACCTCTGACTGCCGGTGAGCCAGACGGAACAGAGCCGTATTTCTCTTCTTTCAAAAGCAAATAGGAGACCTATCGCTGAATTCTTTTTCTCAGCAAGGAACATCCCTGAGAAAGAGAGTGCGCCCCTGAGGGTAGGCCTCTGAAATGGCCCCCTTTGGGGCGGCTGTCTTTTACGGTCGAAGCCAAAAGGATGAAATAGGCCCGGGTCTCCTGTAGTGCTCCCAGGCTTATTAGGATGAGGAAATGCCCGCCTAATAAATTTTGATCAGACAGGTTGTCTGCTGTCAAACCCTGTCTCTTGATAAGATGTTATCAATGACAATGTGTGCCCAAAACTTCATTAGCAATTTTAATTTCGCCCCATCCTGTGCTCCTGTGATCTCGCCCTGCCTCCATTTGCTTTGTGATATTTTAATACCTTGTGAAGCATGTGATCTCTGTGACCCACACCCTGTTCATACACTCCCTCCTATTTTGAAAATCGCTGATGAAAACTGGTTTTATGGCTCAGGGAGTGTCATGGAACCTGCCAACATGTGATGTCTCCTCTGGACACCCAGCTTTAAAATTTATCTCTTTTGTACTCTTTCCCTTTATTTCTCAGATCAGCCGACGCTTTAGGGAAATAGAAAAGAACCCATGTTGAATAACAGGGGTGGGGTTTCCCCCAATATCCAGCTCCTAAGGCTTGACACATAACTGGCACTTAACAAATATTTCTCAAAGGGATGAATTGATACTATTACTGCACTGCTTTTAAATACATTTTTCTTGTTCTGGAAAGAATTGAAGAGGGTTATAGAACTGAATAAAATGGAATAAGATTTGTAAAATACCAGCCTAGGAAATTAGGTTTTTTAAGAAAGAGGGTAGGATACTTAGAAGAACTCTTAGCCTCATGTTGTCCCTGGGCTCAGCCCCGGAAGCACCTCTTGTCCACCCTCCTGCTACCCCACCTACCCTTTATTCCATCATCTGCTCTAGGCCATGGCTCCAAATACCAGTAATGTGTTTCTGTTCAGCCAGATGTCTACCTGAAACCCAAGCTCACTCATCTCAACTTGGGGTCTAACAGTTCCCTCACTCCTGGGGTGTTCAAATCTACTGTCCCAGATTCCCTTCACGGGAGAGCAGGCAGTTAAAGACACTCTATTCTTCCATTTTCTCAGGGTCATCCTTGGCCCCCTCCTGCCCTTCGTGCCCCACACTGTGTCTGTTAACAAATCCTATTATCCAGAATGTGACCTCTTCCCACCTACTACCACGCTGGCTCAGGACACCATCTTCTCTGAGTTCCTGCAGGGGGTCTCCTGAGTGGTCTCCCTGCTTCTGCTTCTGTCTCCGATGTCTGCTCTCAGCTCGTTAGCTAAAGGGACCCTTTGAAGTTATGCCACTCCTCTGTTCCAAACCCTCTAATGGCTTCTCATCTTATGCAGTGTAAAGGCCCAAGTACAGCAAAGGCCTCCAAGGCTCGACAGGAGCTTGCTTCCAGTTACTTCTCAGATCCTATCACTGCCTCACCCACTCCACTCCAGCAACACCATCCTCCTTGCTGCTTCTTCAACATGCTGGGCACGCTCCTGCCTCAGGATTCTGAACTCCCTGAGTTCAGAATGCTTTTTTTCCCCGGGGAGCTAGACAGCACACACCTCTCCTTCAGGCTTTGCTCAGATGGCACCTTCTCAGTCAGTGCCTCTCAGCCTCTGCTCTATTTAAAATGTATTTTCAGAGAAGTATGTAGAACAGTGTTTGGTGGGTAGCAGGTACTCACTAACTACTTGTTGCTTAATGAGTGCAGATGAAGAAGAGTGAGGCAAAGGCATGAAGCACACACTTCAAGGTCTTTATATTGCTCAGTGTTGAGCCACAAACTTGCCACTCCACTTTCTAACAGTCAGCACACACCTGAAAGCAGCTTCAGTTATGCGCATCACTATAAAATCCAATCAAACCATTTGTTCAGGAGAAACATAATAACTCTTCCTGATACCAAGATCAGAGAGAAAGTTCTCCCATTATCCTTTCTGAAGAGGTTGTAATATTGTGAGCAAAGTCCTCAGTTCAGAGCACTAGAAAGCTGCAGCAATAAGGAGCAGAGTACTTCTTATTACATTTTTCAATGTGGTTGATGTCTTTTACCAGAGTACAATTAATGTAAAAGCAGGGCCAGAACAGAGTGGTGCTGAGATGCAGCTTTCTTTTGAATGGATCCAGGAACAGACCTAGAGTAGCAGGAACAGATCTATATTCCCAGAAAGAAACCTGGAGTACCCCGGATCAGGCATGCTTTATGCCTCTTGCCAGTGCCTCTCAATGAAGCTTGCATTTGCTGAGAAATTGACAGGTGGTGTATGAGAATGGGTCATTCTTGGAGTGTCATGGAGATTATACCAACATAGCTTTAGAAGCACCACCATGGTCCATGTACATGCATTCCCTGGAGTAATGCAGTGCACAACCTGTACAACTGAGTGAGGCATCCCCATTTATGAGGCTGGATAAGTGTAGAGACCTAGGCTTTAACCAGTAGCCAAAGCCGAAGGTGGCTTGCCACATATGTATAAAACATGCAGTGCCAAAAAAGGATACATAATATCTCACGTACTGCAGAAATGGGCTAAAGGAACAGTAGTGGGCAGGGCCAAGATGCTTCATAGAGAGAACTTGGAGTTGGGCTATCAGAGAATGGCTACAAGAATACTAGGGTGAAATGCTCAAAATAGTTGAAACAAAATATACCCCCCCCATGCCAACTATAAAATATCTCAGCAGAGCTCCCACTGACCCCACTCACTTAAGCTGTGTGACTTTTCTTCAGTGCACAGTTGTGAAATAAACATCACGGTAGGACCGGACACTGTGGCTCACACCAGTAATTCCAAGACTTTGGGAGGCTGAGGCAAGCAGATCACGAGGTCAGGAGTTCAAGACCAGCCTGACAAACATGGTGAAACCCCCGTCTCTACTAAAAACACAAAAATTAGCCAGGTGTTGTGGCATGCATCTGTAATCCCAGCTACTCAGGAGGCCGAGGCAGGAGAATTGCTTGAACCTAAGAGGCAGAGGTTGCAGTGAGCCAAAATTGAGCCACTGCACTCCAGCCTGGGTGACAGAGCAAGACTCTGTCTAAAAAAAGAAAAGAAAAGAAAAAAAAAGCCGGGCACAGTGGCTCACATCTGTAATTCCAGTACTTTGGGAGGCCAAGGCAGGTGGATCACGAGATCAGGAGATTGAGACCATCCTAGCTAACACGGTGAAACCCCGTCTCTACTAAAAATACAACAAAAAAAAATTAGCCAGGCGTGGTGGAGGGCGCTTGTAGTCCCAGCTACTCAGGAGGCTGAGGCAGGAGAATGGTGTGAACTTGGGAGGCAGAGATTGCAGTGAGCTGAGATCGCGCCACAGTACTCCAGCCTGGGGGACAGAGCGAGACTCCATCTCAAACAACAATAACAACAACAACAACAAAAACATCGAGATAGATGGCTGAATTACATTGCTATTTGGGATTGCTAGCCATAACCTATTAAATCAGGAGCAGTTACCAGACTGATGACTGCACTATGGTTTCCCACTAAGAAATTTGATTCTATCAAATTTACAAGAATACAAATACAAATATTCACTCCACTGGGGTTCACACTCAGTTCTTCTGTCCAAGGGCTCCTAATTTGCACATGACAGGAAGATCCATATTTCCCCGTGTCCATGTGTAAGAAGTACATTTCTTGAATTTTTGTGGTAAGTCAAGGACTTTCATGAGAATTAATTTTCACATGCATACATCCCCTAAAGATATATTTTGTCTTTCCTTTATTGGAAGATATGAAGAAATTACATGATAATTAAGCTGAAAAATATGCAATGTGGCAATGACTAAGCAAACACCTCAGCTTTTATGATCGTCATTATCACAGCTGACTGGAGTCCCCAGGAATGTATTCATTCAGAGTCAAACACGCCTTGAGAGCCAACCATGTGCCAAGCCCCATGCTAGACATTTTTCTGAGGATGGGTTGGGAGTGGGAAGTGGAGATAAAGATCAAGAAGACATGACCCTTGACCTTAAGGAGATCCCAATCTAGTGGAGGAATCATAACTTTCTCATCGGAAAATTCATCTACCCCTGCAAGGCAGTTCATGGTGAGTATGCATTTCAGAATGCACTTTGTATGATCTCTGCGGATGAGAGGGGTCTGGGGCCTCCAAGGGAGGTGGGCCTTGAGCTGGTCTTGAAGAAGATTAGAATATGGAAAATTGGGTCTCATAGAGGCAAGTCGATCACCAACCTCCTTCCTCTGATTGCTAATCAGAGAGAAATTAAATTTGTAGGGCTTGGTGGTACAGACCTGTAATCCCAGCACTCTGGGTAGCTGAGACAAGAGCCTTCCTTCCTTTCCTTCCTTCTCTGGCTGTTTCTCTCTCTCTGTCTTCTTTCGAGACAGGGTTTCTTCTGTTGTCCAGGCTAGAATGCAGTGGTGCAATCATGGCTAACTGCAGCCTTGACTTCCAGGACTCCAACAACCCTCCCACTTTAACCTCCCAAGAAGCTGGGACTACAGGCATGCACCACCACACCTGACTAACTTAATTTTTTTTTTTTTTTTTTTTTTGTAGAGACGAGGTCTCGTTATGTTGCCTAACTGATACACCTCTGGAGCAGCTCCTGGGGTTCCCTACTCCTAACACATACAGCCCAACATGACTTAGCCGGCAAGAAGGAAGGATAGGAGCCAATGACAAGCGCATGCTTATGATGAGCCAGGCATTCTTCTAATCACATTACCCACAACTCTAACCTCCTCCTGACTCTGCCAGGCAGGAGCAATTGCAATCACTCACTTCTAGTAATCAAGGAGCAGAGGTGCAAAGATTTTCTAACGTCACACATAGCAAATTATTGGGCAGCAAAGACCAACCACCCTGATAGGTCTGATGCTTTCTACTACTCACACACAAGCAAGTGTGGACAAGGAGGGCTTCGGAGAACTGGATCAGGTGTCCTCATGGGTCTCTCTTCGCTCCAGGAGGATAAGAGAAAGAATCTCCAGTGTTCTATTGAATCCAAGCAGGAGCAGGTTATTTAGAGAAGCGTGGGGTGGCAGTCCTTTAGAACTGGAAAGAAACTCGAAAAATGTCCAGTTCAACCTTGCTTTACAGAAGAGGGAACTGAGGCTTAGAGAGGTAAAGTGATTTGTTCAAAGTTAAGCGATGCCTACCTAGTTTATGGCTCTTCTCCCCACACTGTACTGCAAACCTTACATCCATGACCTTCATGGACACCAGGCAAATTAGGGTATGCCCTTTCTTGCAGGTCTTCTTTGTGTCTGTCTGGGTTCAAGAAGCAGGAAATGATGGAAAGTGCTGCATTGACAAGGGACTTGTCCATTCTGGGTCCTTTGCTCTCCTCCAGGTCACAACCTCCCCACCTCATGTTCTCCCCTTTCACTCCCGCTCTGCTTTCAGGAAAGGGTTGGACAGGTGACAGCTTGGTAGGAATTTAAATCATATCATTGGGCACCGTGTTCATTTAGGCTGTCTCTCCAATCATCAATGAAAAACTTCATCCTCATCAGAGAGACTTCAGGCCCAGCCACAGACTGTTTTTTTTGGAGGGGTGGGGTGGGGAGAGGACGGGTGGTGACAGTGAGGCTAGGAGGGAGGGGGTCATGGGTGAGATCTGATATGCTTAATAGAGCAGCAGTCACTCCGAGCAGCTTTGTACCCTGAGGATCCTATCCAAGTTGTCTTCATGTCGGAGCTCAACACTGCCTTACAGAAGATGTTTTGGTGATGAAATAAGAGCTTTCGTATCTGTTTAGGCAGCTCGCGTATTCCCGCAAGCCTCCTGACTTGAGCAGGCTGAGTCAGGGACAGGCCTATTTGTTAGATAAACTCAGAGAGTTACAGGTTTCTCAAGACTTTGTAAACCCGTCCCGTGTGGGAGTATTTCCCTTTCCTTAAATGGATTATTAGAAAAGCTTGGATGCAAATCAAGAATTCAATTTCTAACCAAGCAAATTTCCACCCACACAGAAAACTCATTTTAGTGTAGGCAACTTCTTGTAAATAAAAGATTTTCTTCAACTCCAAGACTGACTTCTCATTAAAATTTGGTGGGACTCTACAGGGGTACTTTAAGGGTCCCTGTCTGGGTGCTGAAGTCCAACGTCATGGTTTAAAAGCGCCATAGACACACCAAACGAACCTATGTACTCTCATTTGCTGCTCACACCTTCCCTGGGATGAAGGCTGCTGAGCGAGCTCTACGCTTGGCAAGGAAATGTGGAGCAGGTTGTACCCGAGAACGTCTGTAAGTCCTACCTCTGATCAGACAGGTGTGGCATCAAATCCTGGCCCTGACACAAAAGCTGTATGACTTTGGACAACATCCTTAATCTCCCTGAGCCTGGGACTCTTCTAGGTCTTGAAAACAGGGGCACTGACACCCACCTCCCGGTGCTGCTATAAAGACCACACAAGATACCTGTGTAAAGCCCCTGGATACAGTAATCACTCGGTTTCTTGCTAGCAATTATTATGTAAGGAACTTTCCTAAACATGTTTTTTTCTTTTAACATGAGGTTTTTTCCTGATCATGCGGAAAACTATGATGGTAGATGTTTTGGAAAACACAGAAAGCCATAAAAAAGAAAATAAAAATTGTCTGTGTTCCCAATACTCAAAAAGAATCACTATTAACATTTTGATATACTTTAATTTCATAACATTCACACATACATGCACACATACTTCTATATAGTCACACACATATAATTTTGTGGTTGAGAATGTATACTGTATTTTCTTTTTTCACCTAACATTATATTTTGAGCATTTTCTTATATCATTAAAAATTCTTAAAAACATCATGTTCAACAGTTTCAAAATAATAATAGTTTTTTTCTGTCTTATTTCATTGTATACAATTCTTTGTGTTTCATATTTTTCTTTTTATTCCTAATTTTGCAGATGAATCGACCGATCAAAGCACTTGAACTTTTTAAAAAAGAGTATCTAATAAATTTACTCAAAGAAAGCTTAAATTATACAGAACTGAAAATATTAGAAATCTATAGCTAATTAAATGTGTATAAATTAGCCAACTCCGTAGACATTTCTAGTTAAGCATTCATAAAAATACATATTAATTCTTTCCTTTTATGTAGAGATAACATATGCTTACATGACATGATGACCCTGGTCAAAAAAAAAGTCAGATGCTAAAAATATTCTCAAGTTGTAAAAATATTGTGAAAAACATTTCAGTGACAATATTCTTCATGAATATAAACCTCTGATTTAATTCCTCTGATTTACCTTTGAACATGCAGAAGCATGGATGGTTTTAAAATTTTTTTTTTTAATGTGGTGGTCAGGATTATCATCAAACAAATGTTTTACAGATATTGGTATCATAACACATTGGCTTATTAACATTTAAGGCTTTTTGCATTCATAGTATCTCATTGTGAGAAAAACGATTTTAATACTGGTTATTTGCCATAATTTTTTAAACTTTCAAAGCCTTTTCAACATAAAAGAATAGCTGCACACATTTGTTTTCTTACAAAACATAATCTTTAAAAAATTAACTAAGATTTGTCTTTATGGTTCCTAGTAACAAGTCCTTGTCTTATTTTTTCATATAGTTTAAATTATATGCTTATGTAATATGCAGGACTGCATTAAGACCCAGTAGTTCCTAAACAATGTTACCAAATAACCACATAAATCCCAAATGCACCAAAGTTCAAGTATCTTCATAGTATACTTCCACCTAATTGAAGTTGAAGCTGCTCCTTTTGGGTATTTTTCTACTTCAGTATGAAGTATATCGTTAGAATTTCATTAGTGGGTTCATTTTATGGCTTTTTAAAGACAAAGGTGGTTTTGATTTCTCCCATAGTTCACAGTTCTGACGAGACATTTTCTTGGAAGTCATATAGTCAAGGGATGTTTTGAATAACCAAACACTCTTTAGTAGCTGTAATCTCTCAATGCCACTGTTACAAATAAGCGTTTATATCCTTGGCTATAATAGCAGTATTTCCCAGATGGCTTACCTGTCCCCACAATACACTTCATTGTTTTAAAATCTGAATATTTCCATTATTAGAATTTGTTTCATTATAATCCTGACCACCACATTTTAATGACTGATTGAATCCAGTTTAAATCAATTATTACATAGTCTTCAAATTTGCTTTTAAGTAGTGACTTTGCCAGTGGCACCAAATCTATACAGCAGCCATGTAAGGTGTATTGCTTTTCTTCCTGTAAAGTATTGGTGAGCACAAGAAGGCAATCCACCAAACTCCAAGATCTTCTATCCTCACCAAATAAGGTACAAATTCACTTACACATCTTTTTCTGCAAAAAGTTGAAGCTACTTTCAATCTCAAATTCATGTTCAACAGAACTTGTGCAACTGTTTTACGGTCCTTGGAAACCTTAGGGAAAGCCTACCATATTTTGATAATAGGCTGTCTGTGAAAAATCAGAATCACTGGAGTTAACCAGATATGTTTAACTATCATGGCGTAATTTTTCCTGCAGGTGGCCTGCATAAGCCAGTTCATTTTCTTTACTTGCCACACCCACAGCCCCCACTTGAAGAGGAAAGTTCCTTTCCATAGGAAAGATTTGAGATTTGGAAAAAAAAGATGAACTACCTTTCTGCAATAGATGCCCTTACATAGTTTATGTGGGCATTTCCTACCTTGTCCAATTATTCTAGTTACATAAGCAGCCAACTGTCTTGGAAATTCGTTAAGCTCCTTCGTGTTCTTATTAGTCAAAGTAGAGATCCTTTTTCTAAGACCATCAACGAAATGATTCTCAATAATATTAGAAAATTCCCATTTTTAACATTGGGGTTTCAGATGCTGTAGTCTCTAAACATCAGTGCCTCAGGTTACTGCAGCTCTTCAGCACAGTCCTGGCATCCACCGGGCAGCCCTCTCAGGCCCATGCAAGACCTGCTAGGAGAGCTCCCCTTGGGCAACGGGGGGCACTTTCCTGACTCCGCCCAATGCTGGTTCTGCCCTTTTCTGGTGGGTTGGTCGGTCGTGAAGGACCTGGCGGGGGGAAGAGCTAGAGTCCATGAGCTATTAAGGCAGTAGTGGAAATTTGCTGTCCAGAAAATATATACCGACTTAACTTCCATCAGCAGGGGAGAAAAGTAAAGCTTTGGGAACCTTTGCAACTTTCCCATGCCTGTTCTTATTTGCTCCTATGGCAATTAACAATGAAACCAAACCAAACCAAACCAAACCAAACCAAACAAAACAAAAAAAACAAGGAGGTCTGTGAAAGATGTCAGAGAACCAGAAAGGGGAGATTGGGAAATTAGTCCTGTTCCCCAGGCTCTGGTAAGCAATAGCAGGAAATTGAATAGATGATAAAAGGTTTACAAAGGCCTGAGGGATAGAAGCAAGAGGGATGTGGGGAAGGCAAGGAGGTGCCTCTCGGTGTGTATTTTCAGCCCAGATGACACAGAATGTCCTTGGGGCAAGGTGGCAGCTCTGTTCCTTTGCACTGAGTTCTAAGTGCAGTGCTGGGCACACTATGGAGCCCAGGAAGTACCGTGTAATGATGGGCTTCCATGACCCTGGAGAAGGACATGGAAAGTGGGTTTTTTAAATGGTCATCTGCAAGAAAAATCCAGAGTGGAATTCTTGTGTCTGGTCAGCTCTATGGACAATTAGGAGCTAGTGCTGGGTGGAAGAGACATAGGTGCCTTTACACCAGCTCTCTACCTCTGGCTCACTCTTTTGGTTTGGTTTCATTTGGTTGGTTTAATTTTTATTTTATTTATTTTTTAATTAACAAATAACAACTGTACATATTCACAGAGTATGTAGTGGTACATATAATAAATGGTGACAGATCAGGGTAATCAGCATGTCCACATCTCAAACATTTGTCATTTCTTTGTGTTGGGAACATTCAATATCCTCCTTCGAGCTATTTGAAGCTATATAATGTGTACTGTTAGCAAGGTCATCCTACAGCGGTATTGAACACCAAAACTTATTCCTCCTAGCTAGCTATAATTTTGTACCTTTTAACAAATGTCTCCTCATCCCTCCTGTCCCTCTACCCTTTCCAGCCTCTAGTATATGCTGTTCTACTTTTTACTTCTTTGAGATCAACTCTATTTATTAAAGTTCCACATATGAATAAGAACATGTGGTGTTTGACTTTCTGGTCCTGGCCTACTTCACTTAATGTAATGTTCTGTCGCTCCATCCATTTGCTGGGAATGACAGGATTTCATTCTTTTTTATGGCTGAATAGTATTCCATAGGGCTTGTTCTTAACAGACTATAGGAAGGAGGTGATCATCCAGGCTTTTTAGTCTTACATAACCTAATCCAGCTGGGCACAGTGGCTCATGCCTGTAATTCCAGCACTTTCGGAGGCCAAGGCAGGTGGATCACGAGGTCAGGAGAGCAAGACCATCCTGGCTAAGACGGTGAAACCCTGTCTCTACTGAAAATACAAAAAATTAGCCAGGCGTGGTGGCAGGCACCTGTAGTCCCAGCTACTTGGGAGGCTGAGGTAGGAGAATGGCATGAACCCAGGAGGCGCAGCTTGCAGTGAGCTGAGATCTGGCCACTGCACTCCAGCCTGGGTGACGGAGCAAGACTTCCCCTCAAAAAAAAAAAAAAAAAAAAAAAATTAGCTGGGTGTGGTGGCATGCGCCTGTAATCCCAGCTATTCAGGAGGCTAAGGCAGGAGAATTGCTTCAACCCGGGAGGTGGAGGTTGCAGTGAGCCGAGATTGCACCACTGTACTCTGGACTGGGCAACAGAGCAAGACTCTGTCTCAAAAAAAACAAAGACCAAACAAACCTAACCCACTTTCCATCAATGCATTGACCAGCTTTCACCAAGCACCCCTTTAATGCTCTGCACTTTTGCACTTGGGGCCTGTGGTCTTGGTGAGGAGGCCAGACCAGCACCCATGAAAGAATCACAAACCACAAAAGACCATAGAAAAGCAAGCATCAGACTGTGCGAACTGGTGCAGTGGGAGTCCCAAGGACAGGAGGTGGACAGGACAGCGGCTTCAGCGCAGAGGTGAGGTTTGAGCTTTAGAGATCCTAGGGGTGGCCTTGAAATCTACATGCTCCTTTGAGTGTAAAGGACTGATCCTTCTGAGAGAAGGAAAGGCATCACCCCTCACTTTCTGGGTCCCTTGCTCCTTGCAGGACCCCCTGCACAACACCACAGTACTCAAGGGCTATCAGTGAAAGGAAAGGGAGGAAAGGAACGAATGGCCTGTGGCAGGGTAAAAACAACTCCAGCTCTTCCTACCAGGCCAACTTTTGTGGCTGGCTCCCAGGCTGCCTTGCCTCTGGGGTTCAAGCGAGGCTTGTCTTCTGAGAGTCAGTAGGATTAGACAAAATCCCCAGCTCTGTTCCAAGGGTCTGTCAATATCCTCATAATTGGGTATGTTAAGTGCTGGCATGTTTACCCTGTTTAATCATGGTTCCACCCCTCTGAGGAAAAAGCTGATAACAGCCACTTGAGGAGAGAGAAATAACAGTGACCTTCTGCAGAACCAACGATAACTTATTCCTTATAAGGAGTGGATAAACAAAATGCCCCGCACTCATCACTCAGGAATGTGCACCTCTTTGTGTGTCCTTCCTAACAGTACCTAGTAACTGCGCTCAACACCTCAGTGCAGCATTTCCTGTCATCGCTAGGACAGCAGAGTGGAGGTGACCTCTCTTCCCACTCATTGGAGAGAACATTCCTGACCATCAAGTTTCTGAATCAGAGCTGCAATTGCATTGAATAGGAATAAAAGGCTATTGAAAGGAAGATTTCTGTTATCTGAGAAATCTAACTTTCTAGCAGCTAGAACACCTGTTCACAATGGGATTTTATTTAACCCCCATTAAAAGAAGAGTCAAAAGTTAGAGGAATCAAAGCCGAAGTCCCTCCAGAAGCTAACACAGTAATAAAACCATCAGTAATTTTAATGATTGTTTACATATAGTGCCTCCTCTAGGTCAGGCACTTTATTTATGATCTGTTAATGCCCATGTTAACCTAGTAATTGTACCCAATTTTATAAGAGCGAATATTAAAGCTCAAGGAGAGATCATGTCATTTGCTGGAGTTCACACAGCTAACAAGTGGAAAAACAGAGATTTGAACCTGTTTTTCTGACTCCAAAGCCAGGAAAGTTCTTTCAGCTGGAGCCAGAAACACCCTAATGCCTACGGTGACCAGGGTCCCTTCTGGGTCATGTGGTGTGGAGAATGAGTTTGACCACTCCGACTTGTCTTGTACCTCAAGAGGATTTCCCAGACCTTCAAGGAATAAAAGAATATTGTGTTTCCTCCTAAACTGGTTTTTATCCCAATCTTGTGTTGCTCAGAAACACATGGAGCCAGAAAGCCAAATTCCAGAGTCCTCTCTGTGCTCATCCCAGGAGGGGCCCAGGCAGCAGGGTTATCTGAGGCCTCTTCATGAGATGCTTCAGGCTGTGCCTCCCTCTCCCCGGTTGGCCTGGCAGCCTGTTCACTGGCTGCTCTCATAAGCCACCTAGGCTGTGTCCCTCCAGCTCCCATTGCTAGTCAGCTGGCCAGACCCCACCCCTGTATTCAGTGTGGTTGCCAGACATTCTACCCCACCATGATCCCCATTCTTCATTCAGCCAATATTATGTACCCATTATACATGCAAGGCACAGTCACAAGCTCTTGGGGGACAAGACACAGATGAACCATGCCCTCTGGGAGTGGTCATTCAGGAATATGGAGTGAATACTCAACCAGTTACTCAACTAATTGCTTAAATACAATTGTATAAATCCTTCAGAAGTTGCCAAGTTGCTAAGGGAGTGTGCAACTGGGGTGGGGATGGGGGGCTTGACTAGGACTGAGGAATGAGGAAAAGCCTGTCCTAGGAAGAAGACAAGAGGGCCAAAGCACACAGAAAGAGGGGTCAGTGGTACAAAATGAGGCCAGAGAGGTCAGCAAGGTTCCATATTGAGGGCCTTTATAGGGCTGGACTTTATCTGAGGAACAAGGAGACTCCATGGAAGGGTTCAGGTTGTGAATGATACATGTATATGGATCAGGGAAGAAAAGAAAGATATGTATGCCAAAAAATTCTGAATTGTGCTGAGAATTAACAACTGTCTTTTTAGCCTTTGGTCTCCCTAAAATAGTAAGCTTCCAGTAACTCACAGGTTGACAGTTAAAGGGATTGTAATAAATGTCCTTTTAAAAAAATAAGCTTTTATAGACAAGGTCTTGCCTGTTGCCCAGGCTGGAGTGCAGTGGCACAATCAAAGCTCTCTGCAGCCTCAAACTCCTGGGCTTAAGCAGTCCTCCTGCCTCAGCCTCCTGAGTGGCCTGGAGTAGAGGTGTGAACCATCACGCCCAGCTAATTTTATTTTTTGTGGAGACTTGTTCTCCCTGTGTTGCCCAGGCTGGTCTCAAACTGCTAACCTCAAGCAATCCTCCTGTCTTAGCCTCCCAAAGTGCTGGGATTACAGGTGTGAATCACCATGCCCAGCCCAGTAAGTGTTCATGATAATATGGATTTGTTCTTGACAATGAGGACTCAAGCCCAGGCAGTCTTTTCCAAGTCATAGTATTCACCCACCCCTGCATCAGTCTGAATCTGGAATCCTCTTCTGGCACAGCCACGTTTCAGTGAGTAGGCCCACCCTGGCCCATTCAGAGGGGTGGATTTGAAAAAGCACTTGGGGCCAGTCTGGAAGAAGGAGGCAAGGCAAAGAGTAGGATGGTGCCGGAACCTCAAGGACTGATTCCTTTTATCAGCGTTGTCCACATGGGTTGCTCTTCTGGGCCCTGGGAAAGCATTAGAGACCCCCAGACATGATTCTCAGACTCTGCCCTGACATGTCACCTCAGAAGATTGAGGTCTTTGGTCCTTGAGCCCTTTACTTTGAACACAAGAAGTGTTTGCACCCAGGGACCTACCCAAGTCTTTTTTTTTTTTTTTTTTTTTGGAGATGGAGTCTTGCTCTGTCACCCAGGCTGGAGTGCAATGGCACAATCTCAGCTCACTGCAAATTCCGCCTCCCCGTTCAAGTGATCGTCTTGCTTCAGCCTTCCAAGTAGCTGGGATTATAGACGCCTGCTACCAGGCCCAGCTAATTTTTGTATTTTTAGTAGAGATGGGGTTTCACCAGGTTGACCATGCTGGTCTTGAACTCCTGACCTCAGGTGATCCACGCCCTCTGGCCTTCAAAGTGCTGGGATTACAGGTGTGAGCCACCATGCCCAACCTCAAGTCTTTTCTGATCCTAACATTCTGGGACCTAATCACTTCAAAGGAGACATGCCATTTCTGGGTGAGGCCCCAGGAGGAATGTTTTATGGTGGACAACTCTGAGGGCTGGCATGGAGCCTGGAGAGGGAATGGAAAGGAAGAAGGGAGCTGATGGGAGGTCTACGAGGACTTTTGTTGAATGGTGGGGAGGGGGCAAGGCAGAAAGCAACTTATGGCATGATTCTACCCAGAGACAGCCCAGCCTTTGAAAACTTGCCCTGCCCAGAGTGAAAAAGATTTAAACAACACACACACACACACACACACACACACACACGCACCCCCATCACACATATATTCCATGCATTTCTTAATTAAGGGAATGCTAACATTTCTTTAAAGTACAATTCTTAAAATGATATTTGGAGACTGTATTCTTTAACTTGTGAGAATATACCTCCAA
This sequence comes from Chlorocebus sabaeus, assembly GCF_047675955.1. Taxonomy (NCBI): domain Eukaryota; kingdom Metazoa; phylum Chordata; class Mammalia; order Primates; family Cercopithecidae; genus Chlorocebus; species Chlorocebus sabaeus. Next base: position 41,959,460 of record NC_132923.1, on the reverse strand, counting down.
CATCTTAATAAAATTGTGATAAAAAAGAAACTTTCTCTAATTGTGACTAAATCTGATGTCATTGATTAAAATGTATGCCAATTTGCAACATTAATAACCTTGTTGCTATGCCTATTCTGCCAAAACCCTTTTCCTAGTATTTCTTAAATCACCACACAGCTGAAAAAGTTTCCACTGGGCTTCTCCCCTCCAAAGAGTTCCTGGGGTGGCCTTAGGATCCACATGGTGGGATCGGCCCACAGGTGGGGGAGGGAGAGGTGCTCTTCACCTGTGTTGCATCAGCAGTGTGAGCTGCTGCTATCATGTGTTGAAAAGAATGTGAGACAAAAAGAGATAATGTTTGAAATGGAAAAAAAGTGGTATTACTAAGCCAAGTGATCCAATATTGCCAATTTTGCTTGCCAGCTATCATGAACTGATAACAAATTAGCAAAAGGCCAAACTTGCATGCACGAAGTTGTCCTGAGCAGTGGCCAGATCCAGACATAATACATGTCTCTAGATATCATTCACGGCTTACAAGCTTTGTAGTCTTTGCCCTGTGATGAGGCTATCCTCCCAGCGGGGTAAGAGGAAATGATTCCTTGCACTCTAGCTGGATGTAGTGGCTTACACTCTGGCCAGGAGGTCAGAAAACTGTCACAGAACCAACTCTGCTCATTATTCACTGTGTGCTTTGGCCAAGTCTCCTAACTCATTGGAGTCTGTATTTCTTTATCTCTGAAATGACAGCAATACTCAACACACGTTGACTGAGGACAGACTGTATGCTAGTCTGAACCATGTGTGAGTGAACACATAGTCATCACTTCCATGAAAGTGGAATAGTGGATATAAGACTAAGTACCACATATGAGTGACTCCAAATATTACAGCATCCTCATTTACTAAATGAACTCTTAAGAAAAGATTTTCACTTTTATATTTGTTGATATTAAAACATATCAGGATGCTAATGAAATGACAACTGTCTGTGCATAATAATGTTATTTTAATTACTTATAGGTAAAATCACATGCTATTCATTAATTTGTATATCTTGATTAAAATGTTGAGTTTAAATTACGTATTTAAAAATCATGGCTGGGCGCAGTGGCTCACGCCTGTAATCCCAGGACTTTGGGAGGCCAAAGCAGGTGGGTCACCTGAGGTCAGCAGGTTGAGACCAGCCTAGCCAACATGGTGAAACCCCATCTCTACTAAAAATACATTTTTTTTAATTAGCCAGACGTGGTGGTGGGCACCTGTAATCCCAGTTACTTGGGAGGCTGAGGCAGAAGAATGCTTGAACCCAGGAGACGGAGGTTGCAGTGAGCTGACACGGTGCCACTGCACTCCAGTCTGGGTGACAGAGTGAGACTCCGTCACACATTAAAAAATCACATCATGTTTATAATGCAGAAATACTGCCTTTACCCACTCACAATGCAATACTTTTCATCAAATTCTTCCAGTGCACTTTTGACATCAGTGTTTTGACGTTCCCTAGGGCCAGTCTTCAAGTCCATTTTTCAGAGCGCAATATCTTCATATTCATCCGGATTGCTTGAGATTCAGCACTTTTTGAATCTAAATATGACGTTGTCATTGAACATTGTACCTCATGCCATGATAGTTCTTTCCCTATTTGTGATCTCATAAGATAACTGTCAGGTCTCTGAGCCCAAGCTAAGCCATCATATCCCCTGTGACAGGCACATATACATCCAGATGGCCTGAAGCATCTGAAGATCCACAAAAGAAGTGAAAATAACCTTAACTGATGACATTCTACCATTGTGATTTATTTCTGCCCCAACCTAACTGATCAATGTACTTTGTAATCTCCCCCACCCTTAAGAAGGTTCTTTATAATCTCCCCCACGCTTAAGAAGGTTCTTTGTAATTCTCCCCACCCTTGAGAATGTACTTTGTAAGATCCACCCCCTGCTCCCAAAACATTGCTCTTAACTCCACCGCCTATCCCAAAACCTCTAAGAACTAATGATAATCCCACCACCCTTGCTGACTCTCTTTTCGGACTCAGCCCACCTGCACCCAGGTGAAATAAACAGCCATGTTGCTCACACAAAGCCTGTTTGGTGGTCTCTTCACCCGGATGCGTAAGACATTTGGTGCCGAAGACCCGGCTCAGCGGGACTCCTTTGGGACACCAGTCCCCTGTCCTCACCCTCACTGCATGAAGAGATCCACCTACAACCTCAGGTCCTCAGACCAACCAGCTCAAGGAACATCTCACAGATTTTAAATCGGGTAAACAGCCTCTTTTTACTCTCTTCTCCAACCTCTCTCAATATCCCTCAACCTCTTTCTCCTTTCAATCTTGGCGCCACTCTTCAATCTCTCCTTTCTCTTAATTTCAATTCTTTTCATTTTCTGGTAGAGACAAAGGAGACACATTTTATCCGTGCACCCAAAACTCCGGCGCTGGTCATGGACTCGCGAAGGCAGTCTTCCCTCGGTGTTTAATCATTGCGGGGGCGCCTCTCTGATTATTCACTCACTTTCCATTGGTGTCTGATCTCTGACGGGATGCCTGCCTTGGTCATTCACCCACCCTCCCTTGGTGCCAAGTCAATTCCCTTGGTGGCTGCTCACCCACGTTGCAGCCCAGGGCTGCTCCCCACCCCGCTTCACCGTGTCTCTACCCTTCTCTTTAAACTTGCCTCCTTCACTATGGGCAACCTTCCACCCTCCATTTCTCCTTCTTCTCCCTTAGCCTGTGTTCTCAAGAACTTAAAACCTCTTCAACTCTCGCCTGACCTAAAGTCTTATTTTCTTCTGCAACACGGCTTGGCCCCGATACAAACCCGACAATGGTTCTAAATGGCCAGAAAATGGCACTTTTGATTTCTCCATCCTACAAGACCTTGATAATTTTTGTCGAAAAATGGGCAAATGGTCTGAGGTGCCTTACGTCCAGGCATTTTTCACACTTCGTTCCTTCCCTAGTCTCTGTTCCCAATGCAACTTGTCCCAAATCTTGCTTCTTTCCCTCCCTCCTGTCCCTTCTGTTCCAATCCCAAGTGTCCCTGAGTCTTTTGAATCTTCCTTTTCTAAGGACCTATCTGACCTCTCCCCTCCTCCCCAAGCTGCTCCTCACCAGGCCCAGCTAGGTCCCACTTTTTCCTCAGCCTCTGCTCCCCAACCCTATAATCCTTTTATTACCTCCCCTCCTCACACCCGGTCTGGTTTACAGTTTTGTTCTGCAACTAGCTCTCACCCACCTGCCCAACAATTTCCTCTTAGAGAGGTGGCTGGAGCTGAAGGCATAGTCAGGGCACATGTGCCTTTTTCTCTATCAGACCTTTCCCAACTCAGCCAGCGTTTAGGCTCTTTCTTATCAGACCCCACTAAATATATATAGGAATTCCGATATCTAACTCTGTCCTACAATTTAACCTGGAGTGACTTAAATGTCATCCTAACTTCTACCCTCTCCCCAGATGAACGGAAAAGTTTTTTCTCTAGCCCAATCTCACGCCGATAACTGCCGGCTTCATGAGCCAGACCTCCAGGAAGGCATTAGAGCAGTTCCCCGAAAAGATCCCCAATGGAACTATCAGGTAGATTCCCCAGGTATAGCTAGGCGAGATTACATGGTTTCCTGCCTAGTTGAAGGGCTTAAAAAGGCAGCTTACAAAGCTGTTAATTATGACAAACTTAAACAAACTACCCAAGGTAAAGATGAAAACCCAGTCCAGTTCATGGCCTGCTTACCAGCAACCTTTAGATGCTTTACCGCCCTAGACCCAGAGGGGTCAGAAGGCTGCCTTATTCTTAATATGCATTTTATCACCCAGTCAGCTCCTGACATTAGAAAAAAGCTTCAAAAATTGGAATCCGGCCCTCAAACCCCACAACAGGAATTAATCAGCCTCGCCTTCAAGGTGTACAATAATAGAGAGGAGGTAACCATACAGCAATGCATTTCTGAGTTACATCTACTTGCCTCCGCTGTAAGACAACCCACAACCATGTCTCCAGCATACAAAAACTTCAGAACATCCAAGCCACAGCTCCCAGGGGCTCCTTCGAAACATCCTCATGGGCCTTGCTTCAGATGCCAAAAGCCTGGCCACTGGGCCAAGGAATGCCTGCAGCCCAGGATTCCTCCTAAGCCGTGCCCGGCCTGTGTGGGCCTCCACTGGAAGTCGGACTGTCCGACTCGCATTGCCGCCACTCCTAACTCCCCTGGAGCCCAAACCTAATGTTCCTTGGCCAATTGCTTCCCAGATCTCCTTGGCTTAGCAGCTGAAGACTGACACTGCCCGATTGCCTCAGAAGCCCCCCGGACCATCATGGACACTGAACTTCCGGTAACTCTTACAGTGGAGGGTAAATCTGTCCCCTGTTTAATGGATGTGGGGGCTACCCACTCCACATTACCTTCTTTTCAAGGGCCTGTTTCCCTCGCCCCCATAACTGTTGTGGGTATTGATGTCCAAGCTTCAAAACCCCTTAAAACTCCCCCACTCCTGTGCCAACTTGGACAGCCTTCTTTTATGCACTCTTTTTTAGTTATCCCCACCTGCCCAGTTCCCTTATTAGACTGACACATTTTAACCAAATTATCTGCTTCCCTGACTCTTCCCAGACTATAACCACATCTCATTGCCGCCCTTCTTCCCAACTCAAAGCCTCCTTTGCATCTTCCTCTCGCATCCTCCAACCTTTTTTTTTTTTTTTTTTAGTACTTTAAGTTCTCGGGTATATGTGCACAATGTGCAGGTTTGTTACATATGTATACATGTGCCATCTTGGTGTGCTGCACACATTAACTAGTCATTTACATTAGGTATATCTCCTAATGCTATCCCTTCCCCCTCCCCTCACCCCACAACAGGCCCCCAGTGTGTGATGTTCCCTTTCCTGTGTCCAAGTGTTCTCATTGTTCAATTCCCACCTATAAGTGAGAACATGAGGTGTTTGGTTTCCTGTCCTGGTGATAGTTTGCTGAGAATGATGGTTTCCAGCTTCATCCATGTCCCTACAAAGGACATGAACTCATCCTTTTTTATGGCTGCATAGTATTCCATGGTATATATGTGCCACATTTTCTTAATCCAGTCTGTCACTGATGGGCATTTGGGTTGGTTTGAAGTCTTTGCTATTGTGAATAGTGCCACAATAAACATATGTATGCATGTGTCTTTATAGCAGCATGATTTATAATCCTTTGGGTATATACCCAGTAATGGGATGGCTGGGTCAAATGGTATTTCTAGTTCCAGATACTTGAGGAATCGCCACACTGTTTTCCACAATGGTTGAACCAGTTTACACTCCCACCAATGGTGTAAAAGCGTTCCTATTTCTCCACATCCTCTCTAGCATCTATTGTTTCCTGACTTTTTAATGATCGCCATTCTAACTGGTGTGAGATGGTATCTCATTGTGGTTTTGATGTGCATTTCTCTGATGGCCAGTGATGATGAGCATTTTTTTCATGTGTCTGTTGGCTGCATAAATGTCTTCTTTTGAGAAGTGTCTGTTCATATTCTATGCCCACTTTTCGATGGGCTTGTTTGATTTTTTCTTGTAAATTTGTTTAAGTTCTTTGTAGATTCTGGATATTAGCCCTTTGTCAGATGGGTAGATTGTAAAAATTTTCTCCCATTCTGTAGGTTTCCTGTTCACTCTGATGGTAGTTTCTTTTGCTGTGCAGAAGCTCTTCAGTTTGATTAGATCCCATTTGTCAATTTTGGTTTTTGTTGCCATTGCTTTTGGTGTTTTAGACATGAAGTCCTTGCCCATGTCTATGTCCTGAATGGTATTGTCTAGATTTTCTTCTAGGGTTTTTATGGTTTTAGGTCTAACATTTAAGTCTTTAACCCATCTTGAATTAATTTTTGTATATGGTGTAAGGAAGGGATCCAGTTTCAGCTTTTTACATATGGCTAGCCAGATTTCCCAGCACCATTTATTAAATAGGGAATCCTTTCCCTATTTCTTGTTTTTGTCAGGTTTGTCAAAGATCAGATGGTTGTAGATGTGTGGTATTATTTCTGAGGGCTCTGTTCTGTTCCATTGGTCTATATCTCTGTTTTGGTACCAGTACCATGCTGTTTTGGTTACTATAGCCTTGTAGTTTAGTTTGAAGTCAGGTAGCATGATGCCTCCAGCTTTCTTTTTGCTTAGGATTGTCTTGGCAATGCGGACTCTTTTTTTCATTCCATATGAAATTTAAGGCAGTTTTTTCCAATTCTGTGAAGAAAGTCAGGGGTAGCTTGATGGGGATGGCACTGAATCTATAAATTACCTTGGGCAGTATGGCCATTTTCACGATATTGATTCTTCCTATCCATGAGAATGGAATGCTCTTCCATTTGTTTGTGTCCTCTTTTACTTTGTTGAGCAGTGGTTTGTAGTTCTCCTTGAAGAGATCCTTCACATCCCTTGTAAGTTGGATTCCTAGGTATTTTATTCTCTTTGAAGCAATTGTGAATCGGAGTTCACTCATGATTTGGCTCTCTGTCTGTTATTGGTGTATAGGAATGCTTGTGATTTTTGCACATTGATTTTGTATCCTGAGACTTTGCTGAAGTTGCTTATCAGCTTAAGGAGATTTTGGGCTGAGACGATGGGGTTTTCTAAATATACAATCATGTCATCTGCAAACAGGGACAATTTAACTTCCTCTTTTTCTAATTGAATACCATTTATTTCTCTCTCCTGCCTAATTGCCCTAGCCAGAACTTCCAACACTATGTTGAATAGGAGTGGTAAGAGAGGGCATCCCTGTCTTGTGCCAGTTTTCAAAGGGAATGCTTCTACTTTTTGCCCATTCAGTATGATATTGGCTATGGGTTTGTCATAAATAGCTCTTATTATTTTGAGATAAGTCCCATCAATACCTAATTTATTGAGACTTTTTAGCATGAACGGCTATTGAATTTTGTCAAAGGCCATTTCTGCATCTATTAAGATAATCATGTGGTTTTTGTCTTTGGTTCTGTTTATATGATGGATTACATTTATTGATTTCTGTAAGTTGAACCAGCCTTGCATTCCAGGGTCGTATCCCCCCCACCTTAACCCACAAGTATGGGACATCTCTACTCCCTCCCTGGCAACCGATCACATTCCCATTACCATCCCATTAAAACCTAATCACCCTTATCCCACTCAACACCAATATCCCATCCCACAGCACGCTTTAAGAGGATTAAAGCCTGTCATCACTTGCCTGTTACAGCATGGGCTTCTAAAACCTGTAAACTCTCCTTACAATTCCCCATTTTACCTGTCCAAAAACCAGACAAGTCTCACAGGTTAGTTAAGGATCTGCCCCTTATCAACCAATTTGTTTTGCCTATTCACCCTGTAGTGCCCAATCTATACACTCTTTTGTCCACAATACCTTCCTCCACAAGTCACTCTTCCATTCTTGATCTTAAAGATGCTTTTTTCACTATTCCCCTGCACCCCTCGTCCCAGCCTCTCTTTGCTTTTACCTGAACTGACCCTGACACCCATCAGTCCCTGCAGCTTACCTGGGCTGTGCTGCTGCAAGGCTTCAGGGACAGCCCTCATTACTTCAGCCAAGCTCTTTTCCATGATTTACTTTCTTTCCACCCCTCCACTTCTCACCTTATTCAATGTATTGATGGCATTCTACTTTGTATCACCTCCTTTGAATCTTCTCAATAAGACACCCTCCTGCTCCTTCTACATTTATTCTCCAAAGTATATCGGGTATCCCCCTCCAAAGCTCAAATTTCTTCTCCATCCATTACCTACCTCAGCATAATTCTTCATAAAAACACACGTGCTCTCCCTGTCGACTGATCTCTCAAACCCTAACACCTTCTATAAAACAATGACTTTCCTTCCTAGGCATGGTTGGATACTTTCGTCTTTGGATACCTGGTTTTGCCATCCTAAAAAAAACCATTATATAAACTCACAAAAGGAAACCTAGCTGACCCCATAGATCCTAAATGCTTTTCCCACTCCTCTTTCCATGCCTTGAAGACAGCTTTAGAGACTGCCTCCAGACTAGCTCTCCCTGACTCATCCCAAACCTTTTCATTACATATAGCCGAAGTGCAGGGCAATGCAGCTGGAATTCTTACACAAGGACTGGGACTGTGTCCGGTAGTCTTTTTGTCCAAACAACTTGACCTTACTGTTTTAGGCTGGCCATCATGTCTCCTTGCAGTGGCTGCCACCACCCTAATACTTTTAGAGGCCTTCAAACTATGCTCAACTCACTCTCTACAGCTCTCATAACTTCCAAAATCTATTTTCTTCCTCACACCTGACGCATATTCTTACTGCTCCCTGCTCCTTCAGCTATACTCACTCTTTGTTGTGTCTCCCACAATTACCATTGTTCCTGGCCTGGACTTCAATCCAGCCTCCCACATTATTCCAGATATCACACCTGACCCCCATGACTGTATCTCTCTGATCCACTTGACATTCACTCCATTTTCACATATTTCCTTCTTTCCTGTTCCTCACCCTGATCACCTTTGGTTTATTGATGGCAGTTCCACTAGGCCTAATCACCATTCACTAGCAAAGGCAGGCTATGCTATAGTATCTTCCACATCTATCATTGAGGCTACCGCTCTGCCCCCCTCCACTACCTCTCAGCAAGCTGAACTCATTGCCTTAACTTGAGCCCTCACCCTTGCAAAGGGATAAGCATCAATATTTATACTGACTCTAAATACGCCTTCCATATTCTGCACCACCATGCTGTTATATGGGCTGAAAGAGGTTTCCTCACTACACAAGGGTCCTTCATCATTAATGTCTCTTTAATAAAAACTCTTCTCAAGGCCACTTTACTTCCAAAAGAAGCTAGAGTCATACACTAAAAGGGCCACCAAAAGGCATCAGATCCCATCGCTCAGGGCAATGCTTATCCTGATAAGGTAGCTAAAGAAGCAGCTAGAAATCCAACTTCTGTCCCTCACGGCCAGTTTTTCTCCTTCTCATCAGTCACTCCCACCTACTCCTCCACTGAAACTTCCACCTATCAATCTCTTCCCTCACAAGGCAAATGGTTCTTAGACCAAGGAAAATATCTCCTTCCAGCCTCACAGGCCCATTCTATTCTGTCATCATTTCATAACCTCTTCCATGTAGGTTACAAGCCACCAGCCTGTCTCTTAGAACCTCTCATTTCCTTTCCATTATGGAAATCTATCCTCAAGGAAATCACTACTCAGTATTCCATCTGCTATTCTACTGCCCCTCAGGGATTGTTCAGGCCCCCTCCCTTCCCTACACATCAAACTCAGGGATTTGCCCCTGCCCAGGACTCCAAATTGACTTTACTTACATGCCCCAAGTCAGAAAACTGAAATACCTCTTGGTCTGGGTAGACACTTTCATTGGATGGGTAGAGGCCTTTCCCACAGGGTCTGAGAAGGCCACCGCAGTCATTTCTTCCCTTCTGTCAGACATAATTCCTCGGTTTGGCCTTCCCACCTCTATACAGTCCGATAATGGACTGGCCTTTATTAGTCAAATCACCCAAGCAGTTTCTCAGGCTCTTGGTATTTAGTGGAACTTTCATACCCCTCCCATCCTCAATCTTCAGGAAAGGTAAAATGGACTAATGGTCTTTTAAAGACACACCTCACCAAGCTCAGCCTCCAACTTAAAAAGGACTGGACAGTACTTTTACCTCTTGCCCTTCTCAGAATTAGAGCCTGTCCTCGAGATGCTACAGGGTACAGTCCATTTGAACTTTTATATGGATGCACTTTCTTACTCGGCCCCAACCTCATCCCAGACAGCAGCCCTGTAGGTGACTATCTTCCAGCCCTCCAGCAGGCTAGACAGGAAATTCACCAGGCTGCTAATCTTCTCTTGCCTACTCCAGATTTCCAGCCATGTGAAGACACCCTAGCTGGATGATCAATTCTTGTTAAGAATCTGACCCCTTAAACTCTACAACCTCAATGGACCAGACCCTACTTAGTCATCTATAGTACTCCAATCACTGTCCACCTTCAGGACCCTCCCCATTGGGTTCACCATTCCAGGATAAAGGTGTGTCCATCGGACAGCCAGCCAGATGTCTCCTGTTCCTCCTGGAAGTCGCAAGTACTCTCCCTTACTTCCCTTAAACTTACTCGCATTTCTGAAGAAATAATAATAACCCTTATGAGCCTAATACATCCCTTCATTCTATTAGGTCTATCCATCTTTACCCTACTCCTTGCAACAGGGCTTCACGCAGTCACCCCTGCTACTTGGACTGTGCCCCAAAAACTTGTCATCCCTACTATATTCTGTCTAGTCATACTCCTATTCACCATTCTCAACTACTCATAAATGACCTGCTCTTGTTTACACTGCCAGTTTACATTGTTTCTCCAAGACATCACATTTGATATCTCCTGATGCTATCCCCAAACCGCCACTCTTGACTCCCTCTTGGAGTGGGTAGATGATCTTTGGTGGCAGGGCACCCTCCAATACTTCCACCCTGATGAAATTCTATTCTTTACTTTTATACACACTCTTATTCTCATTCCCATTCTTATGCCACTCTTTACGTCTCTTTAGTTACTTCCAGCATACTATCAATCTCACCCACTCTCCGCTCACTGCCTCCAATCCTTCTCTAGCAAAGAATTGTTGGCTATGTGTTTCCCTTTCTTCCTGCTCTTACACAGACATTCCCACTCTGCAGTCCAACTGGGTTACCTCTCCCGTCTCCCTGCACCTCAGAACCTCCTTTAATAGCCCTCATCTTTACCTGCCTGAGGAACTTCTTTACTTTCCAGACAGATTTGTGAGAATTCCCCAGACATCTCACACCAACAAGCTGCCACACTTCTCCACATCTACTTATGGCACCTTTCTCCTTATGTCAATTCCACCCCCGCTCCATATTTGGACCCCTAACCACACAAACAACTATCCCTGTTGCCGCTCCTTTATGCATCTCCTGACAACGGCCTACTGAAATCCCTTAAGGCAACTTTCCGCTGTCCAGATGTTCCTTTACTCTTTATCTCCAGAACCCAGTCGCACACATTACCAAACAGATGGGAGCATTCCAACTTCACATTACTGATAAGCCCTCTATCATTACTGACAAACCAAAAATCATTGGCAGCCATTATTGTTTAGGAAGACACCTACCCTGCATCTCACTCCATCCTTGGCTACCCTCCCCCTGCTCATCTAAATCTCCTCCTAGACCCTCCTCCTGCTTGCTTATAACCAGCCCCATGAATAGCAGTGAAAGGTCACTTGTAGACACTCTGCACTTCTCATAAAACATGAGAACCAAACCTCTCCCTCTACACAGTTGCACCATCAATCCCCATTACAATCTCTAACAGCTGCTGCCCTTGCTGGAGCTCTAGGATTTTGGGTGCAGGACTCCTCTTTCAGTACACCCTCTCACCTTTTCACTTTACATTTCCAGTTCTGCCTGACAAAGGGTCTCTTCTTTTCATGTGGCCCTTCCACCTACATGTGCCTACCTGCCAACTGGATAGGCACATGTACTCTAGTCTTCCTTACCTCCAAAATCCAGTTTGCAGATGGGAACAAATAACTGCCTGTCCACCTCATGACACTAACATGACAAAAAAAGACTCATCCCACTAATCCCTTTACTTCTGGGTCTAGGACTTTCTGCCTCCACTATTGCACTTGGAACTGGAATAGCAGGCATCTTAACCACTGCCACCACATTCCGCAGCCTCTCTAATGACTTTTCTGCCAGCACTACGGATATATCACAAACTTTATCTGTTCTCCAAGCCCAGGTTGACTCTTTTGCTGCAGTTGTCCTCCAGAACTGCTGAGGCCTCAATTTACTCACTGCTGAAAAAGGAGGATTTTGTATATTTTTAAATGAAGAGGGTTTTTTTTTTTTTTACCTATATCAATCTGGTCTGGTATATGACAACATTAAAAAAACTCAAGGATAGAGCCCAAAAACTCACCAGCCAAGCAAACAATAACATTGAACCCCCTTGGACACTCTCTAATTGGATGTTCTGGGTACTCCCAATTCTTAGTCCTTTAATACCTACTTTTCTTCTTCTTTTATTCAGACCTTGTGTCTTTCATTTAGTTTCTCAATTCATACAAAACCACATCCAGGCCATCACCAATAATTCTATATGACAAATCCTCCTTCTAACAACCCCACAATATCACCCCTTACCCCAAAATCTTTCTTCAGTTGAATCTCTCCCACTGTAGGTTCCCACGCCACCCCTAATCCCACTCAAAGCAGCCCTCAGAAACATCGCCCATTATCTCTCCATAACACCCCCCAAAATTTTCGCTACCCCAATACTTTATCACTATTTTGTTTTATTTTTCATATTAATATAAGAAGATGGAAACATCAGGCCTCTGAGCCCAAGCTAAGCCAGCATATCCCCAGTGACCTGCACATATACATCCAGATGGCCTGAAGCATCTGAAGATCCACAAAAGAAGTGAAAATAGCCTTAACTGATGTCATTCCACCATTGTGATTTGTTTCTGCCCCAACCTAACTGATCAATGTACTTTGTAATCTCCCCCACCCTTAAGAAGGTTCTTTGTAATTCTCCCCACCCTTGAGAATGTACTTTGTGAGATCCACCCCCTGCCCCCAAAACATTGCTCTTAACTCCACTGCCTATCCCAAAGCCTATAAGAAATAATGATAATCCCACCACCCTTTGCTCTCTTTTCGGACTCAGCCTGCCTGCACCCAGGTGAAATAAACAGCCATGTTGCTCACACAAAGCCTGTTTGGTGGTCTCTTCACACAGACACATGAGACAATAACCACATATCCTTCAAGTATGGTATATTAGTAATGTTGACTTTTAACATGATCTTTGTATGGTTTGTTTACTGTGACCTCCAACACTCAACAATTGAGAGGTCAGATCCTCAGGAATAATTGCCAAACGTGTCAGATTTCTTTGCCAGTTTTTTTCCTGTATTGCCAGTAGTCCACGAGATCCCACATTAGCATTACTTTAGATGGCTTAAGACTAACATATGTTTATCAAAAAGAAGGTTGCCGTCTACAATAAAGTGATTGAATGCTTTGTGTTCTGTAAAGACTCTACTCTAAGATGACTCCAACAGATAATTTTGAGGAGAATAGGCAGGATTATATGTGATAATTATAATAAAGGCTAGAGGGCATTAACAGCTCCAAATGAAAAGTGTTGAGATAAGAGAGCGTATAGACTAGCTATATGATTAATCATTGAGTTTTTCATTTTTCTTAACCTCTTTACCTAGAAAATAAGGCCAATCAACAATACCTCAAAATGTTGCTGTGAGGAGTAAATGAGTTTATAAATTATAGCATAGTGCCTTACTTGAAGGTGTACTTAGGGTGAGGGCCATCATTCCCTGAGTTCTTCCAGGTCTGCTCCCACTTGTGACTCTATGGGGAATGTTAAGGGAAAAGGAACAGGGGCAGGACAAGAGAGGAACAAAGTATCTTTGCCCATTGTTCAGCTGAGACAGGTTAGAGTTTTTCCAAAGGTGCCTTACCAAGAACCAAAGGAAAACTAAGAACTAAAGACACAAAGACTGTAGTTACAGAGCTCCTCCCCTCCCAGATCTCAGTGTCATTGTTCCTTTCTGCATCCTTCAGTCCTGTGGCATTTTCCTTGGCTAGTCTCGCTTGTACATGCAGCCACTATGGAATGCTGGGGCCACCTGAGAGAAGGGGATTTGCACAACAATAGAAAACCACTGGGATTTGGAGGAGGGCAAACTGAGTTTAAATCAGTCTCTACCTTTCACTGGCTTTAAGATTTTAGAAATGTCCATTTGCCTCTCCAAGTCTCAGTTTCTTCATCCTTATGTAAACAAAAAAGTATCTGAGACAGGTCTCAATCAATTTAGAAGTTTATTTTGTTAAGGTTAAGGACATTTGCAGAAGAAATAAAGACAGAGTCACAGAAACAGCAGAAAGACCTGTGCCTTTCTCCAAAGATGATTTTGAGGGCTTCAATATTTAAAGGGGAAAAGTGGGCTGGAGGTGAAAGAGGGAGGTTATGGTAATCCAAGGGAGGGTATGGTAATTCAAGAGAAAAGGAACAGGTAGGGGAATAGTCAATTATGTATTTGTTTTGTGCTCAGTAAATTGGCACTTTGCATAAGATAAGGCTAACATAGAGTAACTCTGTGGAGATATTTAACCTCTTATCTGTAGCTATCTGCTTAGGCACAAAAGGAAAGTCAGCTTCTTGCATGACTCAGCTTTCAGCTTAATTTTTTTCCTTTGGCATAGTGAATTGAGGTCTCGAATTTTTATTTTCCTTTCACATTTCTCCACCCTTTTCTTTTTAAAAGCTTTCAGAGAAAGCATTTTAGAAGAAAGTGAGTCTCTGGTATTAGGTTTTGTCTGATGTCTCATGGCAAGGACAGTTTATTCCTAGACAGATAGGTCCCAAGTTGCTAGGCAAGCTCACTTTTAGTAAGTTGTGAAGTCTTACATCCCACAGAGGAAAAAAAATGAAAACATAGGAGAAGGAAGAGAGAAAGAAAACAACAAACGAAAAAGGAGAACAATCCTGGAAACCTGATATGGGCCATATTACCCTGAAGTCCATGTATCAGTAGGCAGGTATGAAAGTGGTTTATGTATATAAATAGGATGCTGTTATTTTCTTCCAAAATTTAAGTTGTCTAGCTTCAGTTTGTATGGCATTTTAAAAAGAACAGCTTAGTTTTTCATGATTTTCAAATCAGGAAAAATGGGGAAAAAAGGAAAAGAAGGAAAAAAATTGAAAACATTATTCTGGAGACTTGTAGCCAGGAAAAATTTTAGAATTCAGTCCAAATTGTAGAAAATAATAAAAATTAAAAAGCCTTAGGCAAGATTAGACTCTAATAATGGGTGTACAGTTTATTTGGAAACATAACTTTTCTCTCTCCAATTCCCCAATTTTATTAAAGACAAAATTGTAGTGGGACCAATTTGCTTGTAAAATAAGTTTTAGTTCTATTATACTTGCCTTAATTATTTGCATAAATTGCAGCAAGAATAACCACTTGCCATATAGGCTGTCTCTCTCTCTTTTTTTAAAATTGGCTTTGCTGAAACCTTTTTCATAAGGAGTCTAAGATTAGACCTTCTTAAAAGCCCTGAGCCCAGCCTGCAGATACCTGTGTGAATTGGGTGAATTTCTCTCTTTTTGAGGTGCCAAGAAAACTTGGGGTTCCTAGGCCTGACAGAAAGTGATATTCTTCACTTACCACAGGTCAGGACCCTGTAAAGGACAAGGTATAAAGTCAGTTTTTCAGGGGGCTTTTATCAGCTCTGTAGGTCAGCCTCCTTTTCTCAAGGCAATCTGAAAATGCCATTTCAGTCAAAGCCATGGTAAAACAACTAGTGTCTCCAATTATGCCCTCTTATAAAAGAAAACAGATCCTTAATGAACTTATGCAAATAACTATATTGTCACAAATCAACAATACTCACAAAATAGCTTCCAAACTTTGGAGAAATTAGGTTGAGAGAAAGGATATGTTTTAAATTTTGCTCATAAGAGCATACTTTACTCAATTGTTAAAAGCTATAAATAGCTTAAAAGAAGAGAAAATTTTCTTGACTTTGAAAAACAAAACAAAAAAAATCAGCAAATGTTTTAAACAAAAAGTCATAAAACATTATTTCAATCTTCAGTTAGTTCAGTCCATTCAATTAACTCCTGTTCTGCTTGTTGTTGGATCAACAATCCTCATGAATATATCAGACCTCCCTGAGAGTCCTGGAAGTTTTTCTCTATTCCAATGGCACTATCTCTCAATTTACCAGAAACCTATATTTAAGAGTACTCCTCAAAGTTCTATAGCTGATTATAAACTGCCCTATAAGAGGATCAAAGTAAAACAGTCATGGATGACAAAAATCTTAGAATAGTCATGGTTAAAGACACAATTTACAAAAAAAAAATTGTTTACTTCTGTGGCATACAAAAGTTTTACATAATCATCATAATTACTACTACTGAAAGCATATACTAAGACATATCAGAATCATAGGATTCTCATATAATTTTGGAACAAACACTAATATCACCTTTAAATAAATATAATCCATTAAATACTATTTATATAAATATAATTCATTAACTACCATTTTATATTTGACAATGCTTCCTTTATTATTTTATTGTACCAAATAAACCAAATATGTTTCTTTTAGACTTCATGAGACCTAATATCAAAACATTAATGAGGTCAAAAGGACTGAATTCAGAATATGATTTTGGAAAATTTGTCAAATATCTAAAGTTTAAAACACTTGATATCACAAAATAGGATCACAGGTCATTGTAAAATCAGTCATTCATTTAGCCAAAGTGATAACTCAAAGATTTCAAAAAAAGGCAAAAACCTTTATTCTTTGAGAGAGGAGACTTACTTCCCCAAACAATAAGCCCTGATAAAGACAGCATGGGGCCAATTACATGTCTCACAAATCTTATAAACAAATCTATTAAATTTTAGTCACTTCACTATAACATATAATTTCTATAAACCTTTTTATAACATTTCACAATTTTTTAAATTAAAGAGTTAGTTAATACTCCAAGAAAATCTTGTTAGTCTGACACAGGGGCCCAGATGCTGGTCTTGCATCCATGTAACGTTGATATTAATGTTTAATTCATAGAGAAACTTTAAACTAATTTTATCTCTCAAAATCAGTCCTACAATCTCATGTGGCCTATCTCTTCTTGGTAGTCCTGGGGCCTAGAAGGGTTAAATAGTTTTAATTTCTGGCTCTGTGTCTCATGAATGGTTTATTTTGATACTCATCTTCTCCCGAGTTGGTAAATGAGGCTTTAACTGCTGTCAGTGTTTAAGATTTAACAGGATTTGGAGTCCTTTTTAGATCCAAAAGTAAAAGCCCTGTAACTTAACAGCACAGGATTTCAAAAGCAATACAGAAAGTTACATAGATATAATAACCTTAATGTTTTTAAATCTCAGTTTTCCTAGGACTTACATTAGTTAGACATAGGAAGAGTATGTCCTGAGTCATAAGTGAAAGTTTTCAATTTCATAGAAGAATTTAAAGCCAAGAGCACACAATGTTATATTGGAAGAAAATATTTCTTTTAGACCATTTAGATAAAACATTTTTAGCATCAGGATACAATGGAAGTTAGAACCTGAGGAAAGAAATTAAAGGAGCTAACGAAAAAGTTGATGGAGAACGTTATTATCTCAGCCCTTCTCAAAGGGGAGAGAAAACTGAAAGCAATGACATGCAATAAAAGTTGAACTTTTGGGTTAAAAAAGTTAAAATCTCTTATAATTTTATTAAGATTAAATCAATACCTTCAGATAAATTTGTTGTTCCAACCAACTCTTTAGTTTATTAGTGTATTGTTAAATACCAAAGCCTGACCTCTAGAAAGAATATTATAATTGCCTTTTAGTTATAGTCAATTTGATCACATAAAGTTTTTTTCATAAATTCTTTTACAACCCTTATTCGAACTTGCACAAACCATTTATGACATGCTTAGACTTTCTGTCTTATCCTAAATATCACTCTTTCTTAAATAACCAGTTATTTTATTTTAGGGCAAAAAATTTACCATACAAGATCCTTTCTAATATAAAATGATTTTCCTTTTAATCTTTCTTACCCCAAATATCTCTTTATACATATAACTTTCTTTACATCTCTCTTATTTACTGGTTCATTTTAGCTTGTTTTATAAACAACCTTTAAATAACCTTTGAATTAGACAAAAATTGTTTCCTAAAAAACCCATTGTGTTCTAAAAAACACATTGGTTTTTAGAAAAATGATTTTCTATAATTTTTATTTAAACAATTGGAAATGACCCAGGTATTTAATGAATATATATTATGTAATTTAACTTTAGGTTCTAAATTATATGACAAGTTTATTTACAAGCATTTATTCTATTACATTTGCCTATTTAATTTTTTTAAATAGTTGATCTAGATTACATATGAAAACTGTGATGGTCATCATTTAGAGTAATTTCCCTGTTAACAATTTTTATAGCCTGTGAATTTCAGGTGTTTGCTTAAGTAAGAATATTAAGGTTAAATAAATGTTTTGGGTTTTTTTTTTTTTTTTTGTCAATAACTCAGGATTTAGCTATTTTCATTAAACCAACAATATTAAATGCATTATCAAAAAGTTACACAAAGATAATTCTCTTTTGGGCTACATTTATAGCTTTACAACTCTCATGCCAAATCTTGACAGCTTATCATATTTAAGAGAAAAAAATGTAAAACTGCTTGACCAATAAATCTAAACAATAATGTAGGTTGGCGATTCTGAAGACATTTCTAATTTTAATTTACCAACAATTTTAAAGCCAATTTATTTATTAAAACTCTATTTAAGTCACATTAACTTGAAAAGCAGTTGGACTTATTTACTGAATTTGTGAGTTCTCCTTTATTTTTAAGTCAGTTTGGTACCTTGTGGCCATAAACATAACAATATACATGTAGGTACACATAAACACACCTAAGCACACACACACTCATACAAATAAAGATCCTATAGCTTTTACTTCAGAACTCTAGCCATGAGATACTGACACAAACTTAACCAGTTTACCAAAAAACAGCTGGGTGTGAACATGGTTTTTCTCTCAACATCAGTAGAAAGGTCCTCTGAACGAGAAAAAAATTTACATTTTCTTAAGCAAAAACCACACCCTCATGTTTTTATAAACCTCACCCAAAACACATCATACTATCCTATTAATCTAACTTTTAGTAACTCTAATTCCCAGTAAAAAACCTAGGATTACTTAATTTAACTTAACATGACTTTAAGATTTTAAATTATTGTAGAGGATTTTGAGACTAAATTTACCAAATTAATCTCACTAAAGATTACTAAAGTCATGTGAACTGAAAAGCCTCTGAGTTAGCTTCTATTAGGCTGAAGAACATTGACTTTTCTTTAAGCCAATTAATTAGAGCTCTTTCACATAATTGATAGTGAAATGTTATTTCCACACGAGACATAGGAACATACAGACATAATAGACACCCAGACAGAGGCAGATCTTACAGATTTAAAAGTTCTCATTTGCCTGTTTTCAAAACTTTTCTCTATTTTAGACTGTTAATGTCATGATTATCTGTTCTATGTCCTAAACAATTGTTGATGAGGCAATGTAAATTTGCATCCCAAAGACATGACTTAGGTGAAATAAGGTAGAAAATGTACATCTCAAAGGCACATACTTAGATCTAAACAAAGGCGATGTCTGTTATGTGAACTTTAAGCCATTGTAGGAACCGAGAAGCTCTTACTAAGTGGAGATTTCCTGTAAAGATGTAAATTTCCTTTGCAAAGAATTTTATTAAAGTGACTCAGTTTGATAGGTGTTATTTTCAATTTAGCTTGATTATATTACTAGCTTTATGGTAGATCCCTTTAAGGAGTAGCACCAAGAAAGCATATGCAATTTTCTTAATTTAAATGTGCAAAGAAATAAGTAGCCCCCTCCCTGTAGTAATGCTATTTCCTACAAACTGTCTTTAGCCATCCCTAAGATTGTGGTTCTCCGCCACCATTACATAACACCAAGCCAAATTCTCTCACAGTACAAGGTAATCTCTGGTACCCCCACCAAAGACAAAGATGTCAGGTAATGGAATACAAGAAAGCAGAACTTTAGACCTGAGAAAAATCTGCCCATGACTTTTGAAACTCCACAAAGAAAGCAGGACACCCCCAAAAAGGGTGAGTGGCACCTTTATTCTGAGTTCTTTAAGGGGTCTGATTAGAAGCCTTCTCTGTTTTGTTTTGTGTGTGTGTGTGTGTTTTTTTTTTTTTTAATTTGGTAACTGTTACACATTTATTCTTTATCCCTTAAGTATTCAATTCTAATTTTCTGACCTTTGCTTTAAGTAAATGACTGTGTCTTTCAGTGGATATTGAAGGTACAGCAGGAAATCATGCTCTATAAGAATGGAACACCTGAAAGAATTACGTAGGTGTCCTTGGTTTAGTTGAGTCACAGGCTGACTCCAGAGAAATTTAATTGCCATGTAGCAGAGGCTCAAGATGAGATTTTAATACTCTGCCGTTTTTTTTTTTTTTAATTTTTTTTTTATTATTATACTTTAAGTTCTAGGGTACATGTGCATAACGTGCAGGTTTGTTACATATGTATACTTGTGCCATGTTGCTGTGCTGCACCCATCAACTCGTCAGCACCCATCAACTCGTCATTTACATCAGGTATAACTCCCAATGCAATCCCTCCCCCCTCCCTGTTTTGTTTTTTTTTGTTGTTGTTGTTTTGTTTTTGTTTTTGTTTTGAATTTGCTTCGTACCAAAGATGGCAAAAGGGGAAGGAGGAATAGAATGGAAGAAAAGTAAACAAAAGAACAATCTTTTAAGAAAGGAAGTGAACAGAGAAACTGTTTGAGTAGGTAGTTAGGCAGACATAAGCAGGGCACGACAGTGCCCTACCCCTCAACCAGGACTGCCAGGAGACCGTCAGGTGACGGTCAGGCAGTTATTAAACTGTCTCTCTAAGACAACTGGTCACAGCCAGCACCAGGGAAATTCAGTCTCCCAATACATAGAAAACACCCGAAGCTGTTGATCAGCTGCTTTCCAGTAAGATCTCAGGAGCGGGTGAGTGGACTCAATCATGCACATGGTAAGAGGCAAAATGGCAGAGTTGAACTGGTATATGACCTTCCTCTAGGAACACTTGACTGGTAAGGGAACAACGCCTCAAGTGAGCATGTGCAAAACTTCAGTAAACACACTGTGCCTGCAGCCCCCTCCTAAGTGCCGGGAGGCCACTGCACATGTGGACAGCCCATCCCAAAGGAAGAATCAGGGCAGAAGAGACACAAGACCCCAGAAGCATGCCAACACAAAAAACCCCAAGTTTACATTTGGATCTCTCAAGTTGTCCTCTTGGCCCTCTTCCAAGTGTACTTTACTTCCTTTCATTCCTGCTGTAATACTTTTTAATAAACTTTCACTCTTGCTCTATAACTTGCCGTGGTCTCTCATTCTGCCTTATGCCCCTCAGACGAATTCTTTCCTCTGAGGAGGCAAGAATCAAGTTGCTGCATACTCATACAGATTTGCTGCTGCTGACAAAACCAAGCATATGATTCTTTTCTTCTTTTTTTGCAGCTGTGAGGAGTTTTAGCCAATTCAAAAACATTGCTCCCCATAATTTGAAATTCTCATTTAGATTTGACCAAGTCAGGTAGCGTTGGTCAAATCCAATGTGAGAAAGACTAAAATAAACAAACAAACAACAAAACCAGTGCGATTACTGAGCACTTTAGTGTTAAGAGGAAATTAAGATCAGCTGGTTGTTAATCTTAACTCTTAGTCATTAAGCAGGATTTTCAAGACAAAACTCCAATTCAGCTACTTACCCAGGAATAGCGCCCAGGCTCAATACTGCTCTCTACCATTTTAGAAGCAGTACAAGACTCAAACTCCCCTTCCCTGTTGGATGCAAGCTGAAACTCCAAAAAGGAGCTGCCTGCCATCCATTGTCATGGAAACAGGAAAACTCGCCATTTTTGTTGGAAGTGAGTAAAACTCCAGAAAAGGAGTTGTACTTCAAAATAAACCTTAGATCTCAACCAAATTTGGGGTGATCAGGGATTCTCTGGAGGGAGGAGCTCCCAGACCTCAGAAAATTGTCTTATCTTTGTTTGAGCAACAAAGATAACCTAAGCTGATTCCAAGCACTGGTAGGAGATTTGTCAAAGGTCGGGGCACCTCCTCTCAGAATCCCTTCCGTTGGCTGCCAATTTGTAAGCCAAAAAGTATCTGAGACAGGTCTCAATCAAGTTAGAAGTTTATTTTGTCAAGGTTAAGGACACGCCCAGAAGAAATAAAGACAGAGCCACAGAAATAGTCTGTGGTCTGTGCCTTTCGCCAAAGATTAGTTTGAGGACATCAATATTTAAAGGGAAAAAGTGGACTGGAGGGGAAAGAGGAAGGGTATGGTAATCCCTATGTTGCAAGAGAAAAGGAGCAGGTAGAGGAATAGTCAATTATGTATTCATCTTGTGCTCAGTAAATTGGCACTTTTCTTAAGATAAAGTGAACATAAACTAACTGCATGTGGAGATATTTAACCTCTTATCTGTAGCTATCTGCTTAGAAGCAAAAAGAACGGCAGCTTCTTGCATGACTCATGCAAAGTCATTAAGCATGACTTTTAGCTTAATTTTTTTCCTTTGGCAGAGTGAATTGAGATCCTGAGTTTTTATTTTCCTTTCACACATATAATGGAGATAAATCTCTTGGAGAAATTTTGAAGATTCTCTCTGAAGATTAAATTGATCATATATCCAAAGTATTCAATACACACCCTGTTTGGTTAGTAAACAACTGTTAAGTCCTTTCTATTCTTTTGTGTATTTCATAGAGTGGGCAATGAATGGAGGGGACAGGTGGTCCATTTCCCTTTTTCTAGGGTAGCTTAGCAAGACACTATTCATAGCAATAACTCTGAACCAATCCATTTCCTTTTCTTAGTGAAGGTTAAAGTTTTGTTTGAATTTTACTAAAAGAAATGCCTTTGTCAAGGATGACTACCAGAACTAGGGTTGGCTGCTTTGATGAGCATCTGATCTGGAAAGAGTACCCACCTCAGTTCAAAGTCATTCCTTGCTCCTTGAAGAAGATAAAGTAAGCACATGAGTTCTGTCACCAGCACAAGGAAAACTTCTCCAGGTAGAGGAAGGATGAAGACCTGTCCTTCAATCTTTGCTTCTTGAACCACCTTCACAGATTTCACAGGGGCTGAAAAAGTCTATCTCCTCCCAGGTCAGCAAAGAAAAGCAACATCCTTTCTCTTCTGTAGTCAGCCTTCATTCAGTCTTAATGGAGTGAAAAAAATTATAACCCTCTTCTCAGAGAGGACTGTCTTTATTGAAGAAAAGACCCTGATAAACATCTGGGGTTAGAAGGTGAGATCCTGAATCATGACTTAGCTGAAGACAAGCTCATTAGAGGATAATTAAACTTTTCTAAATTAGAATTCAATGGAACTTGAACAGAAAAGATTTGTTGG
The DNA here is from genome assembly GCF_047675955.1 of Chlorocebus sabaeus. NCBI lineage: Eukaryota > Metazoa > Chordata > Mammalia > Primates > Cercopithecidae > Chlorocebus > Chlorocebus sabaeus. Next base: position 41,936,418 of record NC_132923.1, on the reverse strand, counting down.
GGGGTTGATGGAGAAAGAAGAAAGATGGCAAGCCATGTGGTTGAGAGGCCAAAAAACTGCTGGGAATAAGGAGGTCTGCTTCAGATTCCAAAGTCATTTGCTCTGTTCTGATGTACTTAACTCCACAGCTTCCTTACCCCTTCAGGACAGTCTGCTTTACAGGCATTCACATTGAGTAGGAGTGGCTTTTTTAGTGGCAGTCAAGTGAAAAGGCCAAGTCCCACATGTGGGTCACTTTGATGTAAAACAAAGACAACATCTACAGACTGAAGAGCTGAGTCAGAAACTGAACTAATTCAGTGGAAGCAGGAACTCAAAAGCCAAGGCTGACCACAAGCAAGCCCTTTTAGAATTTATGAATATTGTAGGGGTGATTTTTCTTGTCCGCGGGTCTTTGAATTGGTATTTGAGCCCATCTTTATGCATCTTATAGGACGAGGTAGGATTCTCTGGGTGCCATGCATGTGGCATCTCCTAGACAAACTCAGCTAGTTTATCCCAGCATCTTTGGGATCTGCCTTGCCTCAGGAGTATCTGCTCCTAAGGCAGTGAGGTTCTCTACTGTGTAAGTATGAAAATAACCATTATCTTGTTATAGAACCAAACTGGGGTCCACTGGCTCAGCACAGTAACACCAGATACCCACACCAAGGTTTGTAGCAGGAAAAAGGAAGGTGTTTATTTGCAGGGCGCTAGGCAAGGAGGATCGAGCAGCTAATGCTTAAGTCCCAACCTTCCCCATACGGTTTGTAGGTGAAGGTTTTTAAAGGCAGGCATAAATTTCAGGAAAGCAGAAGTTACAGACAAAATCATAAATCAATACATGGAGGTTACTTATTGATTTTGGCCTAAAAGGGTGGGATATCTTGAATCAGGGGGCTTACAGGTCATAGTTAGATTCAAAGATTTCTGTAATTGGTTAAAGAGAAGTTTTGTTTAAAAATTTGGGGTCAGTACAAAAGCATGTTACTCTGGTTGGGTATGACTTCCTCCAGGCCTCTAAGAAAGAAATGTAGAACAAAGAACAGTGCTGAGTTCAGTCCCCAGTTCCCCCTTATCTGAGGTCTACATGCAAGAAGATCCATTTGGTGGGGTGCCAGTTTCTGAGAAGCAACTCAGAGACATGGTAAGATGTTATCTTTAGTTTTTGTAGGGGAACCAAACATTCTGTGATTCTAGCTTCCTTGACTATTGTTTTAAGCTACCGTTACCTTCTTGCTTATCAAGTTGCTTATTTACTTCTCAGAACTAGCTAGGTGCCTAGAATTTCCCTTGCAGGAACTCAGGATCTTCCTTTCTTTCCATGTTTGGGGGCAGGGGTAGGGAAGAGGCCCTTAAGAGGAATTCTCTAATCCATCTCAATCTTCTCCCATAGCCTGTCTCTCTCCCAGTTCAGAGTTTAAGGGCCAGAAGGAGGAATTCTTCTCCAATTTCTCTGTCCTTCTTTCTAGGTCTCCAATCTTCCTCAGACTTTACGCCACCACTAGAGATGAAGGTAGCTCACCCCAGGTGGTGGGTCTCACTGCTGTCCGCAGTGGGTGTTCAGAGACTTACCTTCCACCTTCAAGATATACAGAAAGAGTCCCAGAGATGTTTAATGGCAGATCCCACTGAGGTGGCCCCAGGGCCTTTGCTGCCCATCTTTGATGGGACCCACTCACCTCCACCTGTTCTGTTCATGCTTCCTAGGCCCTCTCCAAAGATTGGAGAGATCCTCCTGTTATCCACAGCATTCTCCCTTAAACAAATCCCGACTCCCATGTTCCAGGGACCAGTGGGCCAAAAGAAGCCTGTGGGATGTCTATAGGGCAGTCACCACTCTCCCCTGCCAGGGACAGTATCATCTAGCCTGTCCATATCAGATCACATCTCCAGTCAGATTCCTGATTCCTGACTAGGGCCTCCATTTATTCCAGACATTCCAGTGGGTTGGCAGAAGTCACTATATTGACTACAGGAACTTCTGTCTTAGACCCAGCCTTTGTCTTTTCTGTGGCCACTCCTGACCTCCCTTTATCAGTTGCTTTCTTGGAGGAATATTTAGTAGAGAAGAGCCAGGGCCCCCCAGGCTCAGGGGCTCCATCTGCCTTGTCTCTCACAGCCTCAGCTACCTCTCTTGGCTGCCAGTTTGGCCCCTTGTCAGGATCCTGCAGGATTTCTGCCCCCGAGGTCTTCTGACCTCCCTTGCTCTATTTTTCTGGGGTGTCCCCCAACCCCTGACTTTCCTCATTGGGGCCTTTTGTTTGTTGGCTACACTATTGGTTTGAGCCATTGCTGGACTTATGGGAACAAGAAGACAACAGGCGAGAAAGCCCTAGGTTTTAACTTCCGCCAGCAATGTATTCCCTCCATGCCCAGCCACTGGGCATTTGTAAAGTACCCAGAGCCTGGTCATGGCCTCAAACGCATCTTTCTGTCCCATTTCCCATTCAGAAAAAAAAAAAAAAAAAAAAAAAAACTGCAGCTAGCTGCCTGCCAGCACTCATTTAATTTTACATAAACACGCTCCTTGAAGCTGAAGCAAATCTGACTGATTTTTCAATGTGAAAACGAAATATAAAAACTGTTCTTGGAGTTATTTCTAAACAGAACTTGTCTCTAATCCTAATGTAACAGAAATGTATATGATGATCTGTATTTAATTTTATTTTTCATGTGGTAAATTTCAAAGCATGGGACAAAGGCAGAACATCACATTCTGCACAAAAATATTGCATTTCTCTCCGGACCTCCTTGCCATCTTTATCATTGTGCGCTCCCCAAACTTTGCAGCGACCAGTTGGATTCCATTTCCCTGATACCGGTGGTACGCTCTTGGGGAAATGTCTTCCAGACAGGGAAGAAGTGTGACATCATCAGAGCACAGACGACCTTGAAGATGTTGCTGCCCTGGCCTGCGATGCTTTTCCAGCATTCTTTCACCCAACATCAATCTGAAGTTTACATGGCTCATCGTGTGCTCAGGATTGTCCTTCCCAAACAGGATGTAGGAGCTCAGCACTGCAGTGTTTAGAGGGTGGCAAAGGAATTTCTTAGACCAGCTGGGCACGGTAGCTCACACCTGTAATCCCAGCACTTTGGGGGGTCTAGGCGGGTGGATCACCTGAGGTCAGGAGTATGAGACCAGCCTGACCAACATGGTAAAACCTGTCTGTACTGAAAATACAAAAACTGGCTGGGTCGCAGCTCTCTGGGAGGCTGAGGCAGGAGAATCGCTTGAACCCGAGAGGCAGAGGTTGCAGTGAGCCAAGATTGCGCCACTGCACTCCAGCCTAGGCGACAGAGCGAGATTCCATCTCAAAACAAAAAAAAAAGAAAAGAAAAGTATACACATAATTAAGGCTGGGCGTGGTAGCTCACGCCTGTAATCCCAGCACTTTGGGAGGCCAAGGCAGGTGGATCACCTGAGGTCAGGAGTTAGAGACCAGCCTGACCAATGTGGAGAAACCCTATCTCTACTAAAAATACAAAAATTAGCTGGGCGTGGTGGCACATGCCTGTAATTACAGCTACTCAGGAGGCTGAGGCAGGAGAATCATTTAAACCTGAGAGGCGGAGGTTGCAGTGAGAAGATGGCGCCGTTGCACTCCAGCCTGGGTGAGAGAGCGAGACTCTGTCTCTAAATAAATAAATAAATAAGAATTTCTTAGGCCAAACCTTGTGCCTTTTGTGCTCAGTTGGATAGGAAGTGAGCACCTGATCAGCCAGTCCGCTGCTCCCACATTCTTGTGATAATCCACAATGACACGTGGCTTCTTAGACTTCTTTCCATTTCTGTTGTTTACTTCAATCACAGTATCATTGTGGAATGTGAACAACATTGTCACCTCCTTGTCACACCATTTCAGTGCCATAAGTTCACCACAGAATTAACATCATGCGTAGGAATGCTACGTTTTCTAGGATTTGACATTTCCTGTGATCAGGAATGACTATTTTATAAATGGACACAATGCTATAAATAGAATGATATATTTTGTTTCCAAAGTCAATATACTACAGCAATGCAAAAATAATAATAAAAGCGAAATATTCTGTGGCAAACTTTGGGGGTAAGGTTAGGACTGTAATCTGTGAGTTTTGTTGGGGTGAACTCTGCAGCTGCAAGTGCTCCGGGGCAAATGGGAAATGGGTTAAGAAACCCCTTTCCCACTGCCTCTTTAGATTACATAATTCACTCTGTTTCTCTGGATGTCCTACTTTTAATAACACAAGCTAAAATTTATTGAGGACATCATATGTGCTAGGCACTGTGCTAAGCACTTAGGTTTCATTGAATCACTTAATTCCTACAAGGACCCTGTAAAGCAGGAACTACTATTATTCCTTCACCTCAGAACTCAGGTGCTGAGAAGTTAAGTAACTTTCCTGTATAGCTAGAAAGTGACAGACTCATCATGAAGCCTGTGTTTTTTTTTATCTCTATGCTCTACTGCATCTTACTGGGCCTTATTATGTCTGTCAGTCGTTTCCTTTACCAAAGAGAACACCCTACTTCCTGCCCACTCAGCAAGTAGATAAGTATGTTTGACCAGCTGTCCTTAGCTTGGCACATGTAATGGGTATCAGGTAGTATTTGGGGGATGGATGGAGAGGTAGATGAGTAGGGGGATAGGTAGGGGGGATGGGTGGGTAGATAATGGGCAGACAGTTGGATGAATAAGTTAATGTATGGGTGGATGAATGGATGGTGGGTGGATAGATGAGTGGATGAATAGATACATGGGTAAGTGGATCATGGGTGAAAAGATGAGTGGATGGATGATGGATGGATGGACGGATGGATGGATGGATGGATGGATGGATGAATAATTGGACGATAAGTGGAGAGATGGGAGGATGAGTAGATGGGTAGATGAATGGATGATGAGTGAATAGATGGAAGGATGAGTGGATGGATAGATTGATGGGCGGATGGATGGGTAGATGGACTGCCACATGATCAAGGGTCTTTTGTGAAGAAAAACATTTAGGAACACAAGAAGCCCAACTAATCTAGAGCTACATACTCTCTGGCTGATTTGTTGCCTCTTTTCTCCAGATCCTATGATCTATTCTGTTTGCAAGAGGAGGGCTTCCTCTAGGTATCTAGCCCCCACAGAACAAATAGAGCAACTGTGTTCCCTCTAACAGCTGCTTCTGCCTATGTTTATTTTCATAGGTGCTTCACATTAACTTTGGAATTCAAAATGGATTTGCTCAGGGTCGCTTGGTTTTCAGTAAGGCTGGCTGTTCCTTGATTCTGGTGGGATCCTGTGGCCCAAACCCGACTCAGAAGCATTGGCCTGCGGGATGCATTGTTTATGTCTGGAGGTCTGAGGCACCCCTATTGTGCAGAAACAAGGAAATCCACATTTTCCAACACCGGCTACACAACAGAGGCTAGGACTGAATGTAGTGTGCTCTTTTAACTCCGAAAAAGTTCACAAAAAAGCCAAGCTTGCAGGATGGGGACAAACTCCCTCATCAGGCCTTTCCCCTTCACTTCCAGATTCCTGTTGACCCTCATCTTAACTCCCACACAACTCCCAGACCTCCCCTCTTGTTCCCCTGATTCCAGATGACAAACTCACTCTTGCTAAGGTGTTAGTGATTTACTTCCTTTCTTTACCATCAGAAAAAAATTTCTTCAATAAAAGCCATATTAAACTCAAAGCCAGAGTCACTCAAATTGCCCAAGCAGGTCATATCCACTGGGTCTGTCATTCAGGCTATTCGTTTTATGTATTCTTTTTATTAATATTATATTTAAATCAAATTGATCAGAAAATAACTCAAGCCCAAGTTCATTTCCCATTGACTTTAGTGTTTCTAGAGAGGTTCTTCCTGTCCTCAGACTGAAGGTTTGGGGCACAAACATGCTAACTGCTCTCACCAATCCCGGGACCCTCAGCCCATGTCTCACTGCAAGGTATGCAATTCACCAGAAGTGGCCTGCCCTGTCCCTTATATAAGGCCTATTTGACTATTTGCTCCTTCGGAGTGACAAGATGCTCCAGCCATGAGGCTGGGGCTGCAGTGCTTCTCTGGCAGTGCTCTATCATCGTCCTCAAGTACTAGGTTGGTGAAATGTAATTACAGTGTTTGCCTTTTTTTTTTTTGAAGGCAAAAACTGCAATTGCTTTTGCACGTACCTAATAGTTGTAGTACAGGAAGGTAGAGTTACCTCCACTGGAGAGTTTTCAAGATGTTGACTAAAGCATGCATTTTGACATGGGCATAAAAGAAATAAAAAATTGCATTTGCCCTCCTTTGGTCTCCCTCTAAACTTTTTGATAAGCTCTACATGTCCAACTCTAATCCTTTTGTCTGATTGTGAGCTAAGATTACAGGTACACTCTGTGGACTTTCTGCATGAAAAGTTATATATACAAAAAAGTTCCTTCCCTTGTGCTCTAAATCCTGTTTGCCATTCAAATAACAGTGGGAAATTGTTGTCGTATCTGATCAGCCTATTTAATGTGAAAGCAGATTAAGTCTTTATGCGCCCTGAACCCTGAACAAACCTGCCCATGACAGGTGTGTCCCGGCCCCTGGCAATCGTTCATGTTGGGGCCCCAAGCTCCTTTTATTTCTTCAGATGGAGGGAAGGTGTGCTCTTGGCAGGGAGGAAGTAGTCAGTGTGAAACTGGAGAAAGGCATCTAGTCTTCCAAGTGGACACAGTGTCCCCACGCACGGTTAGCAAGCAGGGTGCAGGCTGATTTCAGCCCGCTCGGCCCCTCAGGGATAGTGCGTAAGGTGCCCCTGGCCCTTAGGGTTACCTGGCTTTGCTATGAGGATCTCTGGCTGCTCTGGAGACAGTTAAAAGTGTTTTAGCTTTTGGAATGCTTGCTACAGAATTGCCCATAACAGACCTAAAAACAGCAAGCGTGACAGCATTGGAGCGATGAGAGTATCTAGAGTTGGCAGGCTGGCCAGGGGCTGCATCACCCCTGCGAGTTCAGAGGCATTTCTCATCAATGCCCACTCAGCAAAAAGATGCTGAATCTCAACCCTGGAACATGGAAAATTTATCTGAAATTCTCCAGCCCAAACAGCTCTTAGATGTGCAAAGCATAATTGACAGAAACTTGAAGCTAGAAGCATCCTTGAAAGGCCACCTATGCCAACCCCCAGGTTTTAGGCAACAGCACCCTTCAGCTATTCTAGAAAATACTCCTGGCAGCTGATGGAAAGATTGCGGGCTTAAAATTTCCTTTTGAAAATATGACGGATGAACTCTGAGGGCGTCCTGCATCCTTGTCTTTTTATTTTTTAATTTTATTGTGTGATGAAAGAAAAATTCTCTAAAGTCAGACGTCAACAACCCATCCCCACCACTATTCTCCTCCTCCTCCTCTTTGGTTGGTTCCCTGGGAGACAAGATAAATGAGCAGCAAGGTTTTTGAAGCCAATGCTCAGGAACAACAACTGTGAGAAAATAAAGGAAGTAGGACTGAGCTTCGGTACAACTGTCATACAATCGGGGCAGCCTCAGTTCAGCAACCTGCGCGGAAAGTACTTCTCTCTCCCTGCATCAAGGGATCAGTCTCAGGAAAGGACCAGGATTGGAGCAGATTGGGTCCCGTGCCCACTCCCTGGTCCAATCACTGTGGTCAGGGGATGAGTGATAATGATTGCCCAGGCCCAGGTCACATGGCCACAAATGCCAGGAGAATGGAAAATCCAAAAGGTATCACACACCTCTAAAACTACCTCTCAAAATTGTGAAAAGACTAGTGAAAGTATACATAACTGTTTGGGAGGCCTAGGCGGGCAGATCACCTGAGGTCAGGAGTTCAAGACCAGCCTGGGCAACGTGGTGAAACCCTGTCTCTACAAAAATACAAAAATTAGCCGGGCTTGATGGTGGGTCCCTGTAATCCCTGCTACTCAGGAGGCTGAGGCGGGAGAATCAAATTAAACCCGGGAGGCAGAGGTTGCAGTGAGCCAAGATCGCGCCACTGCACTCCAATCTCGGCGACAGAGCAAGACTGTCTCAATTGAAAAAAAAAAAAAAGTATACATAACTGCCTAACAGAGGACATAATAGGACACACCCAGTTAATGGTCATTGTTGTTTCCTCCAGCAGCACCATAAGAAGGAATGCAAACAATCTTTCTTCTACAGTCTTGGAGCAAATAGGTGCTGATAAAATCAACATTAGTTCAAGCCTCACTCCCAAAGTTGAACTGAGCCTGAACCTTTCTGAAGAATGAAGAATGTTTAGCAAACATTCCCCTCCAGTATGCCTAATCTGCATGTATCTTTGTACTTCCTCGGCCAGATGTGCCTGGACCACCAGAAACGTCATAAGGATGTTTATCTCCCTGAAAACTTCGATGGTCCAAAAGTATTTCCAAAGAAAGACAGTCCCCAGTGTTTTTCTGACCTCTTCACAGAGCCAGAGCCAGGACATTTGGATGAAGTGGGGGAAATTCCTGTGTCTGAACTGAATATCAGCATCCTGCAATGTCTTGTTGCCAAAAATGGGTCATGTATGTCCTTCTCCTCCTCAAAACTATAAACTCCAGAACCTCCTGAAGAATTAAGGACAGAGAGTTCTGGGCCCTCAGTGACAAGCCCACCACCCCTACTCCCCTGCTCCAATGCTATGCTGTGGCCAATCGGATGTCCCGAAATTCCCCAGACTCCAGGGTCACCTGCCCTCTGCCTCCTTATCATGCTCACTGTTCCCTCTACGAGAACATGATCTTCCCATCTACAGCTCCCCTAACCCAACCCTCAAAATCCCACTAATTTTCAAGCCCCACCTCAAAACCTTTCCTACCCTTTCAACCAACTATGGTCTCGACTACCTTTAGTCTCCTTATGGAATATATATTTTGCCTTATGCTATGTTAATTTGAATGATGATCTTCATAATTTATTTAAAGAACATTTATCAAGAACCTAATATGTATCTGTACTAGGCACTGGTGAGGAGATGCATGAGATAAAACGAACTAGCCAGTCTGGGGCTCTTAGCAACCCAGGTGCAATGTATTTCAACTGATGAATTTCCAGCATTTTAAAATTCATTTGCTTGTACTACCTAGCTCATGCATTAGATAATTCAGTCACTAACCTGCTCTGAGTTTTGGTGTCCCTGGATGACAAAATGAGAGCTTCAGGCTACATGATCACTGAAGATCTCTTCCCACGCAGCAGTAAATCTCTCATGTTCTGTCATTGCCTTGTCAGCACTTCGTCACTTTGTTCCTCTTTTATCATCCAGCAATACAAGGTGTCCCTCTGAGCTTCAGAAAATTGGGAGCAGAAGTTTGGAATTAATACATAATAGCATATCTATGTTTGCTGAACATAAACAGTGTGGTGGTCAAGTTGGTGAAAAGCCATAACCTCTTATCTGGACCACAATCTCTTCATCTGTAAAACGGGACAGTGGGAGTAAAGGTCACCAAGGCCCCTTCCAGCTCTGATACTCCATGATTCATAATCATCCCCTCTTTTCCTCCCACAAGAGCACATCATGTTCTGCAAGGAGATGGCTGCCAAACCACCTGGAAGAGGGAAGCAAACACTCATCCACCCCGAGCCTCACCCCAGGGAGACCAGCTGAGTTTGAAGAAAAGGCTGCAGTGGAATCCAGAAGGCTTGGGTTTTAGCTGCTGGCCCCCATTCTCTGCAAAAATTTGCTGTGGGAACCATCTGAACAACTTTAATCTCTGGAAAGAGCAACAGCCAACATTACTTGATTAAATAACTCACGCTCCTTAACTCATCTCCCAGCTCCCTTTTCCCAGGTTTGGTGCCTGCAGGGTCCTGACCATAGTCCTATGGGCAGAATGAACTGCATGGTCTGCAGCACCATGTCGAAGACTCCAGCTTCAATCAAAGAACTTGTTGGCCAGTTACCTGTCACTCAAATAACTTGATGGAAGATGAAAACTGTAGTCAACTGACACTGTTCCGAGCAGAGAAGCAGCTTTTTAAATGGATCTCCTTTTAACCTAATATATTCTGTCTTTGTCCATTCTTGCAGCTGTAGCAAAATACCTTAGACTGTCTGATTTATAAATAATAGAAATTTATTTCCCATAGTCTGAAGGCTGGAAGCTCAAGACCATGGTGCCAGCAGATTTGGTGTTTGGTGAGATACTGTTCTCTGCTTCCAGGGTGGCTCCTTGTTGCTGTGTCTTCACATGGCAGAGGGGAAAAAGGGGTGGACTCTCTCCCTCAAGCTCTTTTATAAGGGTTCTAATCCCACCTGTGAGCACTCTACCAAAGGTGCCACTTTGTAATACTATCTTAATTCGGGGGGCTAAGTTCTAACACACACATTTTGGAGGGACATATACATTCAAACCATAGTATTTTTCATCTTCCTGTAAAATGTGCTGGCCAATGCCTCTCAGCATGAAGCCCACACCCTATGCTTTAGCTCCCACCAGTTGAGCTGTATGAGCTATATGCTTACCAGGGGGCAGCTGCACTTGTCCCCAAGCCTGTTTATGGCAACAGTCCTTTAATTGTAACCATGTAATTTACTAGAGTATCAAATAAACCAATGAAATATAAGTGCAAAAAGAGATCTGTTGGTTATATAAAAAGAAAACTAAATTAAGGGGCAAACAAAGGTAAATTTCTAAAAATATTTGCAGTCAGTTTTGATGTTTGAAGTAAGTGGTGGTGTTTGATGAAAAATAGTAAAAAATGTAGAAAGATTCTACACTCAGTCCTATAGTGTCTATATCTTATTTCCCTTTGAAGAAGCTAAAACTAAAAATTATAAATAAGACAGTGTAACTGTAGTTTATATAACAAAAACAAAACACGAATGCCAATCAGAAGGACCCATACTGAGAGAAAAAAAGTCTTAACATCAAAACATTGACTAATCTTTTTTTCTTTTTCTTGAGATGGAGTCTCACTCTGTCATCCAGGCTGGAGTGCAGTGGTGTGATCTCAGCTCACTGCAACCTCTGTCTACTGGGTTCAAGTGATTCTTCTGCCTCAGCCTCCCCAGTAGCTGGGATTACGGGCATGTACCACCATGCCCAGCTAATTTTTTTGTATTTTCAGTAGAGACGTGGTTTCACCATGTTGGCCAGACTGGTCTCAAACTCCTGACCTCAAATGATCCGCCTGCCTTGGCCTCCCAAAGTGCTTCAGTTACAGGCATGAGCCACTGTGCCTGGCCCTGAACAATCTTTTAAGATACAATATATAAGATATGTTTGAATCAGTTTCGTTACTTTTTAAGTACAAACCTAAAAATATTTTAGCTGAACGTAAATGAATGACATTCTGTAGTCTGGGACCCAGATATTTTATAGTTTTTCAACTTACATTAATATTTTAGGATTGTCTCCATAGTTATTATTATTATGACAAATTTCAAGCATATATGAAATAGAGAGAAAAGTAGAGTGAACCTCCATATCCCATTGTTCAAACTGTACCATCTATGCTTCATCTTTTTCCTTTGCTGATGTAGTTTAAAACAAATTTCAGACATGTCATTTTATTCCTACTTCAGGGATATCAGTAGATATCTCTTAAAAATATGGAGATTTTCTTATATAATTGCAACACCATGATACCTAACATAATTAGCGACAGTTCTTTAGTGTCACCTAATACTTTTGTCTTTTCTTAGATTGCCCCCAAAATGTCTTTTCACTGTCAGTTTGCTCAAATCATGATGTAACTACAATATACACATTACATTAGGTTGTGTCTCTAATGCCTTTTTAAATTTAGAACAGTACTCCCTTTTTATGCTACTAATTTGTTGAAAAATCCCTTTTATAAATAGAGATGTGAAAATTTCAAGAACTCAGAGAATTTCAAAGGATAGCAATTGACAAGGTCTTATTGCTGAGAAATCTCAAACAATGCCAAAACAGACTCCAGATTTCTCAGGGTACTTGGGGAGCTAATGTTGTCATGGCCCAGGGAAGAGTTTCCACCTCTTTCAGACTGACAAAATGAACAAAGAACTGGAGCCTGGGTTGAAAGATGAAAGGTTTAAAGTTCTGAAAAGCAAAGATTCAAGCTGTCAAGGAAATGCAAATTGGAAACAATGAGATACTACATCACACCCACTAGGATGACCGTAATCAGAAAAAGATAATAAACAAGCATTATTGAGGCTGTGAAGAAATTGGAACCCCCATACTTTGCTACTGGGAACATATTTTGAAAAACAGGCTGGCAGTTCCTCAGATATTAAACATAGGCTGAGCAATGACCCTGAAATTCCACTCCTAGATATACACTCAAGAGTATGTCCTCACAAAAACTTGTATGTGAATGTTCATAGAAAATTATTCATAATAGCCAAAAAGTCAACACAATCCAAATGACCATAATGAATGGATAAATTGACTGGTAGAACCACACACTGGAATATTATTCAGTCATAAAAAGGAATGAAGAACTGCTATGTGCTACAATGTGGGTAAAGCTGGAAGATATTAGGCTAAGTAAAAGAAGCCAGCCTTCTGAAGGACACATATTGTATGATTCCATTTATGTGAAATATTCATAATTGATAAGTGCAGAGACAGAAAGTAGATTAGTGATTGCCTAGGGCTGGGGAACTGGGAGGATTGGGGGAAGGATGACTAAGGAAATTCTTTTTGGAGTGATGAAAATGTTTGGGATTAGTAGTGGTAGTTGCACAATTCTGTGAATATACTAAAAGCCATTGAATGTATACTTTAAATGGGTGTATTATATGGAATATGAATTATATCTCCATAAAGCTGTTACAGCGCGCGCGCACACACACACACACACACACACACACACACACACACACGCACCAGGTTTAGGGGTCCTTTATTAGCCAGTCTTGAGTGTAGAAGGGCCCTGCCCAGCAGGGGTTCATCTCCGAAGAGGATGGAAGGGAGCCTGCTTGGTAGCTGTTGGAAAGAGTGACTCAATGCCAGTGGGGGTCACCAAGGAAGAGCACGTGGTCACCCTCCCGGGTCCCTACAGTGTTCTGGAGTGGGTTGTTCTGGGTTCAAAACCAGATGGCCTCTTGACCCTGATTTCAGTAATGCCATGAAAGGAAACCCAAAGGGAACATGAAGGAGAACTGATTCTCATTTTCATTACTGGCTGCCTCGCTTCTTCTCAGGCCTGCGTTCACCCTTATTTTCCTGCCTGCCTTCCTGGAGGGCAGTGAGATGCAGGCCCAGATCCTTCACACAAGGGAGCAGGAAGAGAGGGAGGAAGAGGCTGCCCTTCAGCATTGCCACCATGGCAGCCTTCTGCTCCTAAGAACGTGGAAATGCCCAGGTATGACATGAAAGCAGGTTTTCCCAGGAGCCAGGGGAAGCTAAGATCCCACATCCCCATGGCTTCAGGTGGAGTGTGCTGTGGTGGGTGGGCTGTCAGGCAACATCCAGGCCTGAGGTCACAGAAGAGGAACAGTGGGATGGCAGTGCAGAAGTTTCCTTGCCTGATTTTGCAAGTCTTATTCAGGCTGTTCAAGCTGCTGATCTTATCAGAAATGGGGTATCTGCCTGGCCCACACATTTCCAATTATCCCTCTGGCCACAGGATCCTGTGCCCATTTGGCAAAGGAATGGGTCTCAGAAGAAGCATGTGGTCTCATGGAAATTACAGAGCTCAACTGGATCTGCCGAAAGGGCTCTGGGCCGGCTGTTAAAATGAAAAGATTCCATTTGTGGAAGGGCAGCGGTGGGTGGGCCAAATTCCCATGAGGTTTGAAGATGCTCCTGGGCATCAGCCGGACTTCCAGCCCCCTCCCTTCTCATTCCCACTGCTTCCAGCTGCTGGTCCCACTCAGAGGAAAAGTGGCCACAGGCCACAGCCCTTCCTGGTAGCTCCAAGGGAATAGGTAAATAAACAGAAATAAGACAAACGTAAATAAGAGTGTAATTTACAAAGCATCTGTTCCCAAGGAGAAGAATCCAGAGAAAACACAAAAAGTTGTCTAGAAGCCCCAGCCTAGATGCTAAAGAAGTGCTGTCTTCAACACTGTAGAAACTGATACTCCACCCCCTTGTTCTTTCTGCTTCCAGTCCTGTGACCCCAGGAACCATCCTCTTTCCCTAGGACTACAGCATCTCTCCTCTATCCCCTCCAACCTGCCCTCTTCCTATTTCACCCAGCACACCTGCAAGCAGGAGTGAGAATCATTGCTATGTGGAGTGGGCAAGTCTTTTGACCACTGTCCTTCCCATTTACGTCATGCCTGTCCTAGGAGTAATAAGAGTACTCACCTCATTGGTGTTGCTGCAGGTTAAATGAGAAAATGTATGCACCCAGCACAGAAAGCATAATATGTTTCCTTTTCTCTGTTCTCCTCCTTTTTCATTCTTTCCCCCATCTTTCCTTCCTTCCCCAAAAGTTAAACTTTTCCAAGCTTAAAGCCCCATCTTGGCATCAACTGTAACCTGAGTATATGGCATTCACAGCTGATTTGCAGGGTGCTGTGCCACACAGTTCTGAACCCCAGTGAGGGATCAATCCATACCCAGTCCTCAGCTCTACCAGTCTCTGGAGCACTCTGCACTGCTCTCTCCAGCCCTACCTCATGCACAGGAAAGGGGGCTTGGCCAAGTTTAGCATGTCATCACTGGCAGCGACACTCTGACCTGCAGTAATTTCTGCACTGGTTGACATTCACCATGTTGAACATAGAAACAAGAGGCTCCCTGTAGCTGCTGCCTTTTGTGGGCTTTGCCATCATCCTCCTGAGCAGGTTGGTTCCTGTGAGGGATGCAGCTCTAACGTGCTTCCTTTTTGACTTCTTTGGGCCCTAGCTGCACCAACAGCGTGTGGATGTTCTGTGACTGCTACAGGGACCCATGTCAGGTCTCCCCGAAGCACCCCAAGCAAGCACGAAGGGACGGGAGGTGTTTTTTGGTCAATTCTACAACCCCGTAAATAAGACTCTAGCCTTTCACTTTGGGGCCCACACATCACAGTGAAACAGCCAGGCCCATCAGTTTGCTCCAGTGGAAAGCAGTGTCCTGGGGAAAGCATGATCATCCTCTTCAGATAACTAGAAACTGCCCAGGAAGCCTTGGCTCTGCAAGAGAACACTCACCAGCCAGGTTCCATCCACTGAGGCTGCTGTCCTTCGCCCTGAGGTCTCCTGACTACATGGTGATCCCTGGCTGGCTGGTGCGAGGTGATCACCCTGCCTTGGCCCCATTCCTGCAGCATGGAGCTCAATGGGCAACGGAAGTCACCCTTTTCCTTCTAGAGTGACTTTCCCCCAAAAGGGGGCTGTGTGGAGTCTTGCGCATGTGCTGCATAGTCTTGAGAAATACTCCACCAAAGAGAGACAGAGAGAGAGAGAGAGAGAGAGAGAGAGAGAGAGAGAGACTATATGGACAATATATTTAGAAACTATATTTATAATTAGAAAGTATAGTATTAATATATCCTCGTCAGTGGCTGTTCCCCCGTCTTGGAGGCTCTTAAAGTGTACAAGCTGATGAAGAGAAGGGAGAGGTCTTGTAATCAAGATGTCCGGTTAACATCATAGGGCCCAGTAGCTCCCAGATCAATGGCACACAGCTTGGGAAATGTGGCTCCAAGAGAGTTTCAGAAACCTGTTTGGACATCCAAGCCACATTCAGAGCCTCTTAAATACCACTTCCCATGCTCTGACTCACATGGGGTCTGGAAATCTATATCCCTAAAAGCTCCCCACTCTCTCCTTTGCCCTGCACGTGGGTGGTGCTGGGAACCACTCTTCCAGGACTTGGGGGCAGGGAGGAGGTTGGGTGGAAGTCCTGGGTTGCTGCTTCCTTTAGCAGTTATCCCATTCACTTAGGGCTTTCCCGTGAAGGAGACTGCTGCCAATTAAACAGAACTCCTCTCTCCTTGATAAGGGCAGCGTTAGGAATGCTCTTTTCTGGAATTGGTCTCTGTTTTCATCCTAAGTAAATCTGAGAAGGCTCTTTGCTTACATTTAGAATCTGTTCTAGGCCACAAGGAAGCAGCAGGATTAAGAAGAATGAATAAATGGGCTGGGGCTGCACATCCAGGGTGTCATCGATGGTGGTGGGTCTAAGGCCTTGCCTGGCCCCCTAGGTCCTGTTGGGTCCTACAATCCTCTTTCTATCCTGATGTATTAGTCTGTTTTCATGCTGCTGATAAAGACATACCCCAGACTGGGAAGAAAAGAGCTTTAATTGGATTTATAGTTCCACATGGCTGGGGAGGCCTCAGAATCATGGTGGAAGGTGAAAGGCAGTTCTTACATGGTGGCAGCAAGAGAAGAAAGGAATGAGGAAGAAGCAAAAGCAGAAACCCCTGATAAACCCATCAGATCTCATGAGACTAATTCACTATCACAAGAATAGCATCAGAAAGACTGGCGCCCATGATTCAATTGCTTCCCCTGGGTCCCTCCCACAACAAGTGGGAATTCTGGGAGATACCATTCAAGTTGAGATTTGGGTGGGGACACAGAGCCAAACCATATCACCTGGGCACAAAACTGCATTTAATTGTCTCATACACTACATTGCTTCACACTTCTGTGCTTTGCTGTCAGGATTCCCTCTGTTGATACTCATTTACACAATGCCTACTTTACTTGAATAAGTCTTTTACCAAAGATTGGCCCAGGTATCATTTTCTTCAGGAAATCTTCCCAAATATCAAGTCAGATCCAGTGCTCCTCCTCTGTCTTCCCAACATGCCAGGACAAAATCCCATTTTAACACTTAGTTCATAGGCGCTGAAAGGATGGGTTCATGAGTCCATGTGTTACTGAAAAATCAATGGACTCGGTGCCCGATGCACATAGAAGCCAATATTATGGCACAAGCTTTTGAGAAAAGAAAAGTTTTACTGCCCGTCAACTGGCAAGGAGGTATGATCTGACTGGATCCTGCAATGAGGTGTTGCCAGGAGGCGTGATCTGCCTAGACCCTGCCATCGAGTGATGCCACAGCTTGATCTGATTGGAGCCTGAATTCTGTCATGCAGTGTCTACTTCTTACATCGGTCCCCCTCCTCAGTCCACTCCTCAGTTCCAGCCCTTAGGAGCCCCCTGTGGTTGCATACTTGCTTCATTTAGGCATGCTTAGGTTATGTGACCTTCAACCTGGGGGTCCACGGCAATTGAAAAACAACTCACAACTTTGTTCCATAAAAGTTGAGCCAGATTGATCTGGTGCTGTTATGCATACTTTCCCTGACCCCAGCTCCACCCACTTCTACTTTTAAACTCTGTGTGTGTATAAAATACGAGGTCTCATTTGTGAAAATTCTTGCTAAAATCTTGTGTCATTTTAAAATGCAAATTGCCCACCTATTCTTAATTCCTCAGTGGCCCTGGCGGAGCTTCTCCACATTCATGATTTTCAACTTATTGTCCTCTCCTCTCCCTTGTGAAGGGTTAGAACACCTCGACTGCACCTTAAATGTTTTAAGGTCAGAGAGTGTATTTTATACATCTTTAAGCCCCTGAAGCCTAAATATGACCAGCTCATCTGCTGATAATCTCCTGGGAGACAGGTTTCATTTATGTGATTATTACCTTTTTGGTTTCACATCCAGAAATCTAAGCTAATGATTTATTTTTTTCTTTTGCTGGCTTCCACATTAAGGACTCAGAAATTTTTCTAACACTTTACAAGAGGGAGGAGTGAACAGCAAGTGGTTTGGAAATCACAAATTTGTAGGAGCTCAGCGAGTGCTACTTAGGTCTAAGGGACATAGGGCAGGTTTGGATTAAGAAATGACACCAGTTTGGGGCCAGGCACAGTGGCTCACGTCTGTAATCCCAGGACTTTGGGAGGCCGAGGTGGGCAGATCACGAGGTCAGGAGATGGAGACCATCCTAGCTAACATGGTGAAACCTCGTCGCTACTAAAAATACAAAAACAAAATTAGCCGGGCATGGTGGCAGGCACCTGTACTCCCAGCTACTCTCAAGACTGAGGCAGGAGAATGGCATGAAGCAGGGAGGCAGAGGTTGTAGTGAGCCGACATCTCACCACTGCATTCCATCCTGGGCAACAGAGCAAGACTCCGTCTCAAAAAAAAAAAAAAAAAAAAAAAAAGAAATGACACCAGTTTTGGCCAAAAAGTTCTTAAAACAAGACCTCACGTTCTACAGAAATAACAATAATAACTAAAGAAAAAAAAAAAAACCCTTTCCCCTATAGATTAAATCTATTTTCTTTGCTTGTGCAACCCACTTATTTTCATGTGAACCTGGACATCTGAACTAGAAACAACAGCACCACTCAGGGCTCAGTGGGAGACTAGTGGTACCTGTGACAGGGAAAACTGAGCTGAGGTCAAGAAAAGGACTATCTACAAAGATGCATGGGATTAAGGGCAATTAGTAAGGGATGATGAGGTGCCCAGGAACTAGTAACAGTCGGAAGCCCTTACCTAGATTTCGTAGGTAACTCAGAATCTGGAAAGAATGTAACAGCAGGGGAGCATTGTTCAATAAGGGCTGTGCCTTCAGTAGAAGAATGGAGCCACAGCCACCCATAGCTCACAGGAAGCTGGGGGAAGAAAGTCCCAACCTCACTCTCCTCCCGCCTCCAGTCTCCTCCCTTGGCCAAACCCAACCAGAGGTCAGAAATCAAAGGAGCCTTTTGATGCAGATCCTCAACCTTCTGGGACACAGAGGATGGTGGAGAGGGAGGAAAGGGGATCTAAAGGGACAAGTGTAGAATACCCAGTGCAGCAGCTTTTGATTAGAAAAGAAAGTCACATTCCTTTACTTAATGTCCAAATCACAGCAACTCTGGGCCCCTACCTTCCACAAATTAGTCTTTTCCCATCAATCCCTGAAGAGGGTGTTGCACCCAACTTCCCTTACTGGCAGAACACAAGCCCCAGACCCTCACCTGCCACTGGCTTTTGGCAGGATCTGTGACATTAAAATTACATCCCCTGTTTTCTAACCCTAGCTAATACGGGCTAAGAGAGGATAGTCT
This sequence comes from Chlorocebus sabaeus, assembly GCF_047675955.1. Lineage (NCBI taxonomy): Eukaryota > Metazoa > Chordata > Mammalia > Primates > Cercopithecidae > Chlorocebus > Chlorocebus sabaeus. The sequence continues at coordinate 41,917,514 of NC_132923.1, read as the reverse complement.
TAGGATTTTGGGAACTTCCTGTCCAGCTGATTCATAAAAGTCACAGACCAGCTGTCTTCTAAAGTAAAACTACCTCCTGATCATGAGTGTAATATGCTAGATTTCTGGAGCCCTTTAGAAAAATGGGCTCCTGCCGGGCACGGTGGCTCACGCCTGTAATCCCAGCACTTTGGGAGGCCGAGACAGGCAGATCACAAGGTCAGGAGTTCAAGAACAGTCAGTCCAATATGGTGAAACACTGTCTGTACTGAAAATACAAAAATTAGCTGAGCGTGGTAGCAGGCGCCTGTAATCCCAGCTATTCGAGAGGCTGAGGCAGGAGAATCGCTTGAATCTGGGAGGCAGAGGTTTCAGTGAACCAAGATCGTGCCACTGCACTCCAGCCTGGGCAACAGAGCAAGACTCTCCAAAAAAAAAGAAAAAAATGGGCTCCTTCTGGGTGCTCTTACTAAACACTGAATTAGAAAACATGTCTTTATTTTTATTTTGCAGTCAGGAGATGATGATGTATCAGATGTCTGCTCCATATGAATTAAATAAAAGGAGATGTGAAAGTAAACAAAAAAATTGACTCTAAGTCATGACAGAAATTTTTGCTTTCACAATTTCAGGACCATTTTGGACAAAGCATAGGTCATTTCTTACGCAAAATGGCATTGTCTGTCCTTCAATGGCACTAGTTTTGTGATTTTCTGAGCTTCAGAGCCTCGTTATCCACTTACCATCTATTATTACTAATGTTGTCTTGAACTGAGACAACATGTTGTAATGAACTGGTTGTGAAATTTACTGGCAACTTCCAGGCATGCCCACCCATCTCAGAGTAGGATAAATAGGGGCCTGGAAATATTTTATGCTACAGCTTATCATTCTTAAAGGCTTACCACAAACATTTCAAGTTTAGAGCCCAGAAACATGATTTGAAGAATTCTGGCTAAATAGGCATTGGCAACAATTCTCAGAACCACTTTGGCTGACTTGGGAGCATGCATGACTCAACTTCCACCTCTCTTACCTCCAATCAGTTATGGTAAAATCCTGTTTAATTTGTATCAATAACCAGGATGCCTTTTAGAATGTTTCCCCTGAAGAGGGAGGAGATACGCTGGATTCTAGTGCGGATCAGAAACTTTGAGTATGAAAACACTGGGGGATTGGTATTAGGGTGTTCTTGGCTACAAGTTACTAAAAATCCAATTAAAAAAACCCTGACATAATGGAGAAAAATTCTGATTTCACACAACAAAAAACACTACCCAGATGTGATAGGCTGGCTCCCAGGTTAGTGACATCATCAAAATCCCAACTTCTCTCCACTTTCTTGCTTGCCCATCCTCAGTGCAAATCTATTGGCCTGTCCTCGGGTTATTGAACTTGTGGTTATAAAATGGCATTCTCTGTTGTATCACATGAAAACACAAAAATGTCCAATTCAAAATAAGTTTCTGCTTTTCTTTTTAAGAGGGATGTAATCTTTTCTTAGAATCCCCTAGGAGACTCCTGTTCTTTCTTTCTTTCTTCTTTTTTTTTTTTGAGATGGAGTCTCACTCTGCTGTCACCCAGGCTGGAGTGCAATGGGGTGATCTCAGCTCACTGCAACCTCTGCCTCCCGGGTTCAAGTGATTCTTGTGCCTCAGCCTCCTGAGTAGCTGGGACTACAGGTGCATGCCACCACACCCAGCTACTTTTTGTATTTTTAGTAGAGATGGGGTTTTGCCATGTTGGCCAGGCTGGTCTTGATCTCCTGACCTCAGGTGATCCGCCTGCTTCAGCCTCCCAAAGTGCTGGGATTACAGGTGTGAGTCACCGTGCTCAGGCGGCTCCTGTTATTTTTTATTGGCCTGAATTGTGTCACTGTTCAGGCTGAACCTGTTACTAGCAGTAACAACAAGGTCACTCTGATTGACATGCTCTTTGATAGTCACTGACAGCCCCTTTTTAGCCCACTCTTGTGCCTTCTATCACCTGAGGGAGAACTACAAACCTTACATTGCTGTTTTAAGAGTGGGTTTGTACAATAGTTAGATACAAGTTAGTAATTTTTCAGAAACACAGGTTACTGAGACAAATGAGCAATTTCCCCAGCAAAACTTTGAGTCCCGTCAGGAGTAAAGGGAACGTTTTCTCAGTTGAGGGGCAGTTGGCTGGCTTAAGAGGCCAGCAAGCAAATTCTATGTTTAAAAGATCAATAATGGGGCTCCTGGAGTCAGAGATGAAATCTCACTATGAAACATCTTAGCTGCATCCAAGGTCACCAACAGGGGACATTATTGTTAATTGGAGGCCCATGTGATGGCATTTGTTAAATAAATGAATCTGTCCACCAGTAGCATACACCTTTTCACTGGTAGTATAGCAGTCTTCCTGCTCCTTAGCTCAACTGGGTTCGAGTTCTTGTCTCATGACCAGGAAGAATGAAGTAAACCGACACTGGAGAGTGAGTGGAGTAGAATTTATTAAGTGAAAGAAAAAAATTCTCAGGAGAGAGGGGATATGGGGGTGGTTCCCTTCCCCAAAGCGAGGAAAGTCCCATGTGTGGCTGGTCCAGGGCCTTTTATGGACTCAGAACAGGGAGTGTGTGCTGATTGGTTTGTGAGTATGCAAAAAAGGTTAAAGTGAAAACACCACTCAAAGGTGGGCACAACAGTGTAGAAAACCAATTAGGAAAGGGTAGGTATATGTAAAATAGGTGAAGGGTGAGGAAAGTGCACCAAACAGGAAGGCAAGTTCTCAATTTAGTCCGAGGATTTAACTTGTAACTTGGCTTTCAGGCTTTAAACTATCTTCAGCTTGGAGGCGAGGTTTCACCAGGGACCCTCCCTTATCTGCCTAGGCATTTAGCTGCTTCCTGTCACTATCAGTAACATATGGCCCTTTGGGTTAAAGTCCTGCTCATAGACCTAACAGGTCCCACACTGCTACAATCATTTCCTCCCTACTTTCCCAGCTTACATCAATCTCCCCACCTATTTTCCATCCCTAAAATCCTACAGCGTGTATAGGTTTTATACTTTAATTTATTATAATAGTGATTTGTCTTAACCAGGCAGACAGTGTCATGTAAGAGTTCCTGTGTTCAAATCCTTGTTCTGCAACTTACCTGCCATGGGATTTTGGGTAAGTTATTTAATGTCTCCATCTATGTGTCCTTATCTGCAAATCGTACAGTAACGGTGTCTAGTTTATAAAAGTGTTATGATTGTTACAGCTAAAATAATTGGTATACAGCAAGTGCTCAATAACTGGTAGCTACTATTATTTTTAAAATATTTATGTCCTTTAGCCCAGAAATTCTGCTTCTAGAATAAAGAATAAGTAACATGAATTTTTATAAAAACTATATCTTCAGCCTTTTTTATAATATCAAAAACTGGGTATAGTCTCAGTATACAAGAATAGAGGATTGGTTAAATACATTATAGTATATCCATAAAATGGAACACTATTCAGTAATTAAATGTCAATATCTCTCTATATATGACATGAATGTTCAAAAAATATGGTTACATGAAAAAAACAAAAACAAAAATAGAAAACAATATGGTAGTGAAGACCATACTCCTGAAAGGATGAGTCTCTCTGGAAGGAAATTATGCCAGGACACTTACCAAGATGTTAATGGTGATTAGGATTCTAGGCTATGTTTTTCTTATCTATACTTTCAATTTTTCTATAATCCATTTTTTAAAATAATTGTCTATAATTACAAGAAGTCCGTGTAGAAATTCAGACTCTCAAACTGTCTTATACTATTTGTGTCCTGGCCTTGGCTGAATGTCTTTCACCAAGCTCCCTACTCTGGGAACTAGAGTGAAGCTGTTCTAAGAGCGGGTACTTAGCCAAGGGCTAAGTTGTGAGGGGCTCTGCCCAGCAGGGGGATGGTGAGCACGAGGCTGAGCAGCTCCCTTTGGGATCTAGACAAGAGCATGAGGGATGGAGTGGACATCCTGGTAGGTGATAAGAACAAACCAGGACTTGGCAGAAGGAAAGGAATAGAGACCCCACAAGACAGAGAAATTGTGTGAGTGAGAAAATGAAGGAGGTTTCCAATGTTACTTCAAGTTCCCAAAGGCTTGCTGGTTTCTGGGCCAAATTTAGTCCACCAGTATCCTTAAAGTCAACCCTCATTTCTGAGAGTATTTTTGAATGACTCTCTGTGCCTCACAATAAAAACAACAGAATCATCAGTTCTCTTAGCATTGTCTTCCCAGATGAATCTCTTTAGGGCACGCAGCATGCCTTTCACATCAAGCACATGGGGTTCAAGGCTGTGCACATGTTAGCTGACCACTTAATGCTTCATTCATTCACTCATTTATTCACTCAACAACTATTGAATGTATGTTTAGGAGGTGCCATGTATATTTCTCAGCAATGGGGAAACAACAGTGAATAAGACAAACCAAAAAATCACTGCCTTCATGGGACAGGGAAACATGTAAAATACAATAAATAAAATATATAGTAAGTTAGGGCATGAAAAGTGCTAATGAGAAAATTCAAGAAAGGGAGTACTAAGAGTGAAAAGAGGGTGGACAGGAGTTGCAATTATAAACAGCATAGTCAGAGAGTCTTCCCTAAGAAAGAAATATTTGAGCAGAGTCCTAAAGGAGATGGGGGAGCATGCCATGCAGTTATCAGGGGAAAAAGCATTCCCAGCAGAGAGAAGAGCAAGTGCAAATGCCCCGAGGCAATGAGAGCTGGTGTGTTTGAGAAGGACAATGACACCAATGTGGCTAGAGTAGAGTGAACAAGGAGGAGAGGGCGGCCAATGGAAATGGGTCCATTGCCTATAACTGATATAAGTTGTGTTGAACTTGACAAGACTCAGATCAGGGGGGCACAGAAGGACTGTGGCTTTTACTCTGAGTGATATGGGGAGACACAGGAAGCTTTTGAATAGTCGAGACACAGTGTGACTTGGGTTGTCACAGATCACCAGGCTGCTGTGTGAAGAATAGACTGCAGGAGAAAGGAACAGGCTTTTGCAGCTACCCAGGGGAGAGACAACGGTAGTTCAGATGAGGATGGTAGTAATAGAGGCTGTGAGAAGAGGCAAAGCCACACTCCAGATGTGATTTGGAGGTGTAACACCACAGCAGACATGGTATCTTGAAGTGATATGACTCAAAACAAAGCCTCTGGCTTCACTTTCCAGTTTTAGATTGGAGAGTAAGGCCATCCCTCAACATATCCCTCCCGAAATCAACCTTCCACCTTTCTGGCACAGTATGACTCATGTCGCTTTTAGACAATAGGACATTTCCATGGCCCATTGCCTGGATGAATCTTCTTTCCTAAGCTACTCCCATATTTCCTTCTTTCTGGCTATTCATCACCAATTGTCTAAAATAATTGAATGAACCACATTGTCCTTTTTGAGATCTCCTTATCAAGTCTTTGGTGAGCTCAGACAAAATAGCCAGACTACCCTTTAAAATTAATTCACACCCATCATAGTGAGTGGTGAAAAGCTGAAAGCTTTTCCTTGAGGATCAGGAAAAGACAAGGATGCCCACTTTCACCACTTCTGTCCAACATTGTGCTAGAAGTCCTAGCCAGATCAATTAGGCAAGAGAAAGAAATAGAAGGTATCTAAAGTGTAAAGAAGGAAGTCAAGTTGTTCCTGTTTGTAGATATGGAAAACCTCAAAGACTCTACCAAAAAAAAAAAAGAAAAAAAGGACTAAAAACCAAATTCAGTAAAATTGCAGCATACAAAATCTACATATAAAAATCAATAGTGTTTCTACATGCTAATAATGAACTGTATGAAAAAGAAATCAGGAAAACAATTGCATTTACAATAGCTAGAAAAAATATATACCTAGGAATAAAGTCAGCCAAGGAGGTGAAAGATCTCTATGCTGAAAATTGTAAAGCACTGACAAAAGAAATGGAAAAGGACACAAATAAATGAAAAGATACTCCGTGTTCATGCATTGGAAGAATTAATATTGTTAAAATGGCCATACTGCCGAAAGCAATCTGTCAATCTGTGGATCTATTAAAAGTATGGAATCCCTATGAAAATACCATGACATTCTTCACAGAAATAGAAAAAAAATCCTAAAATTCATATGGAACCACAAAAGATCCCCTAATAGCCAAAGCAATCCTAAGCAAAAAGAACAAAGCTGGAGGCATCATACCACTTGACTTCAAAATATATTACAATGCAATAGTAACCATAATAGTGTGGTACTGGCACAAAAAGAGCACATAGACAAATGGCACAGAATAAGAGCTCAGAAATAAATTCATCCACACACAGCCAACTGATTTTCTACCAATCTGTTAAGAACACACATTGGGGAAAAGACAGTCTTTTCAATAAACGGTGGAAAATTAGATATTTGCATGTAGAAGAATGAGACTAGATCCCTATCTCTCACCATATAAAAAAATCAACACAAAATGGATTAAAGACCTAAATGTAAAACTTAACATATGAAACTACTAGAAGAAAACATGGGGGATACACTTCACAACATTGTACTGGGCAAAAATTTGTTTAAATAAGACCTCAAAAGCACAAGCAACAATAGCAAAAATAGACAAACAGGATTATATCAAACTAAAAATACTTTTGCACAGTAAAGGAAACTATTGACAGAATGAAGAGACATCCTACAGAATGTGAGAAAATATTTGCAAACTATACATCTGACAAGGGGTTAATTTCCAGAATACATAAAGAATTTAAACAACTCAACAGAAAACAAAAACAAATAACCAGACTAAAAAAAATGGGCAACATACCCTAATAGACATTTTTCAAAAGAAGACTACAAATGGCCAGCAGGTATATAAAAAAATACTCAACATCATAATCATCAGAGAAATACAATCAGCACCATAATGGGATACCACCTCATTCTAGTTAGAATGGCTATTAACAAAAAGACAAAAGAGGCCAGGCACAGTGGCTCACGCCTGTAATCCCAGCACTCTGGGAGGCCGAGGCAGGTGGATTGCCTGAGGTCAGGAATTTGAGACCAGCCTGGCCAACATAGTGAAACCCCACTGCTACTAAAAATACAAAACTTAGCCAGACGTGGTGGTGGGTACCTATAATCCCAGCTAATCGGGAGGCTGAGGTGGGAGAATCGCTGGAACCCGGGAGGCGGAGGTTGCAGTGAGTCGAGATCGCGCCACTGCACTCCAGCTTGGGAGACAGAGCAAGACTTCAACAATGGATGAACAGATAAAGAAAATGAGGTATATATATACAATGGAATACTATTCAGCCATAAAAAATAAAATCCTGTCATTTGTGACAACATGGATGAGCCTGGAGGACATCATGTCAAGTGAAATAAGCCGAACACAAAAAGACAAAAAGAAAAAGACAAAACACATGGTTTTACACATAGGTGGAGTTTTTTAAAAGTTGATATAACAGAAGCAGAGAGTAGAACAGTGGTTACCAGAGACTAGGGAGGGAAAGAGAAGGTTGGGACAATTTGGTTTATGGGTACAAAGTTACTGTGAGATGGGAGGATTCAGTTCTGATGTTCTGTTGCACAGTAGGGTCACTATGATTAACAGTAAAGTACTGTATATTATGAAATAGCAAGAAGAGAGGCTTTTTTTTTTTTTTTTTTTTGACAGAGTCTTATTCTGTCACCCAAGTTAGACTGTGGTGGCATGATCTCGGCTCACTACAACCTCTGCCTCCCAAGTTCAAGCAATTCTCATGCCTCAGTCTCCCGAGTAGCTGGGACTGCAGGCGTTTGCCAACACACCCAGCTAATTTTTGTATTTTTAGTAGAGATGAGACTTTGCCATGTTGGCCAGGCTGGTCTCGAACTCCTGGTCTCAAGTGATCCCCTGCTGGGATTACAGGCGTGAGCCACCGCAACTGGCCGAGAGGCTTTTGAAGGTTCTCACCCAAAACAGACAATAAATGCATGAGATGATGAATGCACTAACTACCCTACTTGGATCATTATACAACATATATGTATGTGTGATATATATGTGTGATATATATAAATATATATGTGTGATATATATGTGATATATAAATATATTTGTGATATATATGTGTGATATATATGTGATATATAAATATATGTGATATATAAATATATGTGTGATATATATGTGATATATAAATATATACGTGTGATATGTAAAAATATATATGTGTGGTAGATATGTGATATATAAATATGTATGTGTGATATATGTGATATATAAATATGTATGTGTGATATATAAAAATATGTGTGTGATATATATGTGATATATAAACATATATATGTGATATATGTGTGATATATGTGATATATATAACTGTATATGTGTGATATATATGTTAATATAAATATATGTGTGATATATATAAAAATACATGTGTGATATATGTGTGATATACAAAAAAAAGTGTGATGATATATAAATATATATATATATATTTTTGAAAAATCAAATTGTAGAATGAGGTGGTATCCCATTAGGGTGTTGATTGTATTTCCCTGATGATTAGTGATGTTGAGTATTTTTTTGAGTATTGTGTGAGGTATTGCTCCTCACACAAGGGCATTAGCTGTGGGGGTCTGCCCGCAGACCCTGACCCAAACCACAGATGAATAAAACGTACACTGACACACAGATACTCTGCTTTGCTAGTCCAGCTGAGTGTCTGACCGCCTGCACACCAAGAGAGGTTTGTCACTGCGGCCGGCCCTGAGCAGCTCGCACTCCAGGCATTTATTTAGTATACAATTAATAACAGAAGCTTTGAGTAAACACACTTGTGGATAATTAACATGGTTAAGAGAGTAGTTCTACAAATGATTAAAGCTCAGGTATAGAGGTCTAAAGTAAATACCATTAGGGGGCAGTTTCCCTGGTCGACCTCCCTGCCAGAGGGCCATCTGGCTCAAAGGTTAATTAAAGGAGGCAGGGTAAACAGATTTAACTGCGGAAGCCTCTCTTGTTACTAGTATTTACCCTATGACTTAATGCTCTAAGGTAACAGGCTGCCTTCAGCCTGTTCAATTATTACAAGCTATGTAACCTTTCAGCCGTCCAAAAGATTTGTGACTATTTCCTATAACTTTCCCTAATATTTCCCTTTAATATTTTTGCCATCATCCTGAGTGAATCCCAACACCCCATTAATACGTACAATGACCATGTGTCAATAAATAAATCATCCACACATTCTCTTTGAAGATGAAAAAGAGTTTCTCCATAGCCTTGGGAAGGAACAGGGAAGGGAGGGAAGAAAGAGAAACAGTAAGGAATGCTCAAGTCCAGTGCTCCTGGTGTAAACTGCCCCTAAGTTAAAAGTTGGGAAGAACCTCAAAGAGTGATTAAGGTATCTTTCTATGTCATGAGTCGCCACTGAGAATCATCAAGTGGTGCCTTGAGACCTCCAAGACTTAACATGCTTCCATATATAGCTAATAAATTACTAGGAAGAGACTTAGCCCCTTGATGAATGTCTTACTGAGACTGAACAACAGGATTTCTGTGAAATCAATAACCAGCCCTTCTTCCTCACCAATACCTTCCCCAGCTAGACATTGTTCATTAAAAGAGATGAAGCAGCTTTGAAACATACATTATCTCCCATCTTTTTAGCTACTGCCGAGAAATTTTGAGTATGAATTGATAACAGGGAAAAAAATTATACTTAAAAGCATGCCATAAATGGGGCTGTTGAATTTTTTAGTCAACCAGAACCAGAACTAATGTCTGCCAACATGCGTGGTTTAATTGCTCAAGGTCACTTTCAAGAAGCTGTGCTAAATGCTGACAGACTTTGTTGGAATTATCAGAATTTCTTCAGGCTCAGTCATCTTGACCTACCTCAGAGAGAAGTCAGATAAAATGTCAGAGGTTTGACTGCTCAGACTGCAAGTTTTCTTCCTTGCCTGTGCTCACCAGCTTCTTCTAAAGTCCATTGGTTTTAGAGTCAAATGATCTGCTTTTGAAATCTAACTTCACCACTTACTAGAGGCTTAAAATCATTTAACAAATATTTATTGAATATCTACTGTGTTACAGGCACTGTAAACATTGGTGAGCATACAGCTCTTTGAGCCTTGGTTTCTTCACATATAGATGGCACTAATAACCCTTCCCTTGACAGTAAACTCAGTAGGGGGTAGGATTAGTGATAGGATTAAGTGACATGGTGGGGCACAGTGGCTCACACCTGTAATCCCAGCACTTTGAGAGTCTGAGGCAGGCAGATCACTTGAGGTCAGGAGTTCAAGACCAGCCTGGGCAACATAGCAAGACCCCATCTCTCTCAAAAAAAAAAAAAAAAAAAAATTAACCAGGCGTGATAATGCACTCCTGTAGTCACAGCTACTCAGGAGGCTGAGGCAGGGCAATCCCTTGAGCCCAAGAGTTCAAGGCTGCAACAAGCTAGGATCACACTACTGCACTCCAAGCTGGGCAAGAGTGAAACCCTGTTTCAAAAAAAAACAAAAACAAAAACAAAAGGATTAAGTGAGATGTTTGCTGAACAGCCAGCACATAGTAGGTACACAGTAAGTGGTAGCCATTATTGTAAGAAAATATTCAGATTTTAAAAGTGGGTAAGAAACATTTCCTCAGCATACCACCCCTTGAACTAGCAGGTAAGAAACTTGATCCTGAGGTAGTAATCACAATTGGCCCCAGAACATTACACTCTTTTGAAATGGCCTCTTACTGTTCCATGCCTATGATTTCATGACAGTTAACTTATATCAACTTGACTGGACCATGGGGTGCCCAGATATTTGGACAAATATCATCCGGGTATTTCTGTGAGGGTGATTTGGATGAGATAAGCATTTAAATTGGTAGACTATGTAAAGCAGATTTCCCTCTCTAATGTGGATGGGCCTCATCCAATCAGCTGAAATACCAGATAGAACAAAAGGCTAACCCTTCTCCGAGTAGAAGGAAATTCTTTCTGCCTAATTGCCTTTGAACTGGAACACCAGCTTTTTTTCCTGCCTTCCGTCTTGAACTGAAACATCAGCTCTTCCTTGTTCTCAAGCCTGTTGGCTTTCAGATATGAACAAACACCATCTGCTTTCCTGCTTCTCAGGCCTTTGGACACAGGCTGGAACTAAACCATAGTCTTTCCTGGGTCTCTAGCTTGTAGACTCACCCTGCAGATCTTGGGACTTGCCCATCTCCATAATTGCATGAGCCAGTTTCGTCCTATTCCTTCTGGTTCTCTGGAGAACCCTAACACATTTCCAACCTCTTTTTCCACTCCCCATCACTTACTCTGTACTCTAGTTGGGCTGGACCCAGAATGCTGCTTGGCCTGCCATGCTCTTATGTGTCTTTCTGCTTTTGTACAAATGTTTCCTCTGCCCCCAAAGCCTTCCTCTACCCTAATCTTCAGGACCAACTCCTGCTCACCTCACCTGTTAGAACTCAATTTTTGTATCACTTAACTCAGGATCTTATCCTTTTGAGTTTGGGCCTTCTCCCATGTTAGCCAATGCTTACGTCATTTTCATATACTCTTTTGAAATCACCTCCTACTGGTCCTGAAAAGAATGACCATGATTAACTTTTACAAATGAAGGTTTATAAGCCCCAGCGAAAAAGAAAAGCAACTTCAGATCCACCATTGAACATGAGATTTCTTCCAGATTACATGCTTATTACTGTGGCCAGCTTGCCTTTAAAAGCTCTTTCACAATTAGAGATGAAAACTCCATCCTTCTGCAGAGGCAGCCCTAGCTGCAGAGGGCTGCAGAAATGGCCCAGGCAAAGGGTATCAAAGGTATGTGTCAATCAAACCTCCCACAGGCCCGTGCTCTTCGTCAAGAAATGCAAAGGGAGATGTTGGCAGATCCAGGTTATGTGGGATCCTCTGAGCTGAGATTCAGAGGGCAGTTGCAGCTGCTTCTTACCTCAGAATCACTGCAAATGGCATCACAGACAAGGGAGCATTTCTTTTTGGTTCCTAGGATGGTTCAGGGAATATGAGAAACCAAAAAGAAAAAAGATAACAGAAGAAGATGCAAAGATTAAAGTTGGGGCAGGGATTCCTGGGCATGGAGAAAAGAGTGCCCGGGCAGTTCAGGCCGACCTAAGGAAGAGCCCTGGATTAAGAGAAGACTGCCTTCTCCTCCTAGATATCTGGAGTCCCCGTACCTCATCCTGATATCTGGTGACTCATGGAGGTTTTCCTGGAGAGAGCGGGGAGTGTCTACTTGACATCCAAAGTCAGTATTGGGGTGAACAGTGAGAAGGGGTTAGTGTGCCGTGGACACCAGTGAATGGAGACCTAGAAGGGATGGAAATCCATATGCAGTGTAGAAGATGAGGCTTGCACTCGATGAAGTTAAGGCACCGACTGCATTTTGCTTGAAAAGTCTCATACTGACAGGATCCGGATTTCAGATAAAACTCTCTTGGCTACACCCATCAGTGGAGTTACCTCTGAAGCTGTTAAAACAGTGTTGTTATAACACTGCTAGAATGGTTATTAAGTTATGTATGGCGTGGGATAGACCAGAGAAACCATAGGAGCTTATTACCAATTAACTAAATTTTACCCTTAAGATTTCCTCCAAGTTGCCATTTTCAAGATAGTCTTAGCTTTAAAAACAAACAACAAAAAAGTATTTTCACCTCTTGCTTTACAGAAAGTAGATGAAAATATTATGCTAGATGAAATAAATGTCTCCACAGCCAAGGACGTGTCAGGGAGAATTGCATTCCCGTTGTTTTAGCTTCTTTAAACATATCTGCCTTTAACAAATGTGCTGAACATGTGTTGCATTGCTTATAATATAATGTTTCAGTATATTCCAGTCACAAATTGCCCAGCACCTTATCACAAAAAGTGCCCAGCACTTGTATCACTTTATCATAAAAGCAAATAGTACTGTGATTTTTAAAACTCCCAGTAGCTTGGGTACATAAAGATTTAATTATACTGGATCCCTTCACTCACACAGCATTGCTTATACATCTCCATAGATGACTTGAGTCCATGCCTCTAGCCTTGGTTTGGTTTTTCTTTTTGAAATATACAGTATATTACTGTTCCTTCAGGTCCATGTATCTTGCCAGCTGAAAGACAACTAAATGAAACTGAAGGCATTATCCTCCCTCCAATACTCACTCCCTGCTGTGTCCCTGGTAGTGTCAAGGACACAGTTCTCCTAGCATTTCCCAGTGTTGTTACCACTGGGAAGCAGGGCAGGTAAACCACACCTAAACCCACATCCTACAGGACCGATTTCTCAGCTCAGAGGCAAAAGAAGCAGCGATGGCCCACACTCACCCACTAAAAACCCCTCGAAATGCTCCCCAACTTTCATAAGGCCTCATCCCATTCTTTCATCAGACCCAGGGGGGTCAGTCCTTGTTCCTAGCCTACCTCAGGAGGCCCTGACCTTGGCCAGTGTTGAAAAAGGAGTCGCTCATTGCCCTGGCTGGGCTTTGAGAAGGTCAGGTCTGAGGCCTGGGTGGCCCCTCACCTAAGGGAACAAACAGTACACACAGTCACCCTTCATTGACCCTTGCTCATGGAGGAGGCGTGATGTGAAAAGTCCCTGATCCTCCCTCCTTTGGTCTGGAATGTATCTTATTCTTTCCACATGTTTCCCTAATAATAGTTGCTTGATCTAATGTAAGAGTGAGTCTGTATTCCCCAAGTGCACAGTGGACAATGGGAAAATAATCCAGAAATGAGTAGGGAAACAGTATTTGGGGGTTAAATAATTTTTTTTTTCCTGGATGGTCCTCAGAGTTGATAATTAACCCATAATGGCATAAAGTTTGAAAGGAAGAAATAAAACTGTTTATTTGCCAATGACATAATGTCCTATGTAGAAAATTCCAAAGAATCTAAAAAACAAAAATCAAGCAAAGAAAACCCTAACAGAACTAGTAGTTGGGTTTACCACAGTTGCAGAATATAAGATCAGTATACAAAAATCAATTGTATTTCTGTATACTATCAATGACCATGTGGAAACCAAAATTTAAAACACACTATTCATTTACAGTGCCACCCCCTCAGAATAAAAAGTTTGTAAGTGTAACTCCAACAAAACATGTACGGGACTGCTGAAAACTTCAAAATGATTCTTATCAAAACTCCAGCAAGGTTTTTTTGAAGACTTAGACAAGATTATTATAAAATTTATGTGGAAAGGCAATGGAATTAGAATAGTTAAAACAATTTTCTGAAAGAATTAAGTGGGAGGAATCACTCTATCTGATTAAGATTTACTTCATAGCAACAGACAATAGAGACAATGCATATTAGTGAAGGAACAGATAGATCAGTGAAATAGAATAGAAAAGCCAGAAGTAAATTCACAAAAAGACAATCAACTGATCGTCAATGGAGGAAGAATATCCTTTTAAACAGATGGTGCTGGAAAAGTTGGACATCCTTAGGCAAAAAGAAAGAAAAAAAAAAGAACTTCAATCTATATCTCCTATCTTAAACAAAAGTAACTCAAAATTCCTTATAGATTTAAATGTAAAATGTAAAACTATAAAATTTTTAGAAAACATAACAGAAAATCTTTAGGACCTAGGGCAAAGTGAAGAGTTCTTAGATATGACACTATAAGCACAATCCACAAAATAAAAAATCCATTAAGTTGTACTTCATTTAAATTTAAAAATTTTGCTCTGTGAAAGACTATAAAAGAGATGAAAATACATGCTATAGACTTAGTAGAAAATATTTGCAAAACACACATATGACAAAGGACTCATATTTAAAACACATAAAGAACTCTGAACACTCAACAGTAGCCAGGGGCTAGGGAGTAGGGGATTGGGGGTGTGACTACTAAGGCATAGCACGAGAAGTAGCTCTGTAGTGCTAGAACAGTTCTGTGTCTTGATTATGGTGTTTGTTACATGAATTTACAAGTGATAAGAATGTATGAAATCATACGCAAAACTAGTGAAATTTAAGTAAGGTGTGTGTATTATACTAATGTCAACTTTCTGGCTGTGATATTGGGAGAAATTGGGTGAAGAGTACACAGTCTCCCTCTAAACTACTTTTTGTACCTTCCTTTGAATCTATAATTACTTATTGCCTGGATAGTCATCAAGTTGTTAATCCACTCATAATAACTGAGACTTAACTCTATTCTCCCATTGCAGACAGCACATCTTTACAAGGACCAGGACTTATATCTCTTTATGCCCTCCATATTCTGGCCACAGCTGAGTGCTCAGTATGTTTCTAAATGACAGCTGTCCTTGATCTCCTTTGGTGCTTGCCTCCAATTGGAATCTTTGCCCCTGCGTCTTTACCTAAAACTGCCTGATGTTTCCATCAGCCAGGCCCTGAGGAGCCCCGCTTGTTCCAGATTCTTCAGATCCTCCTGGCAATAACAGGCCAGTCCAAATGAACATTCCACTCTGTAATTTCCAAGAAAGTAGAAGCTCCTTGAGACTGGATCTCTTTCTGTCATGTGCACCACTGTATCCCCGTCCCCTAGAGTAGTGTCCAATATATAGTACGGACTCAGAAAGTATTTGTGGACTGATTGACTATCCATGAAAGAGAAAGAGAGAGAAAGAAAGAGAGAGAGAGAGAAGGTAATGAGCAAAACAATCTTGCATGCAATCTAGCATGCAAAAATTCATAGGTCAACAAGGCTTGCTCTTCCAATAAGAAGGAAGCAATCTTTGTATGTGTATCTCTTACAGAAGGCCTATCTAAAAACACCTTCATGAGCCACCCTATGTGCAGTGCTTTTTCCTTCTTCAGAATTTCTACAAACACTTCAAAGAATTGTTACTGTGTGGTGCACTCAGCTGAGCTCTACTCAAGCATTCACTAAGCCTTACTGTGTGCTGGGCACTGTATCAGCAATGGGGGTTCAAAGATTAGCAAAGTCTGCTTCCTGTCCCAAAGAAGCTCCCAGCACAATCGGGGGAGACAGACCAGCAGATCATTCCTATAGGTGTGCCTAGGGTGCTAGGATGGCACAGAAGGGAGGAATCCCAGTATAGTCTGGGAACACTGGGGTGGGCTCCCAAGTCATCAGACAGATAGGGAGACAGGCAGGCAGTTGACCACTACTGAGCTCTGTGCCAGACACCATGCTGAATACTATACACATCCTCTCACTGAGGCTTCTACAACTCCAAAAGGCCAGTTTTATTCTTTCCAACTCGCCTGAATCTGAGAGGACAAGTAGGATCAGGCAGGTAAGAGGAAGGGGAAAGGTGCTCCCAGGTTCAGAGAACATCATGAACAGAAGCAGGGAAGTGTGCACACTGGGGTTGTCTGGGAACCCGCAAGCACAGGTCATTTGTATTACTGGGGCAAAAACTTGACTAAGATCACAATGGAAAAGGAACCAGAAGTAACTGAATGAGTCAACCCCAGAAGGTTTTGTTTGCCATACCAAAAATGGCAACGGTCTTCAGACCAGGCTCCATGAAAGCCTGGCATTCACAGGGCTGGGCCATGAGTTACTGCACATGTTTGGTGCTAATTTCATTAAAATGTGTTTCAGATAATACTGTAGCAGATGTTGTTTGTACTCTGCCCATACTTCCTGCTCCTTGACATTGTATCACATACCTGCCCACTTCAAACTGCCAGCCCTTGCATTGCTTTGACTGACATTTTTCTTTGACGGACAGAGTCCACTGTGCCTGACCACATGGCTGGTTGCCCACATCCCACAGCTCTCAGACAATGGAGTTGGTTACAAAATTCCAGCTCCGTTTCCCTTGGGAGAAATAACTCTGAGCCACAGGTCCTATGCTGGCTCTCAGAGCTCCCCAGTGGGGTTAGCTCTGGTTGTCCACGGTGGTAATTTACTTGATCAATTTTCCTCCATTCGCTACCTTCCCTTTCCCATCTTTTGTCCTCACCTTCCTACAAGATGTTTCCTGAGAGCACCTCTTAGATGAGCTGCTTGCATTTAAATCCTGTGTCAAAGTCTGTTTCCGGGGTAACCCAAGCTAAGACACACACACACACACACAGAGGCATAGACTATCTCTGGCAGGATTCAAAGAAACTGATAAATGTGGTGTGGCTTCTGGGAACAAAAACATTTCTTGGGAACAGGGCTGAGGGAGGAGACTTATTTGTCACAAAATATGCTTCTTCTTGTTGTTTTCACCTTTTGGCTTTTGCACCATTTCCATGAATTTTCCATTTAAAAAAATAAAACAACTTCCAAAGCTTGACCAGAGGCACTCAAAGAAAACCAATAAATCCTGTTCAAATTAAATGAATAAGTGCTTTTTAAAAAGCCACCCAAAATATATACTTTACATCATTTTTTAAAAATCAACTGTGATTTTACAACAACATAGTCACATGTGCTTTGTATCAAAACATTGTAACATACTGGAGACCACCAATGTATTAACTCATGCTGCCAGGAAAATCTTTGAGATAGTCTGAACAATTTATCTTTTCTGCTAGTTTGGTTCATAACTTTGAACGTTTAATAGAGGTGTCACTGATTAGTAAGATTGTAGCTCTATATAGGTGATTTCGTAAAATCCAGGTCCATGCATGTCCTCTCAATTTGTACAAGCATACTACTATGGTAAACTGAGTCACACTCAACCAAATTCACGCAGGCAAAACCTAGGTGATCACAGTCCCTCCCACTGCATAATGGTGAGTTGTACAGTCACGATTATATCACACAAGCACCTGTCCTGAGCCTGGGCTGCTTTTGATTTGACTTTTACATTTAACGCAGGGAGTAAAAGCACTTAGATAATGTTAATGATTCGACTTAGAATTAATTTTTCCTCCTACTCCACATTTAAGGTATTGGGTCTGTTTAATTGAGGGCATCCTGAGATTTCAAGGCAAGCTGTTTAAAAATTAAAAATAAAGTAAAGCAAAACACTTTTATGATTTACTTCTGTGAATCAAACTTTCTCAACATTGGACAATAGAAACAAATGCAGAAATAAATCGAATACCAAGGCTGACATAAAACTGCAACTGTACCCCATGACCATATGTCAAATGTTTACACTTCTTAAAATAATCACATTGTTCGGAGTGACTGGCTTTATAACAATGTGTGCCTATAAAGTACATATCTACCAATAAGATAACTTTTCATCTGTTCCTTCTATTGCTGTTGAATATAATATTTATTTGAAAAACAAGTTACATTTCCAAATGTTTGGGACCTCTGACGTGGATGACGGTGACCAGGGCCAGCTCCTACGCGGGCGTGGGCCAGTGCTGTGGCCAGATGCGTGTATTTGAGGCAGGCCACCCTGGCCGCTGTTGGAAAGGGAACTGGAGACAGCCAGCCTCCAGTCTGGACAGACAACTGGAAGGCACTGGGAGTCAGGCTAGAGATACAGATGTGGCATTGCAAGCCTGGGGGGAGGTTGTTGATGTCTTGGGTGTTGAGGCTGGAGCCCAGGGAGAGTGTAAAGGAAGAGGAAGGGGTCAACATGAAAGCCCAAGAAGCCATCTTCAGCTGCTCTTTCCACACGCGTCAACATTAACCTCATGGCTAGAGGACACTCCTTGAGGAGTGAGACTGTGGAATCAACATTCTTGAACACCACACGAGACCTAAAATAAAACCCTGCATATAGCAGCTGCTCCGTAAATGTTTCTAGACTGACTGATTTCTTCCAGATAGCAAGGGTTGTAGTATAATGAGAATCTCATTTAAACAAATTCATCAAAATTCCTGTATTATATCCAAACTTGTTTAAATGTCTCTACATAGGTGGAATTAGCAGCTGGCATCTTTTTTAAAAAAATTGTCACAATTTTTAAAAATGTGCATACTCTGAATTTCAAGTCAAGGCTAAATTTTAAAAAAGGAAAAAGAGAGTGTGTGCACGCCCAGGGCACTTTTGAATGGCATGTTTTCTTCCCAAAGAAGAAAAGAAGCAAGGAAGGAAGAGAGGAAGAGAGGGAAGGAAGGAAGGAAGGAAGGATGGAAGGAAGGAAGGAAGGAAGGAAGGAAGGAAGGAAGGAAGGAAGGAAGGAAGGAAGGAAGGAAGGAAAGAAGGAAGGGAGGAAGGAAGGAAGGGAAGGAGGGAGGGAGAGAGGGAGGGAGGGAGGGAAGGAGGGGAAGGGGAAGGGGAAGGGAAGGAGAGAGGGATGGAGGAAAAAAATGCATGGTTTGTAGTTAACCAGGCCCTCAGCAGACATCCTACAGAGAAAGTACATGACGAAACATGTCTAGCCTGAGTTTCCTACCTACTCTGAGTTTCTTTCCCCTCTGCTGATATTTAATAACTGGGCTCAGAGGATAATTCATAGTATTTCTTCTCCCTGTCTGCTCCACTCCCCTCCCAACTACTTCTAGGTTTTTGAAACAGACTCTGGGCCTCCCTGAGTGGAACTCACCCTGCCAGATTGAGAGAGTCTCACTGCTCATCTCCCTGGGGCCCCAGTGCCTTGAAGTTACTCCCTGAAGGACCATGTGGGGACCAGAGAGAGGACGCTGAACCTGCTTTCATGGTAAATGTGTGCCTTGCCCTCTTAGTTTCTTTCCCTGGGTGGGAACAGAACCACCAAGAAGGGAGAAATGTCCTCCGCGGAGGAGTGATTCCCGCCCTTCCCCTCCCAGGAGGAACTTCCCGGCCACCCCACTGTCCACATTTTCCCTGAGGGCTGGAGGCTGATGAATGTGGGCCTGGGCTGGGCCTCACTGCAGTCCCTCAGCTCCTCTCTCTGTCCCCATGTTGCTCTGTGCAAACTCTGGTTGAGATGACTGTTACAGGAAGTCTGAAGGGAGGAAAGAAGTCACAGAAGGGCAACGTCAGAAGGAGGGAGGGAAGGAGGCTCTGCGGTGAGTGGGACCCTCCCAGCACAGTCCTCAGGTCCAGGGCTCCACTAGAGGGAAGCGAAGGAACATAGGTTTCAGGGACCCTCGCTTGCCTTTTCAAAGCCCTGTGCCTAATTTTGTATTTGTAATTTTACATTCTTTTCTTAAAGAAAGTGTCCCCAAATTCTATAGGCTTCAAGGCCCCCAAACCAATTTGAGATGGTACCACCAGCTGATTTTGAGCCCCTTTTCTCCTGCTGCCACCTTCCAGAACCGCCCTCTACACGTTTCTACATCCCTGCTTCACTCAGCTGAAGCTGCTGGCATGGGTCTCCTTGTTCTTTGGACATACCAGGCAGTGGTCATGGCATTAGGGCCTTGGCATTGGCGGTTCCCTCTGCCTGGAAGGCTCTTCCCCCAGGTGCTCACCTCCTTCATCCAAGTGGTGGTTTCATCCAGTGGGGCCTGCCCTGAGCAACCTAGTCAAGGTGGAATCCCCGGCTTCTTCAACCCTGTGTTGCCTTCTACCTGCTAAGTTCCCACACCAGTTATCATCTGCTAACACAATTCATAATCTAGTTATTTATTGCTTTCTGTCCCCCTACCACGACTAGAATGTAAGTTCCATGAAGGAAGGGAAACTCAAATCTGTTTTGTTTACTGATGCATTCTGAGCACCTAGTACATAGCAGTCACTTGGTTCATATTTGTCTGATAAATGCATGAAATTGCAGATCCTAAGGCAAGGATACTGCCTGCTACAGTTTGAGGACAGCTCTGGCCAATCAACATCCAAATGTGAGAAAGAAAAGTTGCTTCTCAGGGGCAACTGGCTTTGCAGGCTATCATGGGCCAAGGCCATGGACACCAGTGCTTCCTGTCCCTTGCCTGTCTGTCTGAGGGTGCATCATTTGGCTCTGGGACAGTGCTGCCATCTAAGAACTTGCCAGAACTGCTGAGACTGGGCCAGAAGAGGGGCTGGAGCCTGCCCAGGCCGTGACTGTCTCACTGGTGCTGGGGATCGTGGGACTTGTCATGTGTAGTGTCTAGTCCTGGAAAAACGTAGCCAATTACTAACATAGCAAAGTGTTGAGTTAAAGAACAGAGATGTTTACTCAGAGCTGGTGCTAATTTCCTGCCTTTGCAGTGGCTGCTGGACTGGGAGGTACACATCTGGCAGCACTTGCTGGCCTGACCCGAGGATACAGAGCTAGAGCTCCAGAGGGTGATCATCTTGTGTCATTTGAGCCCCACAGGGACACATCACTGATTGGTATTTTATCCTGGCGCCGGGAAGAGGGTGTGGAGGACATCAAGATGTCCATGGGGTTGGCGACCCAAAGTCGGCCAGCCAAGACCACCCCCTGCAGACAATGCTGATGACATCATGACGATCCTGGGCTTTATATAGTAGTTCACGGTTGCCAAAGCTCTTTGTCATACCCTATTTCATTTTATGGTCATCCAAACCTGTAAGAAAGGCAGAGCAGGAATTGTCATCCCATTTTCCACAGGAAGAATGTGAGGTCTAAAGGTGAGGCTGTGTATCACAGAGCTAGCAAACGTCATGCAGGACTGGCTTCAGCACCAACAACTACACCCTGTCCCGTGTGCTCAGAGACATGGGCCCTTGACACCCCTGGGTTCAACACTTGCAGCTTCAACTATATTCTAGAAACCTCAAAGGCCCCTGAGTGTAGTGACTTATCCCTGCGCTGTGGCTGAATTTGAATCCTCGCTCGATGAGGCCAGCTTGGGAGTCACATGGCTCACAGTGTACTTGGCTTGACATATTTTAATCGCCATGTGGGCACCCTAACCCTTCTGTGACAATTTAAAAGCAAAACCAAAAAAAATATTGTTTGCTTTTGAAAAATCGCCATCAGCTGCAAGTCAGCTAAAATCAAAGAGGCAATGGATGAGTGTGAATTTCATCATCAGGAGTGTGGTTGTCAATGAGATGTACTCACAGCTGCCTTCCGATAGGCACTTGCCAAGTGTCAGATGTTTTGTTAGGTGCTTTACAAATGTTGAGTCCGGGTTATCAAAGCCTGTGCTTTGAAACTCTACATTGTACGCGTCTCCTTGGAGATCTAGCAGCCTGTGTAAAGGCCTATATTTCTGAGCTCCCATACCTTCAGACTCAGAAAGTTCTCAGAAAGCAGCTTGTCTCTTTGTCTGTCTTGCTCTCTCCTTTACCATTGTCCTTCCTCTCTTCCCCCAGTAATTTAATAGCCTTCTACTCTAACCTTCTCTTTCTTGGGCTGACCTGGAAACTCCAAATTCTTCTGTCTTCATCTCACAGAATAATTCATTCATTCGACAAATAGTTTTCGGATGCCTATTTTATTCCAGGTCCTATGAGCCACTACGGAAATGGCAGTGAACAAAACAGACGTGAATCCCTGCTTTGCTGAAGAGTCCATGCTAGTGAAGGACAAACAAACAAACACAAACAAGGTAAAGTCAGGCAGGATAAAGCCGTGAGGGAAATAAGACAAGAGGAAGGGGAATGAGGGGTGATGGGGGCTGCCATCGGAGATGTGAGATCAGGGAAGGCCTCCCTGAAGAAAAGGCATTTGGGCAGAGGCCAGAGTCGAGGGAGGAGAAAATCATGTCATTGTCAGAGAAGGAACATCCCTAGTGTGGGAATGAGCTCAGCCTACACTTGCAGGGTTAACAAAGAGGAGGAGGAGGATGAGAAAGAAGAGGAGATGAACTAGAAAAGGGATTGGTTAGTATGTGTCCCATTCAACATTTGGAACATACTTGTCTTAGTCTAACCATGTGTGCTGCTATAACACAAAACCACAGACTGGGTCATCTATAAGGAACAGAAATTAGCCGGGTTTGGTGTCCAGTGAGGGCCCAGTCTCTGCTTCCAATGGAACCTTGCTGCTGCGTCCTCCGCAGGTGAGGAACAGTGTGTCTCACAGAACAGAAGAGCAAACCCACTCTCTCAAGCCCTTCTCTAAGGCCCCAGTCCCATCCATGAGGGCTCCACCCTCATTACTTAATCACCTAAAGCAGGGGTCCCAAGCCCTGGACCACCAACCGATACAGGTTGGTGTCCTGTTAGGAACCAGGCCACGCAAGGGGGGTGAGCAAGCAAGCGAAGCTTCATCTGTATTTACAGCCACTCCCCATCCCTCGCATTACGGCCTGAGCTCCACTCTGTCAGATCAGCAGCAGCATTAGATTCTCATAGGAGTGGGAACCCTATTGGAACTGTGCATGCGAGGGATCTAGGTTGTGCACTCCTTATGAGAATTTAACTAATGCCTGATGATCTAGCATGTAACAGTTTCATCCCCGAACCATCCCCACCCTTCCAACCTGTTGAAAAATTGTCTTCCACAAAACTGGTCCCTGGTGCTAAAAAGGCTGGGGACCACTGACCTAGAGGACTCACTCCTTAATGCTATTACATTAGAAATTAAGTTTCGACATGAATTCTGCAGGAGACACACATTCAACCGATTACAATACTTATACTAAAATAATTACGTGTTGTTTATCTGAAATTCAAATTTAACTTGGAATCCCGTATTTTATCTGGCAACCCTAGACTTTGGCTTAAGGAGTAGAAAGGAGACTGATGTGGCCAGAATGGAAGAAGCAAGGAGAAGATGGAAAGAGATGAGGCTGGGGAAAACTTGGAGAGGAGAGGGTGGCTGACATTTCAAACGCAGAGAAGCCATCTTGGTATGCTTCCAGCTCTTCCAGTGGAATTGTCTCCTGCCTGTCCAAGACAGAAACGCATGCTGAGGGCTGTGAAAGAGGAAATAGGCAAGAACATAGCACAGGAAACTCAATCTAGACTGAGTCCTAAAGTGGTTCGAGTCTGCAGCACTCCTTCTTCTAACAAGGTAAGATTCTTTGGAAACCCTGGGCATCAACTAGGTCTTGGCTCCTTCATCCAGCAGAGCAGCTGAGTCCTGAGCAGACAAACTGAGGGAGGTGGAGTGGGGCCATGACCTAGGAGCCCAGAGGTTAGATTATCTCAAGACAGGTAAGGTGAGGGGATAGAGTCAGCAAATTCTCAGGGATCCAGAATATTTGGTGGCTGGCTGTGGGCATTCTGGGAGGGGACAGACCAGCCCAGGGAGTCAAGAATTTGCCATTGGCCAGGACAGTTTATTTGAGAATCTGAACTGGAAGCAAATCTTGGTGACTGATCTGAGCTGTAAGTATTAAGGTTGAAACAGAAAACACCCTTTGAGGTTAAGATGTCAATAACCCAATGGGCCTCATGCTGGCTGATTTTGGGATCTGAGGAAAAGCAAGATAAACCTAGGTAGACATTTCAGGGAAATTCTGCTTTAGCCCCTGACACCTACTTCATAGTAGGTGTTTAGTCCCTGAGGATTAAATGAGATGATTTATGTAAACCACGATGATTGGTACATTGTTAAGTATGACATTAAATGCTAAATGTCCCTTCTTCATTCTACTGCTGTTCCCAAGTCCAGGGCCTGAAGAGACCTTAAGACACCCCCTGCCCCCTTGGCCTACACACACACACACACACACACACACACACACAGACACACACACACACATACACGAGAGAAACTGCATGGTTCGATCTGAGCACTACAATTGAATCTCTTCCCTTTCTTGTAGAGAGTGAGCTGGTGAGATTAAAATGCCTGGCACATAGCAGCTGCCCAATACATACTGCTATATGAGTAATAAGGAAATAAGTGGCCTTATTCTCTCTGTTCTCCTAGAATTCAGTTTTTTTACTTTCAACCCGACAAAAAAGGAAGTAGGGCTGCCTGAGTGGGGCTATGGAGAATCAGGAGCAAACTGCTCCCCGCCCTTCCCAGTTCAGGGGTGTTGCTTCATCGCCCGACTGACACGCAGGCCAGAGAAGCAGCTGACACCCTGCAGAGCGGCTGCCTTATAAGGACATTGGCCAGGCCTGCCAGGTGTGTCATCCCAAAGCCCCATGATGGCCCCAGTGAGTCAAGGCCAGGGTGGATTAAAAAAACTCAGAAAAGCCACATGGGCAGCAAGTGAGAGTTTTTTCACTTCATTTTCCTCCTCACATGTTTCCATATGTTTTTAATTATTATCCCATTTACCACTTACCTCTGCAATTGAGAAAATAGAGAATAAAATTTTTGATTTAGAAAAGATGTACTCATAACCTATATTACTTGGGTAGCAAAGGAAATTCTCTCTGCTTTTCTGGTGGGTTGCTGGCAGGGAGTGAGCTGATGAAACGGAGAAAGTATAGCCTGCAGAGAGGTCCCCTTAAGAATGAATATGTGGAGGCCCCTCCAGGACAAGGCAGGATCCAGCAGCACAGAGAGCTGCCTCCGTCCCAGGGCAGTGCAGGGAGACCCAGTCTCCCTCTGCTGAGACGTGATTGATGCTCCCAAAGGCAAGCCAGCAATGGGCAGGGAGCCTGGAGAAAAACGGTCCTTTTGAAAGGTATGAAGGCCCAGGAAGGGGCAATGGTACTGACCACAAGTAGCATAGAATCATGGCTAAGAAATTAGGCTTTGAAATCTTACAGACCTGGATTTCAGCCCCAACTGTGCCAACTTTAGCTAGGTGAACTAGAGCAAGTTAGTTCTTTTTTTTTTTTTTTTTTTTGAGACAGAGTCTTGCTCTGTTGCCCAGGCTGGAATGATCACAGCTCACTGCAGCCTCGACCTCCTGAGTAGCCAGGACCATAGGCACACCCCACCATGCCCAGCTAATTCATTTTTATTTTTTGTAAAGATGAGGCCTTTCTATGTTGCCCAGGCTGATCTTGAACTCCTGGGCTCAAGCGATCCTCTCACACTGACTTTCCAAAGTGCTGAGATTACACCATGCCTGACTTTCATCTTTGTAAACCTCCATAGCCTGCTATGTGAAGTATTTGTTCATTTAGGAAATACCTACAGAGCATTTCAATGCCTTGCTCACTTTAACTCATCATAGCAAACCAATGAAGTAGATTCTACTATTATCCCCATTTTACAGGTGAGGAAAGTAAGTGACTTGACCAGGGCCACACAGCTAGTAGCTAGGAGAATTGAAATTTGACCGCAGGCAGTCAGGCTCCAGGGCCTGCAGTCCCAAGTCTCAACTATGCCAAGAGGTTATAATTGCCCTGCTTTGCCTGATGGAATTCTGGAGGACTAAGTGGACCAGGGCATGTAAAAAGCTCTTATCACAGTGCCTGAAACATGGTCAAACTCAGTGAATGCTACCTATTATCATTTGTCTGTTATTTGTGAGGATTTCCCAGAAGTGGATCCTGAGAGGAAGGTTCCTATGCAAGTGACTTAGTAAAGACAAGCTCCCAAAGAAACGGGTCTGGTACAGGAATGGGGTAAATAGGCAGGGGACTGAGAAGCAGCCAAGCAAAGGTGCAACTGCAGGCAGGTCTCACAAGGGAGCATGTGAGATTTCTGAGTTTGTCCCCATGGAGACAAGGGAGCTGGGCTTTGTGGTGTTAAACTGTTGGTCTCTGGCTAAGGGATGCCCTAAACAGATGGAAACTTCCTGGCATGTGTGGGCTGCACCTGTGGGCAAAGCAGTGTAGAAACCAGATGGCAGTCTTCCAAAGAGAGTCACGGGTATGGGGCTGTTCGAAGCAAAAGCACCAAAAGGCACTGGTGGAGTTCACAGAAACA
The DNA here is from genome assembly GCF_047675955.1 of Chlorocebus sabaeus. Taxonomy (NCBI): domain Eukaryota; kingdom Metazoa; phylum Chordata; class Mammalia; order Primates; family Cercopithecidae; genus Chlorocebus; species Chlorocebus sabaeus. The sequence continues at coordinate 41,891,129 of NC_132923.1, read as the reverse complement.
GCAAAAATAGATCCAAAGGCCTCTGAGGGAGCAGGAACTGAGCCCACCCAAGACCACCCCTTGCATCACTCAGACTAGCTCACATCTTCCATTCTGTGAACTTCATCCTGCCATTGCGCCTTCAAGAGGGTGGACACTCACAGTTTCTCGGGGGAAACTAACAAGATAAGAGTTAGTGAGACAAGATACATCTCTTCTCACACAAGTTTATGTAAACCATTCACACAAGTTTATATAAAAGAATATTAATTGAGCCAGGCACAGTGGCTTATGCCTGTAATTCCAGCACTTTGGGAGGCCAAGGAAGGCAGATCACCTTAGGTCAGGAGTTCGAGACCAGCCTGGCCAAGGTAGTGAAACCCTGTCACTACTAAAAATATAAAAATTATCTGGGCGTGGTGGCATGCCCCTGTAATCCCAGCTACTCAGGAGGCTGAGGTGGGAGGATTATTTGAATCTGGGAGGCGGAGGTTGCAGTGAGCCAAGATTATACCACTGCACTTCAGCCTGGGTGACAGAGCAAGACTCCATTTCAAAAAAAAAAAGAATACAAAGAATGTTAATTGTAACATTAATAATAGCTAAAATGCAAGTAAGTCAAACTTATTCAATCTCTAGGGATCAGACTTAGATCTCTAGGGATTTGCTTTTTTCTTTTAACAATTGCATAATATTCTATGGTATGGCTGCATACCATGATTTATTTAACTAAGTCACTGATTTATTAATATTCATTTAACCAAGCCACTACTGATGAAAGTTTGACTTACTTGCATTTGAGCTATTATTAACAATGTTGCAATTAATAATCTTTTACCTAAACTTGTAACACAAACCTTTGCAGTGGTACCTTGGCTGTGGCTGATATTCATCATCTCCCTGCTCTGCCACTCTTTCTAGATTCCCCCCACTCCCAGCAAGTACTTCTGGTGGTGTAGGTGACTTGCTTGATGAGGTGATGCAGACTTTTAGCCCTAAAGGGTTTATCTCCCACCCTCTGAAGAACATGAATCCTAACAGGTATCCAGAGTTGTTGCCCCTTCCATCTTAACAGGTTCAATCAACATAAAGTCACCAATATGGTAGACAAAGTATGTACTTTCAGTTTCCTAAGAAAGGAAAAAGATGAAATTCCATTAGCCATAGTCAAATGAGCACGCCATCAATACCAAGAAAAACCGTAAGCTTGTATTAATTAACCTGTTGTGATTTGGCTAAAAATAAACCACTGACCAATAGGAACCAGAGAGGGTTCTCTAAGAACACGTCAGGCCTAGGGCACATTGAGGATGAGCAAAAGAGAAATTGTAAATCAGTTTATTTTGGTCTTGGTAACAAGTGAAAAAGAATGGTTGAGAGAAATGTAGGTGGAAAAGATAAAAATGAATGGATTAAGTGTCTATTATTTGTAGATTTCATTTATGCAAACAATTCTTTTCCATTGATAGTTGAAAACTGAGCATAATTTTTTCCTGTTTGCTGGGTGGAAATAGATTGTGAAATGTTGTCTTGTGGTTTCTAAAGAGTAAGTAGAAAACTGGAGTAAAAATGCAGCACTAATCCATGCGATGTGACACCTGCCATCAGGAGCTAAACCACCAAGCCAAGGTCCCTCAGAAATTACCCCGTGTGGCAGCCAGTTTCTCACATGCTAGCAGAGGCAAGTCTCTCAAATTGCTCCTTTAATAAGCAAGAAGAAAAACTGTCTCTCAGACTGGCAGTATTTATTGGTTTTGCTGTTGCTACAAGTATAGTATCTCCTTGTAAAATATCCAAAATATGAAGCAGAATGTGGAATTCAGAGCTTATAAGTCTAAATTGATCCAGTGATAATCTGGTGATAAAACTGTTAGTGGTCTGAGATATATATATATATATATATATTTTCACCTCTTTTGTCAAATAAAAGAATAAAAGGAAGGATGGATGAGCAGATGGATAAAAGGCTTTACAATCTACTTCTTTCACTTAACGTATTGTGGACATCATTCCTTGTAAAAACATAGATCTCTTGGGATTTGCTTTTTTTTCTTTTAACAGTTGCATAATATTCTGTCATATGGCTGCACCAATACTGATGAAAGTTTGAATTATTTGCATTTTAACTATTATTGATAGTGTTGCTATATATATACACACACACATACATATATATACATATATATACATATATATACATATATATACATACATACATATACACCCACACATACACACACACACACACACACACACACACACACATATATATATATATATTTTTTTTTTTGAGATGGACTTTCACTCTTGTCCAGGCTGGAGTGCAATAGCACGATCTTGGCTCACCACAACCAACTCTGCCTCCCAGGTTCAAGCAATTATCCTGCCTCAGCCTCCCAGGTAGCTGGGATTACAGGCATCCACCACCATGCCTGGCTAATTTTGTTATTTTTTGTAGAGACGGCATTTCTCCACGTTTGTCAGGCTGGTCTCGGACTCCCGCCCTCAGGTGATCCTCTCGCCTTGGCCTCCCAAAGTGCTGGCATAAGCCACCGTGCCCAACCTGTAATTAATATTCTTTTACATGAATGTGGTGTCTTTATCTGACTATTCCTATAGGACAAATCTCTGCAAGTTCCAGGAATTGCTGGGTCAGAGATTAACCAAGTTCTAAATTTGGAATTATTATTGCTTAATGGCCCTCAAAAGGGTCTACAAATTTACACTGTCATCAATGGTACATCAGAGTACCTGTTTCCCATAACCTGCAGCTTTTATTGTTTACATGGGAGACAAGGAAGAATCCAATGTCTTTGGTCAATTTTTTCTTAGGGAATTTGTCTTATTCTTATTGGTTAATAAGAACAGGTTGCTAATTAAGGACATTAAACCTTGGTAATATCGGGGAATATTTTCAGAACAAGCCATTTAAATGAAATAAATGCTCCTAACTAATGGGAGAAAAGGTATAATATTGTGATGTAATAATTTCACATTCATATACAGAGAACCTCCTCAGCCCACCCTATGCATAGCAGATATGTGTTGCGTAGAAGACACATAGAAGATACAGACAGATGAACCAAATTGATGGTTGTTTAAAGAAAGAGATAAACTAATAAATACATGTCATATAGTGCAAAATATTATAAGGGAGTTTCAGGCAAAGTTCACTGAGGGACTAACAGGGGAACAGGCAGCTCTGGCCAGGAAGGGCGGGAAAGGCTCTGTCTTTTTACCTGGTGATCGTCCGTGGGTATCTTAGGTGGTTTGTCTTCTTGCTGATTTGTGAGACTTTGTTCTGATGCACCAGCATGAGAAACAGCATGCTGAATTCTGTTGGGACGTTCTGAGTTTGAGAATATGGTAGAGGGAGATGGTGGGAGGGATGGGTAATTCCCATGAAACACCTTCACCTCTCCCATACCTTGATCTTGTCAGATAATACACATCCCTAGAGGGAGAGTTCCATGAAACCCACACGTAGAGCCCACTGGAGTGATAAGCAGGGTGCAACCTGAAAATGAGGAGTGTAGGCTAAATCCCCAAAGCAAATGGCAGTCTTCAAGGAGTTTTAAGTGGTGTTGGGGATGGGGGCTGCACTTCCTATTTGTGTCATAGAAGCCCTCTAGCTGCTTTTGTGAATGGGTTCTAGGAGAGCAGCTCTGGAAGGAAGGCAGACCTATGTGAGGACTGCTGGAGGACAAAGATGCTTGGGCCAGAACCGAGGTACCACACAGACTGGAAAGACATAGGGGTGGGAGCTGCTGACTGTTTGGACACAGGGGATGGTGAGCATGAGTGATGGTGCCATTCCCTGAGTTAGGAGGTGTAGAAGGAGAAGCAGGTTTGGGGAGTTTAGTGGAGAAGTAGGTACCTGTGGGACTACTAGTGAAGATGCCTAGAAGGCAGACACAAACATGGATTCAGAGCTTATAAGTCAGTTCTCAACTGGACCTTTGGAGGGAGAGTCAGCAGCCTGTTCTTGAACATTGAAACCTTGGAAATGGATGCTATTGCCCCTTGCAAGGTTAGAATGAGCAACAGGGCTGGCACAGAACCCTAGGGAACACCAACAGGGCAAGACAGAGGATGGCAGACCAAGACTACTGGGAGAAACACCAACTCTCTACAGGCTCTGAGATGCCACAAGAGTAAGGCAAAAACCACCTAAGACTCACTCTTTAGTTCATTTAGCAAACCCAAACTGAAAATTTAAAGTACACTCTAGATTTCAATGCTGGCTTAAACTGGCTAGAGTATGGAGTCCAGCAGTTCTGTTCCCTGGTATCATAGCTGCAAACCCATCCAAACTGTGCTCTGCTCCCAACCAGTTCTTTAGGATTGAAGGAATTCAGCCTCAGCATATGAGGCGTCTCCATCCCCTGATTCACAAAGTGATTTTTGCACAATCCCAACTAACTCTCTGTTTCCCTGAGCTCTGCTTCGTCAACATACATCTTCTTCTTTCCATGCAGCCCTGTGGAGAAAATGTTTCAACATAAAGAAGTGTATAATGTGGAGGAAAAAACCAACACGCCCTCCAAAGTTTCACGGTCTCATTGAAACGTGGCACATCCGCCAGCTTCCCAGGGCTCCCGGGCTGGGGGTTGGGGTGGACTGGGAGTCAGATGATGATGACGTGCTCAAGTGCATCTGGCTCTTGCCTAACAGAGAAGCAATTTTTAGCAAATGTTAAGGAGGATTTGCTCTCCCTTTAGGATGATCCATTTTTCCACTAGGCAAGACTCATTCAATTGCCTTTCCAGAACCCTTACACTCTAGTCTGAATCACACATTGGGAAATTAATAATTCACTGTATTGTGCCACCAATCATGTCCTCAGGTAGATTCTAAATTCCCTGAGGAGTCAGAGGCCATGATGTCACTTCTCCTGGATCTCCCAAGTGCCCACAACTGGGCTATGTACATGGGAGGCCCTCGATGAAGTGAAGTTGATCAGGGAATGCAGAGCACTCAGACCCACAGACCTCGGTCTTGGGAAGCATCTAGTGCAAACACTTACAAATACGGAAACTGAAAGCCACAGAGGTGCAGCGGCATGTGCAGTCACACAGCCTATTGATGAAGGAGTTGTTACACAAGGAAGTGAGGAGAAGCAGCAGGGTGATAGACCAAGAGTGTGGCCTTTGCCAGGCCTCCTTCACTTGCTGGCCATGTGAGCATGGGCTCCCTACCACGCCTCCTCCACTTCCCCTGTTATAAAGCAGAAATCATAAGTGAACCACAGGCTGGATGCAGTAGGTGGCCCATATCCGTAATCCCAGCACCTTGGGAATCCGAGGCAAGCAGATTGCTTGAGCCCAGGAATTCAAGACCAGCATGGGCAACACAGCAAGACCCCATCTCTAACAAAAAAACCCACAAATTTTAGCTGGGCGTGGTGGCATGCACCTATAGTCCCATCTACTCAGGAGGCTGAAGGTGGGAGGACTATCGGAGCCCAGGGAGGTCAAGGCTGTAGAGGGCCGTGATCACACCACTGCACTCTAGCGCCTGAGTGGCAGAATGAGACTCTGCCTCAAAAAAAAAAAAAAAAAAAAAGAAAAGTGGGGGGGAACCTCAGCTGAGGGCATTGTGAAGACCAAATGGGCAGACCCACAGAAAGCTTGTGGCACAAAGTCTAGAGTAGAATAAGTGTTCAATGAACATTAGCAGAAGGGAAATACATAACTCCAAAAGAAAAACATGTAACTTCATTGAAGTATTTGCTACCTCCAAGTATTTAATATGAATTTGTTAAATAACTTGACATTTTCAACTCAACTCTACTCATATAGAGAACACAGCTGGGAGTCGGGCGCTTTGGGTTTCCTAAGCGCAGGACTGTTGCTTTCCAAGCAAGAGGTCCACACAGCTCCGAACACGGTCTAGGCTGTACTCTAACATTATTGTCAGCACAACTCCCCACAGCAGTCAAGTCTAGCAATCAGGGCTGGAAATACCCTGCTTAGATGAAGTAATGCAACCAGGGGGCAGAAGGGAGAAGTGGTCCACACAGCACGGGGAAGGAAGCGGAGGGAGGGTTACAGGAAAAAGCTTTTCCTTTTCACAAACTGTCGCTTTAACTGAAATGCAGTCTCATCTCAGCCTGTTGTAGATGGTTATTATACACCGTAAAATCATACTCACTGCTAGAATACACTGAAGCTGTATTCTAGCTCCCATCTTTCCTTTCATGGTTTGCCCTTCATCCTGCAAAGTGGGGATAACAGTAACTTATGGTTAACCCTTATTAATTATGGTATCAATTTAAAAAAAAATTCCTGTGAAAGATTTAGAACAGAGTGTCTAGCATATAATAAGCATTCTATAAATATTTGTTGTTGTTGTTTTTAAAATTGTCTATCCCATAGTTTGAATACAGTAGTAGAGTTATTATTTCAGGAGCAAAATCTTGATACCCTTTCCTCCTGGCTCAATTTAATCTGAATTCAATTAAAAATCAAAAGAGAATTGAATTTAGAATTTCATTTATGAATAAAAAGGCTGGGAGGAAACACACCCCAACCGACACAGTGGATGCGATAGGATAAGACTATGAGCAGATTTTGTTCTTCCTTTTCACCTTCTGTATTTTCCATCAATTATTTGTATGATTAAAATCAATCATTTCAGACAAGAGGGACATTGTGAGCTATCTGTGAGAAATGTCTTCTATCTGTTTCCAGATAGAAGGGGCTCCAGCTCGGTTTGGGGAAAGTCCCAATGCCATTCTCTTAACCAAGAGGTTTCCTACCTCATCTAATGTGGAGATTCTACTTACCCGGGAAGACTCCCCTCCTGTTACCTCAAGTCTGCAGCCGGCCTCCCAGACTTCTGCCTCCTCCTAACCACAGCCTGCCTGGTTGCAGGTCGGTGGGAAAGGAGGGCATAGGGGGCTGTATTCCGCAGAGGCCCTTCCACTCCTTGACTCAGGCAGGGTTCTGTCAGTTGCACTCTTCTGCTGAGATGCCCATCTTCTCTTGGTGCCACCTCTGCATCCTTGCCTCATTGCCCTGTCCACGAGGACAGGCTTCTCTTTCCAGGACTTCAGCAACTGGTGCATCCTTCTCTCCTTTCCATAGTCATGGCTGCTTTCAACACACAGGTGTTGTCTGTCTGTCTGTTTGCTTATTTGATTGTTTTATAGTATGATTCCTTTAATACAGAGTCCCAAAACTAGCACACTAGACCATATTTATTGTGAGATGTATACGTAGGTGGCTTACTATAAAGAGCAGCAATTGTATCTATGGCACTGTTCATAGCACTTCATATATATTCGCCATATTTAATCTTTTAAACAACCTTATCAGCTTGCATCTTCTCATTATCCTTATATCACAGATGAAGAAACAGCACAGAGGGATGAAGCAGTTTGCCCAAGGATATATAGCTGGTGAGTAGAGGAACCAAGATGTGAATCAATGTCTTCTGGCTACAGATTCTGTGTCCTTCACCACTGTACCATGTTGCTTTGTAAAAAGCAGCATGGAAATAATTGTCCCAAAAGTCAGAATAGTAGGTAGCTTTAGGGGAGGCAAAGCATTGAAATCAGCAAAATATGTGGGAAAGATTCTGGGATGCTGGCCGTGGTCCCCATCATGACCTACGTGGTGTTTACATAGGAGTTCACTTTGTGATTATGTGTTGAACTGCATGTGTCTCTTATGTAATCTACAGACGCTCTTTGACTTATGTTGGGTTCATCCAAACATAGCTCATCATAAGTTGAGGAGCCAATGCACATGGCTTTAGCACCATTGCAAAGTTGATAAAGGAAAATCGTATGTCAAACCATCCTAAGTTGGGGACCGCCAGTATATTATTGACGGGGTTGTAAGGGTACTGAGCACTAAGCTCTGGAAAGCAAGTGACTACTCTACAGGTATGACTTCTCAGGTCTACTTTGACCTGTTCATTCCAATAAAATACTGGAGGCCCCTGCTTCATGTTCGGGACATTGGCACCAGCAAAGCTTCTGAGAAGAAACAGCTTCTGGACACTAGAGCAACCAAAGTGCCTGAGGGGCTCGTGCCATTGAAATAACTGTCCAGGCCCTCCTTATCCTGGGGCCTGGAGCCAAGGTGGGGTAGGGGGCTTCTTCTAAACTTTCTGTCCTGTGGCTGAGGCCCCTGGGAAGTCTTCGAGAAAAATCTTTCAGGAAGACCCAGGCAAGGCACAGCCCAGGGCAGCAAGGCCACAGCCATGCTGGAACCGGTGGGGAAGGGCAGGGCCTCCTGTCTTCCATACTTTCATCCTGCCTGACCTGGGACCTCCCGGAACCCTGACTTCCATCTCTGCGCCATCTGAGACCCGCACAGGTGCAGCAGCCTGTGGACCTCTGCCTCCACAGAGCCCTAGCTTACTCCTCGCTAAAAGGTGGTGAGGGGCCTTTATCCATTGCTTCCCAGAATGAGGCTCTAGCTTCTTCACAAGGGGTTCTCAAGTAGTGAGGCCTGGGACTCCAGAGTCCAACCCTAATCCAGTCTGAGGCAGTGACCCTGTGACGTTATGTTCTTCTCATCGCATCTTGCACCTTGCAGGGGGCCCCACAGTGTTGCAGGAGTAATGACTTGTGGCTTTTGGGAGGTATTTGCTCTACTTCATGACTCTGGCACTGGAGGCCTGATTCATATGCTGATGATGACACCAGAATTCCCCTTCCACCCCCTAACCAGGCTTGAAAGTCCAGCTTGCTTCCCAGCTCCCCGTCACGGCCACATCCCTGCAGGGTCGGCACAGTCCACACTTCTCGCTGCCCATTCTGCTTGCTCTCCCTGGGTCAGCTCAGCCTCTTTTAATCTTGCTCATTCCAAATCAGCAGCTCACAGCAGCCCCCTCTCCTAACTGCCAGATATCCCTCCTCTTCCTCCTCCTCCTGCTAATACTCAGTGTCTTAGTTTGTTTTGTGTTGCTGTAACAGAATACCACAGACTGGGTAATTTATTTATTTCATTTTATTTTACTTTTTTTGAGACAGAGTCTCACTCTCACCCAGGCTGGAGTGCGGTGGCGTGATCTCAGCTCACTGCAGCCTCCACCTCCTGGGTTCAAGGGATCCTCCTGCCTCAGCCTCCCAAGTAGTTGGGACTGCAAGCATGCACCACCACACCTGGCTAAATTTATAAATTAAAAAATTTATTTCTTATAGTTCTGGAGGCTGGGAAGTCGAAGGTTGAGGGGCTGTTGCCTGGTGAGGGCCTTTTTGCTGCATCCTCCCATGATGAAAGAGGAAAGGGCAAGAGCACACAAGAAAAGACTGAACTCACTTTTATAACACTTCCTCTCTTACAGTAACAAATGCATGAGATTTGTTATTGATGATGAGATTAATCATTCATGAGGGCCCATTAATCTATCCATTAACAACATTAATTTATTCATTAATCACCTCTTAAAGGCCCCACCTCTCAACACTGTTGCATTGGGAATTACATTTTCAACACGTGAATTTCATAAACATTTACTGAGTGAATGTAAGCATTTACTGAGGGCTTACAATATACCAGACCCAGCATCAAAGTCTTATAAACAATATTTCATTTAATCCCCATTAAGTACACCTCATGGCACTTGGTAGGGGTTCCAAATGTATTGAATAAATGAATCTTAACAACAATCTTTTGTGGAAGTTACTATTAATCTCTCCACCTCATAGATGAGAAAATGAAGACTTGGAGATGTTAAATAGTATCAGCCCACAGTCACAATAATGAGTGGCAGAGCTGGGATGTATGTCAATAGCAGGTCTATTTCTAGGATCTATGTGCTTACCCATTGATATGCTGCTGTTCATCTGTTCATTTAACAAATATTAATCCAGTACCTACTATTACACACAGGAATTGCAATGGAAAATAAAAAAGACAAAATCTTTGATGCATAGAGCTTACGTTCTAGTGACAGAGACAAACATTAAACATGATAAGTAACATGTATGATGAATAGTAGTGAGAGCTAATAAAAAGATAAAGAAGGGAAGGAAAGAATAAGGGGTGTCATTTTAGAGGAATGAACAGGGAGGCTTCACGAAGAAGGGACTGTTGGGTAAAGGCCTGAAGGGGGTGAGAGAGTCAACTTAATCTAAGGAAAGGGCTTTGGAGGCAGGGTACCAGAAGCCAAGGCTCTGAGGCAGGAGGGTTCCTGACAAGTTCTAGGATTTGTGAGACCAATGTCTTTGGAGCAGAGGCACTGAGTCTCTCTCAGTAATGGGAACTCAAAGAGTAGGAGAAGCCAGGTTGCATAGAGCCTTAGGTCTCTGTACAGAGTGGCATGAACCCTGAGTGTGGTGGGATTCATCAGAAGATTGCAAAGGGAGACGTGCTGATGTGGCTTTTGACAAGATTCCTCAGGCTGCCACACTGAGAGACACGGCAAATGCTTCAGCAAGGAGACCTGCAATCTGAACAACTGCTATGGCAATTCTTCAGATAAGAGATTATGGTGGCTGGGACTTGGATGGTAGCCATAGAAATGGTAGGAAACGGCTGATTTGAAATACATTTTTAAGATGGAACCCATAGGCTTCCAGACTCCTGGGCTCAGCTGCCTGTTGGACGCCTGCATGTTCCCCTCACACCTCAGACTCATCATATTGGAAACTGAACTCATTACCTTTCCCCTGGAAATCTTCATCCCTCCTGTACTTTAATCCCTGTTATTACCACTCCTAGCTAGACAGTGGCCCAAGCCAGAAACCTGGGCACCATCTTCGATCCGTCTCTGTCCACTTTTCATTCTGCTTTCTCCTTCTTCATCCCCAGCTCTGCTGCCTTATATTCAGTCCCACATTCCTCTGGCCTGGACTCTCAACAGTTTTCCTCCTCTGGCCTGGTTCAGCAAACTCCACAAGGAACCAGGATGATCTTTACTGTAGGAAGACCACATCCATTTAAAACTCCTCTACAGCTCTCTGTTGCCTTTTAAAGAAGTCCAAATTCTCCAGCCCAGAGATGTTTAAAAGAAATATAATGCAATCCACATACATAATTTTAATTTTCTAGTAGTCACATTAAAAAAGTAAAACAAATTAAACAAATTAGATAAATTAATTGTAATAACATACATGATTAACCCAATATATCCGAAATATTATTATCTTAACATGTAATTGCCAAAAGACAAATAACAACAAATTTAGCTTAATGATCTTAGTTGGATTTTATTTGTGATTCTAGAATGAGGCAACATCTTATTTTATAAAACAGAATAAGTGTTCCAATGGGCTGAGCAGGTTTTATAGACAGAAAAGGGCTGAAGAAAGCAGAAACACAACGAAAAATCAGAGTGGTTGTTTCAAAGCTGCTTTCCTTGTGAAGGTAAAAGCAGGGGGCACTTTCCTCATCATGCTGGCTAAAGCTGGCTCTTTTGGGGATTAGGCTGTTATCTGTCTCTCTCCTGATTTCTCGGAAGGTCAGATAAACAATTTACTTTTGGCTTGATGGGGTGGAACTTCAGCATGCACATAACTCCACTTTGGTTTGGTCTGCTGGGCCCAGTGCTTCTGCTCAGTCCAAACCAATGACATCTATAAATTTTATTAACATAACGAATATTAAAAAGCATTAATGATATATTTTGCATTCCTTTTTTCATAGTAAGTCTTCAAACTCTGGTGTCTACTTTACCCTCACAGCACATTGCACCTTGGACCAGTCACATTTCAAGCACTGAGTAGCAATGTGTGGCTACACACGGGACAGTACAGCTCCAGCCACTCAGCCACAGCTTTGCCCTTGGTCTTCTCTATCTCCTCTCCAGCCTCATCCCCGCCCCGGCACATGGTCCCTCAGCTGCTTGTTCCCTGGGCTTCAGCAGATCTTATCCACACACCAGGTTATTCATGATTCTCTGCCCTTGCATGTCAATTTAGAGGTGTGCTGGAGCACAATCAAGTAAATCTCTTCCCAACTCCCCATTCAGTAATGCCACATAGCCTGAAGTCAGCCAAGCTAGAAGCACCTATACTACAGAAACTGCAAGCACTCTAAGACAGGGCTTTTTCTGTGGAAGAGGTGGGCCCATTGTGAAACTATTGCCAGCATATCACTGCATGTAATGACCACCACCCTGCCCCATCACTGCCACGCTCTTCTCCCACCCCTCGTTCACTGCATAAACATGCCTGGCGTGTAGTAGAGTTCCTTCCTCCTCCCATTTTTCTTTATTTTTCTGAACACTCTATTATAATTATCATTGTATATAAGAGACCATAAAGAAACATGTTTAAAATATAATATGAATCCTGTCTCCTCTTCTTACTGGTGTCGTGGCCTCAGGCAAGGTACTAAACTGTAAGGAATATTTGTTTCCATATCTGAAAAGAGGTTTAAAAACATATTCACCACAAAGCTGCTATGATGATTAAATCATCTAAATTGTTTATTCCAGTACTGATTACATACCACAACCACTCAAAAAATGTTTAGGTGTTATTATTAAGTGTTTAAGTATCTATCACTTGTATAAAGTAGTTTCTCAAAACCTTTTTGTTAAAATTTTTAGAAATTCCTCGAGTCCGATTCAGAGAGTATGAGTCAGAATTCCAGCTGCAGACAGATGGCACGTACACTCAAAGGGGTGACTAAGGGGAACTTATTAAAGGAGTATTTACAAAAGTCTAGGCAAGTTTAAGGGAACCCCAGGGTTGGCAACAGTCCACGACCACCTCTAGGCCTGAATGTGCAAGGGAAGGGAACATTTACCGGAATGCAGTGAGAACTGTAACTACTGGAAAGGTCGATCAACAGGAGCTGCAGCCCTCAAACAAACCCAGCAAGCCATCAGCGGAGGGGGTGGATAGATATCCTGCCTCACTTTCCTCCAGCTCTCCAGAGGATTGCCTGCCAGGGTTCCCAGTGGCACAACCCAGGGATCCCATGTGCAGACCTTGGAGGCCAGCCACTTGGAGAGTGAACCAGATGGAGAGGGCGGCAGATGGACTGGAGGCTCAAGTGGGGACTCACAAACCAGAGTCTTCAAGTGGGAGGAAAACTCCATCAGCCTACAGGTGTCCAGTTTTGCTTACATATCAAAGACAATAATCATCGATACTGGGCAGTGTTTCTTTGGTTTTAGCCTTGAAGGAAATAATCAGATGACAAGCATTTATGTGGCTATCTGGTTACTTTTTGTTTTTTTCTTCTTTTTCTGAGACGGAGTTTCACTCTTGTCACCCAGGCCGGAGTGCAGTGGTGTGATCTTGGCTCACCGCAACCTCCACCTCCCGGGTTTGAGCGATTCTCCTGCCTCAGCCTCCCGAGTAGCTGGAATTACAGGTGCCTGCTACCACGCCTGGCTAATTTTTGTATTTTTCATAGAGAAAGGGTTTCACCATGTTGGTCAGGCTGGTCTCAAACTCCTGACCTCAGGTGATCCACCCACCTCAGTCTCCCAAAGTCCTGGGATTACAGGCATGAGCCACCGCGCCCGGCCAACTATCTAGTTATTTTATCTGCAAGTGTATTCCCTCAAATATAAGAAAGCTGATTTTACTCTATGACCTTCCATTTTGTTGGCATCTCAGTATTCTTAGAAAAAGTTCTTTTCCATGTCTAACTTAAACAATTCCCGCTACAACAGAAATATGTTGTATCTTAAACAGTTCTCCATAGAGCAGAAAAAGAATTGGTATAAATATATAACCTTGATTAAATCACCACTATAGTATTTTTGCCTTTACAGTTGATCATCACAGTACTTTTCATTTTTGTCCTGTGATCCCCTTTCTAATCATCTATTCAACTTCTAGCAACGGCCTGTCAGATATGCTACACATGTCAGAAGAGTGGTTAAAATGCTGGTTTGATTATCTTTGCTTCTTGTGGAAGCCTGGAAAAAGATTTATAGTTTTCTTGGAAAGGCCTGGAAGGAGGCTATAATCATTTCCTGGCTTTGTTCTGGAAGCTTTCCAGCTTCTTCACAAAGCCCTTATGCTAGAGAGGACAGCCAGGAGATCAGTTTCACTTTCCTATCTATCCTAAAGTGTGGTCTTCTGAGTCTTTCCTTATCTCTGCTGGCACTTTCTAAATGCAAGGGCTGATGCCCATTCCACAAGAAAGAGATAGGGAAGGAAGCAGGAAGGCAGCAAGAGCCTTGTCAACATTTTGATTCCTTCGGTCGGATGTAAGCTCCATGAGGGCAGGGGCCACATCTACCCACTCACCTCATGTCCCCAGCACCTAGCCTAGTGTCTGACACATTGAAGGTGCTCAACCCTTTTGTAGAATGAATACATGAATGAAGGCACACAATGTGCCAAACACTTTAAGATATTGGAGATCTTGCTTTTCAGATGGAAAAATGGACAGCCCAATATGATTTAAAGTGTCAACAACGGGCAAGGCTTCAATCCCCAGTCTTCTGGCTTTCACCATCCAATACATCCCACTGCTTCCCATCTAAAATGATGCCTTCCTTTGTCAAGTCATCTTGCTTTAGCTTTGCTATTACCTTGCTCAAGTTCAACTTTTCAGTAACAAGCCTGAACCCACGAGCCCTGCCACGATCAAGAGCCCTTCTCTCTCTACAGTTAACCCATCTATGTTGCTGCCTCTCACTGACGTTGCCCCAGGGGTCTTCCCTCTTCTCATCTTAAGATCTGCAGCCTTTTGGGGGGCTTATGAGTGTATTTTAGAGGTTTCTTTTTTTTTTTAAGACATAGTCTCACTCCGTCACCCAGGCTGGAGTGCAGTGGCATGATCTCAGCTCATTGCAATCTCCACCTCCCGGATTCAAGCGATTCTTGTGCCTCAGCCTCCTGAGTAGCTGGGATTTCAGGCGTGCGCCACCACACCCGGCTACAGAGGCTTCTTTTTGAGTAAACTATATGTGGGATATTAGAAACTGTAACTGCCTCAGAGCCACTACCTACCTGTATTGATCTCCATGGCCCAGTGGCTTGCAGTTCCTGGTGTGTCAATGGTCTGGGTGGATGCCTGCACCACCTGAGGCTGCCCCAGGATATTAGCATCAAGCTGCAAACTGCTTCCAAAATGAGTTTCCCCTTCCTCCAATCCACTATGAGCTCCTGGACACCCCTGGCCTAAGAGTCCCAGAAAATGGTGAGGACAGTGCCTTGTTTGGGTAGTCCTCCCCCACCCACTCCCAAGATCCAGTGTTTCTCTGTCCAGGCTGTCTGCCCCCTATATCCTGAACTGCCCAGTTATGGACCTCTGCTACCTCTGCTTGCCTTGGCTCCATTCTCTTTGGCAGAGACAGATGTGGAGCTAGCAGAGCCCTGGGTGAAAGGCATACTTTTGCATTTGTGCAGGCCCTTCCTACCCATTTATAGGTGTAACTTTTACAAAGCCTGGATTCCTGTGTGTTGGCACTGGGACAGTGTTGTATTTAAGAAGCACAGGACAATATCCAAAATATAATTTAAAAGGAAATGCATTCTTTATTCATCCTCATGTAAGTCATAACAGAGAATAAACATAGATGGGAACTCTTCAACATTTACTAAATTCCCAATGTCTGTCTTTCTGTCTTTCTTTCTATCATCTTTCTTTCTTTCTTTCTTTCTTTCTTTCTTTCTTTCTTTCTTTCTTTCTTTCTTTCTTTCTTTCTTTCTTTTCTTTCTCTTTCTTTCCTTTTTTTTTTTTTTTTTAACAGGGTCTCACTCTGTCACCCAGGCTAGAGTGCAGCAGTATGATTATAGCTCACTGCAGCCTCAGCCTCCTGGCTCAAGCAATCCTCCTGCCTCAGCCTCCCACGTACCTGGGACCACAAGTGCACATCACCTTACTCAGCTAATATTTTTATTTTGTTGTAGAGACAGGGATCTCACTTTATTGCCCAGGCTGGCCTCGAACTCCTGGGCTCAAGTAATCCTCCTGCCTCATCCTCCCAAAGTGCTGGCATTAGACGCATGAGCCACTGTGCCCAGCCTAAATTCCCAGTTTCTTCTCTGTTCATATTTCCTCCAATGAGACTTCTCATATACCTCAAGAAAATTCCTCTACCCCTTGCTTCCATGACTATGTTTTTCCTCCAGCCCCATTCTCCTCCTCTCTTAGGATTTTATTAGATAGCTTGACTTAGCTTCTTTCCTAGCTATAAGGAATATTTTCTCTTTGGAAGAGGACAGAAATCAGGGCTCTGTAATCAAAGATTCTTTTTAGAGAGATAGGGGAGAGGAAGAAGTGAATACCCACACAGAAATCAGCATTCCCATCACTTAGACATTTTTGAGAATAGGCATAGCTTCATTATTTTCTTATTAGTCATTAACCTCTAGAAACATATTTGCAGTTGTTCTTTGTGATGTTTAAAGTGCCACATCAACACTTACCATCCCAGCTTGGAAACTGAGCCTGCTTGCTGGTAAAAAGCAACAACTCTATTCTCGGGACCAGCTCAGAAACAGGGCTGTGATAAGTCTGAGCTGGTAGATCTTACACGGCTGAAGCAGGGAAGGATGCAAATACATCATGTCTCTTCCTTGTGTGCAAGAGCCTGTTCATCCATTCATTCATTCAACCACTGAACCAAGATTTTCTGTGCAACCATTATTCTTCTGCTAGATGCAGAAGAGACTGAGAAGAAATAAGACTCAAGCCTCATCTTCAAGGAACTTACCTTGAGATGGGGAAAAATCACATGATCACATCAACCATAACACAATTTGGTGCATTATAGCAGACATAGTAGCAGGGGACCATGGGGCCACTAGGATAGCATAACTAACCTTGATGTGGGATAAGCATGGATCAGCCTAAGAAGGCTTCCAAGAGGAGGTGTCATTTGATCTGGATCAAAAAAGGAAAGTAGAAGCTTTTCTGATGAAGAATGGAGTACAGGCACTTCAGAAAGAGGCATAGAATAGGTGATGCCATAGTTACTTGAAAAAGGATGCTATTTTGGGGGAAGAATAGAAGTTCAGAATAGCTGGAGGGTATGTGGCACAGAGTGATGGGAGATGACACAAGCAAAAATGTGAAGGACCTTTGAAATTTTTGTACTGGGGGCCTGGCATGGTGGCCCACACCTGTAACCGCAGCACTTTGGGAGGCCAAGGTGGACGGATCACAAGGTCAAGAGATCGAGACCATCCTGGCCAACATGGTGAAACCCCATCTCTACTAAAAATACATAAAATTTAGCTGGGCGTGGTGGTGCATGCCGGTAGTCCCAGCTACCCGGGAGGTTGAGGCAGGAGAATCACTTGAACCCGGGAGGCGCAGGTTGCAGTGAGCCGAGATCAGGCCACTGTACTCCAGCCTGGTGACAGAGCGAGACTCCGTCTCAAAAACAAAAAGAGTATTGGAAGAAAATGGAAAAAAAAATTACCAACACCCCTCCTCATTTCTTACATCTTATATAAAGTAAGTTACAGTAGAAATCCCCTCTCTGCCCATGCAAAACCATTCGACCAAGGAAACCACTGCTAACAGTTGATAGATATCCTTTCTTCTTCTTACATTTATGCAGGCATATTTAAATCATGTTTTAGAAACAAAAAATTAAGTATCCTATACCTACTGATCTGCAGCTTAATTTTTTTCAGTTAGTAACATATTTTCACAGGTCAGTTTACACAAAACAATTTTGTTACTTTTAACAGGCAACGAGGAACCAGTAAAGGACTTTAAGTTTGGGAACAAGTGGATCAGATGTTTTTTATGGAGCCTGGATGGGAGAGAAGAGGACCCAGACAGAGTCCACTCAGGGAAGGCCATGGTGAGAACTCCATTGAAAAGGCCACAGGGATGAGATTGGAGATTTCTGAGGTAGAATCATCAGGATTGTGACAGGTGATGGATTGGCTATGAGAATGGCTTGGTGAAGGTTCTTTTGTTGTATGTAACAGAAGACACTCAAGGCAAGAAACATTTTGAAGCCAGGATTCAAAGGCAGGAATGAAATTGGGCCTGAGGATGGCCTGGAACCCAGAACTAGACAGCTATCAGGAGTCAAGATCACTGTCTACTCTTTCTAGGGTGTAGATCTCTCATTCCAACTTCTCTCTGAAGGTCCACTTCATTGTCCTCTGCTTGACTACTTCCCCATGCACTGATGCTTCTCCCAGCTACAGAGAAAGTGCTAACTTAGATCAATCCAACCCAGAACAACAAAACTGGAATCTGGGGGGACTCCTGGCCATCATCTGCGTGCACGTGTATGTGTGTATGTGCATGGTGCGTGTCGAGGACTAAGCTCTGATTTTTTTTTTTTTTACCACGCCTGGCCATTGCATGTGAGTGTGTGTGTGTGTGTGTGTGTGTGTGTGTGTGTGCTGTGTTCAGGTCTAAACTCTAATTTTTTTAAATCTTGCCCAAATTCCTATCTATGGCGTCTGGGGAATCATGCCCTACAAATCATAAATTCTCATCAATGGGTTTTATTTAACCTTATATATTGCGACTTACTTTCCAACCTGACTCTGGCTTACTTTCCAACCTGATTCTGGCATAACATTAAGAGGCAAAGTAGAAAATCAAAATATTTTACCCCAAAATGTGTTTCTTTGCCATATTTTGAAATAGCCCTGCAAAGCTGTTCTTTGTGGGGGAAAATTTGCATCTGTAAAGAAACTTTATTAACATAGCTAGATCTTTTTCTTCCTGACCTAAAGAGATTAACTAAGATCTGAATAGGAAACGTTTGTCATCTATTGTCTCAAAGTACAGCCACTATAAGATTCTGAAAGAATTTTGGTCTCCACAGTCTTTATCTGAACCTGAACATTCCCTTTCTACGAATCCCAGGTCTTTAGACATACTCAACCTATTGTCAACCAGAAAATGTTTAAATTCACGTATAGCCTGGAAGCCTCCCTTCCCCCCCATCCCTCTCTCCACCTTTGAGTTGTCCCACCTTTCTGGACCGAACCAATGTATTTAAATGTATTTGACTGATGTCTTATGCTTCTCTAAAATGTATAAAACCAAGCTGTGCCAGGACCACCTTGGGCACAGCTTCTCAGAACCTCCTGAGGGCTGTGCCAGGGGCCATGGTCACTCGTATTTGGCTCATAATAAATCTCCAAATATTTTAAAGTTTGACTCTTTTCATAGACAGTGTTTTCAGAATTCCTGGGCAATTTCAACAGAGCGAAGGTGAAGAATCTCCAGTTTCACACGGCTCAGAGTCTTGGAGGCGCCATGTCCACCTTTGCAGGAGAGAGGATGTGATTGGCCCAGCCTGGGTCAGGTGTCCACGCTGGTCCAATCAACTGTGGCGATGGACAGGGGCGCCGGGACAGGATGGGAATAAGCAGGGATTTATTTAGCTCAGCCTCACCTGCTAAGGAGTGGAAAGGAAAGGAGGACTGGCCCGGATAACATCAAGGGTCTGTGGTTCCTCATGGCACAGGCAAATCAGGTTTCGTGTTTACCTCTTGCTCCTTCTCCACAGGACAAAGCCCTGGCCTTAGTGGAAGATGAGTACTTTATGTCACTGGCACGGGTCCCATCACTCCCTCCCTGCCCGAAAGGACAAAGAGAGCGGCCTTATCCCTGGGCTGCAGTCCCCAGGCCTCCCGCCTCCACCAGGAGCCCGAGCTGCCTGAAGGTGCCTTTCTCAGAGCCATTTAACCAAGTCCCCCGGCAAACAGCGTGTCTACTGGGAAGTGGAAGCAAACAGCTGTGAAATGATAGGTCCTGGAATCAACTTCTTGTTTGTCATCAGAATGAGTGACGGGGAGTGAATTGTGGCTTCATATTTCCACCCAGATTTGGGGGAGGAAGGGAGGCAAGAAATTGCTGACCGGAGAAATTTGAATGCTAGAGAAGCTGGCCATTTATTGTGCCTTCCCTCATATTTACTTCAACTGTTGTTAGGCAGCTCCTCCCACTCACCTACGACCGGTCTCCCTAAATGGAGAATTCCTCACACCCGGCCTCAAGGCGAGGTGAAACCTGGGCTGCATTTGGAGGGACTTAGCCCAACCGCAAGAGATTCATGTTTCCTGTGCTTCCAACTCAAAAGTCAGATTGCTATGGGGGCGTGGATCTTAACATAACTATCCAAACCCAAGAACAGCCCGAGGGTGGGTTGGAAAGAGGCCTCTTTGTCTTCCTGCCAGGTCTTATCTTCTCTTTTCATATCCTGGTCTTGACCACCGCTTCCACAATGTTTTTATACTTCGCCCACTTGGCAATTTATGCATGTGTTTTTGAGTGAATATTTTTCAGTTTTGTGTTTATTTCTCTGGGAAAGCTAACAGGGTTATATTGTGCCAAGACAGAGGACTTACTCTAGATTCAGAAGACCCACATCTCAAGTCCCAGATCTTCCAATTGCTAGTTTTGTACCTTAGGCAAATGATTTCAGTCCCCCCACCCCATTCTCCTGTGGCTGTGTTTATACTTCTGTTATTATAGCTATCCCATGTCTGTGTTTCCCAGGAAATTTTGAACATCTTAATGTTAAATTTTTATTTATCTTGGTAACAAACTCAGTACCTAGTACATTGCCTGATACATAGATATACAAAAACAAAAACAACAACAACAAAAAACACTGAAATGTAAATTCTCACAGTCTATGAAATTGGGACAATTACACCAAATTGTAAATATTAAATAAGATAATTCATGTGATTTATAAACTATAAAAAATGCTATACTTAAAAGTTGTAATAATGTCACTATAAAATTTTGTAGAGTTTTTTTTTTTTTTTTTTTTTTTTGATGGTTATCTTATTCTTACTGCATATTTGAAAAGTTTAGGGTAAGGAGTTTGTGAGGAAAACCTAGTATTTCTTATTTGCAAGATTTTATTAATTACATGACTTATTCTGTTTCTGGCATAAGCCTCTGTTCTCACTTATGGTGTTTTTTCATTTAACTAGTTACATTGTCTAATGGTTAATATTTGTGGTGTAAAGGTTGATGGCTCTAAATGAGGGTTTGTCAACTTTTGCACTATTGACATTTTGGGCCAGATAATTCTTTGTTGATGGGGAGGGGTCTGTCCTGTTTAGCAGCATCCCTTGCACCCCACCCACTAGATGCCAGTAACCCTTCCCCCTAGTTGTAACAACCAACAGTATCTCCAGACATTATCAAATGTCCCCTGTAAGGGGGTGCAAAATCACCCCCTCTTCACTGTTGAGCACCATTGCTCTGAAGTTATGACTCATGCTTTTTTCTCTTGCATCTTCTGTTATGAACTTTCTCAATATTTTAAATGTATGTCTCTTAAGTGCTGCAAAATCAGACCACTCTGAAGTCCACTCAAAGCATTTTTCACTCACTTGGGTCTGAAGACATGCATGTCCTTCAATACATCTGATTACTCAGAGAAGATTTCCCTAGCTTGCCAGAGAAATTCCCTCTTTCTCCCTCACTCTTCCTCTGTACACAAAGTTGGCACAGATCAATCCTAAAATTCCATTCACCATGACTTCCAAAAGCAAGTAGGCTTCTTGCTTTTAAAGCCTGGGATGTACTACCTTCTCAGAGTTCCCTAGGTGAACACATAATCAAGGCCCCACTGTCAGCCTCCCTGCACTAGAGGGGCCCTTGATTTACTGCATATGTACATTTGGGTGTGGTCACTTTATATTATCATAAAGACAAGTCTCTCCTAAGTGAACAGACACCCATCTTTTCTTGTACAAGTGTACCTTTTTTCTTAGCTTCCCTCCCTTTCTCTGTGTTTGATGTCTTTATGGACTTGTGCCAATTTACAGGTAATGACTTAATTTTTCCACTCCATGGATGGCTGGAGCCAGTGTTACAGTCCTCTTGCTGCAGACAAGATGCCTACTTTCCTCCCAGCTTCCTGTTTACCCTGCTTCGAGGAGCACTGAAGCCCAAGATTTTGTCTGAAATTCATTTTCTCCAAGTTGCAAAAGCTGTTATTAATAACTTCCATTTGTTTGCCCGTGACCTTGGTAAGCACGAATGTACCAAGTACAAATGGTACCCAATCCTCTGAGCACTTGGAACTCACTTAACAAATCCCTGTCTCCCTAATAGAAAGGATGCTGTCTCATCAGAAAATTGCCCTACGTACTATGCACACAGCTCCCACTCCTTCTTAAGGAACCTCATTCCTGTGGACAAGAAAGAAGGGGGCTTGCTATCCTCTGACGGCTTATGCACATATTGAATGCCCAAGGTCTGACACATAACAACACTTTTTTCTCCTCAGCTTTTACTTTAGGTTCAGGGTGTATGTGCAGGTTTGTTACATGGGAAAATTGCATGTCACTGGGTTTTGGAGTACAAATGATTTCATCACCCATGTAGTGAGCCTGGTACTCGACAGCTAGTTTTTTAACCCTCATCAACTTCCCACCCTTCTCCCTCAATTAGTCCCCAGTGTCTATGGTTCCCATCTTTATGTCCATGTGTACTTAATATTTAGCTCCCACTTATAAGTGAGAACATGCAGTTTTTGGTTTTCTAATCTTGCATAATGGCCTCCAGCTGCATCCATGCTCCCGCAAAGGATATAATTTTAGTTTTTTTATTGCTGCATAGTATTCCGTGGTATATAGGTACCACATTTTCTTTGTCCAATTCACTGCTGGGCACCTAGGTTGATTCCATATCTTTGTTATTGTGATTAGTGCTATAATGAACATATGGGCACATGTGTATTTTTAGTAGAATGATTTCTATTCCTTTGGATATATACCCAGTAATGGGATTGCTTAGTCGAATGGTAGTTCTAAGTTCTTTGAGAAATCCCCAAACTGCTTTCCACAGTAGTTGAACCTCTTTACATTCTTTCCAGCAGTGTATAAGCATTCCCTTTTCTCCACAACCTCTCCAGCATCTGTGATTTTTTTTGACTTTTAAATAGCCATTCTGACCAGTGTGAGATGGTATCATTGTGATTTTGGTTTGCATTTCTGTAATGATTAGTAATGTTGAGCAGTTTTTATATGCTTCTTGGCCACCTGTATGTCTTCTTTTGAGAAGTGTTCCATGTCCTTTGCTCAATTTTTAATGGGGTTGTTTGTTTGCTACATAACATTTCTACAGTTGCTTTTGGCAAGAGTGATGGCTCAAGATTGCTATGTTTACAAAGTAGCTAACGTTTTAAATTAACATTCTGAAGATAAGCTGACATCTACAAAGACAGGCAAATAGTTTAATAGGAACCCATCTGATGAGGAAATTTGGATGGGCTGTTTAATGGATCCAACATGCTTCAGAATAATTCCCTTCCCATTGACAACCACCATCACCACCACCCCTTTGAACTCCTACTTAGTGCTTGATGTACATTATCTCATTTAAATCTCACAACAACCCTGATGAGGTTTTACTGAAAGTATTATTACTTCGATCTTACAGATGAGGAAACTAAAACTCAGAGATGTTGTGTGAACTTGACCAAGGACACACAGTTGTTAAGTAGCAAATTTAGGATTTGATCCAAAGCACAACAAAGTGAGATGCTGGACATAAGCAACCAGAACAGAGATTGCTCTGAAACTCTGAAGTGGAATAAAGAGGTTCCTGTCTAATCCCAGCAACTATCACACTAAGAAAAAAAATCTTAAAAAATATCTCTCAGAGTATATGAAAAATACAGGATTAGGAATCATAAGATCTGGGTCTTAATCCCTACTTTACTACTTTCAAGCTGAATGATCAGGGACAATTTATTGATCATCGCTGAACATCAGTTTTCTCATCTAACATGGAAATTACAGGGCTGTTGTGAGTAATTATGTTTTAACTGTTAATCTCTACAAAAATGTAGTTCGACCACAGGCATTTCCAAAGAGTCTCATCACCAAATCCTGGGAAGAACCTGGCTTCTCTACCCAAGTCAAGTTGGACAGCCATTGCTGAGTCTGTCCAAAGACAATGTTCTCTTTCTCATAACTTCAGCGATGACATAGGGAAAGTGAGCATGTCAGGCCATAGGGCTGCTTCTCTGATAGGCTGGCCACGTTTGGAACATAGGTCTGAGCCTCTTCTGGCCAGTAACCACAAGGACAGGACGAATAGATGCAAGGGCATGCCTCCAATTGGCTGGCCAGCACCCGGGGGCTTTGGAACACTGTGGTTAACCTCAGGCCCTGGCAGGAGGGAAAAGTCCAGGCTCTCAAGTTAGTCGCTTCCACAAAAGTAAACCAAAATGAGTCATGTGAAGATGGAGAAACCACCAGAGACAGCTTTCCATGTAAGGATCACAGTAAAGAATAAAAGCCAGCAATGGGTGAACTCTAAGCACTTGGATGGCTGATGTTTCCTTTTTAGTGAGTCGATATGTGAGATGTGTGGCCAGACACGAGCATGGGCATGTGTGTGTGTGCAGTGAGGGAAATCTGTGTGTATTCTTCTGCCTCCTCTATGGCTGGTTTGCCAGCTGCTGCTCAACATCATTCAAGTGGATTGGAAACTTATACAGTAGTATTATTAGAGGGTGACCCTGGTTCTTTTTCGTGTTACAAAATTGCCCTTTAAAAAGCTTTCCTTGCTTTGACTCTGAGAGGGGGCATGGAGTGGGGCCCATATATTTTACCTGTGCACATATGCATGTAAATATGAGTGGATAAGCAAGGACAGCTAGAGCTCTTGAAAGTAAATGTCTCAGTAGA
The DNA here is from genome assembly GCF_047675955.1 of Chlorocebus sabaeus. Taxonomy (NCBI): domain Eukaryota; kingdom Metazoa; phylum Chordata; class Mammalia; order Primates; family Cercopithecidae; genus Chlorocebus; species Chlorocebus sabaeus. Next base: position 41,866,630 of record NC_132923.1, on the reverse strand, counting down.
AGGGCTGGAAGACAAAATTGAGGAAATAGTCCCAAATGTAATCCAGAAAGGATGGAAATTATGAGGGAAAAGTTGAAAGAATGTAGGATCAATTCACAAAGTCCAACATCCATCTAGCAGGATTCCAGAAAAAAAAAAAAGTGAAGATGAGGGGAAACATTATCAAAGGAAAGACAAGAATTTTGGACTGGAAGGACCCACCGAAGATTGAGCAAAAAGAGTAAAAAGGGACCCATATACACTGTGGTAAAATTTAGAAATATAAAAAGAATAATCTCAGTGATTTCAGAAAGCAGATACTATAGAAAAATAAGAATTAGCCCAAGCTTTGCCTTCTTGTCAGTAATTTTGGATGTCAGAAGAGTAACCTAGTGAAGCAATCGATGTCTTTGTAGTACCAAGGGAATTTGATTTTCTGTTTAGAATCATCAACCCCAATCAAACCATTCAAATGTCAGAGCAAATAATTTTTCAGAACCACACTACTTGATTCTTCAGTAAATAATATTTATACAGTTATATTATACAAATTCATTATTGATTTTTGTTCTTCAGAATTAACCTATAGACAAAACAAAGACTCACCTGTTTATCCCCCTATTCTGAAAGATTACCTGTGTGCACACCCTAGTAAGATAAAAGAGGAATCCAAGAAAAAGCAAGTCATAGGATCCAAGGAATATAATTTAAGGATGTAATTAAAATTTTAGAAACATATGATGGTAACTGTAGTACATACCTAGAAGACGATGAGACAAAATTAGGTCATTCAAAATGGTATGCTTAAGAATCTGGATGATCTTCACAATATGGTAAAAAGGATGTATGTTTCTATTGTCAATTACTTTAAAAATGAAAAGCAAATAGAAGCCCCAGAATAAGACAAAAATCAGAATTAGAAGCAACCTAAATTGGGGCATAGTTTTGAAAAACTGATTAGGGTAGGAAAAGAGAATTCATTTTCCTTTGCATTGCCTGGGATTATTTATCTCTTACTTGATTCTTCAGTAAATAATTTTTATATATTCACAGGATTGACACTGGGGAAGAAACTGTATTGGTTTTCAATATTTAGAATCAATCTTTAAACAAAGCAGGGAAGAATTAACTTTGGTTTCAGAGTCGAATATAATTATTACAAACCCAGTAAATACAAAAGAAAATCCAGGAAAGGCAGAAGTTAGAAGGTGAAGGAAGTAGGAAGGGTGGAGGGGAAAATGGGGTAATGAGTTCCTCATTTTTCTTGTGAGGTATCAAGTGGAATACAGTCTAAAATTATGAAGATGGAAAGACACAGAGGCAGTGGCAGGAGTCAATAAATGTGTTGAAAGCTGATAAATAAAAAAAGAGGTATATACATATTACTCAGTATTTTGTGGCAACCACCTAAAGAACTGAACAGAACTGGTTAAAGTTGATTGCCATTGGGAGTGGGATGGAGTGAGGACAGGGAGAAGGAGACTTTTCATAGTATTCTGTCCTATTTGAGTGTAACTTCCATCACATGTGGGCATTACTTTTAAAATATAACTGGAAAGAATAATAAGATTACCAAGTGTTGACATTGGAGAAGAAACAGAAGTTCTTATACCCTGTTTGCAAGAGTGAAAACTGAATTGGTCCAAGCTTTTTTTACAAAAGTCATGAAATGCTGAGAAAATTTGAAGTCATGTGTATGCCTTTAGGAGTTCTATTTTAAGTCAGACATGGAAGTTTTAATACACTTCCACTGCAAACTGGGAAGTGCTAGGGAACCCACGTCCTCCCCATCAGCCTGGCTGAGTCATCTGGGACAAGTATCTATTTGTGGCAGAAATCTTATACAGCAGGAGCTTGACAGTGACTCTGTCACTTACCTCATGGATGCACAAACTCCTGAGAAGAGGAGCAGGAGGGAGCGACAGTGGCCTTTCCTGAAGAAATGAGGGGTGCCTTCTCTCAAAACTTCATGGCAGGCCACAATTTTGTCTTATACTATATTGTCTAAGGAAGAAATGCTGCCTGTGGAGACTGAAGAATAGGACCCAAACAGGAAAATCTCAATGAGACCATAGATCCCTGGAGGGCATCCTCTTTTGCAACCCTCAAAGGCAAAGCACTTTGCAGGCAGTAGGCATTTATATTAGTGTGCTAGGGCTGCCATAACAGAATAGCATACACTGGGGGGCTTAAACAACAAATATTTATTATCCCAAGTTTGAGATTAAGGTGCACCAGGGTTGGTTTCTGGTAAGGCCTCTCTTCCTGGCTTGCAGACAGCCACCTTCTTGGTGTGTCATCACATGACTTTTTCTCTGTGTATACAAAGAGAGAGAGATCTCTAGTGTCTCTTTTTCATAAGGACACCAGTCCTATCAGATTAGGGTCCAATCCTTATGACCTCATTTAACCTTGATTACCTTCTTGAAGGCCTTATCTCCAAATACAGTCATATTGGTAGTTAGGGCTTCAACATATGAATTTGGAGGTGACACAATTCAGTCCATAACAGTATGGAATAAGTACCTACGGTTATTGAATAATGAATGCTCTGACTGCTTTCCTGGATACATGGGGGCCCTAATTTTTATGCCACACAATGGAGGCTGTAAGGAGAAAGAAACTCTCCTTCCTGTTCACACCTATCTTATCCCTCCTCAAGGTGGATGTCATTGCTAATATGATTGCACTGCCAAGGTCTTCAAGAGAGCAGTTTTTACAGTGTCCCTATGAGGTGGCAGGGACTTGCTCATCCATCACTCAGCAAACATCCACATGTCCATGACTAGTGGCTGCCCCCATTCATACCTGCCCCCCACATTCGGATCTGGCTCATTCTCTCTGTCTCTCTAACTACCAGCTATGGTCTGAATTTTTGTGTCCCCCTTCCTCCACAGATTCATATGTTGAATCCTAATTTCCAACTCGATAGTATTAGGAGATGGGACCTTTGAGAAGTGATTAGGTTATAAGGATGGAGCCCTCATGGATTGGATTAATGTCCTGAGAGAGAGAGAGAGAGAGAGAGAGAGAGAGAGAGAGAGAGAAAGAAAGGAGGGAGGGAGGGAAGAAAAGAAAAAAAAGAGAAAAAGAGAGAGAGAGAAAGAAAGAAAGAGAAAGAGAAAGAAAGAAAGAGAGGAGGGAGGGAGGGAAGAAAGACAGAAAAGAAAAGAAAAAGAAAGAAAAGAAAGAAAAAGAAAGAAAGAAAGAGAGAGAAAGAAAGAAAGAAAGAAAGAAAGAAAGAAAGAAAGAAAGAAAGAAAGAAAGAAAGAAAGAAAGAGAGAGAGAGAAAGAGAGAAAGAAAGAGAGAAGGGGAGGGAGGGAGGGAGGGAGGAAGAAAGAAAAAAAAAAGGCCCCAGAGAGCTGCCTTGCCCTTCTGCCCTGTGAGGACACAGCAAGAAGGCATCATCTGTGATCCAGGAAGTGGGCCCTCACCAGACACCAAATCTGCTGGTGCTTTGATCTTGAACTTACCAGTCTTCAGAACTGTGAGCAACAAATTTCTGTTGTTTAAAAGCCACCCAGTTTAAGATATGTTTGTTATAGTCGCCCAAACAGACCAAAATGCTCGCTCGCTCTCTAACCAAGGGGTAATGAGAGCCTGAGATCTGCATTCATTTTTAGGGGTAAATAATGGGAGACCCACTTCAGTTTCTAGCCTTAATTGTGTGCTCTCTGGAGGAGGAGAAAATGGGGATGGGCAGAGATGTAAAATAGGTATTGTGCATACCCCACAAAAAAATAGCAGACTTTGTTTTCCATTTGCTGTCTTCTCTCTGTTCTCAGAGAGAAGAGGCCTCACAGGCAAGAACATGAGAATACAGATGCTCCCAGAGTCCCTGGAAAAATGCCATCAAAATCTAGTGTACATCTGTAATGAAGACAGTTTATTGTTCCAAGAGTCTGCATGTTTCACCTAATAAAGAGTCATATAAACATAAGGAAGCTCTGGCCTCAAGCTACCAATGCATTTGCTCACTGAGTGCCTGATTGGAGGACAGACTGTGCTTCCTGAGCAAACCAGAACCATATAAAAACAATCTTCCCTGAGACACAGGACACAAAGTGATTTCTCAAGATGCTCATTTCCTTTCACAAGTAGTCCCAGTTAGTATGTCTTATGTTCAGAGTGGTCCTGGTACTCTCCCAGCTTCCTAGGACACCACAGCTCAATATCCTTTCAGTTTCACTGTCCAGGGGCCTAGCATGCTCATTTCCTCTGTAAATCCCTTGACTCTCAAAAATATCCCTAACACATTTACAGTTTACAAAGTATTTTCACATGTCAATTAATTCTCACAAGTACTCTGTGAGATGACAGAGACTCAGTCATTCATTTATTCAGCAAGCACTAATCAAAGGCTAGGTACCATGCCAGACCTTGGGAAGACAGAATAGACTAAGATGAATTGCCCACACATGAGGAGCTCATAGACCACCGAGGGAGACAGGCAATGCCCAGGCCTAGGTGCCTTGGCAGGAGGGCACTGCAACTTAAGAAAGCACAGAGGGAGCCCATTCTGGCTCAGGAGAACCAGAGAGGTTTCCTGAGGAATATGGTCTCATTCCTGATGGGAGAGTCAGAGCTGAGCAGGCAAAGAAGGGGACCAAAGGAATGCCAGGCAAGAAGGAGGGCATTCAAGTTATAAAAGAGAAAGTGTGGCCCAAGCGTAGTGCTTTGAGCAGCTGAGTGTGGCTTGAAGTGGAGTGTGAAGTGTGGTAGGGGAGGTGGACAGGAGATAAATCCAGAGAGGAACTCGGGGCCAGATCACAGGCGAGTACATTTCAGGACGTGTTAAGGAAATTGGATTTTTACCCTAGGGAAATAAATAGGTAATTGCTAAGGGTTTTAAGTAAGGCAGGTACATGGATGAGCTGTGTGGTTTAGAAAGAGTAGTCAGGATGGCTAGGTGCAGTGGCTCACGCCTGTAATCCCAGCACTTTGGGAGGCCGAGGCAGGCTGATCACTTGAGGTCAGGAGTTCAAGACCAGCCTGGCCAATATGGTGAAATCTCGTCTCTACTAGAAATACAAAAATTAGCCAGGCATGGTGGCACACACCTGTAATCCCAGCTATTCAGGAGGCTGAGGCTGGAGAATCACTTGAACCTGGGAGGTGGAGGTGGCAGTGAGCCAAGATTACATCGCTGCACTCCAGTCTGGGGGATAGAGCAAGATTCCATCTCAAAAAAAAAAAAAAAAAAAAAAAAAAAAAAAAAAAAAAGAGTAATCAGGCAGTGCAGATGCTGGACTGAGGGGATAAGCCAGGAAGATCCTGAGTGGTCCAGGAGAGAGAAGAGATTTTTATTCAGAGCAGTAGGAATGGGGATGGGGAGTAGGGATGGTTCCGGATATATTTAAGAGGACATACAGGACTTGTGACTAGATGACTGTGAGAGGTGTAGAGGAAGCTGGGGCAAACATCTGGATTTCTGTTTGGGTCCATGAGTAGACGATGGTGCCATTCACCTAAGTAGGATGAGGAAGAGGTTTGGGAAGAAAGTGAACAGATTTGATTGGGCATGCTGAGTTCTAGGGACATGTAAATCCCAAACAGAGATGTTTGGGGAAATTTGGGTTCCAGGCTTGGCAACTCAAGGGAGAGGTCTGGCTTGGTGATATGGATTTAGGGGACTCTGGCATAGTAGCTGAAGATGGTATCACAGAAGTATGTGAGGTCACCCAAGGGGAGGATGCAGAAGCCTGATGTCATTAGACAGATGAAGGGACTGAGGCTGCCTCAAGATCTCATAGCTGGTCCATGGCAGACCTGGGCTGGAGTCAGGTCTTCTGACTCCAAGCCCAGTGCCCTATCTACCATACAAAATTCTAGCCAAGGACTCCTGGATATGAGCCTGGGCTGTATCTGGAAGCCAACAGGTTTTACCTCTGCTGTTTCCTTGTGTTATCTAATAGGAAGTAGCCCTTGAGTAGTGGCCAAGAAGCCCTTCATCATGTTGCTCTTAGTAGGCTGCAAGGGTGAGTGGAGGAGTAGTCTAAATACCTACCAGGGAAATACCCTGGGGTGAGACAAGGCAGAAAATGCTCACACTTGCCACCATGTTCACCCTGTCATTCAATCCTTACGTCTGCTCTTCCTGGGTCACTCACCTTCCTGCTTACTTCCCTAGACTCTGCTCACATCGAGTTCTTTGCTTCACCTCCCCTCTCCATCAAAATCTTCTTGTTTTAGTCCCATCCCACCTCCACTCTATGGTTCTCTGCTAGACCATGAGATAAAGCAAGTCCTGCTAAGATGGGTACTAGTCAGTTAATGAGAAATTAATCCCATAGTACCCACTCCTTTTAACCAGAATTCTTGGAGACATGTAAGTAGCATTCCTAAAGGCAATAATTTGAAGTAACTTGGCCAATTATTGAGGAAAGGATAGGCATATAGGCAGGAGAGGAAGCAAGAGAGAAAGTTGGGGCCAGATCACCATCGATATGTTTCATATTACATTAACATGTTTCGATTTGAGTTCATTCAACATGGTGATGCAGTGGCCTACTGGTTCAGGCCCTCCTTGTCATGACAGTTGACATTCTATTTCAACACCTGGTAAACAATAGATGTGCCCTTCTGTACACACACACCTTAAAGCATCTCTTGTCTCCTGATCTGCCATACAACAGAACAGAGACAGGGTGATTTTTCAAATCAAGGCAACAGTCCCAAATGTTTTTCTCAAATTCTGTGAGTGATCTCATTGGTGGAACCGGAGCCAGGCCAGGCTAGAAATCCAATCAGAAATAATGTTTACTAAAGGGTGAATTAAGAAGGAATCCCTGGGGCAAGGGAGGGTTTTTCTCCCTTGGCAAAATATGATTTGCTGTTTTCAAGTTAATGAAAAGAAGGGGGGAAGCAAAAAATAACAACTAAAAGATCTTTTAAAGGAAGTACAAACTTGGACAGACCAAGGAACACTTACGAAACAGCCTGCCCTGCTGTCTGGTTCCAGCCTTGCAAGACTTAAGCCATAGTGACCCCAGGGTCACGGAAAGAAGCAGCCCGCTGGGGTTAGGGTTTGAGGAGGAGGAATGTTGACCAGCACATGTGGTACAGGGCAGTAGGTTTATCTCAAGGGCTCAGGATTCTACAGTAAGCCCCAGGGCATGTTGACTGCCTGCCTGGGGAGACGTCGGGCCGCCCAGTGCTCTGCTGGGACTCTCGATGATGGGTTGGCTGCAGATGGTGGGGCGAGCCCAGCTGTCTTGCAGCTACAGATGGGAAATGCCAGAGCACTGGGGATTGGGCATCATGGAGTTCATGAAATCACACGCCCTCCATCTGTAAGGTTGTCCAGTCTCACTCCCACCAGTCGATGTCTGAATTCCCTTAGCAACATTCTTACCAAGTGGTCATTAAGCCAGTACTTGAATAGCCCCCATGACAGAAACTTTTATCCTTCAAGAAAGTCAGTTTTGCCTTTGGATAGTTCTGGCTGGAGGGGTAGGAGTTACTAAATCCCTCCATTACTTCAACTGCCTGGTGGGGGATGGTTCTCTGCACTCACACAGAAGACATTTCTGCCCATCCCAAGTGGCAGGAGTTGGTCTGAACACCTGGGTGTGCCAGAAGGCACATCGGACTAGTCACCCTACATCTCCAAGCACAGGTGACAGGGGCATTGGGAACTGCATGTCACAGGAAGAGGTCTGCTTTGTTTACCTCTGAATCTTCAGCAACTGCCCCATGATTAACACTAGAAAAACTAGATAAATATTTCCAAAAAATGAATTTATGAACAAGCCTAAGGTTTTGCCATTTATCCCATCAAGAAACAGAATTTGGATTTACAAAAGTCAAATGTGATTTTAAAGGGCATTCAAGACTCAACAAAGCCATTCTAACCACTCCCTTAACCCAGTGCACGCCACCTAGGGTAAGTGCCAAAATCTGTGCTGTGCTTTTGCAATGGGTCTTTACTTGAAGAGATATACTAGCTCCTTTATCATATTGTAAATTCTTCTAGGAAGTTTCACCAGAAAGTTATTCTGGCTTATTGTATAACTTCCAAAGTTATACAGTGCTTGGCAGACACTGAGTAGTAACAATGTCCCATATTTGGTCTATACTAAGTACCTACAAATATTTATTGAATGAATGAATGAATGAATGAATGGCAGAGGGAAAGACTTTGCTGTTGTTTTGTAAAAGTACAGAAGTCAGATTATCCAAACTTTACTTCTTACAAACATAAACATGCATATATGCACACATACATTCCTTTCCTTCTCTTAACTTTGAATAATTCTTGGAGTGTTTTGACTATTCCCAAACTTATTTTTCAAAAATAAATATTTCCACTATTTCACTTAAATTCACCTACAGTATTTTTGGCCACTAATCATAGACCCTGGGTATAATTTGTAGATAATAGTAAAAATTAATAATTAAGAATGTACATACTATAAATTGTAAAATAAGAACTAAAGTCACACAGTAAAGAATTATGGATAATAAATATTATTATCCATAAATATTATCCATAATTATTTACTGTGTGACTTAAGTTCTTATTTTACAGTTCATAGTATAAACAGTAGAGGAGATAAATAGAATACTTTTTAAAAATACTGAATTAGTTCAAAAGAAGGTAGAAAAAGAAGAAAAATAGAACAAAAAACAAATGGGACATTGAAAACAAATACCAAGATGCTAGATTTAAACTGAACCATCTCAATAATCATATCAAATGTAAATGGTCTAAACATCCCAATTAAAAGAGAAGTCCAGATTTGATTAAAAATAAGCAAAAAGCAAGACCCAAATAAATACTACCAATAAGAAACTCACTTTAAGTAAAAAGGTACAAGTAAGTGAAAAGCAAAAGGATATAAAGAGTAATCTTAAGAAAGCTGGAGTGGCTATATTAATATCAGAAAAAGCAGATTTCAGAGCAAAAGATATATATCCAGTGATCAAGCTGTTTCCCATTTAGTAAAAATAAAGGTGCTAAAATATCAAGAGGACATAGGATAGGAATCAAAAGTGTTTACATTTGTAACAACTAACCTTCAAAAGACATGAAACAAAATATGGAAAAATTGCAAGGATAAATTAACAGATACATGATTATAATAAAATATTTTAACACTTCCCTCTCAGAAGTTAATAGACACAGAAAGAAAATAAGTACAGTTAACAACTTGAATGACACTATCAACCAACTTGATCTAATTGACATTCAGAGAACATTCCACCAAAAAAAAAAACAAAAAGTTCAACATAATACAAATTCTTTTCAAGTGCATATAAAACATTTTCAAAGTCAGACCATATTATGGGCTATTAAGCAAGTCTGAATACATTTAAAAGGATTTGGGTCATACAAAGTATATTCTCTGACCAAAATGGAATTAAAATAGAAATCAGTAACAGAAATATATTTGGGAAAAACTGCAAATATTTGGAAACTAAATTTCACACTTATAATCTATAGGTCAAAAAAGAAATCTCAAGGGAAAGAAAATAGAGTATATTTTAGAATACATAAAAATGAAAATACAACATATCAAAATCTGTGGGATGCAGCCCAAGCAGTAAATAGAGGTAAATTTATAGCACTAAATGCTCATATTAGAAAAGAAGAGTCAGGCATGATGGCTCATGCCTATAACCCCAGCACTTCGGGAGGCTGAGGAGGGAGGATAACTTAAGGCCAGGAGTTTGAGGCTAGCCTGGTCAACATAGCAAGACCTTCTCTCTATAAAAACTGCAAAGCAAATGAACAAACAAACAAAGAAAATTAGTCAGGTACAGTGGCATGCAACTACAGTCCCAGCTACTTGAGAGGTGAAGCAGGAGGGCCCAGGAGTTTGAGACTGCCGTGAGATATGATCATGCCATTGCACTTCAGCCTGGGTAGCACAGCTGGGTAGCATCAATATTGGGAAAATGGCTATACTGCCCAAGATAATTTATAGATTTAATGCCATCCCCATCAAGCTACCAATGACTTTCTTCACAGAATTGGAAAAAACTACTTTAAAGTTCATATGGAACCAAAAAAGAGCCCACATTGCCAAGACAACCCTAAGCAAAAAAAACAAAGTTGGAGGCATCACACTACCTGACTTCAAAGTATACTACAAGTCTACAGTAACCAAAGCAGCATGGTACTGGTACCAAAACAGAGATATAGACCAATGGAACAGAACAGAGTCCTCAGAAATAATACCACACATCTAAAATCATCTGATCTTTGACAAACCTGACAAAAACAAGAAATGGGGAAAGGATTCCCTATTTAATAAATGGTGCTGGGAAAACTAGCTAGCCATATATAGAAACCTGAAACTGGATCCCTTCCTTACACCTTATACAAAAATTAATTCAAGATGGATTAAAGACTTAAATATTGGACCTAAAACCATAAAAACACTAGAAGAAAACCTAGGCAATACCATTCAGGACATAGGCATGGGCAAGGACTTCACAACTAAAACACCAAAAGCAATGGCAACAGAAGTCAAAAATAGACAAATGGGATATAATCAAACTAAAGAGTTTCTGCACAGCAAAAGAAACTACCATCAGAGTGAACAGGCAACCTACAGAATGGGAGAAGATTTTTATAATCTACCCATCTGACAAAGGGCTAATATCCAGAATCTAGGAAGAACTTAAACAAATTTACAGGAAAAAATCAAACAACCCCATCAGGAAGTGGGCGAAGGATATGAACAGACACTTCTCAAAAGAAGACATTTATGCAGCCAACAGACACATGAAAAAATGCTCATCATCACTGGCCATCAGAGAAATGCACATCAAAACCACAATGAGATACCATCTCACACGAGTTAGAATGGCAATCATTAAAAAGTCAGGAAACAACAGGTGCTGGAGAGGATGTGGAGAAATAGGAACACTTTTACACCATTGGTGGCACTGTAAACTAGTTCAACCATTGTGGAAGACAGTGTGGCAATTCCTCAAGGATCTAGAACTAGAAATACCATTTGACCCAGTCATCCCATTACTGGGTATATACCCAAAGGATTATAAATCATGCTGCTCTAAAGACACATGCACACGTATGTTTATTGCAGCACTATTCACAATAGCAAAGACTTGGAACCAACCCAAATGTCCATCAATGATAGACTGGATTAAGAAAATGTGGCATATATATGCCATGAAATATTATGCAGCATAAAAAAGGATGAGTTCGTGTCCTTTGTAGAGACATGGATGAAGCTGGAAACCATCATTCTGAGCAAACTATTGCAAGAACAGAAAACCAAACACCACATGTTCTCACTCATAGGTGGGAATTGAACAATGAGAACACTTGGACACAGGGCGGGGAACATCACACACTGGGGCCTGTTGTGGGGTGGGGGATGGGGGAAGGATAGCATTAGGAGATATACCTAAGGTAAATGACGCGTTAATGGGTGCAGCACACCAGCATGGCACGTGTATACCTATGTAACAAGACACACGTTGTGAACTGTACCCTAGAACTTAAAGTATAATAATAAAAAAGGAAAACAAAACAAAATAAATACAGTTTTTTTAAAAAGTTTAAAAAAAGAAAAAGAGCAACAGAAAAGACCCTTGCAGTGATGGAATGGTTCTGTGTCTTAACTGTATTAATGATAACATCCTAGTTTTGATACTGTGTTATATAGTTTTGCAACATATTACCATTGGGGGAAACTGGATCTCTCTGTATTATTTCTTTCAACTATATGTGACTCTACAATTATCTCAGAGAGAAAAGTTTTATTTTAAAAAATGTACTGTATTTATTTACAATAAGCAAATTGATATTAAAATTTGAAAACAATATCATTTACAATAACATCAAAAATGTTAAACATTTTGAGATAGATCTGACAAAAGCTGGGTAAGACTTGAAAACCACAATCTACAATCATTGCTTAGAAAATTTTAGAAAGACCTAAATAGAGAGATAAACCATATTCATAGATTAGAAGACTCAATAGTGTTAAGATATCAATATTCCCCAAATCAATCTATAGATTCAATGCAATTCCAGCCCAAATTCCAGTGGGCACTTTTTAGAAATTGACATACTTATTATAAAATTCATTTGGAATGTGAAGGACCTCCACAAACTAAAACAAAATTCAACTCTGAAAAGGAAAATCAAGGCTGGAGAACTTATACTGTCTGACTTCCAGATTTATGACAAAACTGCAGTAACCAAGACAGTGTGGTATTTGTGTAAAGTTAAACAAATAGAATAAAGGAATAAAATAGAAAACACAGCATTAGTCAAACGATTTTCAAAAGGTGTTGGCAATGAGGTAGAAGAACTGGAACTCTCATACGTTCTTGATGGGAATGTAAAATGGTGTAACCACATTAGAAACCAGTTTAGAAGTTTCTCTTAAACACATTTCTATCATATTGTCCAGTTATTTCCTTCCAAGGCATTTACCCAAGAAAAATGAAAGCATCTGTCCATAAAAGACTTGTACACAAACATACATAACAGCTTTATTTGTGATAGCCAAACTCAGAAATAATCCAAATGACCACCAACAGGTGAATGGATAAACATGTTGTGATGTGTCCATACAATGAATGCTACTCAGCAATATAAACGAATGAACTGTTGATAACAGCAACAACATGGATGAATCTCAAAATCATATATTCAGTGATAGAAACTAGACAAAATGATCTAGAACGAGTATAAAATTCTGGGAAATGCCACTGATCTACAATAACTGAAAGCAGATCTGTGGTTGCCTGAAGATGGAGGGGAGGGAAGGGAAGGACAGGATGGTGGGATTACAAAGTGATGTCAGGAAAATTTAAGGTGGTAAATGTATTCTTTATCTCGTCTTTGGTGATAGTGTCACACAGGCATATACGTATGTTAAAAGTTATCAAATTGTGCATGTTAACTACATTAGCTTGTCATTTGTCAATTATACTTCAATAAAGCTTTTATAATTATATACAGACTCCCAGTGCTCAGAATCAAAATATTTAGGGGTAAGATCCAAGAATCAATGTACAACCTGGATTTGAAACCACTGAAGTTGGCCATCAGTAGATAAGCAAAAAGCATCAGAGGGAATGGGGTAGGATGGAGTACAGAGATATGACGATATGGACCTTAAAGTTCTTACTACAAAGTTCTATGACCTGCAATTCAAATACACGTAATTCCTAAGAAGGGAAGTGTAATGACATAATCAAAACAGAGTTGTTGTAGCTTTACGCTTGAAAAACCACAGAAGTGGCGATTCCTGTGTGTTCTCAGAACAGTGATGACTGCTTGAGTCTTTCTGAGTTTCAGGATGCCAAAGGCTGGTCAATGTTTTATTTGCTGACCACCTCAATAGATGAGTTAATTGTATGATATGATTCTACAGTTCAGGATGCTGACTTTCCTTTTTCTTTTTCTTTTTTTTTTTTGAGACAGAGTCTTGCTCTGTCACCCAGGCCAGAGTGCAGTGGTACGATCTCAGCTCACTGCAACCTTCATCTCGTGGGTTCAAGCGACTCTCCTGCCTCAGCCTCCCACGTAGCTAGGACTACAGGCACATGCCACCACACCCGGCTAATTTTTTTGTATTTTTAGTAGAGACGGGGTTTCATGGTGTTAGCTAGGATGGTCTCGATCTCCTGACCTCGTGATCCACCCGCCTCAGTCTCCCAAACTGCTGAGACTACAGGCATGAGCCACAGCACCTGGCCAGGATGGTGACTTTTCTAAATGATTTTGTGCTAGATGTTCTTTATGCTCTACATTTCAAATATTCTGCCATATACTTAGAACAGATGGAGAGCTTTGGTCCAATCAAGCATGCTGACTGACAGACAGGACACAGTGAACCTGCACACAGTGCTCTGCTTCCATTTGCCCTCTGCTGACTTTCATTATTCTACTTCTCTTCCAAAGCCTGGCTCTATGTTCCTTCCTTTGTGATTCTCCCCTCTCAGAATATATCACTTTGTGCTTCCTTGGTCACATAGTATATATTTCTTTTAAGAGTTTATTGAGGCCGGGCGCGGTGGCTCAAGCCTGTAATCCCAGCACTTTGGGAGGCCGAGACGGGCGGATCACGAGGTCAGGAGATCGAGACCATCCTGGCTAGCACGGTGAAAAAACCCCGTCTCTACTAAAAAAAAAAAAAAAAAAAAAAGAGTTTATTGAATTTTTTAAGGTCAGACATGTAGTCCTTAAATATGGGCCTGTCCTATTCACTAGAAAGCAAGCTCTTTGTGGACAAAGTCTGTCAATTTTTTAAGAGACTGCAGTAAGTGCCTTTAGGAAGCGACTACCCAGCTCAAATACCCTCCTCTGAAAACTGCCTGCTCTGTCCACAGCAGCATGCACCTTTCAGTACCTATGCTTGAGCTATATGATCTTGTTCTCTGAGCTGGGCCAGAGTCTCTTCCCCAGGAATTTGGAATTGGGGTAGAGCCATGATCTGGCTGTCTCTTGGCCCCTTGCCCTGCACACAGGCCATGCAGGTACTGTCGGGTGGCTGACCTGGTGAAGGTCAGCATGCAGGGAGAGAGAACAGCGGACTCAGGGAGAAGCAGCGCAGGAAACAAATGTCACTCTCAGGACTCCGGGCACATCTCAGTCTCCCTCTATCTTGGGTGGCCTGAGATTCCCTTAATCCCTTCCAAACATCCTTTCTTTCCTGCCAAAGCTGTTTTCAAGTGGCATTCTGTTACGAGCCACCTCAAGAGATTTAATTTTAATAGTTACACGACCACAAACCAACGAATACCTGCTATTTTCGGTATGCTTATTTTATATTTATGCTTATTTTAATTATTCAGAATTTCTTTGTGAATTTAGTACAGCCATTTCCAATGGCGAATCCACATCAACTGCTTCTGTTTTTCCTTAAAGTAACAGCAATGCTGTCTTTTCTTGTCAGAGCAGAAACCACTGACGGAGGATGAGCTGAGCTGGATTTCCAGTAAGAGGGAGGAAGGAGGCATCTCTTCCTATCTTGAGACGTTGAGGCGAAGATTTACACTTGGAAACAAAACCCATCTGGAAGATAAAATGTCTCAAAATTTCCCCGTTTGGAAATTTTTTCTTATATTTTATCTAAACTCTACAGACCTTAACTCCAGTTTTTTTTCTCAGAAAATCAGAAAACAGTTGTTATTGGTCACATACAAGCTATTATTAAGGTGCTGTTTAACCCTTTGTTCCCTAGGCTAAATAACCCCATTTCTTGGCCTTCACCCCTCATTGTCCTTTTGGCTTGACCCAGACTGGAATCCAGTTTGCTCTTCCATTCCTTGCTGCTTGCATCCTGCTTGATTCCCACATTAAAACAGGATGTTGATAAATCTCTTTCCTCCTCCCAAATGTCTTTAGTCACTTCTCTGCCCTCCCTTCTGTTCTCTCTGTCACTTCCAAACTTCAAGCGCTCATGAACTCTTGCCTGTGTTTTATAACTTAACACCTCTGCTCTCTCCTGTCTTCCTGCATACTCCATAGGATTTCTGACAAAAGATGCCCTCCTTCACCAATTCATTTTTCTAATGCCTAGTCGTGATTGTAACATTCCCTTGCTCAAAACCGTTCCCTCTTGCATATAAAATAAAGTCTGAGCTCTGTAGTCTTGCATTCACCCCACCTTCTGCATCAACTGGTCCAATTAATCTCCCACTACTCTACCTTTGTGCTTCCTATGGTCCAATCAAGCATGCTGATTGACAGACAGGACACAGTGAACCTACACATGGTGCTCTGTTTCCATTTGCCCTCTGCTGACTTTCATTATTCTACTTCTCTTCCAAAGCCTGGCTCTATGTTTCTTCCTTTGTGATTCTCCCCTCTCAGAATGAATCACTCTGTACTTCCTTGGTCACACAGTGTATACTTCTTTTAAGGGTTAAGCAAAATTTTGGCTGGGCCCGGTGGCTCACACCTGTAATCCCAGCACTTTGGAAGGCTGAGGCAGGTGGATCATGAGGTCAGGAGTTTGAGACCAGCCTCAAACTCTGTCTCTTCTAAAAATACAAAAATTAGCCAGGCATGGTAGCATGCACCTGTAATCCCAGCTCCTCAGGAGGCTGAGGCAGGAGAATCACTTGAACCTGGGAGGCAGAGGTTGCAGTGAGTCGACATTGTGCCATTGCACTCCAGCCTGGGCGACACAGTAAGATTGTGTCTCAAAAAAGAGTTAATCGAATTTTTTTAGGTTGGACATGTAGTCCTTAGATATGGTCCTGTCCTCTTCACTAGAAAGCAAGCTCTTTGTGGACAAAGCTGGGCCCTATACCTCCCAGTAAGCTTCAGGTCCCTAGTGTAATGTATGGCAGGCAGTGTGTGATCTGTGAATGCTGGCTGAATCAAGTTTGAAAAAACATACGTATCTGCAGGCAAGCTGTGGGTCTACACGGTTTCCTCTGGTCATGTGACTACTATTTCAGAAGATCCATGAGGTCAAATGACTCAGCAAAACTTTGCAGGCCAAATAACAGGAAATCAGAACTTCAAAAGCACACTCCATTACCACTGATCTAAAACACATGTGCCTGGAGGCCCAGTGCTGGAGCTGGGGAGATTTTTTACAGCACACACCAACCAACCCACTGCAGCCTGATCCTGGGTCTCTAGGCGAGGCTGATAAACCTGGGTCTCTAGGAGAGGCTGATAAACCACAGGCTTTCCGGGTGTCTGGTGCCCCAGCAAGGGCACTTGCAAAGCCTGCAGATCCCTGAGCATGTATACAGAGCTGTGCCTCCCTTTTCCAAGAATTCTGTCTGCCTAGACTTTCCAGATCATCGAAACTTGACCCTATATCACTTTTCCAAGAATTCTGTCCACCTAGATTTTCTAGATCATCGAGACTTGCCCCTACAGACACCCAAAGTTTTAAAAGTAAAATCTATTTTGATAAAATAGATTCCAAAAGGAATACAATCCCACAATTCCTCACCTTCTTAAGACCTCTTCTTGATAGATCCAGGCTGACATCAGATATATTAATTGTTATCTTTCGTACAGGATTGCCCATCCCACTATTGGAGAGGTAAAAATCATTGTGCCCTCAAATAAAAATTACCACAATAATAATAGCCAACACTTATGAGCACTTTCTATGTACCCAGAACACTAAGAGTTACTCTACATATATTGTTTCATTTTTCCTTCACAATATCCCCAAAAGGTAGGTATTATTTTCCCCACCAGTTTCCAGATGAGAAAACCAAAAAGCAGCGAGGTTAAGTTACTTGTCCAAGGTTGCAAATTAAATAATGGAGACAGGCCCTAACCCAGGCCGTTGGGCCCCCAAGCCCACACAGGTAAGCCCTCCACTCTGCTGCCTCCCTATGTACAATTAGCCTGAGATACAATGACCAGCTGGTCCCAGGACTTTCCAGGCGTTAGCACTATGAAACATCAGGAACAGCTGAGAGTTGAGCATCCTCACTTGAAAACTGGAAAGCACTCGGCTAGAACTCTTGGCTTTTATAGATCCTGTGTTCCTCTCCAATGGTCCATTCCTATCTGTTAAGGATGGGGAAGGAGGCCCTTTCCCAACCAAGTCAAACTGGTTAAGTCCAGGCCTCTCTCTGCAAGGCCAGAGACACAGGGGCTCTCTAAGACAATTAATAACGCAGCTCTTCTTTAAGGCATATTTGTTCAACACTAGTGGGGGTGAAAAACTTCTATGAGTAAAAATCATGTTTTTTCTTTATATTCAAAACAAGAGAATAGTTGCATACAGTTATTATGGGCAATTTTCTAAGCCATTCTATGTTTATTAAAGCATGTTAAAGAGCTTATTGTTTAGATAATAAAAGGGAAAGGAAACCCCTCCTTCCCAGGAAGCAGCATGGCACCATGCGTTATTCGGTGTCACCTGTCAGCAGACCACAATGTGACTCTAGTCTCTGGTGTGGATGCAGGTCTCGGGGCTGAGGCTCTGCCTGCAGTTGTGCCCCATTATTTGTTTGGAAGGTCACAAATAGGAATGCTTCCATGAGAACCCTGACGCCAGGAAAGTTGACAGTGAGGAACTGCTTACTTGCACAGGAACAGCTCTAGACAGAAACCTGAGTTAACTGACATTGCATTTCCAGTTTATTCCACTGTGGTTTGAGTGCTCCTTCAAAACTAGTATCCCAAGCAGTGTCCATAAGCCCCAGAGACTCCCTCTTTAATTTGCCTGGGTCTGCTGGCCTGAGAAAAGTAACTGGGCTTTGTCACCAGTCTTTTCCTCAAAGACCTTTTCTGAAATCATCTGTGGTTGGGGAGGCTGAGGTTAATGGCAGTCTGGTCCCCAGAAAAGTGGGGCTGCTGTCTTTGGAGAGTGTTGCTTCCATATGACATTAAGTGCTCCTTTGAGAATTCAAGGTTAACTTCCAGACAAAACAAACAAGGCTTTTTGCCTTGTTTGCATCTGCACAAGCCGGGACATTATCTTGGCAGGAAAACTCAACAGTTTAGAGAAGGAGACTAGGCAGAGGAAAGCTGATCAGCCTAATGGTAAGATTGGCCCTGCTCTGTCTGCCGGTGGCTCTCTGTTTATCTTGGACTCACTTAGCAATGTCCACCAGGCTGGACGGAGCCATTCCCTGGGGGGCTCCTTGAGCCTATGCATCTCACAAGCCTCCCCCAGAGGCATTTCCCAGTTCCAAGAAGGGCAATGGTGTTTGAGGGGGCAACTGGTTACTATTCAATGAACTACATGACTCCTTTAGAAACTACAGACCAAATAGTATGAGGCTGCCCGAAAAGATGAGTAATAAAGAACAGCAAAAATATGTTCCATGGAAAATTATAAAGGCATTTTTAAAGGACCCTGGGGCTCACATTTCTGTTCATTTTATTTTATTTAAATTTTTTTTCTTAAATTTAACTATTTAGGAAATTGTTTTTTAAAACCAAAAGGTCAAGATATTTTCCTCCTTCAAAACCAAAACCAAACCTAGTCTATTTTCTTTCACAGGAAGCTCATAGCATCTCCATAGAGAGAAGTGGTCACCCTGCACTGGCATCTCAGTGCTACTTTGTCTCAATCTCCATAAACAGAACAAAAGAGAAAAACCTGCTCAGAGAATCTAATTTATAAGAATATAAAAAGAAGATGCCGACCAAAGAGGATAGCCTCAGAAATGTTAAGCTGTTTTCAAAGTAATAAAATCTCATTTCAAACTAATAAAATCAAAACCAACCATGACTTCACAGTTCACTTGTGTAAAGGATTTAGATCCAAAGCATTGATGACATCTTTAAAGTTATAATATACCCAGCTACATGCAGTGGCTCACGCCTGTAATCCCAGCACTTTGGGAGGCCGGAGCTGGCAGATCACTTGAGCTCAGGAGTTCAAGACCAGCCTGGGCAACATGGAAAAACCCCATCTCTGCTAAAAATACAAAAGTTAGCCAGGCATGCACACCTGTAGTCCCAGCTACTCAGGAAGCTGAGGCACAAGGATTACTTGAATCCAGGAGGCAGAGGTTGCAATGAGTCAAGATCATGCCACTACACTCCAGCCTAGGCTACTAGAGTAAGACTCTGTCTCAAAAAATAAATAAAATAAAAATAAAGTTAAAATATATAGAAATGATGGTCCCTTACACATGGATGTAAAGAGAAAAAGCTCTAAAACCCTTGTTCTTTGGCCCTTTGCATTCAGTTTAAAGCAAATTAGATACAGTAGAGACTCATTATTTACATATTGTTTACTTATTGCAAACTTTCCTACTCTCTAAAATTTATTTGCAACCCCAATATCAATACTTGTGGTCCTTTCAAGGTCATTAGCAGACACACACCAAGCAGCAAAAAATTTGAGTTACCCAATGCACTCCTTCCTAGTTGATCTTAAGACAATTCTCTGTCTTCTTGTTTCAGCTGTCATATTGTAAACTGGGATCCTTTTCACAGTCTATTTAGTGCAAGTTTTTTCATGTTTCTGTGCTTTTTCTTGGTAATTTTGCTGTTTTAAAGTGTCTCCAAAAAAAGAAAAAAAAAAGCCTAATTCATAGCAACAGAGAATAAAATGGTAATTGCCAGGGGTGGGGGACAGGGAGCAGGGCAAATGAGAAGACATTGGTCAAATAGCACAGATTTTTGGTTATAAGATGAACAAGTAAGTTCGGTGGATTCAATGTACAGCATAGGTAATGAGGGATGTGTTAATTTTATTTTGGTAATCATTACATAATTATACATATGCCATATCTTTACATTATACACTTTGAATTTATTCTATTTTTATTTGTCAATTAAATATTTTTAAATAAAAAATAACATAAAATAAAATGGTCCTCAAGTGTAGTACTAAAGTGCTACCTAATGTTCCTAAGCACAGGAAGGCTGAGATGTGCCTTATGGAGAAAATATGTGTCACGTAAGCTTCACTCAGGTACCAGTTAGTGCCGCTGGCTGAGTTCAAAGTTACTGAATCAACACTATGTAATAAATAAGGTGTCTTTAAACAGGAACATATACAAAGTCATGTAGTGATAAGTTAACAAAAATGTGACCAGAGGCTGGCAGGAATCTAACTCTATATTTCCCCAAGAGGAATAGTTCAGTATCCATTAACTCAATATTCACAGCAACTTTCTAGAAGGTAACTACTAGGAATAACAGGAATTGACTATTTCCTCAAACTTATAGCTGCCCTTTTATGGGCATTTTATTTACATAGTATCTCTTTGTTGCTAACTTTTATTTACCCTCATTTATTAAGTACCTATTTTGTGAGGGGTACCAAGATAGTATCTTAGAGGGTCCAGAAGTGACCAAAGCTAACAGCTCTGCCCTTCCCCTCAAGAGATGGAGTCTATTTCCGTCTCCTTGAATTTTGGCAGAAATTTATAACTGCCTTGATGAATAGAATGTGGCTGAACTAAGGAAGGCTTTCAAGGCTAGGTTGTAAACATTGACACAGCTTCTGTCCGGCTCCCTGTCTTTCTGGGGCCACTCACCCTTGGAATCTTGGACCCCTGGATTGCAATCTCTGTGTTGTGAAGAAGCCAGGCAGCCCCAGAAAGGTCATAGCTAGTAGGTGCTCCTAGTAGGGGCTGACTGACACCTCATACAGGCAGGTGCCCCTCTGGAACAAAGCTTCCAGAGGAAGGATCAGGCAGCAATATTTTCTGTGCTGCAATACTTGCTGTTCTGCAGCCTCCACTGGTGATACCCAGGCAAACAGGGTCTGGAGTGGACCTCCAGCAAACTCCAACAGACCTGCAGCTGAGGGACCTGACTCTTAGAAGGAAAACTAACAAACAGAAAGGAATAGTATCAACATCAACAAAAAGGACATCCACATCAAAAAGTCACCAGCATCAAAGACCAAAGGTAGATAAAACCACAAAGGTGGGGAGAAACCAGAGCAGAAAAGCTGAAAATTCTAAACACCAGGGTGTCTCTTCTCCTCCAAAGGATCGCAGCTCCTCGCCAGCAACAGAACAAAGCTGGACGGAGAATGGCTTTGACGAGCTGGCAGAAGTAGGCTTCAGACGATCAGTAATAACAAACTTCTCTGAGCTAAAGGAGGATGTTTGAACCCATCGCAAGGAAGTTAAATGTTGAAAAAAGACTAGACGAATGAGTAACTAGAATAAACAGTGTAGAGAAGACCTTAAATGACCTGATGGAGCTGAAAACCATGGCACAAGAACTATGTGACACATGCACAAGCTTCAGTAGCCAATTTGATCACGTGGAAAAAAGGGTATCAGTGATTGAAGATCAAGCTAATGAAATAAAGTGAGAGGATAAATTTAGAGAAAAAAGAGTAAAAACAAGCAAACAAAGCCTCCAAGAAATATGGGACTATGTGAAAAGACCAAATCTAAGTTTGATTGGTGTACCTGAAAGTGATGGGGAGAATGAAACCAAGTTGGAAAACACTCTTTAGGATATTATCCAGGAGAACTTCCCCAACCTGGCAAGGCAGGCCAATATTCAAATTCAGGAAATACAGAGAATGCCACAAAGATACTCCTCAAGAAGAGCTACTGCAAGACACATAATTGTCAGATTCACCAAAGTTGAAATGAAAGAAAAAATGTTAAGGGCAGCCACAGAGAAAGATCGGGTTACCCACAAAGGGTAGCCCATCAGACTAACAGCAGATCTCTTGGCAGAAACTCTATAAGCCAGAAGAGAGTGGGGGCCAATATTCAACATTTTAAAAGAAAAGAATTTTCAACCCAGAATTTTATATCCAGCCAAACTAAGCTTCATCAGTGAAGGATAAATAAAATCCTTTACAGACAAGCAAATGCTAAGAGATTTTGTCACCACCAGGCCTGCCTTACAAGAGCTCCTGAAGGAAGTACTAAACATGGAAAGGAACAACCGGTACCAGCCACTGCAAAAACATGCCTAACTGTAAACACCATCGATGCTAGGAAGCAACTGCATCAACTAATGGGCAAAATAACCAGCTAATATCATAATGACAGGATCAAATTCACACATAACAATATTAACCTTAAATGTAAATGGGCTAAATGCTCCAATTAAAAGACACAGACTGGCAAATTGGATGAAGAGTCGAGACCCATCAGTGTGCTGTATTCAGGAGACCCACATCATGTGCAGAGACACACACAGGCTCAAAATAAAGCGATGGAGGAAGATCTACCAGGCAAATGGAAAACAAACAACAAAAAAGCAGGGGTTGCAATCCTAGTCTCTGATAAAACAGACTTTAAACCAACAAAGATCAAAAGAGACAAGGAAGGCCATTATATAATGGTAAAGAGATCAATTCAACAAGAAGAGCTAGCTATCCTAAATATATATGCACCCAATACAGGAGCACCCAGATTCATAAAGCAAGTCCTTAGAGACCTACAAAGAGACTTACACTCCCACATCATAATAATGGGAGACTTTAACACCCCACTGTCAATATTAGACAGATCAATGAGACAGAAAATTGACAAGGATATCCAATACTTGAACTCAGCTCTGCACCAAGTGGACCTAATAGACATCTACAGAACCCTCCACCCCAAGTCAACAAAATATACATTCTTCTCAGCATCACATTGTGCTTATTCCAAAACTGACCACATAGTTGGAAGTAAAGCACTCCTCAGCAAATGTAAAAGAACAGAATCACAACAAACTATCTCTGAGACAACAGTGCAATCAAATTAGAACTCAGAATTAAGAAACTCACTCAAAACCGCTCAACTACATGGAAACTGAACAACCTGCTCCTGAATGAATACTGGGTAAATAATGGAATGAAGGCAGAAATAAAGATGTTCTTCAAAACCAATGAGAACAAAGACACAACATACCAGAAATTCTGGTACACATTAAAGGAGTGTGTAGAGGGAAATTTATAGTACTAAATGCCCACAAGAGAAAGCAGGAAAGATCTAAAATTGACACCTTAACATCACAACTAAAGGAACTAGAAAAGCTAGAGTAAACATATTCAAAAGCTAGCAGAAGGCAAGAAATAACTAAGATCAAAGCAGAACTGAAGGAGACAGAGACACAAAAAACCCTTCAAAAAAATCAATGAATCCAGGAGCTGGTTTTTTGGAAAGATCAACAAAATTGATAGACTGCTAGCAAGACTAATGAAGAAGAAAAGAGAGAAGAATCAAATGGATGAAATAAAAAACGATAAAGGGGATATCACCACCAATCCCACAGAAATACAAACTGCCATCAGAGAATACTATAAACACCTCTACGTGAATAAACTAGAAAATCTAAAGAAATGGATAAATTCCTGGACACATACACCCTCCCAAGACTAAATCAGGAAGTTGAATCTCTGAAAAGACGAATAACAGGCTCTGAAATTGAGGCAATAATTAATAGTCTACCAACCAAAAAAAGTCCAGAACCAGACAGATTTACAGCTGAATTCTACCAGAGGTACAAAGAAGAGCTGGTACCATTCCTTTTGAAACTATTCCAATCAATAGAAAAAGAGGGAATCCTCCCTAACTCGTTTTATGAGGCCAGCATCATACTGGCAGGGACACAACAAAAAAAGAGAATTTTAGACCAATATCCCTGATGAATATCGATGCGAAAATCCTCAATAAAATGCTGGCAAACCAAATCCAGCACATCAAAAAGCTTATCCACCACGATCAAGTTGGCTTCATCCCTGGGATGCAAGGCTAGTTCAACATATGCAAATCAATAAACGTAATCCATCATATAAACGGAACCAATGACAAAAACCACATGATAATCTCCATAGATGCAGAAAAGACCTTCTACAAAATTCATCAGTACTTCATGTTAAAAACTCTCAATAAACTCGGTATTGATGGAATGTATCTCAAAATAATAAGAGCTATTTATGACAAACCCACAGCCAATATCATACTGAATGGGCAAAAACTGGAAGCATTTCCTTTGAAAACTGGCACAAGACAGGGATGCCCTCTCTCACCACTCCTATTCAACATAGTGTTGGAAGTTTCGGCCAGGGGAATCAGGCAGGAGAAAGAAATAAAGGGTATTCAATTATGAAAAGAAGAAGTCAAACTGTCCATGTTTGCAGATAACATGATTGTATATTCAGCCCAAAATCTCCTTAAGCTGATAAGCAACTTCAGCAAAGTCTCAGAATACAAAATCAATGTGCAAAAATCACAAGCATTCCTATACACCAATAATAGACAGAGAGCCAAATCATGAGTGAACTTCCATTCACGATTGCTACAAAGAGAATAAAATACCTAGGAATCCAACTTACAAGGGATGTGAAGGACCTCTTCAAGGAGAACTACAAACCACTGCTCAACAAAATAAAAGAGGACACAAGCAAATGGAAGAACATTCCATGCTCATGGATAGGAAGAATCAATATCAGGAAAATGGCCATACTGCCCAAGATAATTTATAGATTCAATGCCATCCCCATCAAGCTACCAATGACTTTCTTCACAGAATTGGAAAAAACTACTTTAAAGTTCATATGGAACCAAAAAAATACCCTGCATTGCCAAGACAACCCTAAGCAAAAAGAACAAAGCTGGAGACATCACACTACCTGACTTCAAACTACACTACAAGGCTACAGTAACCAGAACAGCATGGTACTGGTACCAAAACTGAGATACAGACCAAGGGAACAGAACAGAGGCCTCAGAAATAACACCACACATCTAAAATCATCTGATCTTTGACAAACCTGACAAAAACAAGAAATGGGGAAAGGATTCCCTATTTAATAAATGCTGGGAAAACTGGCTAGCCATATGTAGAGAGCTGAAATTGGATTCCTTCCTTACACTTTATACAAAAATTAATTCAAGATGGATTAAAGACTTAAATGTTAGATCTAAAACCATAAAAACCCTAGAAGAAAACCTAAGCAAGACCGTTCAG
The DNA here is from genome assembly GCF_047675955.1 of Chlorocebus sabaeus. Taxonomy (NCBI): domain Eukaryota; kingdom Metazoa; phylum Chordata; class Mammalia; order Primates; family Cercopithecidae; genus Chlorocebus; species Chlorocebus sabaeus. The sequence continues at coordinate 41,841,332 of NC_132923.1, read as the reverse complement.
GACATAGGCACGGGCAAGGACTTCATGACTAAAACACCAAAAGCAAAGGCAACAAAAGCCAAAATAGACAAATGGGATCTAATCAAACTAAAGAGTTTCTGCACAGCAAAAGAAATTACCATCAGAGTGAATAGGAAACCTACAGAATGGGAGAAAATTTTTACAATCTACCCATCTGACAAAGGGCTAATATCCAGAATCTACAAAGAACTTAAACAAATTTACAAGAAAAAACCCCATCAAAATTGGGCAAAGGATATGAACTGACACTTCTCAAAAGAAGACATTTATGCAGCCAACAGACACATGAAGAAATGCTCATCATCACTGGTCATCAGAGATATGCAAATCAAAACCACAATGAGATACCATTTCACACGAGTTAGAATGGCAATCATTAAAAAGTCAGGAAACAACAGATGCTAGAGAGGATGTGGAGAAATAGGAACGCTTTTATACTATTGGTGGGAGTGTAAACTAGTTCAACCATTGTGGAAGACAGTGTGGCGATTCCTCAAGGATCTAGAACTAGAAATACCATTTGACCCAGCGATCTCACTACTTTGTATATACCCAAAGGATCATAAATCATGCTACTCTAAAGACACATGCACACGTATGCTTTTTGTTTCACTATTCACAATACCAAAAACTTGGAACCAACTCAGATGTCCATCAGTGATAGACTGGATAAAGAAAATGTGGCACATACACACCATAGAATACTATGCAGCCATAGAAAAGGATAAGTTCATGTCCTTTGCAGGGACATGGATGAAGCTGGAAACCATCAATCTGAGCAAACTATCACAAGGACAGAAAACCAAACACCACATGTTCTCACTCATAGGTGGGTTGATTATTTCAGTAGCCCAGTGATGGTATCAAGGCCCTAGGTGGGTTTTGTTTTTGTTTTTGTTTTCTTACCTTTTCTCACTGCCATCCTTACTTACTGTAGCATCTTGTATTTCTCAAAAATTGCCACACCTAAATATTTATCTCATAGCACATACTCTTCACAAAATGTGACTGGCAACTGACACTCCTCCCATTAAGGGAAGGGTCTGTGTTCTCTCTTCTCAAATCTAGGCAGGGGATTGTGACTGTCCCAATCAATGGAGTGGGGCAGAAGTGATGCTATGTAACTTTTGAGGGTAGATCACAGAAAGGATACAGCTTCTACCTGGCTCTCTGTTTTCAGATGCCTGCCTCTGGAACTCAACCACCATGTTGTGAGGAAATCCAGGACACATGAAGGAGTCAACATAGAGAAAAACTAAGGCCTCCCCCCAGCAGGGAGCATCAGCTTGTCAACCATGGAGTGAGCTATCTTGGAAGTGAGTCCTTCAGCCCCAGTCAAGCCTTCAGATAGTTACAGCTCCAGCCAACATGTAATTGCAACTTCATGAGAAATCTCCAAGCCAGAACTGCTCTCAAATTCCCGACTCACAGAAACCATGGGAGATTATTATTATTGTTGTTTTAAGCCACTACATTTTGGAGTAATTTTTCAGAGAGCATTGGATAAATAACATACTTTGTATGTTGTCCTTGGGTTTATCCTTTCATAGTTAAAGCATGGCTTTTTTAGCTTCTGATAGCACATCATCATTTCAGGTAAATACGACATTTTGGATACAGAATTCAATTAATCTGCATAGTTGGCATCAAGACACTAGTATCTTCTGAATCCAAATCTTGATCCAGGATTGTATCACTAAGAGCTACAGGACTGGCTAGATGTTTATAGTCTTTTTAAGCAAGGGCAGGAAGCTGCTCTAAAATATTGTAGACAATTCACTTATCTTTACCACTAGTAAGTTCATGAATGAAATTCTGTTTGGAGCATCCATTATGCTAAGAAGCCATGGATTTCATCAATGGAAACCTATTTCTAACATTAAATATGCCAGCTAGCAAAGCATCTACTGTTGATCATAGATAAAGGACATGGGAGCTGCTTCTGGACTACAGGCTTCCTAATTAGAATGCTGGCTCTCCACCCTAGGGTGCAAATTCCCAATTTGGGCAAATGACTGTACCTAGGGTGTAATGTAACCCATAATATACACATGAGATCATTATGCTTGTGATTAAGTATATTTAATTACAGACAGTATTATACCCAACCTGGCTTTCTTACATTTAGTTCATTCTGATCTCCCCTTTCAAGCACTCTGTCAATCTCACTATTAATTTTCTCTCACTTCTGAGGAGCCCCATTCAGTCAAACACAGGAATGGGTTTCCTTTCTGATATTCCTGTCAGTATGAGTTCCAGAGACCCTGTTTTGGCTCCTATGTCAGCTCAGTTCTTGCCTATTTCCCAAGGAAGGTAGTAATCCTCATAGACAGTTCAGTTCAATCCTATATTAAAGAAGGTTCAAACCTATATTAAAGAAGGGCATATACTGTATTTATTTAACTGTCTCATAATTTGCAATTAGAGTCAGTAACTCTCATAATGGCTGAGGCTGCTTGGAGCCTGCTGGATTAAGACCAGGATCATACTGTTTTTTAATGGCTGCCTTTTGGGTTTTACAAGAAAGACAATGAAAAGATAACGAATACATTACATTCCCATCAAATATCCATGTTTTCCTCAGTCTCCATCTGGGGATACATAGGAAATGCCCTATTCTCTCAGTGGCAGACATCAACCAAGGTTTATCAAGCCATATGTATACATGGGCATTTACTAAGGAAGGTGGAGATGCCAATAAAGCAGGGGCTATGAAGGGTAACCCAGGAGAAAGCCTGGATCCCAGGCCACTGCTGCCAATGCTGTGACCCTAAACATGCTCCTTAATCTTTCTTGACCCCTACATTTCCTTGTCTATAAAACAAAAGGTCATGAGATCCTTCCTAGCTGCAGAGGCTGTTTCTGGTTACCCAGAGCTGTCACTTCTAGGCAAACCTGGTATTGCTGCCCTCTTTGTTTTTTCCATTTTTTATTTCCCTCCTCCCTCCTTTTTTTCCACATAGAGTACCTACTATGATCTCAGAACAGTCCCTGCCCTCAAGCACTTCCCCATCTAGTAGAGGACATAGCAATGATAATTATTATAATCATTATTTTAATGAGGATGAACACTACAATGCTAACTGCCAATATTTACTGGGCTCCCACTATACGCCAGGTATTATGCTAAGTGCTTTTCATGCATCAGCTCATTTAATTTAATTCTTGTAATGTCCCTAAGGGGGATGAACTGTTATTCTCCCAGTTTGTGTTACAGAGAAGTCAAGTGATGCACCTCAAAGCCCGTAGCTCTTGCCTGATAGAGCCTTTTGAACAAATAAAAAATCACAGTGCAACATGACAAGTGCTACCATACTGGTATGCACAAAAAGCAGTGAGCAGCTACCAAGAAGGAGGAAAAGAGATCCCTGCCTACATGAATCTGGAAAGACTCTTTGAAGAGGTATCATTGAAGAATAAGAGGAACTTTACCTGATGAAGAATCTGATTGCAAGATTAAATTAACCCATAACTTAGAAAGTGATGAAGAAATAATGTGTCACTGTTATCTAATAATATTACGATAAAGGAAATGACTTGGGTTTTCATCTGGCTCTATGTTAATGTAGATGATGCACTTTTTCCCGCCACATGCACACATACAAAGATACCCACTTCATGGTTTCAATTATTGCTTCATTTCCTCCTTCATGTTAAGTGATTCTGCCTATTTGTTGGAAGGGTACAAGAGCTCTCTTAGTCTTCCTCCTGCCCTTCCCCAATTTTCCAGTCTGTGTGTTTGTTAATCATGTGATGATTTTCCAGGACAAAAACTTGAGCATACTTTACTTAAGATATGTTATAGAACAAATCAGGGAAAACCCCTTCACTTTCCAGGAACATTAGCAGCTACATGAAGGCTTTAGAGAACCATTCCCTCATTTAATTTCTGGCTTTGACTTATACCCAGTCACGTATTTCAGAGTTTAAAAGTGTGGAAATGTGGTGTTTTTCTGCTGAATATTCATGTCTTCTTTAGATAATAGGAACTCAGTTTTTCTTGGGGAACCACATTACCCCCAGTCTCAGTCCAAGGGCTTGAGAGTAGTTACCCACCCCAGGCCTGGCCAATCAAGGTAATAGTCATGATCCATTCTGGGCTGCAAACATCAGCCTTGGAACTTTCCTTGGTCCTCTTTCATAGCAAATCTAGTGAGATATGAGCTTGGTACTACAGGTGCCCATCATTGCCACAGTTGAGTAGAGCCTACTGAAAATGAGGCTAACACCAGCAGCCTTGGGTGTGGGCAGAGACAAAGCAATGAAAGGCATTAACAAGCCTGAGCAGAAACAGGCTGTATTAGCCTCGTTCACTGCCAGAGGGGCCCCTGATGCAGACACAGTGACACAGAGTCTACTGATACTGCCCTTATTCAAGAGGTCAGTGCTGTCCTTCACCCCTACCTCATTCCCCACACCCTGGCTAGAATCTCTTAACTCCTCCAACAACTTAAAATCTTTGTGTTAGATTTCTGTTTCCAACTCTGCCCCTGTCCCCTCCCAAGACCCACCGGCCTCATGGCAGAGACACCTCTTCATGCCCCAGCAAGTACATCTGTGTGGTCAGTCAGGAACCCTCTCAAGACCAATAGCAGCCCTTCCATCACCAGGTGACCCTATCTTATGATCAGAGAGGCTTAGACTTTCCACCTTCCCTTGAGGCCCCATGGTCTTCCTGCCAATGAATAAGGTGCCAGGCTACTTCCTGGATATCCATGGCCTCGACACCGATGCTATCTGAGACTGCTGGCTGCTTACACCAACCCCAATCTGCAGAAAAGCAGGTTGGGATGTCTGAATGAGTCTACATGGAGGATATTCCTTCAAATGTGCATCAGCGTGCGTGAGGCTGTTTGTTCTGTAAGATAGCCCAGCCATATCCCAGAGCTGATTAAACAACAATTATACCACAAATATTATGCCCAACATTATGATCTTCTGGGGTAATACCCTGATTGTCTCTGAACCTCACTGAACGTCATGGTTGCTGGTGACCCACTGTGATGTTTCTGGGCCACATTCTATATAGCTAAATTGTTTGAGATATTAACGTACCTGGAAGGACCTTTCCCCAGTCCATTAAAAATCCTCTAGTCTTTTTAGGCCACTTAAGGAAAGGTCATAGCTAGCATGGTATGGTCCACAGACTTCAAGTCTACATTCCTGACATGACACCACCCTTCCTGGTAGGAACCAGCCACAAGAACAAAGGCCACTCAGGTTTCCTAGCAATGTCTTATTTTGGACACATTCCAAGACAGCCACAGTCAAACCAAAGTTTCAGGCAGGTCTCAACTAAGACTGGTTTGTATTTTCAAAGTCACTTATAGGCCAAGTCCTGGGACCCAGAATGTATTTTCCCGTGGAAACAGTGACATAGACTGTAACAAAGGCATCAGGCCAAGCCACAAGTGCCTACAGCAGTCATGGTGCCAAGAGCATTATTTCAATAACTCCCAATCACTTTATATAACATTGCTTCCATAGGAAAGCTTCAATTGAGTTTCAAGCTCCAATGCAGGATTCTAGGAACACATTTCTCAGACCCCACATTCATCTTGGCAGCATGAGAGAATTACCTCTTTTGATCAAACATTCATTCATTCCCACAAACACTTATGGAAACTCTATTTTGCATGAGTCACTGCTCTAGGTGCTGGGGACACAGCAGTGAACAAAAGCCACCCACAAAGTTCTGAAGTGGAAACACAAAGTGATCTGATACCATATTGGCCAGCATAAGGAAGGGAGGGTCATCTTACTGTTTCTTCCACAATGGCCAGTGAGTTCCACAGGTGAATTCCCATTTTCACCCTAGAATACAGAAATGCAGACTCTTGGTTTCCTAGTTTAACAATGATAAATCTAGTCTTCACTTTGCATTCTATTTTTCAAATTTAGCTGTTGACACTCAAATTGATTAGAAGAAAATCATCAAGATAAGACATATTCTCTCTTCTTCCATGTGGCAAAAAAGGACCCTGGGGGACACAATGAGTCTTAATTGAGCTTGACAGGCTTCCTTGGAAATTTTGAAGGGTTTGGGGGGAAGAGAGTGATGCCCCCATGCCAGTGGAACCACTAGACCAGGGGATTTCCAGTCAATACAGATGGCAAGAAAGGAGCTGCATTCTGCTTCCCAGCTGCTTTTGGAGACTCTTCTAGGTAAGTTAATCTGGAATCTGTTTACCTTTCTAACATTTGCTTACTTCCTTGACACACTGAGAATTCTGCTGCCAGATTGACTGTAAAATGGAGTTTGCACACTTCACTCTTTACTACCTCTCATGTATTCACCCTGAGCACTTAAAGAGTTCCCAAATTTAAAGGAATGTTTGCTAATTTTCAAGCACTTATTGTCCCTTATAAAGTGATCTTCTACCATGTTTTTTCCCCCCTTCTTGGACCATGTTTAATGTTTTTTTGTGATTGAAGCAATGGGGAACAACTCTTCCTTACAGAGAAGAAAACAAACTCCAAGAGTAGTAAATCTTCATGCCACTTATTCCTTCTCCTTTTCCTTCTTAATAGGTTTATTTATCTGGATTAAAACTCACATTAAGCTTTTTTTGGAGGGTATTTGCAAAAGGCCCACAACAATAACCGGTGACTTTCCAATGGCATCATTAGATTATGAGCTTCCTTGGAACACGGAGTATCTTCAGTTCTGCTGAGGCGTGCAGGATGAAAGTTAGACAAAAAATAATGATAATAAACCTAACAATTATGCAGATATTGCTCAAAAACTCTTTTACCAGCAGGGTGGTACATTTTTCTGTTGACCTAATATCAGAAAAAGCAAAGCAGTCCTTTAAAGACACAGACAAAATGTTTCTGGAATACATCTGTTTAAGATCATGGGAGAGGATAATTATATTTGTTGTATTTGGAAATAATAAATTCAACCTATGTATATATAGAGTATTTAAAAATTCTTTCTCGATAACTTTTATTCCCATGGAGAGTGATTTTCCCAAATCCACTGAAATGAGTTCTCAATGTTTGTAAATAGCATTCCTCTGATCTCCTACAGAGCCAGTGGCACTGTATTCCAACTCCAGGGCCAGAAACTTGAGACCATGTGCCAGTCCATGGCACCAAAGTCCGGTCTGTCCCCATCTGTGTGGCCGCTGGTGCAAACATCAAGAGGAGAAGCGGAGGTGGATGGGCCTCCTCTGCTTTTTTACCCTCCCATGGGGATAGGATGCAAAAGTGGAACCAGAAGAAGAGAGAAATAAACAAATGTTCTCTTTAGGAGTCTGAACATGGAGAGCAGAGGCCCAGCACCTGCCAGAAGACAGCAGTTTCTGGCAGACATCCAGGAAAGCCCTCTTGTTGTGTCTTCAAAGGCAAAGTCTCACCTTTTCTGGTCTGCAGGACTTATAGTTAGTCAATTTGACTCCATACTTTGCCACTTTCTAGCTGTGCAACTTTGGAAAAGCAACTGAGCCCCACTCTTTTCATTTCTAAAATTCAGAATAATATACATTTTACCAGTTAGGGCCAAGGATTGAATGAATTAACATTTGTACAGCATAATAGAGGCACCATCTATGTGGCACATAGTAAGCATGCCAGAAAGAGTAGCTAGTATTGGGTTTTCCTTACATAAAATTATAAAGCCTATACTTTATTCCCTAGGTTGGAGAAGATGCCTTTCCATTAAAGACCAAGAGATGCAGAAATTCAGCAAGTTATTGGCTATGCTTTGTACATAGTGTGATGGTTAGCAAGAGAATTCTAGCCTCTATTCAAAGTGGTGTGCTAGACTCTGAAAACAAGCTTGGCTAGTTCTTTCTGTTCAAGAATGAATGACATCACCACGTCAGTCCTTGAAAACCAAATGAGAGAGTCATGGAGGGTGCTAAGCAGAGTTTCCCCACACATTTCTAGTGCATTTCCCGCAAGCTGACATTGCAACCCCAAGCAAATAAAAAGTTAGGCAACACTTTCCTCAAGTACCTTCTATGGAAAGAACACTGTGCTCTAGTTACAAAGCCATGAATGGTTGGGAAAACGGATGCAGTAAAACATCCAAGGCCAGGCCAGGCACAGTGGCTCATGCCTGTAAGAGCAGCACTTTGTGAGGCCAACATGGGTTGATCACCTGAGGTCAGGAGTATGAGAGCAGGCTGGCCAACATGGCAAAACTCTGTCTCTACTAAAAGTACAAAAATTAGCCAGATGTGGTGGTGCATATCTGTAGGCCCAGCTATTCAGGAGGCTGAGGCAGGAGAATTGCTTGAACCATGGAGGCAGAGGTTGCAGTGAGTTGAGATCGCACCATTGCACTCCAGCCTGGGAGACACAGCGAGACTTGAAAAACATAAAAAATAAATTATAAAAGAAAAGAACACCCAGGGCTAGATGTAAAGGTGGAGCTAGTGTGGACTGAGCCCTGAGCTGGGCATCAGAAGAGCCTGGGTCCTTGGCTCATCCCCTCCCTTTAATAGCTGCATGATCTCAAGTATGGCAATCAATGTCCCTAGGGCTGTGTGCTCAAGCGTATAATGCAGGGAGTGAATCTGAAAGTTCTTTCTAATTTGTGGTCTCGGTTAAGAAGAAAAAAGGAAACGTGAAAAGACGTGAGATAAAATAACAGAGTAATACTCACTGCATCATAAATCCTGAGGTGGCTAGGCTGGACCAAAGCGGTCATCAGGTAGAAAGTTTAAGTGTCTACATTTCCCAATTAGGTTTGTTTAAATGATTTAAATCCTTGAACTACACACTTTCCTAAGCTGATAGGAAGGAACTAGTACTGAGTACATTCGTTCACTGGGGCATAAATCTGAGCTGCTGGTGAAGGTTGGAAACTCTGGCATGTGAACCTATTAGAAGCCTTCGTAAGGAAATAGCCACCAATGAGTTCGTTGTGACAAAGGGCCGCAAAACCCTGAGACAGCCTGAGTTAGGAAAGAGGCTTTACCTCCCAGGAGAAAGCAAAATGATCTCAAGGAAACCCAGGACTTACTGATAATCACCTGTAAATGAAGCTCTGCCTACACATCACTTTGCAAGGAGAATCAATGTCAACATAAGCAGACCTGCCTTGAGGGAAAACAAGGCAGGCTGCTGTACTGAGGAAAGGCTAAACTGGGGTGTGCATCTCCCATGCCTGCTGCCCAGGAGTCCACCCTAAAGATAAACCAGCCCCAACTGGCTAAGACCTTATTCCTCCACAGCCAGCTGGGGGCAAATGTGCACCCAACCAGACTTTTCTATGGAGGTTTCAGACACCAATATCTGTAGGAGGCCGGCAACCTGCTCATTTCAACCTCTTTCAATTAGAGATTCTGGGTGCCCCCAAAGTTCAGCCTATTTACCTCTCCCAGATCATGGGCACCCACGCCTGTTCCCACCTCTGTTGGCAGGGCCTTGGCAAGAGGTCTTTCCATTTCCAAAAAATGGAAAGACCCTGAAGTGAATCATAAGTCACAGTGCTCTCTTGGGATCCCTGTTACAGGAAGTAGCGGGAAACAGGATGCCTTCTCATCCCCACACTGGTGTCAGCTGTCAGGAGTGTGGTTTCTCAGAAACATACTGGGTGACAGCCTTTGCAGATACTCTAAGGTGAGAAAGCTCCCAAAGGGGCAGAGAAAGCCCATTCCCACCTGGAACAGAAGTCACCTAACATTGCTCTGATTAGGAAGAAATAGTAATCATTAAACCATACACACCATGAGAAAACATGCAGAGATGCATCCTACACATGCTGGGAGTTCTCACGCCCTGCAGGCTTTCATCATCCTGACCTTTCCAACGAGAACGTCGTCTTTTGCTGGGTAATTTGTGACTGCCCTTCAAGATTCACTGGAGATTGGAAGGCGTCTCCCTGAGCACCTGGCCTGCCTCCCATGGCCCATGCACCCCCTGCCCTTGTTACCATCATCGGCCAGGGCTTTCCCTCAGAGCAGTGTCTGAGTGGGCTCCAAGTGCCTGATTCAGTGTGTGGCAACCAAAGAGCTCAACAAAGTATTTCAGACAAATCATCAATAATCAAATGAACAATTTTATTGGATATTGTCCAAAGTAACATCCTGCTTCTAATTCATGGAAAAGAGCACAAATTGGCCATGGCATGAGAGAGCACCTTGAAGAGTGCTCCCAGTCCACAGCAGTTTGAAGCCTCTACGGGAAGAGCAGCATTTTCTGAGCAATGGCGTTTCCCAACTTAGAACTGGTCCTTGAGAGAGGATAGATTGTTATTCCCATTAGATTCATTAGGTAACGGAGGCAGCAAAGTTCATGGCCAAGTGTCATGATGGTGCAGAATGCTATGATAGGGCCAGCTTTTCATTCCCCAACCTTGCACTTGTTTGGCAGGTGCCTCCAGTCTGCCAGGCACTTTGCTAGGCATGCAGGTGGTGAACAAGACTGACTCAATCCCTGCTGTCATATAGTGGGTGTGCTAGGGACTGACATGAGATGATTAATAAATATATCATTAGAGGTTGTCATTAATATTACAAAGTAAAAGTACAGGACACCTACACATGGTTACATAAATGTGAAGGGCCTGGTTGGCTGGCATTTATGAAAAATACACTGTATATCAGGGACTGTGCTGTGCTCAGACCTGAGGCAGTTTACCACGGCCCTCACATTGAGCAGGGAGCAGAGGATTGAGATGTTCCCATGGGGAGGTCCTATGGCTTTCATGCAGCCCCTGTCTCCTCCTTATCAAAAGTGGAGTAACATTTTGCCTACTTGCTTCTAATGTGAAGATCAACGATCAAGCACTTTCTCTTTTCAAAACACCGGGTAAAATTAACATTGAAAGCTTTTTTTTTTCCTGTAAAAAGCTTTTACAGAAATGAGCAGAGTTGATTTGAATTAAGCTTGGCCTAATGCTGTCTCCATACATATCTTAAGTTTGGCCTAACGGTTTCTCCGTACATAGTGAGCTGTAACCTAACGTGATGTGTAATCAGACTGTAACTTACTCTTGTAACAAGTGGCCTAATCTCAGCCAATCACAGCAGCTGAACCTAGGTCAACCACTGTCCCGACCCGCGGGATCGTCAATGTAGGCCCTAGAAGAGGGAGTGGGAACTCGGGGGGACAAGAGACACGAGAAATGGAGACAAGACAGTATTCTGATCAAGTCTCGTTTATTGGTGGCAATGTAATGCCTTATATAGACCAGCAAGGGTGGAGGTTGGGCCAGGGGGATGATGGTGGCCCTGCAGTGGGCATGGCCAGGTAGGTATTGGTTTCTTCGGTCAGATGTCATGTTGCGCCTGCGCCGTTGCTTGGTAATTTTCCCGGGCGCAGGATGGCGCCTGCGCTGTAAGTTGATCATTTTCCCAGGCGCGGGAAAATGGGTGATGAAGAACCCAGAAGAGCGCCATTTTGTACTGGCGTGTGAGACAGCAGAACAAGGAAGAAAGTAAATCTACGGAGGAGGCATAAAGTGGAAATGTATAGAGCTCAGGCGTCAGTCGTCAGTTATAATCGCTATGGCCGGGCCACGCAGCTCCGGACAGGTCCCCCTTTTTTATTATTTCATGATGAGAGATAGCCCCTCGGGAACTGCGCCTGTCTTAGGTTGGGTCAACTCATCCCCACCTTTTAAGCCCGTCATGGGATTAGGCAGCAGCAAGGGCGGCCCTCCTGTCTTAGGCTCAATTGGGGGTGGTGTCCTCTTACCCGTCATTGACTGTCCAGTTCAGCTCACAGGGGAGGTGGTCTTATAAGGGCGGATAAGACTCACCATGTTCAGACATCTCAAGGCAATGATAATGGACCTGTATAGGCTTGGCCTGGAAGGCCTCGATTTGTCGTCTGACGAATGCCATAAGCTTATTAAGGATTATAGGCCCAAGAGTGAGAAAGAGTAGAAGGGTAAGTAAAGGACCTAAAAATGGTAGGAGATAAGGGAGAAGTCCGTGGAGTCCAGTCCAAAGCGGATTGGTGGCCAGGTCATTTCTGCGTTTTTCTAGCTCTTCTTGTAAGGTCTTTATTTTGTTTCTAACGATCCCGGATTTGTTAGCATAAAAACAACATCTTTCCTGTAAAGCCAAACAGATCCCTCCCTGTTCTGCTGTTAGTAAGTTTAGATCTCTTCTATTTTGGAGAACTACTTCAGCTAATGAGTCTACCTGATCTTGTAGATCTTGTATAGTACTGGATAAGGTTTGTACATCGGAAATTAATTGATTGGATAATTTAGTATATTGCGTTAGTGAGACTCCTAGGCCTGTAGCTCCTGTTGTAAATGCAGTGGTGATTCCCAGTCTGGCCAACAAGGGAATAAATTGTATGGCCAGTTTTGGTCTATATATAAAATGCTCAACAGCGGGGATGGGGATAGGTTCATCTCCAGGGATGATATCAATGTCAGGGAGAAGAGTGGCTAGAACACAAAGCCCTGTCCAATTTGTGGGTAGATAAGTATATGCCATGTTGTTTCCACAGAGGAAAACCGAGCCATTTATAGCACACAAGGGGCTGGTGATATTGATTATGGAGGTACAGTTGTTGAATACAACGTAGCCTAGATCGATTTCTTCAGTGCTATTGTAAGAGGGTGAAAAGAGGCAAGAAGAACTAGAAAACTTCATTGGTTGAACTAAGAGGGGAGAGATAATTGGACAGGAGTTATTGACCAAGGACTCACCTGAGTAATTGACATAGGATAATGAAAAGTTAGGTATAGCGAGAGGAGTAGGGGGACCCATTTTTAAACAAAGCCAACAATCGTGGGCAAGGCTTGTATTGGACATTTGGAGTAAGTTATAAGTGGCATTAAGGATATCAAAAGTTTGAGCATCGATCATAAGGTTATCTCTAACCTTAGGCAGGGCCAAAGGGTGATATTGAATTTCAGGATACAGGGCTTTATGAATTTCTTCTAGTTTTTTCTGAACAGTTTTAATTCTTGTGGTGTCTAATGGACCTCCCCCATCAGAGATGTGGATAGGGGCTGTAGTGCTCCAGCAAACAGGCTGTCCTTTTTGGCCGTTACAAGGAGATTGTACAAGTTTATTGGTGGATCCTAATACTTGTACGTCACTGGTACCTCCAGTTTGTTTTTTTAGTAACGTAGCCGTATAGTATGTTTTATTGCCTGATTTGCATTGTTGATATGAGGTGTAGCAAGAACTATGTACAGAGGACTGGAAAGAACTACAGGGGCATTCTTGGAGTGGCCCGTTAGGGGAGGTGTCTCTTGGGGTTGACTTACACTTCCATAGCTGGTTTGGCATTAAGTAAGCTGTCTTGCCCGAGCAAGTCACTTGGAAGATTCTGTCTGACGGAGGTTCAGATACTTGTCCCCCGCCGCAGTCACAAGGCTGGCCGTGTTGCTTTTGTATTAGTTCTATTGCTCTACGAGGATCATCAAAACCTGCATAGACTGTCACTATGTTATATAAAATGATTATTTTCCAAAAGAATCTCATGTTGGGCTTCATTTTCTGAAAAACAAAAGGGAAGAAACTTCTCAGGGAGGATTGTTTTCCCTGGATTGACAATGGTTATGATTCATTTGTCTTACCAATCTTTCGGGCAGCCATCTGGCTGCATCATTTTTTTGTGAGAAAATACATACTGAGCCTCTTCCCCAAACTAAAACTGGGTCAGGGCCATGCCATGAATTATCGAGTGGATCTTTCCATTTAACCATTGCAAACTGTTTTTGAGATTCAGGATGCCAGAAACGGTCGGCAGCAGATTTTCCGTAACTGTCCAAATTTAAAAAATTAAGGATAAAGGGGGCATGATTAAGTATGTTTCTGGGGGTACCCTTCACGGGGTACCAGCTCCCCCCTTTTATTTTTTCGATAGTAGTTTTTAATGATAGATGGGCCCTTTCTACTATACCTTGTCCTTGGGGATTGTAGGGAATGCCTGTGATATGTTTAATTTGTAGGGTGTTGCAGAATTGTAAGAAAGTTTTGGCTATGTAACCAGGACCGTTATCTGTCTTAATTTGCTTGGGTATACCTAAGATGGAAAAGCAATGTAATAAATGAGTTATGACATGTTTGGTGGCCTCTCCTGTCTCGAGAGTTGCAATAATGAACCCACTATAGGTGTCTATGCATACATGAATATATTTTAGTTGGCCAAATTCTGAGTGATGTGTAACATCCATTTGCCAAATTTCGTTGGGGATGAGTCCTCGAGGGTTAACTCCTAGATGAGGAACGGGTAAATAAGTTATGCAGTTGGCACATTGTTTAACTATTTGTCGGGCTTGTTCTCTAGTAATTTTAAACATAAGTCTTAAGGTCTGGGCATTTAAATGATGTACGGCATGTGCTTTTTGTGCTTGTTGTAAATTGTCTGTAGTGACTGTGGCTATGGTTTTTGTTGCCATGTCAGCTGTTGAATTACCTTGTAGTAAAGGTCCCGGTAATCCTGAATGTGCTCTAATATGTCCAAGGAAAAAGGGAGTAGTCCTTTTTTGAATAAGTTGTTGACATTGTAGAAATAGGTTAGCTGTGTCTGAAATATGTTTAATTTGCGGCACGGTCTCTAAGAGGGGTATTGAATGAGCCAGGTAGGCGCTGTCTGTGTAAATATTAAGTGGCTGACCAGGGAAAGCTGATAATACTGCAATTATGGCTTGTAATTCGACTAGCTGAGCTGATGTATAAGTGGTTTGGAATTTGACAATTGTATTATTGTAGGTGTAAGCAGCGAGTCCTGTGGAAGATCCATCAGTGAAAATTAGTAATGCGTCATTGAGAGGTTCCTTACTGGTAATATGAGGAAATACAAATGCATGAAGTTTGCAAAATTGAATGAGTTTGTTAGGTGGGTAATTGTTGTCAATTGTGCCAGTGTAAGAAGTGCAAGCAATTGGCCAGGCTTCTGTATTTTGTAACAGCCAATGGATGTGTGATTGAGTGTAGGGCTGTATAATGGTAGAGGGTTCTATTCCAAAGTATTTTCTACTGTTTTCTCTTCCCAAGATAATTAGATCAGCTATGGCATCATAATAAGGCAACAAAACCTTTTTGGGGGAGGAGGGCAGGTGTACCCACATAATGGGATTGTTTTGCCAGAATAAACCAGTAGGGGTTATTGCTGTGTTAAAAATAATGAATATTAATGGCTGAGAATAATCAATACTGAGAATAATCAATAATCAAATTGTGTTGTAATGGCATCTTCTACCCGTTGGAGTGCCGTTAATGCTTCTTTGGAAATGGACCTGGGGGATTTTGGATTAGAGTCTCCTTTCAATATATCGAAAAGAGGTTTTAACTCTCCTGTGGTAAGTTTTAGGTATGGTCGAAGCCAATTTATGTCTCCCAGTAATTTTTGGAAATCATTTAAAGTTTTTAGATGGTCATGGCGTATAACGGCCTTTTGATTAATTATTTTGGGTCCATTAATTTGAAAACCAAGATAGGTATATGGATTTTGTAGTTGTATTTTTTCTGGGGCTATTTGCAGTCCGGCTGTTGTCAACTCTTGTTTGAGTTGGGCAAAGCACTGTAAGACTTGTTCACCAGTCTGTCCTGCTATTAAAATATCATCCATATAGTGTATAATATACATTTGTGTCCATATTTTTCTGACTGGTTCTATAGCAGCGGCTACATATTTTTGACATAAGGTAGGACTATTGGCCATACCCTGAGGTAAGACTTTCCATTGGTAACGTTTCATTGGTTGTTTAAAATTTATAGATGGAAGACTAAAGGCAAACCTTTTCTGATCAGCAGGATGAAGGGGGATTGTAAAGAAGCAATCTTTAAGGTCAATAATGATTTTAAAATATTTTTGAGGAATCGCAACTGGTGAGGGCAGTCCCGGTTGTAAGGCACCCATAAGGACCATAGTGATATTTATGGCTCTTAAATCTTGTAAGAGTCTCCATTTGCCAGACTTTTTCTTAATAACAAAGATAGGTGTATTCCAAGGGGAATTACTTTCTGTAATATGTCCTGCTAGCAGTTGTTCCTGCACTAACTGTTGGGCAGCACTTAGCTTATCATTAAGTAAAGGCCACTGATCAACCCAAACGGGCTCATCTGACTTCCAAGTAATAGGGTCAGTGTACTTTTGGGGTGCAGGTATGTCAGTGGCCTGAGTTAAAAATTTCCAAACCCCTTTTTATCAAGTTGTCCTGAGACTGGTATAGGCTGTGGAATACCGTTTTCCTTTTTTCCAAGACCTTTACCAGGGGTGTATCCCTGAGTTAGCATTTGTGCAGTAACTATATCATTTGGGCTGCACATTATAATTTTCATTTGGGAGAGCAGGTCTCGTCCCCAAAGATTAACAGGTAAGTGAGGGATGATAAATGGCTTAATGAGGCCTGAATTGTTTTCTTTATCTGTCCATGTTAGGTATTTAGAACTTTGTTTAGGATTACTGCTTTGTCCAATTCCTCTCAGGTGAGTTAAAGTCTCTGTGGTAGGCCAATGAGAGGGCCAATCTTCTTGTTTAATGATGGTTACATCGGCCCCTGTGTCTATTAGCCCAGTAAATGCCTTACCATCTAACCATAAGGTTAGAGAGGGTTTTTGATTTGTAATTGGTTGCACCCAATATATATCTGACGATCCAAAACCTTTTGTATTCCTGTTAGAGTGTTGGATATTATTATCTGTTTTAACTAAGGGTAGCAAAACTAACTGTGCTATTCTCACCCCTTGAGGGACAGTAATAATGTTGTTAATAGCTCTGGCCATGATTTTAATTTCTCCTTCATAATCATTATCAATAACTCCAGGGAGGACTTGTAAACCTTTCATGGTGACACTACTTCTTCCCAAGAGTAGCCCAAAAGTGTCAGGTGGTAAAGGCCCATATATTCCTGTATTTAAGGTTTGTGGTCCCATCTCAGGTGTTAATACTGTGTGGGAGGTGGAACTGAGGTCCAGTCCTGCACTTCCTGGGGTTGCTCTACTAAGTTTTGAAATGGATTGTTGCTGCTGGCTGGAACAAAGCTGACCGCCCCATATGCTTGTTTTGGGGCCTGGGGCTGGCCCCTCACCCCGTTTCCCTGCTGAGACGATAAAGGATTTCCTTGACTATCAATTTTAGATTTACATTCGTTGGCCCAGTGCCTTCCTCTTTTACACCTTGGGCAAAGGCCTGGAATTTTTGTTTCTGGATTTTTTTTTTGATTTTCATGGCAATCTTTTGCAAAGTGTCCTTTTTTACCGCATTTAAAGCACCCCCCTTTATCTTTGCCTTTGTTATTGAGGAAGTCTCTTACTGTTTGACCGCTAAAGGCAGCGGCCATTGCTAGACCCTGTTGATATGAGGGCCCAATATCTGAACAAAGGCGAATATATCCTGTTAAATCTGTTTTCTTTTGATAAGGTCTGATTGCCGCTTGGCAGGCGGGGTTGGCGTTTTCATATGCCAACTGTTTAACATAATCTACACCCGTTTCTGCATTTCCAAAAATTCTACCTGCCGTAGTCATGAGTCTGTGTACAAAATCTGAGAACGGCTCATCCGTTCCTTGTTTGACTGCCGTGAGTGAGGCCCCTGGGTCTCCTTTAACTGGGAGTTTCCTCCAGGCTTTTGTAGCAGCTGCCTGGATTTGTGAAAACAAGCCAGAATCATATAGCATTTGGGCCTGAGTGTCTGCATAGTTACCTGAACCGGTTAACATATCAAAATCCCAGCCGTTTCCTGCCTGTTGGTTTCTTTTAGCTGTGTCCCTACAATTTTCAGAAAACTCTGACTTCTAAATTAAATAATCTCCCCCGGAGAGAACTGCCCTAACTAAGGTATTCCAATCTGCAGGGGTGAGCCAGTTATCGGCTACAGATTCCACTATTGCGAGAGTATATGGAGCAGTAGCCCCATATTGAGAAGCAGCAGTTTTTAACTCTTTTATGATAGTGAAATCAAACCCAGTATGATGTCTCCAAGCTTGTCCTTGCCCATCTGTGGTTTCCATAACTGGGAAGATGTCTTTGGGGGAGGAGTCTTCTCTATGTCGGCTAGCAACTAACCTTCCTCTTAGAACATGCTGTCCAGGCCACTGAGGTGGGCGCAGGGAACCCTCCATAACGTCTGGGTTAGGTACCTTTTTATTTCCTGTTTTTAATTTTTGGAGCCTAATTATCAATGATTGATGCAACTCCTCAAGTTTAATTTGTTCTTCTAGTTGAGCAATTTTTTGTTTTAATTCTTCTTTGGGATCTACTACTGCCATAACAGTGGGTGCAGAAGCCCCATTACGTGTCCCATTATATGGGGGCGGGTGTGAAGTAAAGGAAGGCCAGTCGGGGTTATGATATTTAGCCGCCTCTTTCTCTAAATCATCCCAATTTATGTTTAATTGATCAGGCTTATTAGTTTCTTCCTCTTTTTGAGGTGTTTGTAAAACCGGATATTTTGTTTGTTTGTTTTTGTGTAATATTTCTTTATCTGTTACAAAAGGAGACTTGACTCCCTCATCATCACTCTCAAGGGAAATGAGATCCTCCTCCGTATCTTGCAGAGGCTTTGTGAGGTTAGAGCGGGAACTAACCTTTAGAATATGTTCTGTTTGAGCAACCGCGGCCATGACTTGTGGATCGGCTTCCTTTTTATCTATCAAATCTTTAATGAGATTCCAATAAGAGAAGGCGGTCACAGGAATTTTTTCTGGCCCAAAAGCATTATAATAATCTTGAAAACAATCTCCTACTCTACGCCATCTTTTAATATCAATAGTTCCTTCCTGTGGAAACCAAGGGCAAGTGTCTTTTACAAAATCGAAAAATTTAAACAAATCATTACTTTTAACCTTTACTCCTCGTATCTTTAAAGCCTCTTTTAATTGTCCTACATAGATTTGATGTTGACTTAATTCTTGTCCCATTTCGGACGCATCACTTACCTTCGATTCTGACGCAGCAGGTTCCCGCGGTGATCGGAGGAGTTTAGTTTCACCTTGACGACGGTCGACCGTTCTTTCGCGTTCTCTTCCTCACGGAATCCCTCGTTTCCAGGTTCCACGTTGAGGCGCCACGTGTCCCGACCCGCGGGATCGTCAATGTAGGCCCTAGAAGAGGGAGTGGGAACTCGGGGGGACAAGAGACATGAGAAATGGAGACAAGACAGTATCCTGATCAAGTCTCGTTTATTGGTGGCAATGTAATGCCTTATATAGACCAGCAAGGGTGGAGGTTGGGCCAGGGTGATGATGGTGGCCCTGCAGTGGGCATGGCCAGGTAGGTATTGGTTTCTTCGGTCGGAGTCATGTTGCGCTTGCGCCGTCGCTTGGTAATTTTCCCGGGCACGGGATGGCGCCTGCGCTGTAAGTTGATCATTTTCCCGGGCGCGGGAAAATGGGTGATGAAGAACCCGGAAGAGCGCCATTTTGTACTGGCGTATGAGACAGCAGAACAAGGAAGAAAGTAAATCTACGGAGGAGGCATAAAGTGGAAATGTATAGAGCTCAGGCGTCAGTCGTCAGTTATAATCGCTATGGCCGGGCCACGCAGCTCCGGACAAACCACAGACAACCCACGTTCAAACCAAGTTCAAATAAGCCAAACTCCAGCTTTAACCATAGGGCTAGCACTGTACCTCACTTTCCCCTTCTTCCGCTTTCTATATTTGACTTCCCTTTTTCTGCCTGTAAACGTCCAGCTGTGTGGCAGCCCCTGGAGCCTCACTACATCTGTCCTGGTTCTAGGGATGCCCAATTCATGAATTCTTCTTTGCGCAATTAAACTCTGCTGAATTTTGTTTGTTTAAAGTTCTTTTAACAGTGGTTATTTCCTTGAGTTCAGATTTATATTCAACAATCAGAACTCATTTCTCAACAATCCCAACTCTCATTTGTCATTTTATATATATATACACACACACACTATATATATACACACGCACATACACACACACATATATATATATGCCATTTTTTCAAAGACAGTAGCGAAGCTAAAGGGTAAAACTAATGGACTGAGATGCATGCTTTCTTTGGGAACACAGCATAGGAAGGTCACCTCTCCTTTCTCCCTCCCTCTTTCCTGAGGTCAGAGAGTTTCCTTCTCAGAGACCCGACCATGAGGTGTTGTGAGAATTACAAACAGAATGTGATCGACATTGGGGATGCCCCAAATGTAGGCCTGATTTTGATGCACTCACCTCCAGGTCAGGGAAAGAGTTTCCTTGTCCTCAAGCTCATGTGACAAAGATGTGGCCTAGAAGAAGGCCCTGCTGGATAGGACAGAGCCTCTCAGTCTTCTGAGGGCCCTTCCCAGGAGGTTTGTGCTCCCAAGGGCCAGGACAAGCTGGCACTGGGGTGCAGCTCTGTGGTGCACCCTGGAGCTGTGGAGCACCAGCAGGGCTGGCCTAGGGGAGCTTTTTGCCAATAAAGGAGAGTTTGGTTCATGCCCTGCCTCTTTCCCCAGGTCTGACTTCTCTCCTGCACAGCCTCCCTCCTACCTGGGAATGCTCGGGACTCAGCACCAGGCTCTGCCTTCACAGGAGAGGACAATGAAGATGCAACTAATGTCTGTGTGGCACCTGATCCAAGAAGCTTGAAGGGCTTTCCTCTAAAAAGGAAGCTGCACAGAAGGGGCCATCTGCAGAGCAGCAGGTGTGTGCATGGCTGTCAGGTTTGAAAAACTCACCCCTTCCCTGGCAAGGGGTAGAGCATGTAGTCATGTGATTCATAGGACCCTTTCATGTCTACAGCAGCATTTGTTCTGCATCACTTTCCAGGAAGGTAAGGAGCCTGAGGCTCAGAGTTGGCCAAGCTGCCTGTAATGGCACAGCTAGGTGGTGACAGAGTCAAGCCAATTGGGCATGTTTCTGCTACATTGCTGCCTTCCCATGACCCAGGGCCTCCTACTGTAGAAAAGGGAGAAACCAATTACTTGAGAGTGCCCTTTCCATAGCCATATGGCCTGCTTTCTCTCCCTCCCCTCCTAAATCTGAGAAACTAGTTCACTCTAAGTTGTTAATGACTGCAAAGCCCACCCTGAAGCATATTTGTGATTTACAAAAACAATGCCCTAATAAAAGGACCAGTTTTTACAGTTCTAGGGCTGTAAATGCTGGGCAAGAGATCTGCAGAAGAGGTATTTGAAGACCTCAGTGGAGGGTCTCACTCCTTCCCCACCTAGAGAGCGAGCTTTTCCATCCAGAGCAGCGTCATCACTGCTTTACCCTGTGTCTTTGGTGCAAGGCACAGTGCTTACCACATGGCAAGTATTCCCTAAGATATCTGATCATAGATGAATGAAAAAGCGGATGGATGGATGGATGGATGGATGGGTGGGTGGGTGGATGGATGGATGGATGGTTGGGTAGGTGGATGGGTGGGTGGATGGATGGATGGATGGATGGATGGATGGATGGATAGATGAACTACCCCCAAACCACCCTTCCCAGTAAATGAGTCATTCATTTACTTACTGCAGTTATGTCTACTAAGAACCAAGCCTGCAGCAGGCAATAAATCATGCACTAGAGATATTGCTGTGAACTAGACAGTGTTTAGAGTCTAACAGGGGAGTTGGTCATTAAACAAACAGTGGCCAAATAGTTATTTAGTGATAGTAGGGACTAGGTGTGCTATTAAGGCTAATGGCCACAACCGTATGTTCAGCTCAAAATAGTTTCCACAGCAGTATTACAATGATATAAAAATTACATGCATAGAAACACTAAAAGGAAATCACAAAAACATAAACAGTAGGTATTTATTAAATGATATAATTATGGGTATTCTTTTTACTATTACCATTTTTAAAGTTTTTTATTTAATGGATGATTATTACTTTGTAATAAAATCAATTTTTTAAAAGACTATTTAAATGTGTGATAGATGATCTCATTTACCTTTTAGAATTATTCATATTGCAAAGTCTACAGTATATTACACTTAGTGGATTTTCACTATGTCTTTATTTTATCTCCCCACTATGTATTTCTTGAATGAAGGAATAGATGAATGAATTTTGAATTCTAATAAGACCAACATATGGAAATTTTTGTCTTAAAGTGTTGTGCTCAGATTTTCCAAACAGTGATCAAAGTCGAGACCTTTGGGCTTCTTCAGAAAAGACCTATCAAAAGCTTGTTTTAGTTGTCTTAATCAGCTCTTAGTTATTTTTGCTTGTGAATATGAGTTTTGAATATAATAAATGGATTGAATTAAAGAAAATATACTTAAACACATTCTTAAATGTATTACTTCTCTAATTTCTACTATTTAAAAAATTGTCTCCTATTGAGAGCAACATCCTGCAGGCTTCTCAAGAAATCTCATTTGTTATCAAACAATCCAAATATTTGGATCCCATCAGAACATTTGTTTTTCATTTGTAATTTTATTTCCTTTGGAGTCCTTCTGTGATCTGTTTGGTTATGACTAATAAGTTAGGAACAATTAGCTAAAATTCATTCAATCACAGGAATTTACATTTGGAGGGGTCATTAATGGTCATTTAGTCCAGCATTTCTCCCAAGCAAGAATCCCTTCTACAGCCTTGGTCAGTAGTCTTTGTTGTCTGCTTGAACACCTCAGATGCTAGGAATCTCACTGACTCCCATGGAAGCTGAGTTTGTTTTTTTAAAATGCTTATCTTTATGCCCATCAAAGATGAAAGTTTTATTTTGTTTACATGTACACTTCTAATCCCCAGCACAGAACTCAGCACATCAAAAATCTTCAGTAAATGTTCATGGCCTGAACAAGTGGAGGTTTGAATCCATTCATTCATTCAGTGTATTTATTGAATATCTATTATGTGGTGGGTATTTATCTGAAGCACTGGGGGTACAGCAGTCGACAGGAAAGACATGGTTCCTGACCCAGGAAGTGTTTTCACTCTAGCTGGAAAGACTACTCTACCCATATTTCCCTTTCCTACTTAAACCTTAGACATATTGTCAGTGGGTAGATGGGAACAGCCACTATTAGGACAGGCTGAGGAATAAGTAGCAGTTTCTTACACATTCTTAGAGATTACTTGACACCCTCCAGGGAAGACTAGACTTCCTCTCAGGCTGGGCTGGTGGATGTTCAAAGTCAGTATTATTTGAATATTAAAGAAATGCAACCTTATTTTATCCCTATAGCTGATGAAGCAGGATATTCAATACAAAGAGAAGATGAATCTATATTAACACAGACACATATTTTCTACTCACTGATACATTTTATATATATATATACACACACACACACATTGATTCTTATTCAAACACATACACACTCACATAAAAATGGAAAGATATTCACCTAATTTTTTAAATGATTATCTCCAAGTAGTGGGATTATAGATTTATTCTTTTAGTTTTTCTCTATTTGACACATTTTATTCAACAAACACATATTACTTAAATAAGCAAAACAATTCTATTAAACACACACACACACCCCACACACACACACAGCAGGTTCGGCTAACCGGTCACACTGCTGATACTTTGTTTCTGTGAATGCCTTCTCCCTCCTCTCTCCCTTTCGTCGCCTTCCTTGCCCTGTAAATAATTTCAGCTCAAGCATCATCTCCACCAGAAAGTTTTCCTGATGCCCACTTTCGCCAGGGACCCTATACGCCTCTTTCTTTGTTCACTCGTTGAACTAGATAGAGACATTTATGATGGTGACTTACAGCTATACGTGGCCTGCTCACCTGATTGCCAGTGCCTACAGGCCTGGCTCTGTGCTGCTCATGCTCATCTCGAAACCCCAGCCCAGCATGGTGCCTCACCCTCAGTAGGGAATGGGGAGATAAGGGATGAATCCCTGAGCCTCTCCTAGGTCACTGATATGGCTGCTCATTGGTTTCTCCTCTGTAGCTGAGATCGCATTGCCCTCCTTACAAACTACTGATGGCTCCTTACTGCCTACTGAAAAAAAATGCAACACCTTAGGGAATCCAAGAGCCTCCACACTATGATACCAGCTCACCTTTTCAGCCTCATTTCTCTCCTTGTATCCCCTCCCGGGACTACTCATCCAGCCCTAAACAGGCCATGCCTCCCCACCTTTGCCACTGCTATTCTTTTAAACTAAAATTATTTTCCCATCTCTGCCTAAGGAGTGTCTAAAAATAATTTCTGCTCATCCTTACACTAGCTTGGAAGCAACTGATGCTCTGATGTGCTCATCAAAATCTCTGTTGGGAGTATCTGCAATCTCATATGCCCTGGGGTTCTGTCTGTCCCTACAGCCACTTAAAGTAAGCACCATGAAGGCAGGGGTCATGCCTTAATCTTAAGTTAGGAGGCACTCACTGAGGAGCTGTTGATTTAAAATGATTTGGAAAAGAAAAAGTCTATGTTCTCTTCCAAATGAGGGGCTATACAAGTTACTGTGAATGGTTTTAATACAGAAAATGAGAGAAAAGAGATTTTAAAAAATAGAGTGAAATGGTATAGGTTACCAGTCAAGCAAAGAGTAAAACCATATAAGTAGAATTTGCTTTAAGATAAACATTTAGGTATTGAATATCTGAGATTTCTGTTTAACTGTTTTATGAGCACGGGATTGTAGGAGAGTCAGTGAGCACCCCCAACACCCTTAAGCAATGTGGTATCTTTGGCTAGAACTAGAAACCAAATGGACACCAGGCAGATTAACAAGATAAAAACATACTAATTGTATTAGTTTTAATGAAGGTAGGTGTCATGCCAGACCCCTATTGACTCCAACAGGAATGGCACCATGTTTGAGAGGCCAAACAAGAGATCCAGAGCCAACAAACGAGACACAGGGTTTTATTAGGGAGAAATTACATACAGGAATAGCCCAGTGGTGGAAGACTGAACAGGAAACTGTAACTGCTTGGAAAAAGCATGTAGTTTATATAGCACCTTCACTTAGCACCCTCCCCCCAACAACCTCCATGTGGCAACCTTCATTTCTTAAGTCATTGCTGGCAGGTACATCTGCCGTATAGGGTCATTCTCAGGGTATGATTAAGTCAGTGCCATCAGATGCAACTACTGTTCACATGGGATCTTCACAAGAGAGTGAAATCCAAAGAAGTGCCCAAAGCAAGATGTCTTTATACTTTTTAGACAAAGAACAATGAATTTGAGAAGAAATGACAAGGTAAAGGGGATCTGGCTAGGGGCAGTAAA
The DNA here is from genome assembly GCF_047675955.1 of Chlorocebus sabaeus. Taxonomy (NCBI): domain Eukaryota; kingdom Metazoa; phylum Chordata; class Mammalia; order Primates; family Cercopithecidae; genus Chlorocebus; species Chlorocebus sabaeus. The sequence continues at coordinate 41,816,291 of NC_132923.1, read as the reverse complement.
TTTTAAGGGAGTCATAGAAGCCATATGAGGGGACATAAAACTAGTGGATGATAGGGGTTACTTCGGTAAATATTTATTTAGGTCCACTGCAACTCTAACTTCCCAGTCTCTGGTAATAAGGACTATTTTCTTGCCCTAGTACAGGGAGGTCCGCCTCCAAGAGGAAGTTTTATGGCTTGCTGCATGCAGGGGAAGACAGGACAACTGGCCCTTTCTGAAACTCCAATTTCTTCAATGTTTGTAACTAAAAACAATCAATATACCAATTTGGCATATTTTGAGATTGCACATTCTTCACTCCTTTAGAATTCAAAGTCACAGGTGTTGGCTTTGTCCCTGACATTGCCTCTGATAAGTCTGGTAATCTTCACCAAGTCATCAAACCCCTCTGAGCTTTAATATCCTCCTCCTTAACATGTATACAAGAACCAGTAGAAACAATAGCTACCACAGAGCTGTAAAGAGTTCATAAGGTGCTATAGAAATGTAAGGCATTTGTGAATGTGGTGTAATTTTTTTCAACAAATAAATATTAATTGAGCATCAGTTATATGCCACGTGCTAGGAGAAACCAGACAAATACCATTAGTGGCATCTACTTGCTTACTTCCTTGCAGGCATATACTTTTGCAATTTGTCTCTGTCCTTCAGTGACATCAATGCATAATTCCAGTTGCCCTCTCTTGTCTGTGACAGGGAAAGAGAGAAAGGAGCACACATAGCTCCTCACACATTCCCTGTCCCCAACCCTTCCAAGCCCTACACTGTATAAACACAGAGGGAAGGCAGAGGAAGGAGAGATTATGGGCTGTTAATGCTCTGGGGAAAATGCAAACCAGCCTGTTCATACCACCAGTCACAGAGTTTGATGATAGACCATGAGCTGTGACCATGAACAGGATGCTGGCTTGACATTAGGATCAGTATATAAGCAGATCAGGAGCATCTCCCATCATTAGAGCCTTTTGATCTCCCTTGCCCACCAAAAGGAAAGGCAAGACAGCATCAAGTGAGGAGCCTGGGCCAAAGGTACCATGATGCAGTCCAGTGCCTGAGGAATAAAATAGCCCCTGCCCTAGATGTAGCACTCAGATGGGAATCGAGGGAGTACTTGGGCACCTCTAGAATCGTTCATTCATTCATGCATTCAAAAACCACCTATTAAAACAGTGATAGGTATCAAAACCTATCAAAAAACCTATCAAAACCTAACCAAAAAAAGTTAAAACACTGACCTTTTTGCTGCACAAACCTGGGTTCAAAACTTAGCTCCACCCTTTAAAAGATATGGGACTTTAAGCAAGTTGCAGAACCTCCCTAAACCCGCCACTTCATCCAAAAACTAGGATAACAGTAATAGCTACCCTTTGAATTGTGGTGGAGATTAAATGTTATGGAGTTCTTAGCACTGTGCCTTGCAACTGTTAAGCATATAATGAATAATAATTGTTATTATGATCATCATTATCATGGATATGTGTCAGGCACCATCCTAGATCCTAGGGCCAAAGAGTTAGAGAACAAAAAAAAAAAGTTATTGCACTCAGGCAGGCAGACAACTCACTATAATATAATATGGTAAGTATTACAACAGAGCTAGGAACAAAAAGCTGTGGGAGAAAAGGGTTTGAGGGAGAGGGTGGTGGCTTCCCAGAAGAGACAGTGTTTTCACTGAGCCTTAGAGGATAAGTAGGGATTTCACCAGGAGAAAGACAGAGAATAAGGTAAGGCATTCCAGGCAGAGAAAATGTTCAAAGCAAAGGTACGGAGGAAGAAAGGAGCAAGGTGAGTTGAGACAGCTGCATGCAGTGCATCCTGGTCCTTTCTTTTCTCTATTACATTGCAGAGAATCACCTTGTTCTGCTCAGAAAACACAACCTGGGGTGTGCTGGGCTGATAGAGAGATTCCAGAGAAGGAAGTGCCCTGGACTCTTGCGCTATTTTTGCTGCCTGGAATTCACCGTTCAGCCATTCCAGATGCCTATTGCCAGGGGGAAGAGCAGAGTTGCCAAGGTCCTAGCTGAGGGAGATGAGAGGGCAGAGCCTCCCCAGAGCTGGGAGGCCCTTTCAGCAGAGCCCTGGGGAAGCCGCAGTCAGTTCCAGGGCAGCAACCACTGTAGGAGCAGCCAAGGAGCTGAACTGCAGCCAGCCAGGCCGGCCCGCCAGCCTCCACCACAACAGTCGCTATTTACTTTGGATGCCAGCCGTCCCCACAATTCACACACAAGATTTATCACCAGAAAGTAAGTCATACCGGCTGCAGTAATAACAAACTTCCTAAACACAAGCCTTCAGGCTAGGGCAGGAGGATAGGACGGGAGGAATATCATCCAGTTATGGGGAACATCTATCATGCCTTATATGTTTAGAGAACATTTAAGTTCCCTAGAAATGTTAGGAAGTCTTTCTCCGTGTCTTCAACAACTTTGGTATATGATGACTACAACAGGGTAACAGGCTGGCATTTTTTCTTTTTTTCTTTTTTTTCTGAAACAGAGTCTCGCTCTGTCGCCCAGGCTGGAGTGCAGTGGAGTGATCTCTGCTGACTGCAAGCTCCGCCTCCCGGGTTCACGCCATTCTCCTGCCTCAGTCTCCCAAGTAGCTGGGACTACAGGCGCCCGCCACCACGCCTGGCTAATTTTTTTGTTTGTTTGTTTTGTTTTGTTTTTCCAGTAGAGACAGGGTTTCACCGTGTTAGCCAAGATGGTCTCGATCTCCTGACCTTGTGATCCGACCGCCTTGGCCTCCCAAAGTGCTGGGATTACAGGCGTGAGCCACCGCGCCCGGCCTGGGCTGGAATTTTCAACTGTGTGAATGCTCCCTGTCTTTTCCCTGACCTCTTATTTCAATCAGGAAACAAAGTTTTGTGATTTCTTGTAAGGGGATTCCGGTAAAGTGGAAAACAGACAGCAGACATCAATTCTAGAGCAACGGAAGTCAGGGGCCAAGGCAGGAGGAATGTCTTTAAGGAGCAGCGAGGTAGGAAATGGAGATTCCTAGAAACTGGAAAGAAGGTGGCAAGGTTTTAGAGAGGACCTGCTAAGTGGTTACAGATTCCTGGAGCTGAGCTTGGCCCTGAGGGGAAGAGAGAGAATTACCACCCAGCCACCTGTGCCAACAGATAGTTCCTGTCAACTGGAGACAACATAGGGCAGGAGGGACCTTCCTACTACCTTAGTACCTAAAACCCTGGGACAAGACAGAGTCCTCAAAAACACTGGGTTGGAATTTCCTGCTAGGCAAGGAAAATGGGCACTCAAAAAAAGTATTATTTGTCAGTATATACAGCCCTTCCACCCCATCTAAGGAGATTAACCCTGCATTGCCTGAGGAAACTCTGAGGTGGTTGGCTTGCAAGACAACACTGATTCTCAGGACCTATCCCCTGCCACTCCTCTTGGCTTCTAAACCTACAAGACTCAAGTCGCAGCAGGCTCCAAAAGATGAAGTACAAAGTGTGCCCCACGATGAGAAAGAAGTACGTGATTTTTCCAATTTACACAGACAGCAGTCTGGAGAATGTGTGTGTTAATGAACAGTAAGCATGTGTGATAATGGTGAAAGAAACACAAAGTTGAATCAGGTCAAATTTATTGATGTGTTCCACTAAGCAGGAGATCTGGATTTAATGTTGTAATTTGAGGGGCTAGAAAGGGGCCTAACTGCTGGTTTGTTTGGCTGAAATATGGACCAAATAGTGGTCTATACCAAAGGAAGATGAAATGTTAGAACTCTCTGGGAATACTGCAGTAGAAGGTATCCACAGCCTTACAGAGATTGAAATGTTAGAGTAAATTTGTCACTTAAGACCTGCTCACACACCCTAGAAACATCCAGAGGATGATGCATCTTTCACCCTGACTATACGGAATAAACCTGATGGGTCTGTGGTTGCTCTTCTCTATAGATCAGGAATTACCATGGTAACTGCTACCAGTAAACTGCAATCATTAAATGCAGTGGGGATAATTAAGTCCCAGGGTGGCAGGGACCAAGTAGTGGCACTTAATCACCAAAGATGTGGGTATGGCTACCACAGTGGACAACAGAGTCAAAGCAGTTACCAAAATCATATGACCCATAGAGATCTACGGCATTGGCTAGTTGACCAGGGTATCCCTAAAAGTGAAATAGTCAGTCTACTACATTCTGTTTTTTTTTAGAGACAAAGTCTCGCTCTGTTGTCCACACTGGAGTGCAGTGGCATGATCATAGCTCACTGCAGCCTCAGAGTCCTGGACTCAAGGGATACCCCACCTCAGCCTCCTGAGTAGCTAGGAACACAGGCATGCACTCCCACACCTGGTTAATTTTTTTAAGAGAGATGGGGTCTTGGTATGTTGCCCAGGCTGGTCTTGAACTTTTGACCTCAAGCAATCTTCCTGCCTCAACATCCCAAAACACTAGGATTACAGGTGTGAGCACTGGGCTGGCCTGGTAATACAGTTTGGATGAACCCAAATCTCATTTCAAAATATAATCCCCAATGTTGGAGGTGGGGCATGGTAGGAGGTGACTGGATCATGGCGGGAGGATTTTTCATGAATAGTTTAGTGTCATCTCCTTGGTATTGTCCTCGCAATAGTGAGTAAGTTCTTGTGAGATCTGGTCATTTAAAAGTGTGTGTCACCTCCTCATATCTCTTGCTCCTGCTTTCGCCATGTTAAGTGCCTGCTCCCACTTTGCCTTCTGCCATATGAGTAAAAGCTCCCTGAGGCCTCCCCAGAAGCAGATGCTGCCATGCTTCCTGTACAGCCTGCAGAACTGTGAGTCAATTAAACCTCTTTTCTTATAAATTACTCAGTCTCAGGTATTCCTTTATAGCAATGCAAGAAGAGGCTAACACACCCGGTCTACTACATTCTTATTTGCACTATTTAAGCCAAAGAGTTCTAGGCAATATGAACTTACTCTAATTTGAATCATAAAAACAAACAGTCATAGTTTCTGCAATCAATTCCTAGATTTCAGCCAGTTTACAGATCCCAAATGCCTTGAAAGAAGGGGAGGTTTGAGCTCCTTGAAGAAGTACCCCATTACACTGCCATAAGTTTATACTGTTAATCTTTCTCTCAGCCTTCCCCAAAGGACCTATGGCCTTTTGCCAGGGTGACTGTGCATTAGGGAAAATAAAATAATCAGACTTGGGTCGGGCGCGGTGGCTCATGCCTATAATCCCAGCACTTTGGGAGGCCGAGGTGGGTGGATTATGAGGTCAGGAGATCGAGATCATCCTGACTAACACGGTGAAACCCCATCCCTACTAAATATACAAAAAATTAGCGGGGCATGGTGGCAGACGCCTGTAGTCCCAGCTACTTGGGAGGCTGAGGCGGGAGAATGGCGTGAACCCGGGAGGCGGAGCTTGCAGTGAGCCAAGATGGTGCCACTGCACTCCAGCCTGGGTGACAGAGCGAGACTCCATCTCAATAATAATAATAATAATAATAATCAGACTTTTAGGTGATTATTGGACACTGGCTTACTGGATTACTGACACTAATCTTAGGAGACCCAAACCATCACTGTAGTCTATCAGTCAGAATATAAACTTTATTTATTTATTTATTTAGAGACATAGTCTTACTCTGATTGCCCAGGCTGGAGTGCAGTGACGTGATTTCAGCTCACTGCCGCCTTGACGTCCCCTGGCAGAGGTAATTTTCCCACCTCAGCCTCCCAAGTAGCTGGGACTACAGGCTCATGCCACCACACTCAGCTAATTTTTTTGTATTTTTAGTAGAGACCAGGTTTCACCATGTTGCCCAAGCTGGTCTTGAACTCCTGGGCTCGAGAAATTAACCCCCTTCACCCTCCCAAAGTGCTGGGATTACAGGCATGAGCCAACATGCCTGGCCTACAGTCGGAACTTATGAAACTCAGGTAATTAGTGAAGTTTTAGCTCAAGTCACAGTGGGTCCAATGGGTCTCCAAACCCATTCAGAGGTCATTTCTCTGGTTTCAGAGTAAATAACTAGAATAGACATATTCAGCAACTGGCAGGATCCCCATGCTTGTTCTCTGACTTGTGGAGTGAGGGTCATTATAATAGGAAAGACCAAGTGTAAGCCACTAGAACAGTCTCTACCCAGGAAAATAGTAAACCAAAAGCAATACGGCATTCATGGAGGGATTCTAGAGAATGGTGCCACTATCAAGGATTGGAGGATGCACGGGTGGTGATTCCCTCCACATCCTCATTCGACTTGCCTATTTGGCATGTACAGAAGACAGATGGGTATTGGAGAATGACAGTGGATTATAAGCTTAATCAGGTAGTGACTTGAATTTCAGCTGGTCTTTCAGATAAGGCTTCATTGCTTGAGCAAATTAACACATGCCCTATTACTGGTATGCAGCTACTGGTCTGACAAATGCCTTTTGCTCAATACCTATTAATAAAGATCATCAGAATTGATTTCCCTTCAGTTGGCAAAGCCAGCAATACACCTTAACTGCCTTACCTTGGGGCATATCAACCCTTCAGACTTATATGTTATATTACAGTCTGCAGGGACTTGATCATCTTTCCTTTCCATAAGACCACTAGATCATTACATTGATGAATGCTGATTACAACTCGTGAGCAAAAAGTAGCAATTATACTAGACTTATTGGTAAGACATTTGTGTGTCACATGGTAGGAAATAAATCTAACAAAAATTTAAGAGCCTTCCAACACTCCTTCATGATTAAAAAAACACTCAGCAAACTAGAAATAGAGGGAAACTTCCTCAAGTTGATAAAGCATATCTACAAAAAAATCTACAATATATTACCCAATGGTGAGAAACTACAAGCTTTTCCACTAAGATCAAGTACAAGGCAAGAATGTCTCCTCTCACCACTCCTTTTCAACATTGCACTGGAAGTCCTAACTAATGCAATATGATTTTTTAAAGAAATAAAATGCATAAAGACTGAGAAGGAATAAATAAATCTGTCCTTGTTCACAGATAACCATGATTGCCTATGTAGAAAACCCAAAACAATCAACAAAAATACCCTGGAATTAATCAGCCATTATAGCAAGTTTGTAGTATACAAGGTCAGCATATAAAAGTCAATTGCTTTTCTATGTACCAGCAATGAATAAGTAAAATTTGAACTTTAAAACACAATATTATCTACATTAGCATCTCCAAAAATGAAATACTTAGGTATCAGTTTTGTTTTAAATGTGCAATATCTATATGAAGGAAACTACAAAATTCTGGTGAAATAAATCTAAGAAGAACTAAATAAATAGATATTTCATGTGTATTGATAGAAAGACTCAATATTGTGAAGATGTCAGCTCTTCCCAGCTTGACCTATAGATTCAATGTCATATAAATCAAAATCCCAGCAAGTTATGAATATCAACAAATTAATTGTAAAGTTTATATGGAGAGGCAAAAGACCCAGAATAACCAACAAAATATTGAAGGAGAAGGAAAAGACAGAGGACTAATACTACCTGACTTCAATACTTACTATAAAGCTATCGTAGTCAAGATAATGTGGCATAGTGAAGGAATAGACAGATAAATGGAATAGAATACAAAGACCAGAAATAAACCCACATTACTATAGGCAACTGATTTTTTTACAAAGGTGCAAAGGCAATAAACTGGAAAAAAGATGATCTTTTCAACAATGGTGCTGGAATGAATGGACATCCACGTGCCAAATATAAAAATCTAAACACAAAAATTAACTCAAAACAGCTCATAAACCTGAATTTAAAGCATGAAACTATAAAACTCCTAGAAAATAACACAGGAGAAAATCTAGATAACCTTGGGTTTGGCAATTACTTTTTAGATATGACAGCAAAGTCATAATCCATGAAAACAAATTAATAGGCTGGACTTCATCAAAATTAAAAACTCAAAAGACTCTTTAGGAGAATTAAAACACAAGCCACAGACTTGGAGAAAATATTTGCAAAAGATGTATCTGATAAAAGACTATTACCCAAAATATGCAAATAATTCATAAAAATCAGTAATAACAAAATGAAGAACCTGCTTTTAAAATGGGCAAAAGATAACAGATACCTCACCAAAGAAGATATACAGATGGTAAATAAGCATATGAAAAGATATTCCACATCATATATCATTAAAGAATTGCTAACTAAAATAATCAGATACAATTACACATACATCAGAATGGACAAAGTCCAAAACATCACCAAATACTGGTAAAGATGTGGAGCAACAGGAACTCTCATTCACTTCTGTTAAGAATGCAAAATAGTATAACCACTTTGGAAGTTAGTTTGACAGTTTCTTACCAAACTAAACATACTCTTATCATATATATGATCCAGAGATCCTGCTTTTATAGAAATTAACAAACTGATTGTAAAATTTATGCAAAAATTCAAAGGACTGAGAACAACCAAAAAAAAAACTAAACAAGAGAACAAAGTTGGAGGACTTAAACAAAATTTACTATAAATCTACAGTAATCAAGACACTATGCTATTTGTGTATGGACAGACATATTGATCAAACAGACAGAATAGAGTCCAGAAATAAATCCTCATACTTATAGTCAATTGATTTTGACAAAGGTGACAAAGCAATTCAATGAGGGAAAAGACAGTCTTTTCAATAAATGGTGCTGTTACAATTATATATTCATATGCAAAAAAAATAAAATAAAAATAAAAAAATATTGACCCTCATCTAACACCATACATAACTCAAAATGGGTCATAGGTTAAAATGTAAGTCCTAAGTCTATAAAACTTCTAGAAAAAAAAAACAAACAGAGAATCTTTGTGATCTTGGGTTAAGCAAACATTTGTTAGATATGACACAAAGCAAGATCCATAAAAGAAAAAAATATTACACTGGAATTTATCAAAATTAAGTGTTTACTTTTCAAATGACATCACTAAGAAAATTAAAAGAGAAGCTGCCATCTAGAAGAAAATATTTGCAAATTGCATTTCTGATAAAGACTTGTTTGCGTAACTCTTACAACTTAATAATATAAGACAAACATGAAGAATGAAATTAGACTCCTATCTGTTCTATATACAAAAATAAAGTCAAAAGGGATTAAAGATTTAAATCTGAGACCTGAAACTATGAAATTACTGGAAGAAAACATTGGGGAAATGCTTCAGGATATTGGTCTGGGCAGATTATTTTGTGTAAGACCTCAAAAGCACAGGCAACAAAAGCAAAAATAGACAAATGGGATTACACCAAGCTAAAAAGCTTTTTGCACAGCAAAAGAAACAATCAACAGAGTGTAGAGACAACCCACGAATAGGACAAAATACTTGTAAACTATCCATCTGATAAAGGGTGAATAACTAGAATACATAAGGAATTCAATGCAATTGTTTTTAAAAAATCTAATTTTGAAACAAGCAAAAGATCTAATAGACATTTCTCAAAAGACGGCACACAAGTGGCGAATAGGTAAATGAAAAAAAATGCTCACCATCACTAATTATCAGAGAAATGCAAATCAAAACTACAATGAAATACCATCTCATCCCAGTTAAAATGGCTTTTATCAAAAAGATGCTGGTGAGGATGTAGAGAAAGGGGAACCCTCATACACTGTTGGTGGGAATGTAAATTAGTGCAGCCACTATGGAAAACAGTATGGAGGTGCCTCAAAAAACTAAAAATAGAACTACCATGTGATCCAGAAATCCCACTACTCAGTACATATCCAAAAGAAAGGAAATCAATGTGTCAAAGAAATATCTGCACTCCCATGTTTATTGCAGCACTATTCAAAACAGCCAAGATACAGAGTCAACCTAAGTGCCCATCAATAGGTCTATGGATCAAATGTGGTGTATATACACAATGGAATATTATTTGGTCATTAAAAAAGAATGAAATCCTGTCATTTGTAGCAACATGGATGGAATTGGAGATCATTATGTTAAGTGAAATAAGCCACACATAGAAAGGCAAACATCACACAGTCTCACTCATATGTGGTAGCTAAAAAGGTGGCTCTCACAAAGACAAAGAGTAGACTGGTGGTTACCAGAGTCTAGGAAGGATAGAGGGGAGGAAGGAATGAAGAGAGCTTGGTTAATGGGTACAAATACAGAGTTAGATAGAAGAAACAAGACTTAATGTTCGATAGAACAGTACAGTGAATATAGTTAGCAATAATCTATTGTACATTTCAAAACAGCTGGAAGAGAATAAATTGAATGTTCCTAGCCATCAAGAAAAGATAAATAGTAATGGTGAGGGATATCCCAATTACCCTGATTTGATCTTTAAACAGTATATGTAATATCTGAGATATTCAAATATCTCATATACCCCCAAAATAGATACATCTATTTATCAATTTAAAAAGACAACTCTGGTCAGGCACAGTGGCTCACGCCTGTAATCTCAGCATTTTAGGAGGCCGAGGTGGGTGGATCACCTGAGGTCAAGAGTTTAAGACCAGCCTGGCCAATATGGTGGAATCCTGTCTCTACTAAAAATATAAAAATTAGCCGGGCATGGTGGCAGGTGCCTGTCGTCCCAGCTACTTGGGAGGTTGAAACGTAAGAATTGCTTTAACCTGGGAGGTGGAGATTGCGGTGAGCCGAAATTGCCCCGCCACTGCACTCCAGCCTGGGCAACAGAGCAAGACTCTGTCTCAAAAAAAGAAAAAAAAAAAAAAAGACAACTCAGTTTTTAAAATGGGCAATAATGTAAATAGATATTTTATCAAAAAAGGAAACACACATGAGTAATAAGCACACAAAAGGATTCCCAACATTAGTAGTCATTAGGGAAATGCAAATTAATACCACATCCACTAGAATGACTATAATAGAAAAGACTGACCTTACTAAGTCAGAGATTGTTGGTGGGAAAATAAAATGGTACAGCAACATTGGGAAACATTTTTGCAGTTTCTCAACATGTTAAATATACACTTACTATATGACCCAGCAATTTCGCTTCTAGGTGTCCAGTCATGAGAAATGAAAACCTATGTTCACAGAAAAACTCGTATGTACATGTTCATAGCAGCAGGATTCACAATAACCCAAAACTAGAAACAATTTAAATGTCCATCAATGAATGAATAAGCATATTGTTGCTTATCCATAATGAAAAACTACTAAGCAATCTAAGCAATGGGAAGGAACAAACTACTAATATGTGCAACAGCATGGGTAAAACTCAAAATATTATTAAGTGAAAGATGCCAGACGCAAAATATAATATATTGCTTGGCTTCAGTTACATGAAACTTCTAGAAAAGGCAAAACCATGAAGACAGGAAACAGATCAGTGGTTGCCTGAGGCTGAGGGTAGGCAGCGGGACCGACTGCAAACAGACACAGAGAAACCTTTCGGAGGTGATAGAAGTGGTCTAAAACTAGATTGCAGTTATGGCAGCAAATCTGGAAATTTACTAAAAATCAACTATGCGGTTACAATGGATGAGTTGTACAGAAAAAATATATATATATATATATATAGCCATTACTTTTAATGACAAAACTGCAATTACTTTTGCAACAACCTAATAAATTAAACCCCAATACAATTATTTTTTAAAACGGAGCTAATTCTTGCATACTTGAGTTTGTAGACTTAAATTCATACTGATTTCATGAGCTTTAATTTTCCCTAGGCATAAATCATCCTTACTAATATGAAAATCAATTTGGACAAAAGCTTTCCACTTGCCTTCCTCAACTTGTAGTTTATTTTGAAAGCACAGAAGTTTCTGTTGCATGCCTCTCCTTCAAAACCTTTGCTGTCTTCTGATTATCTCACCTGGGGAGGGCTCAGTCATTGAGTCAGAATAAAAGAATACACAGTCATCATGAGGTGCAGGTACTATTCCATCTTCCATGTACCATCTTCCAAATCTATAGCAATGATTACTTGGAGCCAAGATCACTGAATTTTAAAGACAAATTCATCACAAGACTTCTAATTTCTAATTAACTCTTACTTTTATTAATTCAGAGATGAAATTAAATTTATTGCAAAGCTACTGTCTGGAGCCTGTTCTGTGACCCTTCCAGATCCAGAGCCACCCAATGACTGAGTTCGAGAATCTCAAAATCCTAGGTAAAACTAACTGGCCCATTTGGCCACACTGAACATCTTTCTTTCTTCATACTTGGAAAGTTCTGTGGGTGGTTTAAAAGATATTTTTAAATTTTCACAAAACATATAACCCAAATCAAATCATGCTTATGATCTCTTTCTAAATCTATAAATTTCAACTTATTTGAATCACTGATGAAATTATCACTCCAAATAGTGCAACTGGATGAAATCTGAACCAAACTATACCTACCAGTTTGTGCAACGAAATTCAGAGCAAAACACACGCACAATTCTGGCAAGTGTTCGTTGCCCACGTCTACTAGCAGCAGATCCATGACTCTATTTACAAATGGTGGGTTATACATGAAATGTAACTTTTATGTCAAGATAATTCTCTCTCTAAAGGAAATAATGACAGTTATATCTTTCAAACTTGCTTTCCTTTTCTTTTTGTTTGAGGCCACTCAGTTCTTCCCAGCTACTGTTGGCACTGATTCCCTACAAAGGAGAGTATCTGACATGGGGCTTTTATTGAGAAACTATTTTGGTTAAAGCCTCTCTGAGATTCTGAATGGCAGAAAAATTGTCTACCAGAAGAAACTTACCAGATCTAGCAGAGTAAAACTCATTGAATGACAGAATCTCAGAGTTGAAGACCACCCACCTAACCCAGGAATCATCTCTACGATATCTCTCGCGTTCATCTATATAATTCTAGGAAACCGTGACTGAGTCCAGAATTCTATAGGTTAGTCACTTTTTCTATTTTGTTTAGCAATTTGAATACTTCAGAGAGTAGGGAATCAATTCTGGCTTTTTAAAGCTAGATGGCTAAACTTCTGAATCTGGGGAAAAGTATGCCAAAAATAAAAAATAAATGTCACTAATTTAAGCACCTGAGAGAAAACAGCCCATTCCCTCTCCCGAGGATCATCCCATTGACCATTCAGCAGTCATTTCATTTTGTGGCCTTCACATAATGTGCACGCAGGCCACTTCCCACCTACAGGAGGACTGATGAGCATGCAGCAATCTGCAGTTTCTGTTCCTGGTTCACAGTTTTTATTTTCATAAGACCATAATAGGTGCTTCCTCCACCCAATGTGGTATATTTAAATTGTGAATCATTATACAGGAAGTAAAAGGAATTCCCAAAGCTCTAGACATATATCCTTTGGGGATTTTTTAATTAAATGAGGTTTCATGTATCAAAAAATAACACATACAAATTGTGTAATAAAAACAATTCACAAGGCTCTCAAAGAAGGACTTAGAGTGATTATCTATTGTAAGTATCATCGTGCCAAACAGTTATTACTCACAGGGCTGCGGGTGGCTTGCATTCTTTCTAAAAATAGATCTTTCCATGAAAACACATAATATGTTGTTGTTGCTGTTCGAGGTAAAAACTACAAAAGAGGATATTTTTATCCTCTAAGCAGTTAACTTTCATTCCAAATAGAACCAACCAAATCATTTACAAAAGGAAAAAAAAGGAACCCAGACATCTGGAAATTCGCTGTTTCTGTTTCTGCAGTTTACATTTCTGAAATGCCTTTCCTTATTACGTAAAACTATATTCTCTAACCAGTAATGTCCAATAATGAATGTCCCCAGTTTGTAGGTGGTGACAGTAAATTCAAGCTTCAAAAACAAAAGAAAAATAAACAAAAAGAGAGAGACAGAGATCATTCAAAGAATAAACAGTGCATTCTAACACATCTTTTTCTGTCATTTCTCTCCCAGGCTCCACATTGAAAGGCAGTGCAGTGTTGCAAAAGAGACTGATCTGTAATTAGAAAGGGCTAACTGCAAAGATCTGTGTGAGAACACTGGCTCCATCCCTTACTACCGATGTGACCTTGAGCAAGATTCTTAACTAGCGGTTCCATTTGCTCATCTGTAAAGTGTGGATGGTGGTATCTCTCTCGTGGCGTAGTAGGACTAAATGAGATACATGAGTAAAGTGCTTAGCACCCTGCCCAGCACACGGCAGTTAGCAAGCAGGATCCTTGCTCTTAGACTTGCACAGGATTTTGAGGAAGGAATGGCTGAAAACTGAGGGAAAAAAGAAAAGAAAGAAGTGAATGACGTAAACAACTGAAGAAGGCAGTTCTGTCTGGTGGCCTGCCCAGATATTGGAACACTTTGTCAGGATTGATGCATTTGATACCACATCTTTGCATCTTGGTGGCCCCAAAATCACACACCAATTATTTTTCCACCTAACATATTCGTAAGGTAGCGATTTGTAAGCTCCCATTTTTTAGAGGTCAAGCTGAAATACTAAATGTTGAAGGCCCCAAAGGCAAAGCCAGGCAGGAAGGCCACTGCTTACTATCATTGTTCTGCTGCTCGATCCATCAGCACCAACAGTAGGTCTAATTGTTATTTTCTCTTTCTCTTCTTTTTTTTTTTTTTTGAGATGGAGCCTCACTCTGTCTCCCAGGCTAGAGTGCAGTGGCATGATCTCGGCTCACTGCAACCTCTGCCTCCTGGGTTCAAGTGATTCTCCTGTCTCAGCCTCCCAAGTAGCTGGGATTACAGGCATGCACCACCACACCTGGCTAATTTTTTGTATTTTTAGTAGAGATGGGGTTTCACCATTTTGGCCAGACTGGTCTCGAACTCCTGACCTCAGGTAATCTGCCTGCCTCGGACTCCCAGAGTGCTGGGATTACAGGTGTGAGCCACCGCGCCCAGCCCATTTTCTTTTCTTTTTTTTTTTTTAATCTCTGATACATAAATTTAGGTGAAAATTTAAAATATTCATGATAATACTCTAAATAGGTTTTTAAAAAGTCCATGTCACAAGAACTAGCAGGTGACATGCACAAATGAAAACACAGTTTTATTTTGGGATAAAAATTATGCATCATATTTGTGCTGGATTTTAATAATTTAAAATTTTTAGAATAAAAGTCCTATTCCCCATGTGTAGATCTTAGCAGTCAATATTATTCTTTTCTATCTCCTTTTCTAAGTAGTAACATCTCACATTGCTGAATGACAGGCAAAGACTTTAGCAGACCTACCTACCTACAAGGTTCCCTCCCATCCAGTCCCATGAGGCATGGATGACCCTAAGAGACAATTTCCTAGTGACTGTGGCCCATTCCTAGCACAATTACTTATCATGAATGAAAAGAAAGCCAAGAAGAAAACCAGCAGTCCGTTGAGAACAAATTGCAAAGTACATGGTTTTTAAACCTTAAAGACAGGTTATTGGGATCAATAATCCAAAAGTTTGAGAACCACCATCCTGAATGCTTGACATATCTTAGAAGCACTGCAGAACTGAATTAGTAGAAAGTCCAGAACTGGAGGGGGTTTCTCATAGAACTTCCTGAAGGATGCTAATTATCAACCTAAAACCCAAGAGACGGCACTTTCTCCTTAATCCCAATCCCACAAAAAGCAGCCTGGGAGCCCTTATGCAGCCATTATCTTTCCCGAAACACACAGAAGAGAAGGGGAGAGAAGAAGAAAGGGAAAACAAATGAGAGCAGTGGAGGTGAAGGGGAAGGGTGGGAAGGGACTTCTGCCATCCTGAGTCTAAAAAGCTGAATGAAGGAAAGACACGTACGTTTCAGGCAAGGAGGGTTGTGTGCCTGCAATTCCACACCAGCCTGATGCCTCTCAGGCAATGTACTATGGGGTGTCCACAGCTGGGATAGTCCATCCCTTCCCTTTGAGAGAGGCAACAACCTTCCCGTTTCCAGGCAACACTCACAATCTCATACTCACTAGGAGTGTAACTGAGAAATTCCCAACATTGCATTCCTATTCCTGGGGGAAACACTCAGTGCCTTTGTGATCAGTTTTCAGATGGCAAATAGGATATTTTTCTTTCTTAAATTGGCATGGTTTTAGGCCCAGCATAGTCAGATAATAAAGACTTGGCTTTTAGCCAATTTTATTTGACAAGAAACTTGAGAACTTCCAAAAGCGTAATTATGGGCATTGATTCACAGTGTCTTTAAAAACTGTATACCAAAACACACGTGCACATCTAGCGTGCAAATGCCTCGTAAGCGTCATGTTTTTCTACCCGTCTCGTTCTGCTGCCCTGCTTCCTGTCATCGTGAACAGGATGTGACCCAACAGGATGTAGTGCTCTCTTGTTTTCTGTTTTCCAGCTCTAAATAACTGATGTCTGGGTTGGATGACTTGATCATTGACCTCTAGTGACCATGGATAACCAGAGGAAAATCCACACTCCCGTCATCTGAGACTCAAAGCCTGGAAGATGGCTGGACTTTCTATTCTTTCTCTAGGTTGCTGGTAGTCTTCTCTTTCTAAGTAGGTAAGCTTGGGTGAATAGCAGGTAGAAGCCGAACAGCTGATCCATCATCTGACTGGATCCATAACTGTTCTCCTGCATCTCTGCAGAGCTGTGCTGCTTTAGTGGGGAGCACTTGACACCGCAGGAGAAGATGACAGGGACCGTGGGCTGGCTCACAGCCCACCCACCACCCCACTACTCTCCAGTCCCCTTGCCGGGCACTTCGCTTGACCATCTGAGATCTCGGGCACTTGCCTAGTTGGATGGGCCTGGCCCTGTGCTGGGACTTCACAGATCCAACAGTGTATTATTACTCCATTTTATAGATGAAATAGAAAGGTTAGATAACTTGCTCAAGGTTAAAGCTTTTTCTACTCTGGCACTCTTCTAAAGGAGCAGTAATAGAGAAACCTGGAGACTTGGGAATTGCCAGTATGACCAATAGCACACCAAGGACAAATGCTGTGGAAAGACCAGAATGGCCCCCTTTGACTCAACCCCAGCTCCTCTTAGTCACCTGCCATGCATCAATTTGTCCAGCCCTTTGGGAAGTCATTTAAATCTCTCACCTCTGCCAGTTTCCAGATAACATCTGCTATAGACTCACTACTCCGCTGTCTTTATGTCCCCACTGCAGTCCTGTGTACCAGAGGCTGGTTCTCTAAGAACCACCTGTGAGTGTCCGTTCTATCCTGCGGTCCTCTCCATGCACAACAGAGAAACAAAAAAACAGGAAGAGGGGCCGGGCACAGTGGCTCATGCCTATAATCCTAGCACTTTGTGAGGCTGAGGCAGGAGAACCACTTGAGGCCAGGGTCTTTACAGAAAAAAAAAAAAAAAAAATAGCTAGGTGTGGTGGCATGCACCTGTAGTTCCAGGCTAAGGCAGGAGGATCACTGAACCCCAGGAGTTTGAGGCTGCAGTGAGCTATAATTATGCCACTTTACGTCAGCCTGGGCAACAGAGCAAGATTCTGTATGAAAAGAAAAGAAAGAAAATAGGAAGAGGGAGGGAGGGCTGTCCCAGGCTGGCATTCTTAAGCTTTCAGAGCTGAAATCCCAGTGGTCAGGGCTCAGGCCAACAGACCACTGCCTCACCCCCATCCACATTATTGCAGGCTGGTTTGGACCACCAAATGGTATGTTTCCAGTATCCACAATGTAAAGAAACCTCTGTCTTATTGCAAAGCATATTATTGTCCACTGGGCCATAAACAGAGGAAGGAAGATGGGTTTGGGAAGAGGTAGGAGGGAGCTAAGAACTCTATTGGCAAGACACATTAAATTTGGGGTTTCAGAGGACCATCTAGGTAGAATTTCCAGTAGGCAACTGGAACTCTCTATCTGATGGAACTCTGAAATACTAAATAGCACCTTGGTTCTCCCACAGTATAATTATATTCATGAGAATCGAAACTGTCTCCCATAATGTGAATCTCTTCACCATAATTTACCACTGAATAAGACCCAAATATGCACTGGATTTTTAAAACTGTGATTTGTGCAGCTAACAGTTCATAAGTCAAAATTAGAATCCTTCCCTAACTCCATACTTAACCCTGAATTAACCTTCAGATGACTATGATGTTTTTAAAATATGTGGTGTTTAAAGGGCAAAAACAGAGTCTATTTGAACAGTTAAAAGAATTTTAGTAATCTGTGGCATGTGTTCTCAGCCTTAGCCACAAATTTTGATACCTGAGCCAAATAATCTAGAGATTATTTGGTCCAGAAATTAATTAAAGGATTCCTTTTTAAAATGCTAATATGCACTGAAGGTTGAGAAACAATGAACTCTAGTTTATTCTCTCCAAAAATATAATTTTCCAAAATACTCAGCCTCTCTAGTGATTAAAGAATAAGACAATAACTTGCCATTATCTCATATTGTCAAATAGGCAAATACTAAAAAGAATCCTACTATCCAAGCATTAACATAGTGTTTTTTCAAACCATGAGTTACTACCCATTCATGGATCATGAAGTTAACCCCACCATATCTGGTATTTTTTTTTTTTAATGTTTTTGAAAATAAAAGGAAGAGGAGAAAAGACAGAAAGTTTATTGCGACTAGTCAGGAAAATAGTAAAATTTATTTCAATTATACTTGTGTGTGTGTGTGTGTGTGTAAATGGGTCACTAGACAAAACGTATGTCTTCCAGTGAGTCAAAAGATTTGAAAAACACTCTAGAATGCTGAGAAAATCACACTCTCCTGGGCTGCTAGTGGGAATGTAATTGGCACAATTTTTCTTGAGGGCCCTTTGGTAACAGCCTTGAAAAGCTTCACTTTGACCTGGGTGTTTACTCTTCTGAGAATTTATTCTTTTGAAATAACCCTTCAAATGCACATTTGCATGTAAAGATGTACATTTCATTGCTGTTTTTAGCAGTGAAAACATCAAAATATCCAACCATATGAATTACAGTTAAATACATTATCCATGAAACAAAATACAGTGCAGCCATTAATAATGAAATTGATTGATATCTATTGATTTGGAATGATGTTCAGATACATCAAAAGAAAAAGACTCATTATTAAAGAAAATGGGGAATTACAGAAATGCACGGAAAAAAGGATTTAGAAATCATCTATTGTTTCTCAAAGTACATTATTAACACACTAACTTATTTCCTTTCAGTCTTTTTCTTTGTAGCGTTATCTTAGATTGCTTCAGACAATTTATAGACACAATTAAGTAAATCACTTTTTTTCACTTGATATTATACGAAAAGCATGCACCATGCTATCATATAATTTTCAAAAACATTTTAATAACTGTGTAAAGTGTTCTTGAGTGAATAGTACAAAACAATAGGCACAGCATAATCTCATTTTGGGAAATGTGTACTGTATTTATAATAAATTGAAGCCATGGAAAAGAGAAGTTAGGCGTACAGGCAAAGCATGACCTCCTGGGTTCCCACATCCTGGCTCTGCAACTTCCCACTTATACCAGCTTGGTCAAAAAACTGAACTTCACAAGATTATCCTTGTACCTACCGCAGAAGATTGTTGTGAGAATGAACTGAGTTAATACAGGTAACATTCTCCAAGCAGTGTCAAGCATTTGGTAAGCACAAAAGAAATATTAGTTCTATCTATACCAGAGAGAGAATGAGAGATTTCATATCAGAAAATCTTAACAGTGGCCATTCTCCGGGTGCTCGGATTACGAGCAAATTTCATTTCCTTCTTTATACATTTCGTATATTTAAATTTTATAATCAGAAAAAGACAAGATAGCATAAAAATTAAAAGTATATAATTTTCTCTTAGGGTTCTAAAGTGTCTCTATTTTGATAATTTTAGGTTAAAAAAACAATACTTAGACAGAGTGACAGTAACAACACGTTCTATTTGGATTGCACCTACTTCTTTCAAGAAATTCGGTTTGAGGGACTTTTGCCCAATCAGGCAACGAACTCTGCTCTGAAATTTCGTTTCTCTGATTTTGGAATTCTTTCTGTAACTTCAGAGACTGGTACAAAGATTTTGCTTTCCAATCTCCTTCTGTAAAAGGTTTTCTGCTTTCTCTCACTCTATCAGTCTAGAATCCACTAGCAAAAATCTGTATTAAATTGTCCCATTATACAGGCCTGAAAGCGACTCTCTGTCTCAGTACCATATCTTAGATTATTGTATTTCTCATGAAATGATGATGACATCATGTCCAAAGAACACTTCAAACTGAGTTGTCCTTTGCGTTTATCCATGAGTTAAAAACAGGGACCTTAAATGGCATTGTGTGTGGGTGGGGAGACTCATTATTAAAGAAAATGGGGAATTACAGAAATGCACGGAAAAAAGGATTTAGAAATCAACTATTGTTTCTCAAAGTACATTATTAACACATTAACTTATTTCCTTTCAGTCTTTTTCTTTGCAGCGTTATCTTAGATTGCTTCAGACAATTTATAGACACAATTAAGTAAATCACTTTTTTTCACTTGATATTATACGAAAAGCATGCACCATGCTATCATATAATTTTCAGAAACATTTTAATAACTGTGTAAAGTGTTCTTGAGTGAATAATTTAATTATTTCTCTTTTAAGGAACATTCTGATTATTTTAGCTATTATAAGCAGAACTATAAATAAATTTTGTACAAATTTTGTTTGAAAACTTTAATCTTTTTATGTATGTAAGATTTTTTTTAACATGTGTAGAATCCAAAAAATGGAATTACTCTATCAAAGGTCATGAGCTTTTTAAGTCTTAGGATAGTTGTTACTGTATTACAACTGATGTGTTATCAAACTACTCTTTATTACAACTGACCCTGTTATCTAATTCCATTGGAATTGGCATCATAAATTGGTATAATTCTTTAAGAAAGCACTGGTAATATGGTTTAATTTATGTGCAGCCAAGTTCTAAAAAGGATTTGAAGCAGTTTACAAAAGCAAACACAGTTAAATAATTTGGTTAAGTGGAAAAATCAAGGTAAAAGGGAAAAATAAGAAAAGAAACAACTAGCATTTATTGAATACTTATTGCATATTAGCACTGTGTTAAATTCATCCTACATAATTTCATTTAATTCCTGCAGCAAAGAGGTAAATATTATTATGCCCATTTTATAGATAAGGATATGGAGAACTAGGCCAGGTGTGGTGGCTCATGCCAGTAATCCCAGCACTTTGGGAGGCCAAGGCAGGCAGATCACCTGAGGTCAGGAGTTCAAGACCAGCCTGGCCAACATGGTGAAACCCCGTCTCTACTAAAAGTACAAAAATTAGCTGGGCGTGGTGGCAGGTGCCTGTAGTCCAGCTACTTGGGAAACTGAGGCAGGAGAATCACTTGAATCAGGGAGGCGGAGGTTGCAGTGAGCCAAGATCACGCCACTGTACTCCAGCCTAGGTGATGCAGCGAGACTCTCTCAAAAAAAAAAAAAAGAAAGAAAAAAAAGAAAAAGAAAATGGAGGCCTAGAAAGTTAGTAACTTGCTAAAATTCACAAAACCAGTAAGAGACAAATCAGATACTCAAAGTCTGGAATTTGAGCTCTCAGCCATTGTACTACACTTCATATGGGGACATACAGAAGTACATTTATTAGGGCTAAGCCAAAATAAGAGTCCACTTTCCAGTGGTCTATGCAGTGCGAGAGGAAAATGTAAAGATTTGTAGTATTCATATGTTAAACATAAATCAATTTCTTCTGGGTGTGAGCATGCTATTTCATTGCACTCTCTCCAACATTTGGATCATTTTATTTTTAATATGTATATGGTACTTAAGACATTTAAGTCAGTGAATGCTGTATCACTGTTGTTTTCATTTTAATAGCAGGAGTTGTACATTTTTCATATGCTAATTTATGCATGTCTTCCTTTGTAAATTGGCCAACATTTTTGCCCATTTTGCTGTTGTTTTCCCTAAAATTTTTTTTAGGGGAAAAATTTGCCCATTTTGCTGTTGTTTTCCCCTAAAATTTTTTATGGTCCTAACTTAGAATAAAGATACAAGGTTTTTAGAAACAGTAGATACAACAATCCCTAGTTTTGAATTCCTGTCATTTTACATTCATTTATGTCTGTATTCAAGTGTTTTCCAATATGATTTTCTATTACTTGAAAACTTGGTCCTTCATCTTCTAGAAACTTGACAAATAGTAAAATTTACATCTGTGAAGTTTTTCTATGATACAATGTCTGTTTAATTCTCATTCATCAGGAATGTATTTCAAGCCATGATGTGAATTGAGAACCTATACACTTTCTTTTTATTACTGTTTATTATTTTATTCATTTATTTATGTGTAGCTTTGTTCCAACAAGAATTAAATTTATTCATTATTATTTATGTAGTCTTTCTCTCCGTAACACGTAGTGAATTCTTGCACAGTGTATGTAATATGCAGTATGTTTAGGCCACTGAGTGTGCTCCACAGAAGTCATCCTTCCATCACTGTAACCCTATCACGTGTGCTGAAAACACAAGTACTCCCATAATGACCCAGTCTCCTTTTGAATTTGATAAATTGCCTGAATATACACTTAGGTACATTTTAAGAATACTTTGCCAAGCCTTCTACCCCACAAAATAATTCCAGTGGATTTAGTTTGAAGTAGCATTAAGTGTAAAAATTAACTTTGAAACAAGTCCTATCTTCACAATGTTTTCCTTTCTTGACATGATGGGCCTCTGTTTATTCCAGCCTTCTTTTGCATTGCTCATTAAAATTTGTGCCTTTATTTCTATCTGTTACATTTGTTTCCCATTCTGCTCCCACTTTAGTTTTACTTTGTATCTTCCCATTTCCTTACAGAATGAACAGCCACACATAATGCAATAGGACTTTTATTCAGGGTAGATGAGAAATCCTAGATCAGTTTTCATTTTACTAAACAATTAGTTCACAGAAGCATTGCCTAAGAGGCCAGTGCTCTACCTAGAAGGGCAGAGTTCTCCAAGTCATTTGTTTCATCTGGTTAATAACCACTTGAGAGCCCTGTGCTCTCTTTCAAGTTACTTGGCTCCATCTTCTGGTTTGAATTTTGAGTACTTGGAGTAAGGGCATTTGAAAGTTGCCAGAGCAGGGCTGAGACTGGGGTGAGGTGAGTTGGGCATCTAGGGTCCAGATTTAAGGAAGCGTCTGCTCTCAGGTCCCCTGATGCCTTGTCCATCTTACCTGGTCCCAGCTTGCCCCAGGGAACCGGCTGCTGTGAGCCAGCTAGCATCTGGCAAGCGGTTGGGAGAGGGAGCCACCGTTTCCCCCAGAGCTCTGCCCTAGGGCTGCACAATGGGAGTTGCTGTCACCATCCACTTGGCCCAGCCTGGCTAATGGGCCCTACTCTTGCTTCCTAGCTCATTTTTGTGTGTTGGTAGCAAGAGGCATCTACAGGCTAGAACAGATTGACAGCCTGACACCATCTAAATGCTCTTACGGAATCCATGAAGCCAAACCATTTCCATTTGAGAAGCGCTTTTTCTGAACTGTGTTATTGGTCCATGGGTCATGACCTCCCTCTGGCCTATGCCACCCTAACTGCCCTTAACTGTCCAGAACAACCACCACCCCTGCCCTTGAAGCCTGCTCTGAAAGGCTTCAAGCACAAGAGCTTGTTTTTTAAAAATCCAAGAAGAGCTGAATATGAGCAGATGAAAGCAGCTGTAATAAAATGCATTATTATAAAACCTATATGGGAGGGGGGTTTAGATAGATGTGATGCTTGATTCTACAGTCTTTCCATACTGTTCAAATGCAGAGAGTAAAATATTTTTGGTTTCATGCTATTTACACTTAGTAGTGTTCCAATATCTTTAATTTGTGAGTATTAAAAACATTCTTTAGTTTTATTTTTTTTTGAAATGAATACTCAGTAAATCTTCCAAAGATGTAGAGGAGGGTTGGGTAAGAGAAATTTATTTAACTGTCTTAGTTAACAAAATGAGGGATATTCTCATTAGTTAGAAATGGCTCTAAAAACAGAGAATCTAAGATAAAATTTAGAATGAGAGATAAAAGGAAAAAGAAAAGAAAACCAAGGTTGAGGAGCAAATAAGAGGGAAAAGAACATCGGAAAGCAGAAATGTGGCAGGAGCAGTGAGAGGCCCACACACAATAAGACCCTGGGACAGATTTGAGGCAGCAGGCAGGGCTGGGACACTCAGTGTGGGGCAAACAGGCCTGCCCACCACCACCCCACACAAACTGCTCACAATAACCCTCAAAATTAGCATTTAGTACAATCATTTTTGTTACTAATAATGACTGTATGCCCTTGAGAAAGTTGAGGCACACACAGTCCCCCCACTTAAAGCAGCCATACCAATCTATTTCACTATAATGTTATTTGTCTCTGAAATCATATGTTGTAAAAGTAAATAGACATATCAACCCATAAAAGACACGGTGGTTTACATTCTTCATGCTCTGAGTGCCGCTGTAAGCCCTGTGACAACAGCTGCACTTCTTGGCAGTGAGCATGAACTCACATCTGTCAGTGCTGTCAGCCATGGAGCCCTCTCCTGTCCCGTCCTGAGCTGATATCCAGCACTCTCGGTGGTTTACCCCACCATGGCCTTGTTGCCTGTCATTTCATTTGTGTCCTAGAAAACAACTGTGCATGGATCAGCCCTCTACACATACAAGCTTTCTGTGAAGGGAGCTCCCACGGTCATCCAGTCAAATTGGATTAGGGCCCAACCTAACCACTCCATTTTAACTTAGTTACCTCTTTACAGGCCCTGTTTCCTTTTCTGCTTTCCCTTGCTGGGAACAGAAAAAGACAGCATTGTTGTGAGACAGAGTAGGGATGGGACTTGACCTCCCTCCCCCATGCCCCACCAAGGACCTTTACCGCAAGCTGAGCCGTCTGTGGGGATCCCAATCAGACCCTCCAGACCTTGCATCATAAATCTGAGGTACTAGGGGTTAGGACTTCAATATGTGAATTTGGGGGGACACAATTCAGCCCATAACAAATGTGAACTTTTAAAAAGTTAACCTCAGTTATCTAGAACTCTTCTTGCTCACTAATCTAGAATCTCATTTTCAGACAGCCTCACACAATGGAGTTGGCACTTCTTCCCTGGCATCGTCGTCATGCCAGACCCGTTCATGACTGTGGTAGAAGCTCCTGCAGGTGCAACAACTTGTGAAAGATGCACAACACGGGGTGGGCAGGGAGCAGAAAGGACAGAAAGAGCCAGAGCTGCCTGATTGTTTTGTTTTCCCACTATCCAATAAGCAAATTAATATTACCATATCTACAGCACTAGTTTACAGGAATTCATATTCTAGGTCAGAGTTACTGCTTTTTTGTGTTCCTATAAATGATATATACAACTTGTTTCAGACAGATTCTGTGCCCTGCCTTTAGAGATCTTAATCTAGTCTGGGTGGGCCCAGGATCTGCCCGTTTCAGAAACGCCCCAGGAGATTCTGCCTTGCGATCCACACTGCTAGCAGTGATAAAGCAGTGCCATCTGGGCTGTGCACCAAACAAGGGCCCAAGACCCACAGCTCCCAAGTCAATCAGCTGAGGGACTTTGAGTCAAATCAGCTGATGCATTGAGTTGCACAAGCACATTCTCCTAATTTGCTACAAATTAAATAGGACTGTTTCCTATTTCATCGTTAACCTAGGCTTTTAAAATTTATGTAACACTAGCTATGGGTTTTTGAACCTATAACCAAACCAGCGGTGGATCCTGCCTATAATCCCAGCACTTTGGGAGGCCAAGGCAGGCGGATCACTTGAGGTCAGGAGTTTGAGACCAGCATGGCCAACATGGTAAAACCCTGTCTCTACCGAAAATACAAAAATTAGCTAAGCATGGTGGCACACGCCTGTAATCCCAGCTACTTGGGAGGCTGAGGCAGGAGAATCGTTTGAACCCAGGAGGCGGGGGTTGCAGTGAGCCGAGATTGTGCCACTGCACTTCAGCCTCAGTGACAGAGCAAGAGTCTGTCTAAAAAAAATGATAATAATAACCAAACCAATAAGTTGGTTTGGGGCCAAGTTATAGGATAGGAAAACAATAACAATTTTCCAAATTAGCCATTGTTATCACCATTTTAAAGATGAGGAAACAGAGGCTTACAGAGAATAAGTAATTTTCCCAAGATCACACAGTTGGCAACTGTCTGAACCTAGTTTCAAACCCTGAGTCAGCCCAACTCAAAAGGTCCAGTGATTTCCAGACAACTAAATAATGCACCATTTAAAATTCTTCAGTAAGAACTTGTAGTCAGTGCTTTTAGTCTATACAGGATATCAATTTGTTCGAGGCAGTGCTAAGATGCATAACAATATTGAATGTCCTTCATTTTAAGACAATTGTAAGATTTAATGAGGACATCAATTTAATAATAGCTTTGGGAGAGCATAAAACACCACAATAAATATATATGTTCAATATAAATGCCTCACTATTTGGAAATATTAAATGCAAAAAATAAAACATAAAGATGGTTGGCTGGGTACAGTGGCTCACACCTGTAATCCCAGAGCTTTGGGAGGCCAAGGCAGAAGGATTGCTTCAGCCTAAGAGTTCAAGAACAGCCTGGGCAACATAGCAAGACCACTTCTCTACAAAAAATAAAATTAAAAAATTAGCTGACCATGGTGGTACACACCTGTAGTCCTAGATACTCAGGAGGTTGAGGCAGGAGGTTTACTTGAGCCAGGAGTTCAAAGGTACAGTGAGCTATGATCACACCACTGCACTCTAGCCTAGGCAACAGAGCAAGTCCCTGTCTCAAAAAAATAATAATTAATTAAAATAAAGATGTGAGAAAATACCTTAGAATCAATGAAGAAAAGCACACAATTTGTCTTGTTTGACAACACAGCCGCTGGCCTGCAGTGCCATCTGCTGTAACGAAGTGGCAACTACAGTAGCCCTCAATGCCAGGGTTTTACCGGGACAGGAGGGCTAATAACCTCTTCATTACCCAGGTGTCTCAGAGTGCCAGTGTCCAAGTCACGGATATGGAATAAAGGGAGAGATACAAATAAAAGTAAAAGATAAGAGGAAGAAAAATAAAGAAGATAGAAGAGAAAAATAAAAATAAAATAGGGAGGTGGTGTCATCATCCATGTCATTAGGAGACTACCTCTTATTACCTACCAGGTATTTTGCACATTTTATCTGCAACCTATTTTGTCAATCTGTCTTACCAGGGGCTTGCCTTTTTTATTTTTCCAGTCTTTTCAAAGAATAAGCTTTTATTTTTATTGATCATCTGTACTGTGTTTTTGTTTTCTATTTCATTCATTTCTGCTAGCGTTTCTTCCCTCTACTTACTTTGGATGATTAGTTTCTATGCATATGCCATGTGATTTTAAATCCTAGAATTTCAGAGCTGGAAGGAGATCGAGAAAAACCTGGCTCTCTCCTCTCCTTTTACAAAGAGGCCCAGAGAGAGAGGAAATTTGCCATATGTCCTACAGCTGGCGCCTTGTTTCCACACAGATGAGTAATTGCTCCTCTTCCATTCATACTATGTTCCCCTCCTCCCTCTTCTTTCCCTCCGTCCTTTCCTTTTCTGCTTTCCCTCACTCGAAGAGAAAAAGATAGCATTGTTGTGAGACAGTGTAGGGATGGGACTGGGCCTCCCTGTCCCGTGCCCCACCAAGGACCTTTACTGCAAGCTGGTGGGGACCCCAGTCAGATCATTCAGACCTTGCACCATAAATCTTGCTCAAGGCGCCATACCCACTGATTAGGGGACCTTGAAGAAGCTAAAATAAGCAGCTCCCACCATGAGTCCTACTCAAGGGAGTTAACGCCATCTCCCGCATGCCCACAAGGCCAGAAGAATGGAGTAATCCTTAACTTTAGCTTCATTATGATACGAAAAATCACACCTGGGGTGAAGACTAAACATGCTAATGAGACACGCGAAAAAGCATGTTATGAACCGCACAGGGGCTAAAAGTTCCCCACCTCTACATGCCTCAACATCACTTTCCCGCATGGTCCCTTTAAAACTGCCTCTCTAACTCCTCCCGGGCCAGCCAGACTCTCTCTCTCTCAAGCCTTGTTTAGGAAAATTCTTTTGGCCTCAGGTCAATTTCTACTGCATTAAAAGCCCAAGAACCCATGGTTGGTAACAGTTGGACTGATAAAACTCAGGATAAATAGGCAAACTTCCCCCTTAAAAGATCTAAATTTAAAATCATAGTGCATCAAATTTTGTACATTTGTGCTAGATGTTAGTGGTTTTCCTGTTTTTACAACACTACACATGTACTCCAAATAGACAGGTTACCAAATGCAAACAAATTTTAGAAAACAAAATTCAACCTGCCTTTTAGAAGCTTATACTTGTATCTATTAAAAATGCTGGTATTCAGCTGGGGGCGGTGGCTCACGCCTGTAATCCCAGCACTTTGGGAGGCCGAGGTAGGCAGATCACGAGGTCAGGAGATTGAGACCATCCTGGCCAACGTGGTGAAACCCTGTCTCTACTAAAATACAAAAAAATTAGCCAGGCGTGGTGGTGCACGCCGGTAGTCCCAGCTACTCGGGAGGCTGAGGCAGGGGAATCGCTTGAACCCGGGAGGCAGAGATTGCAGTGAGTCAAGACTGTGCCACTGCACTCCAACCTAGGGACAGAGCAAGACTCCGTCTCAAAAAAAAAAAAAAAAAAATTGTTGATATTTATTTCAGATATTTGGCAAAAAACAAAAATAGATGGTATCTTGGCAATCAAAATGTAAACGTAGTCCAGGTGTGGGGCTCACGCCTATAATCCCAGCACCTTGGGAGGCTGAGGTGGGTGGATCACAAGGTCAGGAGTTCAAGATCAGCTTGGCCAACGTGGTGATACCATCTCTACTAAAAATACAAAATTAGTAGGACATGCTGGTGGGCACCTGCTACTGAGTAGCTAATCCCAGCTACTCAGGAGACCGAGGCAGAAGAATCACTTGAACCCGAGAGGTGGAGGTTGCAGTGAGCCAAGATGGTGCCACTGCACTCCAGCCTGGGTGACAGACCGAGATCCATCTCAAAAAAAGAAAAAAAATGCAAATGTAGTTTTATGTTTCCAGTTAAACAAATGAGCATTGCAGGTCATAAATTTTACGGATTGTTGCAGTAAACTGGCTCTGGAAAGGTTAAAAAGAGGCTGCGGTTTGACCTGTGGGCCCCTGCCCTGCCTTTCATGACACTGCTCTCACTGCTCTCAGCCTTCAGAAGCCCTGGTGGCCCTGCAGTGTAGCTCTCTTCCTCTAAAAACCTGTGATAAGAAAAGAATCTGGCATTAGTCATTTATATCTTATTATGAATTTATTACTCAAATGCCCTCTCCCAGGGCTATTTGTATTTTAATTTTTTCTTCAATGTGTGTTAACAAGTTGTCCTCTCTAAGACAGCATTTTAGATACGTTAATCAGGTAAGGTAGGCATGAGAGAGGAGGGCTTTTCAAGTGCCTTGACAATCATTCCACCCACTCTACCTAAGACCCTGCCTATTTCAAAACGAATTAAGTTGCCCATGTCCTCAAAAAATGTAGTCTTTAACAGCACTACCCAAAACTGCTGTTTGTTTTGTTTTGTTTTTTGTTTTGCCAGTGTTAATACTTGGTACACACACACACATACACACACACACGGGTACTTTGGTCAAATCTCTAGTATACTGATGAACACTGCAATAAATGGGACACAGAACAATATTTCTAAACCATATCTAACCACAGGATATTTTCTTCAAGTACCGCCTCCAGGTCTAACGTTCCTCAGAACACACAAGAGAGACCAGGTCATAATCTCCCTTCCGTTCAGTCTCCAACACCATAAAAGAATAATTCTAACTGCCTTCCTGCTAGAACTCTTATTACTCATTAAAAGATACAGAAAGAAGAAAACGGTCTCTCAAGACTGGTACTCAGAGTGCCTCAGAGTGCCAGCAAGTGCTTCAGCAAGAGGCATCCCAGACACAGGTAGAAATACTTAGTGAAGGTAAGTAGGAAATTTCTTGAGATTGTTCATAGGAGGGCTCTGCCCTGCACAAATGCAGAAATGTAGGAGACGATAGATGTGATTAACATACAAACACCACTACTATCCAACTAAATGGAAATGGTGAAACAAAAGAAAGACAACAAATTAGACCGACCAGTCCCCAGCAGTTCATACATCTTATCTTCAATAGAATTCAAGGACTTAGCAGTCTGACTGTTCTGTCCTTCTATACTATGGTCAGAAAGTCTATGGTTAGATTGTTTGGTTTAGTCTATAAAGAACTAACCTCAATTTTATTTTATTTTATTTTTTTAAACTTAAAAAAAAAAGAGAGAGAGAGAGAGACAGGGTCTTGCTATGCTGCCCAGGCTGGTGGTCTTGCATTCCTGGCCTCAAGCAATCCTCCCTCTCAGCCTCCCACAAGGCTGGTATTACACGTATTAGCCACTGAACCCGGCCTTTTTTTTTAAACTTTTATTTTAGATTGAGGGGGACATGTGCAGGTTTGTCACCTGGGTATATTGCATGATGCTGAGGTTTGAGGTACAAATGACCCCATTACTCAGGTAATAAGCATAATAAACAAAGTTTTCTAATCTTGCTCTCCTCATTCACTCCCCCACTAGTCCCCAGTTTCTATTGTTTCTTTATGTCCATAAGTTCCAAATGTTTAGCCAACCTCAACTTTAAAACCACACATGGAAAAAAAACACTGTAGAGTTAAAAAGTTCCAAATGACTCCCTACCATACACTATCATTTTTTGTAATATGCCCTAAAAAACAAACTCAATTACGTTATTTAAGGAGTGAAATAATCTAAAATAATAAGTATGTTTAAGCAGGCCGGGTGCGGTGGCTCACACCTGTAATCCCAGCACTTTGGGAAGCCAAGGCGGGCAGATCACCTGAGGTCAGGAGTTTGAAACCAGCCTAGCCAACACAGCAAAACTCCATCTCTACTAAAAATACAAAAATTAGTTGGGCATAGTGGCGCGTGCCTGTAATCCCAGCTACTCAGGAGGCTGAGGCAGGAGAATCGCTTGAACCTGGGAGGTAGAGGTTGCAGTGAGCTGAGATCGCACCACTGCACTCCAGCCTGGCTGACAGAGTGAGACTCCATCTCAAAAAAAAAAAAAAATTAAAAATAAAAAGGATGTTTAAGCAAGGGGATAAACAAAACTCAGAGCAGCAGTTACCTCTGAGATTGAAAAGCATACCTCTGAGATTGAAACATATAGTTTTATTTTGCAATGTTTGATATATGCAAAAGAATATACTAACATAAATAATGTAATGTGACATATATAATCTTCTGTAACTAAAAAAAAAATTTTAACCACACTGAAAGTCCCTCAGGGCTAAAGGAGAGACTGTGTTCCAAGGAATACATTTAAGAAGGGAGGCTGGTGGCTATACTGTTCCCTCACCTCACCTCCCCATAAGAATTTTCCTGCTGGGGCTGGGCATGGTGGCTCACACCTGTAATCCCAGCACTTTGGGAGACCAAGGTGGGTGGATCATCTGAGGTCAGGAGTTTGAGACCAGCCTGGCTAACATAACAAACCCCATCTCTACTAAAAATACAAAAATTAGCCAGATGTGGTGGTGCACGCCGGTAATCCCAGCTACTTGGGAGCAAAACTCCGTCTCAAAAATATTAATAATAATAATAATAATAATAATAATAATAATTTTCCTGTTGGACTCTTGCTGCCCCCACCAAGCCTACCCAATAATTTTCCTGTTGGAATCTCGCTGCCCCCACCAAGCCTACCCTTGCTCCCTGCTCTTCAGAGGTACAAGGGGGAACACAAGCCCCTCTCATTCCAGTCCTCTGAGCACAACCAAGACAGGGTAGCATTTTCTAAAAACTGTTCTACAAAGTGAGGGCAAATGAGAAAGATACAATCATAGAAAGGTAAACGGCTTCTTAGTGTGGCACGCTGGGCCCTAACGGCTGCCCTTCTTCTCCCCCTCATGTTCATCCTCCAGTGATACTATATGGCTGGGTGTCCCCTGCTGCTCCATGCACCTAGCCTTTTAGCCATGCTGTTTCTTCTGCCTGGGAAGCCCTTCCCACCTTTCTCTGTCTTGCCATTTATTGTTCATCTTGCACCATTCAACTCAGGCCCCCTCTCCCAGGTAGGCTTCCTGGAACCACGGGACTGGGCAAAGAACCGCATCAGCCTGCCTCATTATTAACCCTCAACTAAGCTTGACCTCGCTGGAGTGGGCAAATATTCCT
Source organism: Chlorocebus sabaeus (assembly GCF_047675955.1). Taxonomy (NCBI): domain Eukaryota; kingdom Metazoa; phylum Chordata; class Mammalia; order Primates; family Cercopithecidae; genus Chlorocebus; species Chlorocebus sabaeus. The sequence continues at coordinate 41,784,283 of NC_132923.1, read as the reverse complement.
TCTTGGTGTTTGTGCCCCTTGAGTTGGCCCAAGTCCTGGCACAAAGCAAGTGCTGAGTCAATCCCTGTCAAATGAAGATAGGCTAAAATTAATCAAGGTTCCCCCAGAGACTAGATTTCTAATCCAAAGATTTCAAGGAGAAAAGAAGGACTTCTGAGGCTGAAAATTCCTCATCCTGAAATGACCAGGATCCAGATTTAAAGAGCTGGGAGTCCTTCGCACACACACCTTGCTTGGGTTCCTTCCCCCCACCTCCCTCCCTATCTCTCAGTCAAATGCTCCCCAATACCTCCTTATCTATCCAGTACATCTTGGGCCATTTCTGGACCAACTACAAAGACCCAAGACCTCTTGCATCCTTCATCTCATCTCTGGCTTCCGGTCTGAGGGATGAGCCCCAGGGCTGACAGGAAAGGCAAGATGGGGAAGGATCTGGTCCTTCTGAGGCAGTGATCCTGCCCCCACTGGAGCCTCTGATAACTGACTCTTGTAAGGTGAGCCCCTTCTTAGTCTGGGAAGAGAAACTGCTCTATCAGAGTCTAACATCATGGTATTTTATCCAGAGGGCATCAGGCCCAAAGCATGCTGGGAACTCAGCCACAGGAGCTGATGAGGAGGGGAAGGAAGCCTGGGAAAAGTGGGATGAAGGGTGGGAAGTCTGGCCTTTCTTAGGTGCTGGCCCCAAAGTAGTGTCAATAAGATACACAGGCTGAAGCTTACGTCAAGCTTCAGTCTGCATCTGGGAAACCTGCCCCAAAGAGATAATGGTCATACACTTGAAACCAAAGCAGGCAACCTGAGTGGCCCTAACTACATCTTTGTGTGACCAGATTGGGACAGAAGCAAGATCCCAGCATCTTCAGAGAGCATCTAGAAGTTTAAAAAAGAGGTGCCAAAGGCCTTTGGAAGAGATGCAGATTAGAATATAAGACAAACATGAAAATCATGAGAAAGTTAGGAACAGATGGGCAGGAGGGGAATGTGAGGTATGGAATGAAGAAACACACAGAGAAGAGGAAAAACTGTTAAGGCCACAGTTAAAGTGCTACAGAAGCTCCAGGGGCCTGCATGGGGTTGCAGTGAAGAGACTGAGGGTGGGAAACTGTGCGAGCTTGGCACCTTAGCTGGGCCAATAGATCTGGAGATACAATGATCCTAAGGCTAAGCAATGATGTTGCCTCAGTGAGGAATAGAGAGGGTCAGGCATGAGTGCCCAAGTTGTGAGGGGCAGAGGGGAGTAAAAAAAGGCAGAAACAAAAGAAACAAGGTAGGTATGTTCAAGAGCAGGTGCATCCATACGTAAGTGTTAAGCATGTCTACTTCCCAAGTGGAAGCTCAGGAGGTGGCATGCATTGTCGTCATCTGTGGGAGTTCAGTCAGGGTGGTGGGAAAAATTGTAGAGGAAAACTTACAAAGAGTTATAGAAAATAAATACAAACCTTCTTGGAAGGCTGGGGGGGGGGGGGTGTTGCATGGCTTCAGTAACAGATTTGGCTGAAGGCAGCCTAATCCTCTTTACCTTCAGTTGATAGCAAAAAAGCAAATAACAAGGGAATGTGGGGAGTTTATCTAAATAGCTTGTTTACTCATGTGGTCCTAAGACCAAACTTTGATCAACCTCGGTTGCATAATTGCTCTCTGCTTGGGGGGTTGGCAATGTTAATTACCCTCTAGTGGTGTTTACTCAAGACCTTTGTCATTTAATCTGTACTAAATAAATGCGAATTTTGCCAGCTTATGGGGCAATGCTCCAGACTCATAACAGAGCCCCTCAGCTGGACTGACAGGCAAAATATCTGTGTTAGTGTACGTCTCTCATCCGTCCGTCGCTGGGTCAGGGTCTGCAGGTCGGTCCCTACAGTCATCGCGTGTGTGTGTGTGTGTGTGTGTGTGTGTGTGTGTGTAAACTTTGAAAAATAACAAAAGTAGACAAAATAGTTTAATGAATCCCCAGCAATTTAATGAAGTTTAATGAACTTCAGCAATTATCAGTGGATAGTCAATCTTGTTTCCCCATACCTCCAACTATTCTCCTTTGCCCTGGATTTTTTAAAAAGCAAATCCCAGAGAGCACATCATTTTCGGTATGTAAATCTAAAAAATAAAGACTCCCTTTTTTTAGACTTAGCCCCAGTGCCATCATCAGACCCCCAAATTCTTTAATGTAAATTAGTTAATATCATCAAACATTCAATCAGTGCTTACATTTCCCACAGTGTCCTCTAAATGATCTTTCATTTCTTCACTTGGTTTAATCTGGATCTAAACAATGTCCACACATTGTAATTAGTTAAAATATTTGTTTCTTTTAATCTATAGGTTTTCCACATCCTCTTTTCTTTCTTGTTATCTTTTTGCCATTGTGGTGGAGGTTGTTGTCAAAACATAATGTCAATATCATCTTTCCCATTCTTGATTTTGCCAGTGGCATCCCTGGGATGTCATTTGACTTGTTCCTCTATTTCCTATATTTGTTGTTAAGTTGGTAGTCAGATTCCATTGGATTTTTCTGGCATGACAATTTCACAGGCAGCAATATGTTCTTCCCTGGGAGGAGGCTGATGGCTGCCTGCCCCTCTTTTATGATGTTTGGAAAACTGTGATATCTTAATTCTTTTATTCCTTCTGCTTCTATAAGCCACAATATGTCTATTAAGAGAAACCTCCCTCATCAATTATTTGATTACCCTTAAGTTCATATAAGAGAGGCAGAATATGTGTTTGATTCTTTCACGTTAAGTTTTTGAAATGAGTTGGTCCCTAGAATTTTCTAGAGGCAATTATTAAGGATTTATTTTCATTTAGTATTATTGAGAACTTATGAACATAGACATATTCAATGTATTTCAAGGATGGGATATTTATAAGGGTTTTAGGGTCTGGCATAAGATGGGTTTTTCAAGGCAGGGATGCTGATTTAATTGGCCAGTTTGTTATATAATAAGTTGAGAACTGGTGGGCACAATGAAGGGTAGGGAGTTGAAGTGATTTTTGAAGGGCACAGTTGTGTGGTAACCCAGTTGAGTGATCTACATGTTATCCTGATGACAGCTATTATCCAGTTGTCAGCCTATTGCTCTAATAGATTTTTAGGGAATTCCTAAAACTGGATCTTTTTAAAGCAAATAATAAATTTATTTTAAATGACATCTTAGTTCACACGTGTAATAATAGTTCTTTCTTCCTTTTGTTTTTCTCCAGTACAATCTTTATTTGGTTTTGGTATCAGGTTGATGCTGGCCTCATAAAATGACCTGAGCAACTTTTGCTCTATTTCTATTTCTGGAGCAACTTGTGTATTATAGAAATTAACTGTTTCTTAAAAGTCCCTTAAAAGCCTCTAGATCTGAGTTGGGGTAGGGGGAGTTTAGGAGAGATATTTAACTGCCATTTCAATTTACTAAACACTTAGTGGTTTATTCAAATTCTCTATTTCTTCTTATACCAATTGCTGTATTTTATATTTTTAGGAACATATCCATTTTATCTAGGTTTACATATATTAGGGTTCATAACACTTTTTTTTTTTTTTTTTTTTTTTTTTTTTTTTTTTTTTTTTTTTTTTGAGACGGAGTCTCGCTCTGTCGCCCAGGCTGGAGTGCAGTGGCCGGATCTCAGCTCACTGCAAGCTCTGCCTCCCGAGTTCACGCCATTCTCCTGCCTCAGCCTCCCGAGTAGCTGGGACTACAGGTGCCCGCCACCTCGCCCAGCTAGTTTTTTTTGTACTTTTTAGTAGAGACGGGGTTTCACCGTGTTCGCCAGGATGGTCTCCATCTCCTGACCTCGTGATCCGCCCATCTCAGCCTCCCAAAGTGCTGGGATTACAGGCTTGAGCCACCGCGCCCGGCCCTCATAACACTTTTTAAATGTTTTAATATCTTTTGTTATTTCCTTCATTATTCTGTCTTATTTTGAGTCTTTTCTCTTTTTTCCTGATCAGTCTTGCCAAAGTTTGGTCTTCTTAATCTTTTCCATGGGACTGACTTCTGTTTTGTTCCTCTTCTCTACTTTTCTCTGTGTCACTGATTTCTGCCCATATCGCCTTTCTTCTTGTTTCACTGTGTATGCCGTTGCTTCTTGTGCTGAATGCTTAGCTACTTTATTTTTAACCTTTTGTTTCCTGATAGATATAACCATACATTTCCATCTAACTGGCACTTTAGCCGTGTCCCAGTTTGACATGTAGAAATTTTATTAACCTTCAATTTTAAATATTTCTTAATTTCCTTTATGACTCAAGGATGTTGTCTAGTAAGATGCTATTTAGTTTCCAAATGAGGTTTGGGGTATTTTTTTGGTTTCTGTTTATTTGTGGGTTTTTGTTTGTTTTCGCTATTCTGCTGATATGGTTTGGGTCTGTGTCTCCACCCAAATTTCATGTCAAATTATAATCCCCAGTATTGAAAGCTGGGCTTGGTGGGAGGTGATTGGATCATAAGGGCCGAGTTCTCATGAATGGGTTAGCACCATCCCCTCAGTGCTGTTCTCATAATAGTGAGTTATTGTGGGATCTGGTTGTTTAAAACTGTGTTGCACCTCCCCCATGTCTCTCTCCTGCTCCAGTCATGTGAGACATGCCTGCTTCCTCTTTGCCTTCCACCATGATTGTAAGTTTCCTGAGGCCTCCACAGAAGCAGAAGCCACTAAACTTCCTGTATAGTGTGCGGAACCGTGAGCCAATTAAAACTCTTTTCTTTATAAATTACCCAGTCTTGGGTATTTCTTTATAGTAGGGCAAGAATGAACTAATGCATCTGCTGTATTATTTGTTGTACATGAAAAATTGCCACATATGTAGTGACTTAAAACAACACACATTTATTATTTTATAGTTTCTGTTGGTAAGGAGTCTGGGCACAATCTAACTGGGTTCTCTTTCTTTTTTAACATCATGTAATCATGGGAAGGACTTTCCATCACATTTACCGTATTTTTTGGTGTATTAGGGGTCTCCAGAGAAGCAGAACCAATAGGATGGATGGATGGATGATAGATAGACAGACAGACAGATAGATAGATAGATAGATAGATAGATAGATAGATAGACAGATAGATATTATAAAGAGATTTATTAAAGTGAATTGACTCTCATGGGATTATGGAGGCTGGCAAGTCCAAAATCTCCAAAACCAGTGTTCCAATTTAAGTCCAAAGGCTGGAAGCTGTTGCAGAACCAGAAAATGTCAATGTTCTAGTTCAAGTCCAAAGACCAGTAGATGCTGTAGACAGACAGCCAATATTCCAGTTCCAAGGCCATCAGGCAGAAGAGTCCTCTTACAAGGGGGATGGAGTCAGCCTTTTGTTCTATTCAGGCCTTCAACTGACTGGATGAGGCACACACATTAGGGAGGGAAAGCTGCTTTACTCAGTCCACCAATTTAAATGCTAATCTCATCCAGAAACACACTCACAGAAATACCCAGAATAATGTTTGACCAAATATCTGGATACCCTATGACTCACCTATTCAAAATGATACATAAAATTAACCATCATAATTGGTTGGAAGGTACAGATCCCATCCATAGCCAAAGAAGGGAACTACATAAGGGTGTAAACACCAGGAGGTAGAAATCATAGGGGTCTTAAAATCTGTCCACCACACATATCGTTATTCATTACTTCTAATTTTACTGCACTGTGAAATTTATTGAGCCTTCCTTTAAGATCTAATACATGGTTTGTTTTTACTTTACTGTTTCACATGAACCTGAAAAGAGAAAGAACATGTATTCACTGTTTGATGGAAATGTATATGAGTTGTAAATATCTAATGGCTCAAGTTTATTAATTAAATTGTCCAGACCTTGCATATTTGTTTTCTGTGTGTACGTGTGTTGGAAGAGGAGAGAGAAAGTATCTACTATCTACTTGATCTATTGGCTACTGAGAGGAGCTAGTTAGAAATCTCCAACTACAATTCTGATTTTTCTGCTTCTGCCTAAACTTCTGTTAGCTGCTGCTTAATAAATATTAAAGTTGTATTGTTGGGCACATTTATGACCTCCCTTATGAACTTCCTGTCTTAACTTTTATTTTGTCGGGTTTTAAAATTACTACATGAGCTTTCTTTGGTTCATGTTTGCGCTGTATCCTTTTCAAGCCTTTTAACCTTTTAGTGTCTATTTGTTTTAAACAAGTTTCTTGTAGAAAACATATTGCTGAATCCCTTGTTTTCATTCAATTTGAAAGACTGGTTTTTTAATTGGTTAGTTTAAGCCACTTACATTTATTGTAATTGCTGCTGTATTTAGGAGGCAGCATGGAATAGCTCTAAGTATGGTTCTAAGTATGGGTTCTAGATCCAGACCACCTGGGTTCAGGCCTTGGTTCTGCTACTTTCTAGCAAGTGAATTAATCTCAGTTTCGTCATCTATAAAATGAGGATGATGAAAGTAATAGTACTTTCCTCATAAGGTTATTATGAGGATCAAATAAGAAACACCCAGAAAAGTATCTGGAATATATTAGGTGCTCTGAAAGTAAAAGTTATTATTAGTAATTTTATTTCTGCTATCAAATTCATATATTCTAATTATTGCACTTTCTTTTAATTCCTTTTTCCTCTGCTCTCTTGCCTTTCATTCGATAATACTTTCTTCCACTGCTTTAAAATTTATATGTTTTATTCTTTTTTAATGGTAGTTACCCTTAAGACCTACATTCACAAATATTTATCCTTATTGATTTATTAAAGTTAACAGTTTTTTTCATCTTCCTCCCATATGGTAGTAATTTAACCCAGTACTACTCTAAGTACTCTAAATAGTACTGGGTTACTTATCCATTCCAGGATGAGATTTGAGCCTGAATGTAAATCAACACACAGCTTCCTTCATTGAGAAAGTTTTGCTATGAAAGTATCAGCTGAATCAAAGAGTTTGCTTATAACATAGCTGATATGCATTCTGGTACAAGCTCCTTATCTCTTTGAGAACCATTAATTTTTTGTGAACCACCCTTTGAATGGCATTATTTTAGATCCATTATCCTGTCATTTTGGCCTCTCATTCCTGAGCCCCACACCCCTCAAAATGTTGATATTGTCTATAATTTTAGGTTTGAGAAATTATACATATATTGTTCTTTGTTTCTAGACTTTTGAAAAGAGTTTTTATAAGTCAGGTTTAATGAAATATAGTTTGCATACAATAAAATTCACCTTTTCTAGTGTACTGTTCTACAGATATTGACAAATAGATACCATTGGGTCATCAGTACTATTCTCAAGATAATGGAATATTTCTATCACTTCAAAAAGTTTCTTCAGATTCCCTTCACCCCCAGCACCTGAGAACCGTTGATTTATTTTCTGCCTTTTCCAGAATGTCACATAAATGGAATCATAGAGTAGCTTATTATATCTGGCTTTTTTTCACTTAACATGCATTTGAGATCATCCATGTTTTTGTATATGTCAGAAGTTTGTTCCTTCTTAATGCTTAGTTGTATTTCATTGTATGGGTGCATCACAGTTATGCATAGTCACCCATCAGTTTCTGGACACTTGGGTGGTTCCTGGCCTTTTTTCTAACATAACAATAAATTCAGCCTAAATATTTGGCCACTCTCATGCTATATCTATTGTATCATCTCCTTAATTTGTTTCTCTTCTTGTTTGATTACTTCCTCCAAGAATGTCATTCAAATGAATCTTCCATAAGAATATTTGTATTATTAATACATTTTCACATTCTAATGACAATATGGCTTAATAGAAAGTAAGTTCAAAGTTATGCTTTTAAATACTTACACATAGAAATATTTCGCTTGAGATAAACCTTTTCAATCTGAAGGTTTTTTTCTACCTTGAAATTTATCTCCATTATATCTTCAAATATTTCCTCCTCTCCGTTTTTATATTTCTTCCTTTCTATTCTAGTTTTATCCTTGGTATAAGCTAGAAATTTTACAAATAAGCTAACTTGTTTTTTAAAACTTTTTCTACTGCCTCTGGAGGGTTGCTGAAAGTGCTCTTCCAATTACTAATTTACCGTCAGCTGCATCTTTTAGACTATTGCACATTACTAATACGTAGCATCAATATTCATTCTAATTATTATTTTTATGCATAATATCTCTGTTTTAGTTTCATATTTCTTCCTGATTCATATTGCTAATATCGTAACTCATTTTAAATAAATTTATCATGCTTATTTAAAAATCTTGGTCCATCTGCTCTACTGATCAGTTTCAGATGGCGTATGTTATTCAACTGTGGTCTTTTAACAGTAGTTGCACTCCTCCAGTGTCGAATTCTTTGTCCTGTGAATTCATGTTCCCCTGGGGTTTCACCAACTCTGTCTGATAAACAAGGAAGGCCCAGTGAGTTTGGAGTGGGAGAGTGGTGTGAGCCCAGAAGGAAATCGCTGGCACCAGAGAACCACTGTTTGTCACTCCCAGTTTCTGCCACTTTCCCAGATCTTTCCTCCAGTCAGGTTTCTACCCTTAGGGAGAAGCAGCACCTAAAGGAAGCAATTAACCTAGCAACCCTGAGGGTGGCAGGGGGAAGGGTAGAGGCTCGATTGGGAGGAGGTGGGGGGAGGTCGGTCTGCAATTTTTTTGTTTTTCTTTTTTTAAATTCCTCACCCCAACAGTGCTTTTGTGCTGGTCTGATATTACCTGGAAAACTACCCCACCAGTCGCTTTGGTTGGACACTACCATTTCAATTGTGAAGTCAGGCAATGATTGTCCTAAGGCAAGGTGGGAGAGAAGTCTGAGTAAACCACCTCAAGAGCACCGGTCTCCCGGAGTGTCTGGGTTCGACTCCTGCCTACACAGCTTAGTGTATCTCCTCGAACAAGTTGCATCACCGCTGGCCGTGCCTCAGTTTCCCTCCTCCGTAGATTAGGAATAACAATAGCAGTGAGAACAGAATCCAGCACACAGTAAATGCTGCTTACCTGTTTGCTATGTAGAATACACTGTTGCTCGGCCCTCAGGAAGGGTCTGCTGAGACTTTCTACTTCCTGCTCAGAGCAGAGGCCGACCACCCGCCCAAGGTCGTGGCGGCGCAGGCTCAGCTTCAGTCGTCAAAGTGCACATCCTGGGAGCAGCTGCCGCGAGGTGGTTGAAGCAACAGGGCAGAGAAGCGTCTCAGCCTTTTCTTCCCACCAGAGCAGGACCCCAGCTGACAGCGGGTGAGCTGGGCAGAAACCCATGCCGGGAAGAGGCGGACCCAGTGGACCGCGGAGCCCGCAGTCGCCGGACCAGGCGCAGAGGCGAACGGGAGGCGGCGCTGCGCCCTGCCGGCCCCTCCCCGGCCCGGCCCTGGCCTCAGCCCCAGCCCCGGCTCGCGGGCGCTGAGTCTCCGCGTACCGGAGGCGGCGGAGGCTCCCAGTCACTGGCCCCCGCCGGCCAGCGCACGATGCACTGCCTGGGCGCCGAGTACCTGGTAAGCGCCCACAGGGTCGGCCCTCCGGGGAGGAGCCCCGGGGAAGGGTCGGGTCCCCCTCCTGCACTCACCTGCCCGCCGGACGCTTCCGCCTTTCCCGCGCCTCGGGGATCCCGCCCCCGCTTAGTACCTTGGGGCCACCTGGCGGGGAGGACCCTGGACCCTGCTCCAGTGCTGGGGCGGAGGCGGGGGAGACGCGGGCCGCGGGGCGCAAACTTGGGGCCGCCCTCAGGTGCACCTCCAGGTGAGCACTTGTCGGCAGGGGGCTGAACATCCGCTCCGCACAGGGCAGGTGTTTCAAAGGCTGCGTGAAAGAGCTTCGGGTGGCCACGTAAATAATAATAATAATAATTTTTAAAATTTAGAAAAAGATTGATTACTTTGACCACTTTTCGAGTAGATTTGGGTTCGGTTTCCAGGTTGAGTCCACTTGTTTATCTTCTTTTTCTCAACTCTCTCTTTTTCTGGAAGGTTTCTGCAGAAAGAGCCCCTAGGCAAAGGGAGTGGCGACCCCAGATTTATAGGAAATGCACAGATACGGCATGGTTATTCCTGTTCTTTCTCTTTTGGACTGGTTTGGTAAGTGTGGGTGCTTGGGAGGAAAGAGGCCAGCGTGTGTGTGGTGCGTCTGGAAATAACTCTGTCCCAAATGTAAATCGTAGTTGGTGCTGCAGTGAGAGACTTCTGCCATTAACCCACAATAAACAGCAGTTAGTACTCGGGAGAATTCTTGTCTTAGACTCGCTAGAAAGGCCGTCTTTTTGCTACAGGCCATTTTCTAAGGGGTGACTCCATTAGGAAATGGGAATTAACAGTTTACAACGTGATTGCTATTTAGTAAGGGCAATGTGTCTCCTCTTACTATCCGAACTTACTAAACAGAAGTTCTTTTACCACCTGCCACACCCCCAAATCAAATATTCTTCAAGCTTTTGGTGCACCTTTAACAAAAGAAAAGCCAGGGTAAGCCTAGCAATAAATTGCATTTCCTTTAGCCGAACATCACACACGCACGCGCGCGCGCGCGCGCGCACACACACACACACACACACACACACACACACACGATATGATGTGTTTAGCAGCCAATACTTGTTAACCATAGCTAGCAAGGAATGATTTTTCCTACTCTAGTTTCCAGGTGTGTATGATTGCTGGTAAACCCCATCAGGCTGTGCAGTTATAATCCTGAGTCTGTTGGAAGCTGAATCTTGCTGCTTTTGTACTTATTTTAGAGTTGTAGGTAACAGCAGAAAACGTCTCACCTGACGTTTTCAAAGGCCACTTTCACGAAATCATCCATGCCAGGCTAAGGCATGCTATTTGCTGCATGGTAAATGATTAATTTATAGAGCAGGGTAATAACTACCAGATAGTAATTACCTTTGTTGAAAAGAATTCCATCTGAATAGGCCCGAAAATGTCATGTTTGTTCTTCTTTCCAAGTAAGAAAGGCATTTGTTCACTTGTTGACTTCAGGCATTTGTTCACTTGTGATCCGTTTCACATAGACAGGTTTGGTTACAGGCACAGTGGAAGGTTAGGTCTGAAACACATAATCAGACTTTTTGCTGCTTATGTTGGAACTCTCCTCTAGGAGCTGGGAGAGACAGTGCACCTACAGTACCTTCTGCTTAACTTCACAGATGGTTGGTGTTTTTATCTGAGACTGCTGTTGTATAAATGCAGGCAGCGACTGGCCTGCCTTGTGCCTGGCAGCTTTGACCTCAAGCTGTTATTGTGATTTAATGATCTGCCTTAGCCCCTCCACAGCTTCAGCCTAGGACCTCACTACCAAACTCTCAGCCCAGCAGCTGAGATTCCTGGAGAAAGGCTTTGTAGATGACCTATCACAGCCTGAAGAATTGTGAACCAGCTGAGAGGTGGCACGGAGCTGGAAACTGCTTTAAAGTTACATTTCATTTGCAAAATAAGTCTGAAGTTTTTAATATGTCCAAGTTCTCATTACAGCTTTCTGTTTTAAGAGTCAGAGTCCTTTCTTAGCTCACTGGCTTTTAGTATCTTTTGCAACATTTTTAGTTGAAGGTATTTAAAACAGAGCAAGGAGTGTTTTATTTTGGGGTTTTGTTTTGTTTTGTTTTGTTTTGTTTTGTTTTGTTTTGTTTTTTTCCTGTCTCCATTGCTCAGCTTTCAGGTCTTGTGACAGATGTCATGACTGGTGATATGCCCAACAGGATTATTATTGATGGTGCTGCCCTGAGTTAGGACTGGACAAAGGCTTGGGGGAAGAGGCCAAAATTATAAGCAGAGACGGTTCTTGCAAATGCAGCACCAGCCTGTGTTTATATTTGCATTAAACACAAGGAACAAAGTCTCAAAGTCTGGACTGTCACTGCCTCTACTTACTCCTCCAGTATCCTCTCCCACCCTGCCTTTTCCTATTCAACCCTTAGGATTCCATTTTCCTGATTTTTCAGGCACGGTTGACAGTGACCACCTTGGTGGCCCCATTAGACCAGTGTACACACCTCCTATATCACCTCTCATATAGAATCGCAATTGCATGTTTGAAATTAGGACAGTGAAGGTTTATAGTAGTAGTTTTTTGGAAGGCTGAGGCAGGAAGATCCCTTGAAGCCAAGGGATCCTTTAAAGTTCAAGACCAACCTGGGCAATAAAGCGAGACCCTGTCTCTACAAAACATAAAAGTAAAAAAATAATAATCATAAAGTTGTAGTTTTGTTAGCAGGGACTCAGGAACACTCAAAAACTGCTACCACCTCTCCTACCCAGAAAAACTTTCCATTCTTCAACACAGGTTTCCAAAGGAAAGAATGATGGTAAATGGAAAACATCACTTTGTTATTAGATTACTGGTGAGCTGGGCGGAAGCACATGACCCCTTTCCTCCCTCTAAGACCAGACACAGTCAAGACCTTACTACACTCCAACTCGAAAGGACGGGACAAGCATGTCAAGGCACAGTCAGCTTGCCGTGCCAGCCACATTGGCAAACAGAGTCACACCTACTCCACAGCCTTTAGGTAAAGGGTGAGTGACACACACTGCTAGCAAAGGTGACCCATTCATTCTAGAATCTGACCAGTTAGACTTAGGAGGATCTTGGAGAGTGGGGAAGGACAGGTAGCCTCCTTCCCCAGGAGGTCTGCAGCCCATAAGTCCTGCTTGCCTTCTAGGCTGGGTTCTTGGAGGGCAAGGAGTAGGTTCTGGTCATTCCTGTGTCTCCCAGTAACGAAGTCTCAAGCACACACTGGGCGCTTGAAGAATGTTTGTTATTTTGATTTCTAAATTAGTAATAAGTGCAGAATATCTAGAAGGTATTTGAATTTAGCACAATGTACCTTTGCAGCATAAGGTATCAATACTATATATTAATGAATGGTGTATTATATCTGCTCTCCTGGACTTGTCAATATAGAGTATTAAATGGTATCCTATATATTGTATACAGTAGTGGGAAACTTACTGAGTTTGCATTATGGGAAGATATATATTCAATCTTGGCAAAGAGCCTGTCAGTTTAATGGCACAGTTGTTTGAACTGAAATTTCAAATATTCCACATTCACTATGAGACTGGATAGAAATGATGATAGATTGCAAGATGTTCTTATCCAATAGAACTCCTGTGGTTCTTTATTTTGTACATCTTAAGCAGTTATTCCAAAACACTATTTGCAGATTTGTGAACAGTATTTTGATACATATCAACTGTGTTGCTTCTGCAGAATCCTCTAAAAGTAAGAAGAGAAAAAACCAAAAATTAGTTGGGGGGGAAAAAAAACCTCAGGGAAAGAATTAGCATAGCCCTGAAGCACTTAAATAAAGCAAGAACCTCAAGGGAAGAAAAATTGAGTTGTACCAGTAAAGTTAGACCAAAAAGAAAAATGATAAGACTCTTAAGGAAAAGGGTAAAAAGCACAAAGAGGTAAGAAAATGGAGAGAAATCTGTTTCAGTGGATTAGATTCTCTCTCTACCTAAATTCACAAATAGCAGAAAAGCAGGATGCTGATAGATTGGAGTTGTTGACCCTTGCTGACAGAGCGAAGGGCTGTGATGCTGGAGAGCTTCACGTTCCACCAGGCTCCATTTTATATCAGCATCTGCAGGGGTGTGGGGCACTGTGTGCTCAGCCCTTTGGCCAGGCTCTCATATGCCCCCGGTTTTATGCCCCCGGTTTTGCCAGGTGTTTATTATGGGCTACTCGGTGGTGGCTGGAGCCGCAGGGAGACTCCTCTTCGGCTATGACAGCTTTGGCAACGTGTGTGGCAAGAAGAACTCCCCCGTGGAAGGGGCCCCTCTTTCAGGACAGGACATGACCCTAAAAAAGTAAGTATCTAAGTAAGTCCCCAGTCTGTAAGGAGCTGAACCTCAAAACTTTCTATAAATTCATCACTTAGAGCCTGGAAACTTTTCCCATTCAAAACTCTGTCAGTCTATTTCATAAAAAGGAAGGCTGTGTGTATAGTACAAGTAAGAGTACAAGTTTTAGAATCAGCAGTCCTAAGTTCAAATTCAGCCCATGCTACTTTTCAGCTGTGTGATCTTGGGCAGAATACTTAACCTCTCAAAGCCTAGTTTTCGTCTCTCTAAACTAGTTATTATACCTGCCTCACAAGGTTGTTTTAAGGATCCATGAGACACTGCATGAGCTAAGGTGTAATAAACGTTAATTGCTGCTATTATTCTCCGTAAGGAATTAGAATCATGTTACCAATCGTGTATGTTTGAACCCTACATCATCCACACATTGTTTCTATGTGGAAACACCTGAATGCCACCTGGAATGCTGGGGACCTGTGTCCCACCCCCGCCCCAGCTATGGCACTACGGTGTTGCCTTCTTCCCCGCACCCTGCTACCCCAGCTCCCACAGGGAAACAGAAAGGGGAGAGAAGAGATGGGAATCCCCTGGAGGGGAGAGAAATCCCCAACCATGACCTTCTAAGATGGAGACTGCCTTGTAAGAATTTTTAAGATTTTAGCTCTTGCTTCACATGACGGAACAAAAAAATGATTTTTTATTTATTTTTACTTTACTTTTTATTTTTTTGAGACAGAGTCTGTCGCCTAGGTTGGAGTTCAGTGGTGTGATCTCGGCTCACTGCAACCTCCGCTTCCCAGGTTCAAGCGATTCTCTTGCCTCAGCCTCCCAAGTAACTGGGACTACAGGCGCCGGCCACCATGCCTGGCTAAGTTTTGTATTTTTAGTAGAGATGGAGTTTCACTGGGTTAGCCAGGATGGTCTCCATCCTCTGACCTTGTGATCTTCCCACCTTGGCCTCCCAAAGTGCTGGGATTACAGCCGTGAGCCACCACACCCAGCCAAAAAAAGGATTTTTAAGACTCAATAATAAAAGTCACTCCTAGAAGAGAAATCCTAAGGATCTAAATAAATCCTGAATATAAGTTTGGAGTCACCAAATACGAATCTCAGACTAGGCCTCTTATCCTCCTGTGTGTTCCTCCTAAGGGGGCTCTTGCTATTTCTGGACACGGGCTGATGAGGGGGCATTTTCTCCTGCACTTGTAGAGCCACTTACAAAGAAGACAGGAGGAGGAAGGGCAACTTAGATGCCCATGTGCTCCCGTTTCACATTGTGTTCATAATGCAGTGTCAAGAAACAGTCATTCCTGGTTGAAGTGAGTATACATTCCATTATTCTCAAAAGTCAAAAGGTAGAAGCAACTCAAATGTCCATCAATTTTTGAATGGATAATCAAAATGTGATATGTACATTACAACGAATTATTAAAAAGGAAGGAAATTCTCACACATACTACAACATGGATGAACCTTGAGGATGTCATGCCAAGTGAAAAAAACCAGTTACAAAAATACAAACATTGTATGATTCCACTTATAGGAGATATGTAAAGTAGCCAGATTCCTAGAAACAGAAAGTAAAATGGGGATTGCCAAGGGCTGGAAGAAAGGAGGGTGGGAACCTTTTGTTTAATGAGTACAGATTTCAGTTTGGGAAGATGAGTTCTGCGAATGGATGGTGGTGATGATAGCCCAACGTGAATGTACTAATGTCACTATACACTTAGAAAGATTCAGATGGAGCTGGGTGCAGTGGCTCATGCCTATAATCCCAACACTTTGGAACACCAAGGCAGATGGATCACAAGGTCAGGAGTTCAAGACCAACCTGGCCAATATGGTGAAACCCCGTCTCTACTAGAAATACAAAAATTAGCCAGGCGTGGTGGTGGGCACCTGTAGTCCCAGCTACTCAGAGGCTGACACAGGAGAATCACTTGAACTTGGGAGGCAGAGCTTGCAGTGAGCCAAGACTGGGCCATTGCACTCCAGCCTGGGTGACAGAGCGAGACTCTGTCTCAAAAAAAAAAAAAAAAAAAAAAAAAGAGATTCGGATGGTAAATTTTATGTATATTTTAACACAGTTTTTAAACTTTTTCAAAAATATATATATCACACACCCAGGAAATCTGTTCCTCATCTCCTCTTGCACCCACCTTTCTCCCATCCCCAACAGGAGGGAAAAAAACCTTCTGGTACCGCGTCTCAAGGTCTTTCCCATAGAGGACAGCCTACGGGGTCTTCCTCTGCCATTCTTGGGGTCTCGGAGCCTGGATAAGTGGTGCACAAAGGTCTGGAAGCTGTGGCTGCTAGCGTATAACCTGCTGATGGCAACACCAGTTTCGTTCTTGTCCCTGCTCTACCCTGCCCCTGGGGAGCTGCAGGAGGGATCTCCTGAGTGTCCTGGCTCTCAACCTGGGAGAAAGGAGGAAAGACAAGCCTTTAGTTCCCAGCCTTGGCCCCTCCTTTCCAATTCTAACTTCCCTGCGTTCAGTTATTCTCTGAAGCATATTTGAACACTCTTAGGTACAAATGTGTTCTCCATGGAGTCCATTGAATAGTTTGTGCATTGGCCTGATCTAGTGATCAATGGACAGTTTAATCAATCGCTTCTTTTCCTCAGATTTTCTCAGGTAACTCCTAGTGTTATCCCCCAGAAAACACTAAATCTAGAGAAATAAAGTTTTGTTAACATTTTTGGATCATTTCCAAGCTGCACAGCCTCATGGATGACCACCAGTAGGCATAATAAGTGTTCAATTATGCTGAAACAATTATGAACGTGTGCCTGGGTGATCCCTGCATTTGATAGCATGTGGATATTTTTTAAGGCCCACAATTAAGCCCAGTGAAGAGGCAATGCTCTAACACATTCTTCTGTTTCATCTATTTCCTAGACACGTGTTCTTTATGAATTCCTGCAACCTGGAAGTCAAAGGTATGCGGCTCGACCGCATGGCCCTCTGTGTATCCAGCTGCCCTGAAGAGCAGCTTGACTCCCTGGAAGAGGTCCAGCTGTTTGCAAACACCAGTGGTAGGTACTGAGGCCTGATTCATTCTTTTCCCCATGGTGGGGTAAGCTATGGGAACTTAGATGAGATCATTTATCCTGACCCTGCTTTCTCTGGAAAGCTGAAAGGTTTACTTCCTTGTGGGTGCCTCCTCTTGTGTGGAAAAGGCCGTAAGCACGTTCTCTTGAGCTTGTTCAGGTTATTTTTGTTCTGTATGGATTTATCTGAAGCCCTAGCTGTTCCATGTATGCTCCCTGCCACTGCGGGGGAATGGTTGTCCATAGAGAGAGAGAGGACACAGCCCACATTTGGGACCAAAGGCAGGGTCATAAGGAAGTCAGAGAGCTCCATGCACATGGGCACATCCAATCCTAGAGATGTACAGGCAGGGTGCAGGTTGAATTGCCGACAGATAGATCTTTTCATGAGATTGTCGGGGCTAAAAGATACTTCCACTGAGCAGTGAGATATCACAAGTTGTACCAAAAGCATTTGTATAACTGAAATACCTTGTACTGGGTCCACTGTTTAGAATTTTATCTGCCTGAAAAATGGTTTGCCAAATTTTTAGAAATTATTTGCAAAGCCAAGTTTAAACTATCAAGCTTCCACAAGAAATTGTTTTCGAATACGCTTCAGATTATTTTAGGACCAATTATATAACTTTTAGTTTTGAATTTGGGGTTTTGAAGAGAGAGTAAGGAAGAGAGGCCCTCACTAGACCTCAGATTATATGACTATTCTTTTTGTGTTTCTGTCACCCATAGACCTTGCAGCTGATTCTTTCCCCTTTCTGGTTTGGTAACATGACTGTGGTTTCCTTACTGACTCACCTGGGAAGATGGTATAATGTCTATGTGTTCTGCTTCCAGGGTCTTTCCTGTGTGTTTATAGTTTGAATTCCTTCAACTATACCCACAGTCCAAAAGCAGACTCACTGTGCCCCAGGCTGCCAGTTCCTCCAAGGTAAAAGCTTCCATACTTTTTCCTTAACCCTCAACAAAAGTTACTGGGTACTTGGTATGCATCTGTTACTCTTATAGGCATTGTGAGAAGGAGATATCAGAAGAGCCCCTGCCTGCAGGGAGCTTACAATCTATGGAAGCCAGGGATAAAAACATGGCAGGACTATTTGCAGTATGCCTGTGGACAGTGGATTAGAAATCAGGCTAAATAAGGAGAAAATTCAGCAAACAATAAAAATATACATAGTCTTCAAAGAACACTAGAACTAGCAAGAAGTAACATATGAACTATTACTAACAGGGTGATTTTATAAATTAGTGTGTATTTTTTTCTACTCCAACTATTTATTGCAAAGTAGAAATCATTTACTTTGGCTGGGCATGGTGGCTCATACCTGTAATCCCAGCACTTTGGGAGACGGAGGCAGGCAGATCACGAGGTCAGAAGATGGAGACCATCCTGGCCAACATGGTGAATCCCCATCTTTACTAAAAATACAAAAATTAGCTGGGCGTGGTGGCACGTGCCTGTAGTCCCAGCTACTCAGGAGGCTGAGGCAGAAGAATCGCTTGAACTCGGGAAGTGGAGGTTGCAGTGAGCCGAGATCACGCCACTACACTCCAGCCTGGCGACAGAGCGAGACTCTGTCTCAAAAAAAAAAGAAAGAAATCATTTACTTTTGGATTTTTATCACAATCAGACTTTGTTAGTTTTTATTGCTCTAGATATCTTCATAAGAAACAGACCAGATAGACAAGGCCAAGTGAGCACCACACCTTTCTTCTCAATGAAAACAGAAAGCACAGGTCCTTGTCAAGAGTACATTTGGTGGGCTCCTTGCAAGGTCTTATTCACCCCTATAAATTAGTGTACTACCTGGCACATGGTAGGCACGTTACAAATATTTGTAGAATAAAGTTGTAATGATGGAGCAGTGGTTACATTGCCATGGCGAATGGCACATGTTTACACCTTTGAGAAGGCTAAGGGGAAAGACACAATGAGTATTTATTGCCACCATCATCATGCTGAGATGTACTAAAGGAAAACTTGTATTGATTTTGAATTGTCATTCTTTTGAAAGATGTGAGTATGTTTACAATGTAGGAGACGAGACCTCTCTGAAAAATCCCTGAGAAATAATGATGATTTAATTAAAACAAAGCATTATTCCAATCCTCTAGGATGGTGTTTATTGAACTCTTGTTTGGGACTTACAGTAAGAAATTTATTACATCCCAACTCTTGTATGCACATACCTTCATATGTCCTTATGTATATAAAACAATACTAGAAATCTCACAAAGCAACCTTTACCCTTATTACATATGATTCACACCCTTAGTTACTATTCTGTTGCCTTTTTAAAAATAATGTATTTCATAGTCTTCTAACTGGTTGCAAGTGAAGCTTGAAAAATGCTCATCTAGCAGGTGCTCACACAAACACAGAAAGACTTGAGTAGGTTTTAATCACATCGAAGGCAGAAAATAGCCATTTGATGATATTCTTTTCTAAAATAAATACTCCATGTTGTAAGTAATTGAAGGAGGAGAGAGCTATTTGCGAGGAGAATACCCATTTCATTTTTCTATAATTTTTTTTTTTTTTTTTTTTGAGACAGAGTCTTGCTCTTGTCACCCAGGCTGGAGTGCAATGGTGCACTCTCAGCTCACTGCAACCTCCATCTCCCAGGTTCAAGCGATTCTCCTGCCTCAGTCTCCCAAGTAGCTCAGACTACAGGCACATGCCACCACGCCCAGCTAATTTTTGTATTTTTAGTAGAGATGGGGTTTCTCCATGTTGGCCAGGCTGGTCTTGATCTCTTGACCTCGTGATATGCCTGCCTCGGCCTCCCAAAGTGCTGGGATTACAGGCATGAGCCACCGCGCCTGGCCTATAATATCTTATTTTAAAATTCTGGTAATTGTAAATGTGTTTATGATACTTTACATTCTGGTAAAATGTAAGTATCATAAGCACATCTTAATGAAACATACTGTACCCAATTAAAAAAAAAAAACTAGAATGTTTTAGTAGTAGGTGGAAGGAAAATTCTCTAGCACTTGGAGAAGAGGACTTTTTTAAGAACACAATTTGTAACTGTAGCTGTAACTACAGATGTAATTGAAAGAGAATGGAATTTTTAAGGTTGTAATTTAACCAGAGTTGGATAAACTCTCCTCTTACTATAAATGGGATGGCAACCATAATTCCACAGGAAGCTTCTATCTTGATACTTATGATGATAATAACAAACACTTATTGAGCTTTTGATACTTTTCTAAATCCTTAACATAATTTGGGCCCCAGAAAACATCTACATTGTAGGTATTGTTTTCATCCGTATCTTACAACTGAGAAAACTGATGCAGAGAGGTTTGAGGTCATACACCCAGCAAATGGAAAAGCTGGCATTCAAACCCAAGCAGCGTCTTATGTTTGAGTCAAGACTTGGTTTTATTTTGACTGGTGAGTGGCCTTCCTAGACTCACATCAAGCTGGGAGAAAGAGTCCCCGTACCCTGTGTCATAATAGCACCATTTCTTCTCACTCTCAAGCCGGGCCTAGTCCTTTTCACCCTAAATGCAAGTGTTTCCAATACTAACTTTTCAAGTAAAGACAAAACCCTTGACTGAGTGACCTTTTTTAGACAGAATGAGAGAGAGAGAGAAATAGCCTCAAGGGCTCCATTCCCCTTTCCTGCACAAGCAAGTGTTTGTTTAAGGTGAAAATGATCATATTTATCATGGAATAGCAGTGCCAAGACTGAAAAGCTGGAAAACATGAGAAGGGTGGCTACAGGGCCAAAGAATATTTTCTAAATACCTCTTTTTGACTGAACTGATTGTTTCTTCCTCCTGTGTTGATCATGTGAGGTATAACATACCCTTTTAGAGTAATGGCTAAATATCAAGAAGTTTATGGACCTAGGTATGAGCTTTTAAGAGCAGTGAAAAAGCACTGCAGAAGATAACAAGCAAATAGATCTTTTTTCACTTTGGTGTTCAACATGGTAATGTATTTTTAGTCCCCCATGTATTCAAAATCTAAAAGGCATGGATATTTTCCCCCCAGTAAATTCTAGTTCTACCCTCCCACATAGGTGCCCACACATGTCACTGCATGGTTTGCTCAGCTGAATTCCATATACATGGTGATCTAAATATACAGGCAGCTTGCCCAATGACTTCCTGCAAGTTTGAGTGGCTTTGCTAATGGGAAGAAGAAAAGCAGAAGTGGTGAAGAAACCTCAGGCCATGGCCTAAAGATGCATCCCTGTGAGCCGGACATGGTGGCTCACATCTGTAATCCCAGCACTTTGGGAAGGCAAGGCGGGCAGATCACCTGAGGTCAGGACCAGCTTGGCCAACAATGGTGAAACCCTGTCTCTACTAACAATACAAAAATTAGCTGGGCGTGGTGGTGGGCACCTGTAATCCCAACTCCTCGGGAGGTTGAGGCAAGAGAATCGCTTGAACCCGGGAGGCGGAGGTTGCAGTGAGCCGAGATCGCGCCATGGCACTCCAGCCTGGGTGACAAGAGCGAAACTCCATCTAAAAAAAAAGATGCATCCCTAGCGCAGCTAATGAAATATTCTAAATCTCGAAAGGAGTGGTAGTTGCATAGATGTATATGTTTATCAAAGTCTCTAATTTTATGTTTAAGATCAGTGCATTTCATTGTATATAAATTTTGCCTCAGTAAAAATAAGAGGAATTCCTTACGTTCTGAAATGTATTAAGTTAAAAAAAAAAAAAAGCAAATAATAGAACAGTGTGCAGTATACTGTCTTTTGCATAAAAAGTGGAAAATATAAGTATATATAAACATATAAATATATACATATAGGTATATATTTGCTTGTATAACCATTACATCAAGCATGACTTACAGGATGTAGTCAGAAAGCAATTTAATTTTTGTCTTTCTCTGTCTCTTTAAATTTATTCAGTGGGACTAGTTTTTTCTGCCCCTGAATAAAAACACAGGCAATTTCCAAGGCTTCTCTGGTAACTTTTAGGTAATATATACTGAGTCACTTTAAGTTGTAACAGACACTTTCAATTCAATAATTAAAATGTTCAGCCCAGACCAGGCACAGTGGCTCATGCCTGCAATCCCAACATCTTGGGAGGCCAGGGCTGTAGGATTGCTTGAGGCCAGGAGTTCAAGACCAGCCTGGACAACATAATGAGACCTTGTCACTACAAAAAATTTAAAAATTAGATTGGCATAGTAGAACATGACTGTGGTCCTAGCTGAAGCTGAGGTGGGAGGATCTCTTGAGCCCAGGAGTTTGAGGTTGTAGTGAGCTGTGACCATGCCACTGCACTCCAGCCTTGGTGACAGAGCAAGACCCTTTCTCAAAATTTTTTTTAAAAATTAAAAAATATTCAGCCTGATGTGATAAAGTTCTCACTTGATTGGAGGTTCAAACTTCTGCCCCCTGCATGCTTGGCCGTGGAGCAAGTGGGAAGGCTACAGTCCAGGAAGGAGGTTGTAGTCAGCTGCTCTTCTCCTCTGTTGATTCCTCCCCTCCTCTCCCAGCTTGCTAAAACAGGTTTTGCCTAAGGGGCTGGTGCAGCAAAAGTGAAGATAAGAAAAGAGTAACAGGAACACATTTACTTGTCTGACACTAGCACCAGCATTCTCTGGGCTTGGTAGATGTCCTGGCCAGCTCTTTCCCTCATGAGCGTGTTTTGGGTTCTTCGGGGCTCCTTCAGCTGCAGTGCCTTTCATGTAGTCCAGTACATCTGTGCTCTGGCTGGTCATGCGAGAGCCTTCCTCAGAGGGCTGTCTTAGCCCTGTAGAAGTCCCGTCACTGGGACTTGTGCACATGCAGCCCACAACTTGACCCCAGGAAGCCCTCTGCACCCTTTGCCCTGACAAATGCCCTGGGGCTCTTAACTCCCCAGCTGTAGCTCTCTGCTCTGTTATTAAAGCTGCTCACCCTCCAGATTTTTTGGGGTGGCTCAGACCTTAAGCCAGGGGATTCCCTAAGCTCTGTGAGTTTTCCATGAAACCCTTCTCATCTGACTTAGGAGTAGTACCCTTCACCCTCTTCCCCTTGGGAAGGGGGATGGAGTCACATGACAAGTCTAGTTAAAAAAAAAAAATTTCAACTCTTCAAAATTACTCTTCTAATGATTCTCTGCACTTGTCATCACCTGTGCAGAGTGGATTTTACTATATGCAAATAAAAATTAAAATCAAGATGTCTGGAGATCTTAGGATAAGAGTGTAGAGGGTGACAAATTACAAAGAAGGAGCTGATGTGAGTAACTTTGGAAAACAGCTTTGTAACTAGATACTGTAAGCTAAAAACAAAAGGAACTGTACATAAACATTGTACGTCAGATAGTACACTCGTTTATCACATAGCTACTGGTTAACAATTGTTTTCATCGTTTTCATTTTTTTTTAATTCCCTAAACAGTAGAGTATAAGGGTTAGCAATTCTGAAACTACATACAAGAATCGATTATAAGACCTATGATCAGTAATATCCCACCATACCCAATACCCAGATCATGGTTTCTAATCATCAGTCTTCAAGGGTTCTTTGGAGAAATGTCAGGCTCTAGGACCTGGATAAGGAAAACACCAGCTACGCCTGGTATCATCCTCTAGCATCAGAAAGTAAGGAAGTGCTCAGGAAAGAAAAAGAATGGGTCTTGTCAAAAGGACACAGATGCCTCGTAGTGGCCAAAACTGGAATAGATTGAATAACACAATTACAGATTATAACCCAAAGAAAAGAATAAATGTCCATGAGGCCATACTGATATAAATAAATAATTGAATAAATAAATAAATGGAGGAAAGGGATAAATCTTTTTTTTTTTTTTTTTTTGAAACAGAGTCTTGCTCTGTTTTCCAGGCTGGAGTGCAGTGGTGTGATCTCGGCTTACTGCAACCTATACCTCCCAGGTTCAAGCAATTCTCCTGCCTCAGCCTCCTGAGTAGCTGGGATTACAGGTGCCCGCCACCATGCCCCGCTAATTTTTGTATTTTTAGTAGAGATGGGATTTCACCATGTTGGCCAGGCTTGTCTCAAAATCCTGACCTCAAGTGATCCGCTCGCCTTGGCCTCCCAAAGTGCTAGGATTACAGGTGTGAGCCACTGCGCCCGGTGAAAGGGATAAATCTTTACTTCTTCCTCCCAGAGGTGGAATTTCCCTCCCTTTGAGAGTGGGCTAGGCTTAGTGACTCATTTCCAAGAAATAGAGAGGGAAAAGAGAAAAATAACAACTTTACATGGAGAAACCTGGCAGGTACCACCTTAACCAGGTGATCAAGATCAACTTCACCAGTGTAGTCATGTTCCCTGATAGGATGAGAAAGGCACTTCACCTCTGTGGCAGTCTCCCAAAAACCTGTTGACTGTAGTCTAATCATGAGAAAACATGAGAGAAATTCTACAAATTTAGGGACATTTTACAAAATACCTTACTATGAATCTTCAGAAATGTCAAGGTCATGAGAAACAAGGAAAAACTAAGAAACTTGGCACAGTCCAGGCATAGTGGTTCACACCTGTAATCCTAACACTTTGGGAGCAGAGGTGGGAGGATGGCTTGAACTCAGGAGTTCAAGACTGGTTTGGGCAACATAGCAAGACTCTGTCTCTACAAAATATATAAACTGTCATGACCAAAGAGGAGACATGACAATTAAATGCCATGTGCTATCCTGAATTGGATCCTGGAATGGAAAAAGGATGTTATGGTAAAATCCAAATAAAGGCTGTAGTTTAGTTAGTAGTTTAGTGCCAATGTTAAATCTTAATTTTCACAAATATGCTGTGGTTAGGTAAGACATTCACGTTAGGGGAAGGTGAGTGAAGGATACACAGAGGATCCCTCTACTATTGTTGCAATTCTTTTGTAACTCTAAAATTATTCAGAAATTAAAAGTTTATTTTAAAAAATGCTCTTCTTATCAAATTCCAACTCTTTTATGCTCTCAGAATGGATGTGGGTTTGAGAATAACCACTTTTCTCCCACCTCTTTTTTGGCACACCCTGAATGGTGGAGTCTGGCATCTCATTTTGGAGTATAATTTTTATTATATTTGAGCTCAGCTGCAAATTCCATTTAAACTTCCTATGATACTTACATATGCTAATAAAAGTCTCCAGAATGGTTTGCAGGACACCAAAAACAATGGGTGCCTGTGAGGAAATGTACTTCAGTAGCTCAGGGACAAGGAAAGGCAATTTCTTGCTGTTTGGTCTTTTGTACCTTTTGGAATTTAAGCCATGTGAATGTATTACCCCTTCAAAAATGTAATTAAAAAAAATACCCTTTGTGTTACTTTTCTCTTGAACCAGTATCCAGTGACTCAGGAACTGTTTCTATTATATTGAGACTTCTGGAGAAAGATTCTTCCATGTGTTCTAGGTTGTGCTTCATTAGAAGTTTGGAAAGTCATTTCTTTTTTTCAGGGCAATGAAATCTTGTTAACATTTGGGTTCTCCTTTGTTTCATTCTTATACATTGCACAAAATGATTGGTGATTGGGTTTTGAGCAGCTTTTTAGATAATTTGACACTTGTTTGGTTGGGATTATTTCCACCATTTGGGGTTCATGGAAAGAAAGAAGAACAGGACCCGGTGAAGGTATCAGTGGCCTTATGAAGATTCATTAGAATGCATATTCCTCGGCTATTTTACATTTCAGGAAGGGGCTAAAAAAAGGCCAACTTTCTCATCTACCCAAGGCAGTTAACTGCAGCATCAATCATACATTTACTATTCATTTATTGAGCACCCACTGTTCATAGCAAGGCTCTCAAGTCTCATATGCCTTCCTAAACAGGACGGAATTAAGCTAATAGTGTCATTAACATGGCTTCTGTCTCATCCAGTTCACATCCCTGATAGTTCCTTACAGAAATAAAGTTCTTTTGTTGGAGTTGGTAGTTGGTTTCTAAGAAGGGCTAAGACAGGAGAGTAAAAAATGTGGTTCCTGCTGGGCACAGTGGCTCATGCCTGTAATCCCAACACTTTGGGATGTCAAGGTGGGTGGATCATTTGAGCTCATGTTGCCCCCAGCCTGGGCAACATGGTGAAACTCTGTCTCTACAAAAAATGCAAAAATTAGCTGGGTGTGGTGGCACATGCCTGTAGTCTCAGCTACTCAGGAAGCTGAGGTGGGAGAATAGCTTGGGCCCTGGAGGCGGAGGTTGCACTGGCCCGTGATCGAGCCACTGTACACCAGCGTAGGCGACAGAGCCAGACCCTGTCTCAAAAAAAAAAAAAAAGAAAGAAAAAAAGTGGTTCCCCATAAATAAAATGTAGTACATGTACACATACCACAGAGTAGTATTTAGCCTTAAAAAAGAAGAAATCCTGCGATTTGCAACAACATGGATGAACCAGAGGATATTATGTTAAATGAAATAAGTCAGGTACATAAGGGCAAATCCCATGCATGATCCTAGTTGTATGTGGAATCTAAAAAAGTCAGATTCATGGAAACAGAATAGAATGGTGGTTATCAGGGATGCAGGCAGGGGAAATGAGACATGTTGATCAAAGGATACAAGTTTCTGTTACATAGGGTGAATAAATTCTAGATACATAAAGTAGAGCATGGTGACTATAGTTCATAATACTGTATTATATATTTGAAATTGGATACAGCAGATCTTCAGTGTTCTCAAAATACAATAACTATGGGAATTGATGGATATGTTCATTAGCTTAACTGTAGCAATCATTGCACAAAGTTTATATATATATCAAAACATCACCTTGTATACCTTAAATATATGCAATTTTTATTTTTAAAAATGTTGCTCCCCAAGTTTAGGTTTTTGGTTTCTGTGGGTCCCCATAATCAACTTCCTATTCAGAACACAACTAATCAATGCAGCAGAGCACACCTGCCTGGCTTTCTAAGGTGTGCTCTGCAAATGGCATGCTGGGCCCCGCTCTATTGCTATAGATTTTAAACATTTTTGGTTATTGAGAATGTTAAATAAACATCTTTTAAAGATAAATATTAAATAAACATTTTTGCCATTTTTTTTTTCTATTTTTAGCAAGTCATTTCCCTTATTTAACCGATGCATCCCTCAAACACCTGAGTGCTACTCCGTGTTTGCATCTGTTTGGATAAATGATGGTGATACCCTCCACCGAATTCTAAGTGGAATCATGTCGGGAAGAGATACAATCCTTGGCCTGTGTATCCTCACATTAGGTAATTCTCAGTTAAGTTAATTTTAGTAATTGTTTATGGAATGCCAAAGTTCCTAGCACTTTTATACGTTGTACAATGAAAATTAGCCTCTTGATTTAAATTTAAAACTTTGTATTTTTTTATAGATATTTTCGGTGTTTCAGATTTAAGGGGGATGGGACAATAAGAATAGAGGAACAGCTGGCCCTCTGGCAGTAAGCCTCAGTGGGTGGGGTTGCCTTGATATACTGACCATGCCCTAGTGTCTGCTCCTCACTGGGGATGGGTATATAAAGCAGATTGCTAATTTGTGGATGGGACATGAAAAATACAACTGTCAGGGTGACCAGAAATCATGTCTTCTGGCCAAACATGCCTCCACCTGTAGGTGAACCAGATCAGAAGGCTGCTTGGTGAGCAGGGCAAGGACATGTGTGCATCCATGTTAATTGGAGTCAGACTGCAAGGGCCTGCTGTATCCTGCTCCTCTAAGAGACATACCTGATTTGGGTTGTAGACAGGTCAAGGCCTCGAGCCTTCTCTGGGCATTTCTGGAAGCAGCTACCCACTCTTGACCTTTTGAGTTCCCATTTTCTGTGTTTCAGTTGGCTGAAATCAAGAGCCAACTTTCTCTTTGAACAGGTTAATACACTCTGCTCCTTTAGACAGTGGTAAGAGCCTGTTGTCTCCTTGCTTTCCAGTGGCAGCCCCCCAACCTGTTGGTTGAGAGAAACTCTTTGGTCAGACATTAACATATTTCTAACAGTTAACAAATTGAGTTTTCCACAGTTTCTTTACTAAAAGGTTCCTAATTCCTAAAGGCTTGGGGATATTTAACTAGTCACCATTGTGACTTTCAGACTTCTTATTTAGGCTGAAAATGACTTCAGTTGACTCAAACAAGATGCTTTGACTCCCAGATACTGGCTTGGTTACAATATATAACAAAAAATCCTCAGGTTATTCCTGATATCTTATAGAATGACTTAATGTCCCTGCAAGGACATAGTCATGTACTTATTAGATTCATAATGGTATTAACAGCTGTCATTTACTGTGCCAGGCATTGTACTTATTCTTCACTCATTAAAACCTCATCAGAATCCCAGTACCACTCATAGGAGAGGAAACTGAGGCTTAGAGAGGTTTAGAACTTGGCCAGTATTGCACACCTAGGAGAAGAGGTGGCAGAACTAAGACTCAAACCCAGATCTATGTGATCCCAAAACCCACCTTACTAAACATAACTCCGATCTAGATGCAATCCTAATTTCCTATGTCAAAAAAGGTACATACAGCTTATTTCATGGTTAGGATCTTAAATTCTTCATTTTCATTAATCTTTCATATTTAATAAGAGTACCTTAGAACATGTAAAGTCAGAACTTTACATAAGCCCAGTAAACTCAAACGATTTAAGTGTGATAAGAATTTTTTTTATATATATTTTAAGTTCTAGGGTACATGTGCACAACGTGCAGGTTTGTTACATATGTATACATGTGCCATGTTGGTGTTCTGCACCCACGTGATAAGAATTTTAAATGGTTCATTTGAACTTGTAGGAAAAAAGGTTTGGGCATTTGAGAATAATATTGCTATAAATTTTTTTTTCTTTCTTTTTTTTTTTTTTTACTGAGACAGAGTCTTGCTCTGTCGCCCAGGCTGGAGTGCAGTGGCGCCATCTTGGCTCACTGTAAGCTCCGCCTCCCAAGTTCAAGCGATTCTCGTGCCTCAGCCTCCCGAGTAGCTGGGATTACAGGTGCCCGCCACCAAGCCTGGCTAATTTTTTGTATTTTTGGTAGAGACAGGGTTTCGCCATGTTGGCCAGGCTGTTCTCAAATTCCTGACCTCAGGTGATCCACCCGCCACAGCCTCCCAAAGTGCTGGGATTATAGGCATGAGCCACCATGCTCAGCCAAAATTTTTTTATTTTTAAGAAGAATACTAGGACTTCCAGAGACTGGCTTACCACACTTGATTGAATGGTGCGTCAGAGACTGCCCTGCATATACCTTGTTATTTTTATTTAGTATTTAGTAGATATTCCAAGATATTTAGGGTTTGAATAAAATCCTCAGCCATCACTGTTCTGTTCTGCAGGGTTTTGTCATTGCAGTGCTACCATCATCTCCCCTACCCTTTGTTGCTATTGAGGTTTATGTGTTTTGCTTAATTTTTCAGCCTTGTCTTTGGCCATGATGTTTACCTTCAGATTCATCACCACCCTTCTGGTTAACATTTTCATTTCATTGGTTATTTTGGGATTGTTATGTAAGTATTTCTCTACTTGACTGATTTCTTTTTGATTCAATGAAAAGCCTTTCCATTAAGTATAGAACTTAAACATTGGCATTTTTAAGCTACATGGAGTCTTAAAGAGTATCTAGCCCTATCACTTTACAAATGAGAAATCTTGGCCCCAGGGAGGACAACGGGAGTTGCTATGTCTCACAGACAGTGCAAAGTTAATGACCAATCCTTTTTCTTTTCTTTTTTTTTCTGTCTTTCTGTCTTTCTCTCTTTATTTCTGTCTGTCTTTCTGTCTTTCTCTTTCTCTCTTTCTCTTTCTCTCTTTCTCTCCTTCCTTCCTTCCTTCCTTTCCCTCCTTTCCTTTCCCTCCCTTCCTTTCCCTCCCTCCCTTCCTTCCCCTCCCTCCCTCTCTTCCTTCCCCTCCCTCCCTCCCTCCCTCCCTCCCTCCCTCCCTTCCTTCCTTCCTTCCTTCCTTCCTTCCTTCCTTCCTTCCTTCCTTCCTTCCTTCCTTCCTTCCTTCCTTTTCTTGGCAGGCTCTCACTTTATTGCCCAGGCTGGAATGCCGTGGCATGAACGCGGCTCACTGTAGCCTCAACCTCCTGGGCTCAAGTAATCCCCCTGTCTCAGCCCCCCAAGTAGCTGGGACTGCAGGCACATGCCACTACACCCAGCTAATTTTTGTATTTTTTGTAGAGACGGGGTTTTGCCATGTTGCCCAGGCTGGTCTCCAACTCCTGAGCTCAAGCGATCTGCCCACCTTGGCCTCCCATGTGCTAGGATTACAGGCGTGAGTCACCACATCCAGCCAAATCTGTTGTTTTTTCTGCTATGCTATGCTGCCCCTGAGATGAACTTTCCAGTAGCATGAGCCTGTATCCATAACGTTAAAAGAGAATCCCAGTACCCATTGGGAGTATTTTAAAGGATTTCTTCTGAATGTGCACCTCACCCATTGGCACATGTGTGCCCACAGTTGTCAGGCAAAGGCTCTGACCAGCCAGAAGACACACAGGCTTGTGTGGAAGCAGAGTCCTGGCCCTGTACTGTGCCCATATTTCCCTCCCGATTGCTGGATTGTGGATCTCACCAGCAGTTGTTGGGAAAGAGGTCTGAGGGACAAGGGCACACAGGAGGCTCAAGGCAGCAGCCATTTACCAATTAGTGTGGCATACAGTAAGGTGTCACTTAATGACGGGGAGGGATGTGTTCTGAGAAATGCATCACTCAGCAATTTCCTCATTGTGTGAACATCATAGAGTGTACTTACACAAACCTAGATGGTAGAGCCTACTACACACCCGGGCACATAGTGTAACCTATTACTCCTAGGCTACCAACCTGCACAGCGTGCTAAACTGTACAGAATACTGTTGGCAGCTGTAACAGAATGGTCAGTATTTGTGTATCTAAACACATGTAAACACGGAAAAGTACAGTATTATTAATCTCATGAACCACCATCATATATACAGTCCATTGTTGATCCAAATATCATCATGCAGTGATGACTGTATTTTAATTTTTAAAAACTGACGTGATTGTCATGTTCCATTCCCCTGAGTCATCAGCTCTGCCCTCAGCAACTTGGAGCCCTGTAGCCCTGCGTTGGAGGACAGGCACAATGACTTCTGAGGGAGGTTTCTTCCTGTCCACTCCAACCTTCCTATAGTTACTGTGGATATGGCATAAGGTGGTATTTCTTACCTAAATGTGGAGTACTTGCAACATCAGGGCATCTTCCAAATGAGCTTCTGACTTCCGTGATTCCCACAGGCCATGTAAATTCACCCGGTTTTGTGGGTGAGCAGCCAACATCCAGGCTCCCACAGGAGATATCACCAGCAGAGCTTGCTTAAAACATTTAGACAGTGAGCTCTAGCCTTGTCCCTCTCACCATCCTGTCCATGGGGTTTTCCTCCTGCTTGCGTCCAGACCCAACCTGTGGGTTAGGCGCCTGTGTTCTGGGGTCACCATCCTGGGTCTCCCAAAACGAGCATCATCCCAGAACTTGTGGGTCCTCTATGGGTTGCCCTGGCTCTGCCCAGCTTCTTCAGAGGGCAGCAGTTGCCTGTTGGGTCTGAGTATTTGGGACCCAGTGCCAGAGCAGCGCCACACAGCCAGTGGGCAGTGGCTGGACTTCCCTGAATGATTCTGTGTGCTGGGGAAAGGTTATTTCATGGCGCGTGCCCTGAGCTCTGCTACTATTCTCTTTTCTAGTTGTCTGCGGTGTCTTATGGTGGCTGTATTATGACTATACCAATGACCTCAGCATAGAATTGGACACAGAAAGGGAAAATATGAAGTGTGTGCTGGGATTTGCTATCGTATCTACAGGCATCACGGTAAGAAATGCTCTTCCAGCAGTAGGTCAGGTAGCCAGCCAGAACTCTGAAATCCAAATCATTGAATTCTAGCCAAAAACAACTAGAATTTGTTTTTCTTTTGATTCAGAATGTGCCTTCTTTGGATTTGAGATAACTGTGTAGGAATAAATCAAAACCCTCCAAAAATAAGAAAAAAAAGGTTTTAGTTCTTCCCAAGTCATTTCTGCCACCTCCCAGAGACTGCTGTGTTATCCCTGTTGTTGCACTGTTCTCAGCCCTGAGGGGCTACAAGGTGGGCATGGTGGATGAGTGGAGGCAGGCTTACGGCAGTTCCCATTCCCTGTTTGTGAGGAGTGGTTTCCTTTTGCCAGTGTATGCTCAACTCCCACTGCCCTCTAGCACACAGAGCCCTTTGTTTCCAAACCCACTGGCCACTGGGTTATTTTGGTGTTCAAAGAACCTGCTGCCTCCTCAGTAAACTCTCTAGTTGAAAACAGGCCAACTTAGAATATTGAGGGAGCAGGTATTAGTTACTGGCGGTGAGTGGTTGGCAACCAGATGTCATTCAGGACCCTCTCCAGGGGCCATTAGGAAGGCTACAATCACAAGGCCCTGGGGCAGGCCCTGCACTGGCTTCAGGTCACCCAGAGTCATCGTTGCTGGTGTGTTGGTTACTGACTGTTCTGTGGAACAGCTGCAGAGCCAGGGGTTTCCACAAGCCCGTTGAATCTTGCAGCAAATGCAGATTCTCACACCAACAAAATTCTCTCATAGGAAATCCTTCTATTCCCATATTTGGTAGTTTTCACATTTTCTCCTTTCCACAGTGAGGTTTTGGGTTTGTGCTCTTCACATAAAATGTGCCAGAGAGCAAGGGTACAATAAAGTAAAGCACTTGGTTGCTCTTGCCTCAGGCAGGGACCAGGTTGGACACTCAACAGAGTCTGCAAAAGAGGCTGGAGATCAAAGGACTTCCGCATTCCCCAGGGCACGGGGGAGAAGGGCTGGGAGCTGGGGAGGGTCCAGTTCCTCAGTCTACCCTCCACAGGGCTCCCTTTGTGGTTACACAGTGCACCATTTATGCCACCCAGCTCTCAGGGCAAGGGCAAGGTTAGGGAGAGAGGAGGCCGTGTGGACAGAGAGGCTGTTTTCACCTGTGTCCATGAGTTCTCACAGGGGCTGCTCCAGAAGGCAGAATTGAGTCCCAGTTTACCTCCTGTTCATTTGTCATGAGTTCTTACCAATTCCCGGTTGCTGGATGAGCTAGTTCACTCATCCTCAGAAAAGCCCAGATGGCAGTTCCTCCTCAGCCTTTACAACTGAAGGGTCTCCTCTGGGTGTCTCGCGGGGCCTCTTCTGACACCCCTCCCTGCGTGGTCAGGAGGCTGTGCTCCCAGATCCTGGAGCAGCTTCTGCACAGTTTATCCCACTGTCATCTGACTGTCTTTCCTCCACTTGACTGTTGAGGGCAGAAATGCTCTAGCACAGCTGGAAGAGAAAGAGCATCTCAGGCCAAGGGCACAGCATGCATGAGGACACATGGGCAGGGGAGTGACTTGCAGGAAGTTCCCTTGATGGAAGCCTGAGATGCAGGTGCAGGGAGGGTCATGTCAGGAAGGTCCTGATCTGCAATGATGATAGGTTTGTGCTTTCTCGAGAGGCACTGGGGCGCCGTGGATGGATTTTGAGCCGGGAAACACCGTCTTTTGTCTTTGCACTTTCCAAAGGTCTCCTTCGCTGTGGAGTGGAGGAGAGATTGAGTTGGGGGGTGGGTGGGGTCAGGGAGGTTAAATGCAGAAAGCTAATGAGGTTATTGGGGTCTAGAAGAAAGAGGCTGAGACTCAAGCTGTGGCCTCAGCAGTGAAAATAAAGAGGAAAGGAGGGTATGAGAGGTATTGAGGAAACCGAACCAGAGGTAATTGGGATTGTGCTGGGTACTTTGCCAGTCCTTGACAATAGGAAAGGCCCTGCTCTCTAGGAGCCTAATCTAATGGGAGATTCAGATGAGAAAACATTTATAGACTGTTAAATAGTACAATAGGGTAAGTGTGGAATAAAGTGGGAGCACAGAAGAGGGGAACCTAACTTACTCTTGGAGAGTCCAGAAAAATTAGGGCCAGTGGAGATAAAGAATACAGGGGGAAGAGGAGGTTCTAGTGTGAAGATAATGAATTTCATTCAGGATAAATTGAGTTTGACATACTGTAGGACATCCATGGCCTTGTCAATAACTGATGTGCTTATTCTTCCAGCACCTAGAGAAAAGTGAGGCTGGAGGTTTTTATTTGGAGGTTGTCAGCATCTAGGAAGGATGCTAAAAGCACAGAGGAATAGGAGATACCCCTAGAAGATCTCAAGAAGCAGCAATTAAAGAAGTAGGAGAGCTAAAGGAAAGATCATGGAAGCCAAGGGAGGAAAAAGTTTTGAGAAAAGAGGAGTGGACAAGGGATCTGATGCCATGCTGAAGTCAAGCAAGACCTGGAATGTTTCTATGGCATTTAACACTCAGGAAGTCACATGAAGTGACTTCAGGGAGAGCCATTTCAAAAGTATGTTGGGGTCTGGATGTTTGCGGGTGGTTGAAGAATGAGTTGGAGTATGGCAGTACAGATGATGGGTGTAGACAAGCCAAGAAGCTCGGCCATGAAAGGAGTAAGAGATGGCAGTGGCTGGATGGGGTTGGAGGAGTGCAGAATGGTTTGTTTCATTAATATGAGATTTGTAAATGTTTATATGCAGGGAGGGAACACTAGAAGAAGGCACAGAAGGTGGCTTTGAGTCTTTTTGCCTCATACTCATATTCGCTTGCCTTTTGCAATATCTTGGGTTCTGTGGGATGTGGAGGGGAGGATATAAGACAATTCGTTGACATTAGAAGACCTTATTCTGATTTTATATTTTTCTCTGACCGGACTACAAGGCCTTTTATGGAGGGACTGTGTCTTGTTCACTATTATATCTATTAAGATCTATTCTAGGGGCCAGCACTTACTAGATGCTCGATTAGTGTTTGCGAATGCACCTGTAAAATTATAACAAAGTAGTGAGTAACTATCTTAAAAGAGCTATTTGCTGATATGTCATAATAATAACAGGGCTTGCTTTAAGCTCTACCCAGTTCTCCATTATTTGAAAGTAATTTACTCAAACCCCTTTCTCACCAGGCAGTCCTGCTCGTCTTGATTTTTGTTCTCAGAAACAGAATAAAATTGACAGTTGAGCTTTTCCAAATCACAAATAAAGCCATCAGCAGTGCTCCCTTCCTGCTGTTCCAGCCACTGTGGACATTTACCATCCTCATTTTCTTCTGGGTCCTCTGGGTGGCTGTGCTGCTGAGCCTGGGAACTGCAGGTAAGGGACAGTGGGTGTGGGTTCCATCACCTTGGAGTCACACACAGAAGACCATTTTGGAACCATTAGCCTGTTTCTGTAGGCACCAAACCCCTCCTTCAGCCAGAGGTATCTGATGACAGCAGTGATGGTGTTAGGGGCTCTGTCATGGGGGAAAGTGGGAAGTTCTTTTACCTGTTTTGTATTGGTTTTAAAGAAGCTGGGTTTGTGTTTCATGAGAGAATAAATTCAGTAAGGACTGAAAGTTCTAGGAAAAACTGCAATATGAGCAAAGGCCAATAGTAAGAATGTTACCAGATGTCTCCAGTTATAAATTTTATCCAAGGTAATTTGCCAACCCCTATCAAACCAGTAGGTGATAAAGAAGAACCCAGGAAAGACTCTATTAAAAATGTGTTATGCGGCCAGGTACTGTGGCTCATGACTGTAATCCCAGCACTTTGGTAGGCTGAGGTGGGTAGATCATGAGGTCAGGAGTTCGAGACCAGCCTGACCAACATGGTGAAACGCTGTCTCTACTAAAAATACAAAAATTAGCTGGGCATGGTGGCATGCATCTGTAGTCCCAGCTGCTTTGGAGGCTGAGGCAGGATAATTGCTTGAACCTGGGAGGTGGAGGTTGCAGTGAGCCAAGATCATGCCACTGCCCTCCAGCCTGGGTGACAGAGCAAGACTCAGTCTCAAAAGAAAAAAAAAAAAAATGTGTTATGCCCAGCAGAGCCAGTGTGCATTTAAAGCAAACTCATAGTTCACATGCCTTGGTCCTGAAAAGACAAGATTCTCTCCTCCATCCTTTTTTCATATCCACATAGTTTTTCTTCACCTGGGCTATTCCTCAGAATCGGCTTTGGTGCTTTATTAAAATGCAGTTATCTGGGCCCCAGCCTCAGAGATTCTGATTCACGTTGTTTGGGGTGGGACCTAGTATATGTTTTTGTAAAGCTCCATAACAGGGCAACCATATTCTAAAGGAGCACTATTCAGAGTGCAGTCTGAAGCCAGACAAGGAGCTTAGCTAGAATGGACATCAATCCATTGCTTCCTTCATTGAGAAAGTCTTGCTATGGAAAAAACAATGTCAGCTGAGAAACAATGTGCTTAGTGATGCAGTTGATCTACATTCTGGCACAAGCTGTTTACCTCACTAACAATGTGAGGTCAGACAGCTTGTCTGTGGACCACACTTTGAGTGGCACTGTCTAGATCTCTTCTAACTCCTCTTTGATTTTCTTAAGACCCAAATTCAGTACACATGGATGCAAGTACAAAAGAGTAAGTGGCTTCCTGAGACTGTCACCAGACAGATAAGGACCACAGCTGATGTCAAAGCAGCAAGGCTGATGCAGTTCCTTAACGTTTTCTCAAGTTTATCTTGTCCTTTACCGGCTCCAGTTACATAAGTAAGAACAGCTGCTATGTAATAGATTCTTGGTAACTCAGTCCCCTTCCTTCTCCTCTGGAGCTAACTGAGGCCACAGTGCCAAGACGGTCATCAGGCTCCCTAGAAGATGCAGCCCTTGGAGGCCTATGTTTCCACCTTCAGAGGTGCACAGGGGCATTCTGCTGGGGGCTCCCTGGAAGCTCGCTGAAGGCCTGCAGTGAACTTCTGATAATTACCCAGGGAGGAACATTGGTCAAAGGAGTGTTATCCATCAGAATGAGGTTTGTCTGGGAGTGAAAGAAAACTCAAAACAACAGTGGCTAAAGTAGGATGTAAGGTAATTTCTCTGTCACACAGATGAAGTCCACATGGAGAGGATCCATTCCAGCCTAGTTCCCTAGAGCTCAAGGACTCAGGCACCCGCTTTCTTCTTCTGCAGCCTCTGCCGTTGCTTCCACCTCATAGTGAACGGCCGCTCAGGCTCCCACTGCCATGCCTTATTCTGACCTTGAGGGTGGCAGGGAGGAAAGTGAGCATGCCTCTCCCAGAAGTCACAGGTGGCGCTTCCACCCACACCTCACCAGCCAGGTCCCAGTTACATAGCAGCACTTGTCTGCAAGGGACACCAGGAAATGTAGTTTCATTTTCGGCAGCCATGCACCATTTAAAAATCAGAGGTTCCATTACCAAGAAAAGAGGGGAGAATAGATACCATGAGACAAGTGAAGTCTCAGCATTGGATGGTCTTCCTCAAGGGAGCTTGAAGGGGGCTCAGCCCTGGTCAGAAGGGAAGGGCAGTGGCCCCGGTGCATGAAGTGAAACAAACCTTTGTTGAAAATGTCCTAGATTCTAATCTCTGTATGGATGCTTTCTTATGTTCTGTCCCCCAGGCATCACAGTCCCCATGTGACGTGGGTATTGTTATGCTCAAGTTACAGGCAGGAAAATTGAGGTTCTGAGGAAGTCATGTGTCTGAGGTCATACAGCTGGGAAGCATGACGTGCTGTGACTCCAGGCTTTGGAACAGAGCCTGTGCTCTTTCCACTACCTCACACCTGCCTTGCATCTGAGATTGAAAGCTAGGAAATAAAAATAGGCCTCTTCAAATTT
The DNA here is from genome assembly GCF_047675955.1 of Chlorocebus sabaeus. Taxonomy (NCBI): domain Eukaryota; kingdom Metazoa; phylum Chordata; class Mammalia; order Primates; family Cercopithecidae; genus Chlorocebus; species Chlorocebus sabaeus. The sequence continues at coordinate 41,746,991 of NC_132923.1, read as the reverse complement.
GCTCAGGATGAAGCTGAGCTTCACTGGAGACCATAGCAGTTGGCTGGTGGATGTGGGCTGTGCCCGTAATGTGTCTGGGGCTTGAGGTTGACAGCCAGAGTGAGCTGGAGATGAGGTGTGATGGAGGTGGTGGCAGTGGCCCTGGGCAGAGGCACTGTAGGGCTTGTACCCTCGCCTCTAGAGAATCACCAGAGAAACAGTGAGGTCTTAGGAAATACGGCTCAGGACCAGTGAAGGACCCTCCTCTTCCTGCCTCCTTCAGTGCAGCCAGTCCAGCCAGGGGGCTCCTGTTGGCTGTGAATCTGGGTAAAAGGAACTGTGTCTATGGCTAGACCCCATGATGTTTTGGAGCAGGGATGGTTTTAATTTAATTGAGAAGTATTTGGTGGGCAGTGTGGGGGTGAGGTGCTGAGCACGGCACTAGTGGGAGGTAGGAAACAAGATTGAGGTCATCTCTCTGCCCTCAGTACTTACAGTCGAGCAGGATGGTCCAACAATGAAACGTGTGATTGCAGCGAAGGTTGATGGATATGATCATTAGAGAAATCTGGGGAGCTACGGGAGCACCAGAACAAGGCTGTAACCCATGCTGCGAGTCAGGGAGGGCTTCTCAGAAGGCAGGCTGGAAATTGCCAGGTCGAAAAATACAGAAAGAGACAAAGGGGGATGCAGTGGTGGTCAAGACAGCACAACGAGAGGACCTGGCCACAGGGGTCAAGGGAAGAGCCCAGGCCAGTGAAATCAGAGAGGAACAAGCCCTAAGGCCGGCTTGGGCGTGAACTGTCAGCCTGTGCCCCTTAACTGCCAGCCTGTGCCCCTGTGTAGGCCTAGGTTGGGCCCAGGGCTTAGTGGCCTCCACTGCAGAGAGACCTGGAGGTTATTCTTCAGGGCTGAAGGTAGCATGTCATTCTGCAGCCACCTCTTAGGATCACGCAGTGAAGTGTGACAATTCACTGTCAGTGCAAGCAGCAAACAGCGAGAACAGTCGAGGGGCCGGAAAGGAAACTGGGTGTCCCGGACCTATGGGAGGCATCTATGAGCAGGTCGATTTCAGGCTTTTCAGGAGAGAAGGTGCCACGCAGAGCCACCACCACCCCCCCCACCCCGCTGGGGTCAGGCATCATAGAACCCAAATCACCTGTCCCCTCCTTCCACCTGCCTGTGGCCGACCCAGGTACACAGGGTCCCCTTTGTTCTCAGAGGCCTTTTCACCAGTGCCAGAGAGCCTGGTTCTGCGACTGGGCAGATCAGCAGCTGCATCACTTTTTGATCTTCAGAAGATGCCCCAGCTAACACTTGAGAGGGACTCTGAGCCGCTTTCATCTGTCGTGAAGAGGCGCCAGGTGGTTGGGTGGCGAGCCCGCCGCACAGTGCCCGATTGTCTCATTCCACCTCCCACAGGCAGCTTCAGGGGAACAGACACACTCTTCAGTTAGCGCCCGGTTTTGCGTGTGGGCGTCCTCAGTGTGGAAATGGTCGTTTTTGTTGGTTTTGTTTGTTTGTTTTTCTTGAGACAGGGCCTCCATCTGTTATTCAGGCTCAAGTGTAGCATCAACCTCCAGGCTCAAGTGATCCTCCCACCTCAGCCTCCCCAGTAGCTGGGGCTGCACATGCCACTGTGCCTAGCTAATTTTTGTACTTTTTTTGTAGAGACAGGATTTTGCCATGTTGCCCAGGCTGGTCTAGAAATCCTGGGCTCAAGCAGTCCACCCGCTTTGGCCTCCCAAGGTGTTGGGATCATAGGTGTGAGCCACACAAATAGTGGTTTAAGTTGTGTCAGTTGGCTGAATGAATACTGTTTTTTGCTGCATTAGATAAAAAAAAAAGAGATAAGTGCAAACTTGGGTTGATCATTTTTGCCCAGATGTACTATTTTTCTAATGACCGTTGATCATTCTCTTAACTAGTTGACAAATTCCGACTTGTTTGGGGATTTTTTGTTCGGCAGATCTTATCAAGCCTCCGTCCTGTACCACCCAACAATGACATTTATTAGTCCATTGGGATTTGTCTGTTACCAGCAATATGACAGGAGCTACTAAAATCCAATAGGAAAAAGTGAAAACTGTGGTAACCTTGGTAATCTGGTGGGTTGGAAGGAGCTCAGATGACCTGGTCACCTCCAGTGGTCATTAAGATGGTCTGGAAGCTCCAGAGTCTGTACAATAGAAGAGACCTCTATTGGATTTTTGCAGGGGTTGGGGCTGCCCTCCAGGTCTGTGCTGCAGTTAGAAGATTTAATCACAGGGCTGCACACAGCATACACCATGTACTTGGGATACACAAAGGGGTGGGCTTGGAAGGGAGGCAGCAGGGTCAGACAGAGGGCTTTCCATAGGTTTCCCATCCAATGACCTGGAACCCAGGCTGGCTCTGCCTTTGTGCTTCCTTTTTGCCATTTTTGCAATGGGAAACTGATGTAAGGTTGCCTCACAAGGATGTCAGGAGGCTGAGATGAGACAAGAGCTTTGCTTTGCAAATAAGGAACCATATGTATTTTTTTGTATTAGGAATTAATGTTGACCAAGAAACATCTAGTACCTTCAGTTCTGTGGTTTATTCTTTGCTTTCTCTGGCACATTCAATAACACAATTTAAAAGAAAATTGTCTGTTTTTTTGAAGTTATTAGAGATGTAGAAGATAATTGAAGTTATTTTGCAAAAGCCTGCTAGTGGCCCAGTCTTGTTCTAGGAAAAGAATAAAGGGAGGGTGCACAGGAGAGAGCTGTAACAGCTCCTGCCTTTCAGAAGTTCCTGGTCCCTTTGGCAAGGTGCAAAGGAAAGCAGTCTTCAAGTACGTCCCCATACCTTTGCTTTTGTTGGGATCTTCCTCTAGAATCCCCTCCCCTGCCCAGCTCTCACCCCAACTCTCCCCGTAAACTGCTTCCTGAAACCAGTCATTCTTCAAGATTGGTTTTGAGTATTCTTCTTCTTGGAAAATCTCCTATAAATTTATCAGCCATACTTAGATCTATTTCTCCTCCATTTTTTTCCTTGTGTATTTTATATTCTTCATTCTTTCAACAACGATTTATCTCATGCCTGCCCTGTCAGCCCTGGAGTCACACTACATGCCCTGGGTACTTGAGATACAGCAGTGAACAAGACAGCGGTTCTGCTGTTCAGGCCTGACATTCTAGTGGGTGGGCAGAGAGGCAGTGAATAAGGAAATATGCATTCCTTAGTGATAAGTGTGATGAACAGTAAAGCAGGATGTATTGTCCTCCCACAAGAGGAAGAACATGTGAGGGCCAGGACCATGCCTTTTTCTTTCTGTGTCTCTTAGCTCAGTTCCATACCTGAATGGATTCAGTTAGGGGTGCTGACCCAGGGAGTAACATCACATCAGTGTCATGGGTGTGAAATGAGATGGATACATGAAGAGCTCATATATTGCAGGCTGCCTGTCAATGAGACTTTCCTCTCTTTTTTCCTAATCCTCATGCTGCCAGAGCAGAAGCTGAAGCTAGTGCGAGACACAGGCAGGATGAGTGTCAGCAGACTGGGGCTGGCAGGACCCTTGGGTCAGTGTGCTGGACAAGGCCAAGTGCACAGAATGTGCTAGAAAGTGGAACCCCTCCAAATTAGGCCTGCTTCCCTTGGATAATTATCCCAACCAGCTGGACTGCCTTCCTTAAGGAACTGCCATCTGCAACAATCATTATATCACCTTAGTCTTTTGAAATGCTTTAAAGCTTGCTAATAATATCCAGACTTACAGCTAATTACATTATGAATGTCCTTCAGATTATTTTGGTGTTCTCAAGGAAGAGCTCTAGAAAATTGTCTCCAAATCTCTTCAATAGATATATTACTTGAGGAAGATATATCCATTCATTCATTCAATCAACAAATATTTATTAAGTATTTACTGTGTGCAGACCCTGTTAAAAATGCTGGAGATACAGCTTTTCTTCCAGTTTGGAGGGTAGAAGGAGACAGGCCTTAAATAAAATAAGTCAGTCAATGTTACAGTACTTTAAAAGTTGATAAGTGGCATGGAGAAAAATTAAGCAGAAAGGACAAATAGGAAATGCATGAGGGGGCAGGGTGTCATTTTAAATTTGGTGATTGGGGATGCCTCACTGAGAAGGTGATGATGAGGAAAGATTTGAAGTAGGTGAGTGCAGAGCCGTAAGAACATCTAAAGCAAGGGGAAACAGCCCAGGCACAGGGGCTGGCAAGAGGCCAGAGTTCTAGGGCACAGCAAGGGAAGCCTATTCAGCCAGAGTGGAGTGAGCGAGGGAGAGCTTGGTTCGGGGGGAGTCAGGGTGCACACAGTCAGATCCTGGGGCCTTTCTGGCCTTTGTAGGAACTTTGGCTTCTAACCTGAATTGGGAAGTTTTTACAGGATTTCAAGCAGAATAAAAACTTGACCTGACTACATTTTAATAGCAGTGATTCAGTAAGAAGAGGATGGTGGCTTGGAAGAGGTCATAATGGTGGAAGTGGTGTGACATACTGAATTCTGCATCTATTTTGAAGGTAGAGCAATTGAATTTTCTGGTTACATGAAAGAAAGAGGAGTCGGAGAGGACTCTGAGGGATTTTGGCCTGAGCAACTGGAAGATAACTTTACCATAAACTGATATATGGGGCAAGAATTTGAGTATAGCATTTTAGGGGTAGATCAGAAATTAATTTTTAGTTGCTTTAATTGAGATGTCTTTTAGACCACCAGATGGAGATGTTAAGTAGGCAGTTAGCTATCTGAGTCTGAAGTTAGTGGAGGAGGTCCTGGCTAGGATTTACATTTAGGAACTTGGAAACATATTAATAGTATTTAAAACCGTGAGATTAGAATGAATGTAGATAGAGAAGGGAAGAAATCCAAGGACTGTGCTTTGAGGCACTTCAGGATGCCCAGGAGATGAGGGAGAACAAACAAAGAAGACTGACAGGGAGTGACCAGGGGGCAGAAGGAGAAAGGGTGGAGTGTGAGGCCCTGGAATGCGAGTGAAGGGTTTCACAGAGATGTGCGTGGTCCAGT